>NW_022984631.1:3600000-4200000 GCF_003426965.1 Aspergillus tanneri
GGGAAGTAGGGGTAAATGGTTTCTCGCAAACAACTACGAGTCCGAGAAATCAGCGAAACCAAGGTTCCATTGTCACGTTTCATGGATAGAGCCTCACCATGCTTTCCATTCTCCAATGCCAACTTGGCCAAACTATAATGTGAATCTGGGGCCGTAGTAACAATCACCACGTCGACAGCTTCGTCTTTGACCATGTCCTCAGCGCTCCTGTAGGACTTGATTCCTGGGTGGTCCTTCTCCGCATCATCATCAGGTTTCGGTGTACGCTGCACCACAGCATAAAGGCTTAGCTGGGGGACCTCATGGACAAATGGGATATGGAAAACTTTGGCACTGAGCCCGTACCCGACCACTCCAACGTTCCAAGTTTTCGATACCATAGTGAAATTGACCGCAGAGAAGCCACTAATGTAGACCTGGTAGGAACAAGAAATTTTCTGAAAAAAAGGGGAGAAATACGGAAACCAACGAGTTCATCTATTTATATGATATGGTCTAGTTAAGCTGAATGCCCAAGTGCTCGTAGAATAGTAGCAGGTGCGGGGGAAGGTCCTGGCGATGCGAACCTTTGGGTCTGGCGGGGCACCAAAAGCCGACTACGTCCCGACTCGGATTTCTCTCTCTGTTGCCGATGATGAGATAGTAGACGGACACCCAGTTTGTGGGTTAAGGACGCCCTCCAACCCTGTTTAGGAAATAACACCCCACTTCTTCATTAAGTATAGCTGTTCGCGAGGCACAATTCTCTGAATTCAAGGGGCTCAGGCGAGCTGACTATCTAGATGGGTGACTAAGTGAGGCCACGTGACCATACCGAATACGGTAGGTCCCTAACACCCCCTTGGCCGAAGCGTGCTCACCCAGCACCATTACATACAGAATCGCGTGTAAAGCAAAAAGCCAAAAAGCCAAAAAGCTAAGCTAAACCTATATTATCGAGAAAAGCCATGAATCCTTCGGATTGAAGCAATTTAGTAAGGCCGTCCGCAGCGTTGTCCTTACTAGGGCATAGCCGAATGTTAATAATGCGGTCCGCAGCGAGCTCGCGTGTATAATGATACCGAATATCAATATGCTTAGAGCGCTTGGTGGTGACCGTTGAACTGATGAGATCCTTGCAACCTTTATTATCAATGTGGAATGCAATGGGGTCTAAAGGCGCAGAGTAGATCTCTATTTTGTTAAGTAGGCGACGAAGCTATTGAGTTTCCCGAGCTGCGTCCGACGCCGCCATATATTCTGCCTCATTGGATGATAAGGCAATCGATGTTTGTTTGGCAGATCGCCATGATATCAGGGCACCGGCTAAAAAGTACGATATAGCCTGATACTGACCGACGATTATGATGAGGACCTCCCCAGTCCGAATCGGTATAAAACCAGTGGTTGCGGTAGGGGTCCATTTGACATGCGAAAGGTGATACCACGCGTACAAGATCCTTTTAAATATCGAATTAAGTGTTTGGCCGCTCCGAATGCCTTTCTGGTAGGGGCCTTGTTAAATTGCGCTAACAAGCTTGCGATACACGCAATATCTGGACGGGTTCTTGAGGCAAGCCATTAAAAACTACCCGTAAGTCGATTATATTCTTCGTTAAGGGTGGGATCGGGGTCGTCATCGATAACTAAACCCGGATCTGTAGGTAAAGAGACTGGATGGGCATCTGCGAACCCTGCCGAAGCAACGAGATTATTAATATAAGATGTCTGCATAAGCTTAATCTAACTATCAGATTGAGTAATCTCCATGCCGAGGAAATGCTTGAGGTGAGCTGTCTCTTTAATCGCGAATTTTCGCTGCATTGCGCTTAGGAGCCATTTTGCGTCTGTTTTAAGCGCTGCAATAATAGCAAAATCATCTACATGAGCAGTCACATAGAGATTCTTGCGAGATTGGTGAATCCATAGGCCTGGGTCGTAGTCGCTTGTTTTAAAGTCCAAAGCTTTAAGATCACTGCGGAGACGGTCGTACCATATACGTGCGGAAGGCGCGAGACCGTACAGGGTGTTATTCAGCTTGCAAACCATGGTGTTAGGATCACCCTTTTAGAAGCCGGTTGGTTGGCGCATATATATTGGCATATTAACTTTACCATTAAGAAACGCCTGCACCGCGTCAGCCTGAGCGATATACCATTTGCGATAAGCTGCAACCGCGAATAGGATATTAATTGTTTGGGGATAAACCACTGGCGAATATGTCTCCCCAAAATAAGGATCTTGCTTGACCAAGTTACCACGTATAACCCAACGTGCCTTGTATTTGAAAGTGCTGTCATTGAGGTCTTTAATGCTAAAACCCAACGGCCAGGGATAGGCTTCAAGCCTTTAGGCATAGATTGCTTATCAATCAAATCCCATGCCTTAATTTCGTCAAGACGGGAAGCTTCAAGCTCGCAAGCTGCTAACCATCTATCTTTATCGGGTGATTTCATTGCTTCCTGCCAAGTATTTGGAATCGGGGGCCGATTTGCCCTCAGCAGAAGCAGGCGAAGTAGGGGTAAATCCTGCGAATGGAGCAAAGCCTTTAGCAGGTCGAACCCAGTCAGATTGTCCGTTATCCTCCGCGGGAGAATCCCCATGAGATGCAGCGCTTCCTGCGCGAGATGTTCAGGGTCCGGAGGTACGGTAGAATTAATCAGTTTTTCCGTAGGCTGTTCCCTCTGAGCCTGTTCGTTGAATGAAACATGGCCAGTCCGAATAACCTTGTTTGTCTCTTTGATGTAGACCTTATAATTGGTTGAAGAATTGCTGCCGATGTAGATGCCTGGAGCGCCGCGGCCAACAATCTTGTTGAAATCTTGATGTCCTGGGTCGTTATAATACCAAACACAACAACCAAAGGGACGAATGTGAGCAATCTGCGGATACTTGTTAAAAAATACGGAATGCGGTATAACATGCTGCGAGGGCTAAATATCTGGATTGGTAGATACTTCCCCTGGAACTAAGTAATCTGCGTACAGCGTAGTAGACGTAGGGAGGGACGTTGTTTGTAATATAGACTGCGTGTTGCATGGCGTCCTGCCAGAGCTAATATAGTAATCCAGAATCATGCAGAATCGCGCGCGTATGCTTGATAATAATCCGGTTGGTGTATTTGCCTGGTTTATTTTGCTATAGGGAATAGGGATTAGTTGACTCTAACTTCGCACTATTTTTATTTGCCTATTTCGTTATTTCCTCAGTCACAAATTTGTTATCGCAATGCACGAACGCAGGCAGTTGAAAGCCTTGGTTTTTCATGTGGCTAAGCCATTATTCGAGATGTTGATGGACGAGCTTTTTATCTTTAAGAAATATAATCCACTAATACCGTGTTGCGTCGTCTGTTATCAGCATATAATAGCGAGAACCCGTACGAGAAGCAGGGTCATTAAGCTGCTTATAGCGTTCAGACAGAGTATTACCTCCACCCGCAATATTAATAAAAATGCGTTGAAGAGGTCTCGTGGCACGTTTTGCCAAGGTATGAGATTGGCTGCGTTTCTGATTCGCCGCATGGCAGATATCGCAAAAGGGCCGAGATTGGGGATCGGAAACCTTAATCTGACTGCCAGGCGTACGAGATAATCGCAAAATGTCGGGGTAATTAGGTGCGCTAATCGTCATGCCATTGGATTATAGTAGCCACCTGAGGTGCTTTAGAGGCTATAGCCGCGAGGGCTAACTCCTCTGGAGATGTCTTGTATGCTATACTATTAATCCTATAACAGTTTGTTGTTGAAGGGACTGCAGTAATAGCCAAGCCGTTCTCGTTGGTAAAAACAATATTGGTGTACGCGTCCTCTGGGATCGATGGTTTAAAACCTGCCTTTAGGAGCTGCGCGTAACTCAACAAATTCGCTGACAAACCAGGTACGTGGCGCACCTCTGGTATATCAAGGGTAACATCATTAAACGTTATTCGGGCCGTTCCCTCAGCGAGGGGAGGCTTTTGTCCACCTAAGGATCCGCCAATATTAGGCATACCAGTCGGTAGAATTTCGTACTTGAAAAGACGTCTTGTCTGGGGGTCATGTGGTACGATGCGCATGTATCCACATACCATTCAGGTAGTTGCGTGCTTGATTCCGCAACATAATTCGCAGAGGCCGAGGGCTTCGGTGCAGGTGGTGCATATGCAGGATCACCTTTTGTAGCCCTATACTTGTTGATTTGCTTGAGAAACACTGGCGTTGCTCTATCAGAGGGAATTGCCTCGGGATTCTGATACCAGTATATCCTCGTGAGAGAATGTCGTCTGTAATAACTGCAAGACGATTTCGCATCTTTAGAAGAGGTAGAGTCCGGTGACTCGTTATCCGGCTTCTTTTTGATGCCATCAGATTGTTGATTTGATCTAGAAGTCTTTGAACGGTGCGTATTAGACTGTTGCAATTTTAACTATCGTCCAATCTCAACTAGATTGGTATTCTTAATCGGTTGATTTCCTGCCCCTGAGGCAAGGAATGGATCAAGCTTATTTGTTATGAAATTCGATTGCCAATTGCGTAGGCGAATATAGTGGATATCATGAAATATATTATCCACAGTCACATGGAGGCGTTTCGCGCGTGCCTGAAGCGTTGAAAGCTTGCTCTTGTACGCCAAATAATTGCCATTATATAATTCGATATTAATAATTTCTCGCACTAGGTCATAGCGCTCCTGGGCCTTCGTCTGACCTATTGCCTCATAGATTCGTATATATAATGCAGCTGCCTTCGAGATATCTATCTCACCTAGGCGATCCTGCACTTCTCGGACATTGATGGTAATTCGGATAGCCAAAGCTTTATTCTTTATCTGCCAAATTGCTGAATTGAGCTCCTCACTGTTATGTGGTGGATTGAGCTCCTTGTTGATCAAAATCAACTCCGCGTTTATAATACGGGCGTCTTTAAATAGATCCTCTTTCCAATCTGCAAAATTAGAAATCTTCAGGGATCGTAGTTTATGTTGAAGCTTTCGACCAACATCCTTCCGCATGGTGCTGACTGCCTGTATTATACTCGCGCGGCCGGCGTTATCCTCGCTTGGTGGCGGTAGAGCTGTTGATGTGGGCTTCGGATTTGGAGTAGGCGTACTTGAAAGGGGCGATTAACTGCGTTGAATTAGCTCTATTATTTGCTGCATTTGAGTTTGCATTTGACTCTGCAATTGCGTTTGTTGATTCTGCAGCTGCGCTTGGAGATCCCTAAATTGATCCCTTGACACATATTCCATGCGATCATCCTCTTCCTCCTCCGACGCAGTATCTCGTGGTAGTGGTCTTATTATCGCAGGAGAGGATGGGCCAGGTGTACAGTATGGAGATTCATCCCTAGCAGGCGCTTTTCCCTTCTTCGGGCCCATTTTAATTGAAGTTATTATCAATTCCTCGAGGGGCAATTGAATAGACAAAACAGGTGGTTTAAAACCACGTAATATCAGCTCTAAAAGGAAGATATAGAGGGTCTCATAACCTGTTCGCGAGGCACAATTCTCTGAATTCAAGGGGCTCAGGCGAGCTGACTATCTAGATGGGTGACTAAGTGAGGCCACGTGACCATACCGAATACGGTAGGTCCCTAACAATAGCTCACGATCACGTGGTTAAACTAAAAATTTTAAGCTAGCGCCGTGGCTAAGCACTTCCAGAGCATGTTTTCTTAGCCAATTTACTTTTTATACAAGGTAAACGCTTAGTGTGTTTAGCTTCTAAGAAGTAGGGTTAAATTACAGAAGAATACGGTCCTCGAAGTTAAAAGTCTTCTTTCTTTTTAGGGAAAGCTTATACACGTGATAATTATCCTAATAGGTTTAGCTGTCGTCCTTAACTAACAACCTGGGTGTCTGCGTCGAAACTTTGACCCACCTCCCTAATTAGGAAGTCGATGGCGTCCTCAGCTGACAAACCGAGCATCCAGTAACTTACCTCTCCCAGCTGATACACTCTTGCAGCACCCATCCATTGGCTCTCCATGATCCATCTATCATTTTGTTACAGGCGACTCGCCCTGGACCTTCGTTTACTCTTGGATCCCCGCACAACGAGTAACCTCGATAGCGTCCTGCCCAGGTTGTCAACGGGATGTCTCATTCGGGTCCCCGTGCAGGGACAGAAACTTGGATCCTTCGGGTTACTGCAGAGTGCTACTATACACCAAATTTGGATTTCCGATAATGTCAAACAGCGGTGTCGCATCTTTGCCTATGTAGGCTTGTACCGTCCGCTCTGCGAAGCCCTCAGTGTTGTAGCAGTGAGCAGGACCGCTTTTGGTGATCTCACATTTTTGTTCAACCGTACTGCGGACATATTCTAGATACGGTGGATTTCCAGGATAAATAACGTTATCGGCGACTAGAACGAGACATTAGGCACAATAAAACCCAACTGTTCGCACAGTTTCAAATCCGTCATGTACGCAGGCTTTTAATGGTCGAGGAACAAGAGCTCAACCTGCTTGATTTAACCACTGGTGTAAAGCTTGTGAAGGCTGGTCTCACTTCGTCCGACAAGAATGCGGACGAAATCGCGCAACCCTGCCAGATCAATAAGGGTGTTTACGATGGCGGCAAATTCAGGGTTCATTTCTAAACTATAGTAGCGTTCGCCTCCGGCTCGAGGCACGGAATCTCCGAACAGAATGGCTGAGTCGCCCACGTATCCGCCGAGCTCAATCATGACTTGAGGTCTGAGCTTTGCGATGAGATTGGTGAGAATCTTGCCTTTTGCTGCCCCAACGTTCATGAAATAAATTTTTTCTCGAATTTATGGATCAACTCCAAGACCTTATGAGGGTTTCCCTGGATCTCGTCCAGGTTGGGTTGGTCATAGACAAAGTAAAGGAGCTTGAGCTCGCATCCTCCCTCCGCTGCATATTACATGGTCGTCAGTAAAGTATAACAGCAGGTACATCAGTTCTTCACGACAGTTAATCATACCAAGGGTTCTCCCGATTGAGGTGGAAGTGCAGAGGTAGCCCCATATCTGTCAGACATTATTGAATATTGTAGTGTCAATATACAGATGCCCAAACAGAGGAGATATATAGAGAAATGCAATACGAGTCATACAATTCCAAATCCAATGGCCGGGAACAGCGGTGTTTATTTCCAAGAAGTAATCCTGCAAGCCCAGCTTAAACTTACAAAAACAGCCTATTTAGAGATAGCCTATAAAGTGACAGACTATAAAGCAGAGGGGAAGTAATAAATTTGTGATCTATATTAAAATAAACTCATGATTCCCGAAACTTTAACTTATCCCTAAAGAGATGAAATTGGCACAATTGAGCTGGACTAGCCGATATAGTCTTGGTGGTATTTTAAATAAGCTTATTAGGGGCCTAAGGAAACTGCCTATCAGAGACAACTGCCGCTTTTGTATAATTATTTTAAGTAGGTAACTCAGATCTAAAGTCCGAGCAACCCACTCAGTCTAGGTCTGATAATTAACCTTAAGGATTTCCTCACTAGACTATGGATTGTTTGGAATAGGAATGGAAAACAATGTTATTTAACTATTAGTACTCTGTATAAGTGATATACGCATGCGTACTTCCAGGTGAATATCATCTAGGTTGGGATGAACGATTCCAGCTCACTGAAGACTTCGCGTAGGTATATTACTATTGTTTTTTAACAAAGCAAAATGTTAACTAAAAGCATATTCTTTCTCGTGAAGGCCCTCCCAGAATGACTTCCACCATTTCTGAATCATCTCTAGAAGCACTTCGATTACCAGGTGCCATTTTCGCACCAGGCCGCCCAGTAAATGATAATATCAAAACATACAATAGCCATTGTATGTTTTTCGTCTCTTCTATCTCCGCTTGTGATTTGTTTTGTTCATATTTTATCGATGTGACCTTGATCAAAAGCCAAACAAAGAGCACATTCCTTATCAGGTTAGTGTTAATCCTATTATGTCCTATGGATGTTTAATTACTTCTTGTAGTAGAGTTGCAGGTTTGTCTATCAAGTGCGCACCTTGTTCCATAATGTCAACTGTTATTCTCCCTGCCTAATGGTGGTATTCATGGGGGATGCTATCCGCGCTATTAACCCTGAGCTTGGTACCGGCGCGACAAGACTGAACCTCAGATCTTGACAATCACGCTCCTTCTTTCTCCTCAAAAATGCTCGTACCCTAGATCCAAGACAGCCTCGCTAAGAACGTCTTCTTCGGCTCCTAGCAAGCCCTGATTGAGTGGACCCTTCCTGCAACCATCAAGTTCGTGATCACCAGACTTCACGAAGCGAACGAAATACAAGTCCATTCGGTGTATTTGCTGGGATAATTTTGCTCTCTCCTTCACTCGCGGGCAGCTTATTTGCCATCTCCACAGCACTGCTGTCACACAAGACATTCACACGCCGGCACAGGCTGCAGTGGCAGAACTTGTCTGAATAATCGTTCAAGATCAGTGTCAGGTTGGATGAAAGAGCGAGCTCTGCCATTCAATAAACAATGCAAAAGTGCGATAAACCCGCACCCAGTTCCTATAAACTGTGAACCGCACTTCCTCCTCACCGAATCCATTGTAGTCCATTATACCTTCATCCTCTTGCGCATGAAAGGCTTCGTATGCTTCCTTGATAGGGAAGATGAGTAACATTCCATAACAACGTCAAGGAATGATTGCGAGCAGATCAGGGTCGTGATATAAACATCGGTAAGTGAAGAGACCTGGAAAGGACCACCAGCTTAGACTTGACATAATTCCAGGATTATTTTCTTTGAAGGTCAACCGGAAGACTCTTCTTGTCCAAGTAGCAATGTACCAAGGGGAGTGAAACAGTTCTTTTGGCGCTAGGCAGAAGAGACAGGACGTTTGTCGGAAGGTTAACCATGATTGATTTTTGATATTGCTCTCACTCTGATTGTGATTGAAGGAAAGATTTGCTAGAATGGAAAGTGGATATAACAAGACTGAAATCCACTTCTGAAAGTAAGATATCCCGAAGTGGTGTATCATTATGCACGATCTTGAATGTAACAGACTACTTTCCTTCGCAGAGGTTCGAACGCGAGAATAGAATTCTAGCCACTCCAAGACTAGATATAAATGTTTTTCTTTGAGATATATTTGGCTAAGGTAGAGGGCTCCTTGGTTCGGATATTGCAATACCGTGAACTATCCTCAGCTACACACTAGCTGTCACCTATCTGATGCAGCCTATATCATATATAGTCCAGGAAGCGTGGTAATTTGAAAGAGCATCGTTCGCTCAGTACTCGTGCATCTGCTGGTAGTGCTGCTATAGGCCGGCAAGACACCCAGGGTGCTCCGGGACAATGAAAAAGCCTCCCAAAAGCGAAACGCTCACATACATGAATATGTTGCACTGAGTGCAGCAGAATTTCCTGCTGCCATGCAAATACCTACCTTAAGCACCGAAGATGGCTCCCAAGGCAAATACAGGCACAGGGCTAGACTGCGCTTCAACGTGACTTTCCCATTGTGGGAGATGATTATACTGCCAGGCTTTCTTGTGCATGTTATGCACATATGGAAAGATAAAAGAGTATATCGGAAGGTCGTTCGTGGGGATGGTGTATAGGAGCAGCGTAGGTCATGGGCGAGCGACGTAAATGACGTGGTGGATTATCAGCTTCAAGTATTATGAGAGCGCTTTATATCGCTTTGGTATCGCGGGATTGTCAATCTAGTGATATCAATATATGTTTCTGGGGGATAGTAAGACGAGTTATATGTCATGCTATTCATAAATGACGACGTTGTACAATGCAAACTTACCTTGCTTGACATGCATGCAATATCTCTCGAAACGTCCACTTAGAAAATTTGTTGCTATAAATGATCCTTGTACCATGTGTCACGGGCTACGCCTGTATGTTGCTCGGCTTCACCTTCGCTGCGATTGACACATATGATTGGTCCGCTTATCGTAGTCACATGACTCCTTGTAGTATGAGAACGCACACTTCCTCCCCTTTCCTTTCTCCCTTTCAGCGATTCCTCTTTGTGTATATCTAGTTATTAGATAGCAAGGCATTTCGCCCCTTTACACCATGTTGTTGATCGTCGTAGACAGATATCAGTAACCATACTCCCAAGCAAGTTAGATTTGTACAGTGCTGGTTTGGCATAGAGGCCAGCGTTTCTGATTCACGAGATATACGTCTAATATGACAAAATATGTGATGCCTAGCACTTTATGAAAATAATCTGCCCCCTATCATCTCATCCATTCTATCCCAATTCGCACCTAAAGCGAAAATCACAAGCACAAACATGCAAAATGACGTATGCGGTCTCCATCCCCAAAGCTGAGCCCGTGTGTATTCCATCTTTGGAATTCAGTACCCACCATTATCGACATCAAAGTCAGGGACCGCTGCAGCCTTAACAACCAAACCGGACGTTCTCCTAAACAGTAGCCCAACCCCAAACCACATCGACAGACTTCAACAAGATGGGCCTGGTCCAATCCAGATCCGGTTCACCTACTGGCTTTCCCGCAGCAACTATCGAGAATGGTGGAACAGCCCATCTGTCAATTCCATTTGGGCCTCTCTCTCAGATGACGCAGGTATATGGTGGGAGGATCTCACCATCTCACCGGAAAGAACGGCGCACAAACAAAAAAGGCGCCAAGAACGGACTCGTGCACCTGGGACCATACGTTGCGACAGAGAAAACCGGATACTAGGGATGTTATTATGATCGGATCCCTAAATATCGTGTGGATACGGCCTGCATCGGTGCTGAAGGGGAGCCCTCCAACTTGCCATGACCAGGCAGGGAAAGTTCATCCGACATGGGCGGGTTCATATGGTCTATTTTCCTGAGAACCTATGTTATGTCATCGAGGGACAGGACTATTTCCCATCGAAGGATTATTGGTTCCAGCATTTTGACGCGCCTTTGGCGGTCTGCTATGATCCTGGCAGCGGCAAGTTGCGCGATTCTGTGCTAGGGGCACTGAACTTTAATCGCAAACTACAAATATTTTACTTCTTGGACATGGAATATACGAAGAAGATGGGAAATTTGAACAAGGGCCATGTGTTCTGTGGAAGGGGTCCATGAAGGCTTATGGGACGAATGATCCGATGGCACACGGTGAGACTTGCTTGTGAGTTGAGACAAGTATTTTGAAGAGTAACGAGCTTGAGTGCGAGTATGTTAGCTGCCTAGAAAGGATAAGACTTATGGGCTACCAGCTGAATTTTGCTGCATTTGCAGACCGCCAAGCTGCACTGCAAGTGCTCTTGAAAGAATTTAACCCTTAAGGAATTGTCGGTGATGTTATTGGTACGCCTTCTTTTGACTCCAGCGTTCTGCAGGATCTGTACATCTGAACATATTTCTCATGTTTTTTTTCCATTGTAACGCGGTGCCACTGGGTGCACTATTACTCACAGCTTTTGTTTTTCTCAACCAGTTCAGTCTACTTTTTAGAAGATTGGCATCTTTATCTTTAGCTTATACTCTTTGTTCCATGTACCCTTGTAACAATTATGAGCTATACCAAGGATATTTTGGCAATAAATATTCTTTACCGTGTGGCCCTAATCAGAACGAAGATATCCTCCAAACTCCCAAAAGCCGTCGATCTCCAAATAAATAATCGCCCTGCCCTCATTTGAAAGGGGATTCGAAGCTGCTCAGAGAGGAATATAAATGCATTTACATTCATCGCCGTTTAAGACTTCCAGCCTAATCTTTTGCTAAAATGATAGCAGCTTCTGGTCCCTAAATGGTCTTGACACACGGCGTGCATTTCTTTCCGCTTTATGTAGGTCTTTTCGCCTGATTCCACTATGCTTTTGATGCCCATGCTCTGCATTGCATTGACAAGCATTGAATACAAGGGTGTTTATGAGGAAAAAGAAAAGAAAAAGAAAAAGAAAAAGTAAAAAGTAAAAAAAGTAAAACAAAGGGAAAAAGAAAAGAAATAGAAAAGAAAAGAAGTAGAAAAAGCCCAACAAAGAGTGAGCAGAACCGTGCTTATGATATCTCAACTGGAATAGACTCTCCGCATTGGCCCATATCATCTGGTCTTTATTGACAAGTCCGGATAGGATAAGCAGCTAGGGCTTTGATGTCTGTACTGGGCTTATCATGGTATTGCATCAGCTCAAGTATTTATTTTCTTGGTCAGCGCTGTCAAATGCTTCTCGCATATTTCGCAGGAGGGAACTAGCTTGTCTGGCCTTTTCAAAAGGGTGCGACAGATGACGCTATTTCTGACAATTTTATTCAGAAGCTCATCCAGACCATAATGTATATAATGGAGCAATCAAACTATGATAAAACAAGGCATTTGCAACAAAGCAACGTGACACTAACTTACATTAACAGTATAATATAAAAGCTCCTGAACTCAGCTGCGAGACCGTATCCATCATCGTAGGCATGTAGACGGCCCTGAATCCTTAAGTAACTGCAGCAAGGACCTTTCCCACTTATAGTTGCCAAACGTAGACTTCCTCCTGTGTGAGGTGGTGCATACCGTTGAATAGTCCAACAATGCAAGTTTCCTCGAATTCCTTTTTTTTTTTTAGCCGTGTAGATGGAGAGAATCTGTGAGCATTGCTTCAGCATCAAACACGTCGCTAATTTTGTTTTGCATACACATAAACCCAACAAAGCTCAAGGCGTCTGCCACAAAAGGAATATATCAACCAGCAATCACATCCCTAACACAAGCAACACATGAGGGCGGCTCACGCAAGCTCAGCCCGCTCGTCATGCACTTTCGACATTGCAACAAGTCGCTTTATCTAGAAGCTTCGCGGGAAACACGGATGCAGCTTTGCTGTGAATGTCACGGGTCATTTTGAAATGTCAATTTACCAGTTAAACAGACCCCTACATCGTCTCTATTGATCGCGAATAACTTATTCTCTTTGGCCAAGTAGACCTCGCCTTTAGGATGTAAGATCATAGATCTTCTGAACATCCTTCAGTGTCGCCACAAAATCAATATTCAGGTCCTTGATCAGACCGTCATGGAGCCCAAATACCCACCCGGACACAACAGGGAATCCATTGGCCACATACGACTGCTGGATAGCCGCCGTCTTGATGACGTTCCGGCACTGCTCGATCACATTAAGCTCGACGAGCCGGTCGTAGCGCGCTCTATTGTCGGATATGGCATCTAGCTCATCCTGATGGAGGCGGTAGACGTCACGGATATTCCGAAGCCAGGGGTTGAGTAGGCCTAGGTCCTGGGGTCTCATGGCAGCCTGGACGCCGCCACAGCCATAATGACCGCAGACAATAATGCGCTTAACCTGGAGGTGGCGGACGGCATAATTGATAACACTCATGGCGCTAAGGTCGATGTTGCAAATCACGTTTGCAATATTTCGGTGTACAAAGGCCTCACCGGGCTGTAGGCCTGTGACCTGCTCGGCGGGAATGCGGGAGTCGCTGCATCCGATAAAAAGGTACTCGGGGCTCTGGCCCTCGACGAGCCTCTTGAAGAATTCTGGGTCCTTCTCGCCCTGTGCAGCAGCCCAGGCGAGGTTGTTCTCAAACATCTGCTCATAGGTCTGCTGGAGATGTTTGGAAATTGTCTTTGTGTCTTTGCCAGCCATGTTGGGTTTGTAGATGGGGCTGATTAAGCTGCTGTGTTGTGGAAAGAAAGAGCAGGTCGATAACGAAGTTGTATTAAGTTAAGTCGAGTTGACTGACAAGAACAAACTGAGGCCAGGATGGTCTCCAGTTTATATAGTATGATCTGCTGGTGTCAATTGGCAGCCAAGACATGTCATCATATCCACTCTTCCGTGGATTCAAGTCCCGCTCCGCGGCTCGCTAGGGCTGAGCTCTCGGATGGCCACAGTGGGTCCCAGAAGATACACGACTGACCAATGTCCTTCGTCGCAGCTTCCGCGGATCAAGTTTCCGCTCCTCGGGACGGAGATCGTTACGATTCCTAGGTTGGGAAGGGTTTGTATAGCAGTAATAATCAACATCATGACCAAAGACTGTGTCCAGGGGAGCCATATTCAGGTATAAATATCTACCCATAGCCGTCCCAGTTGTTGTATCGCCAGGTTTCAATTCACCTTATCTGCCTTACCTACTATATCATTGCCTACAGTCGACTCTTCAGTCACTCTTCAATCTATATCCATCAGAAGCAGTCAAAATGTCCGGAGAACGGAGACTCGCCGCTCTCGATGTAAGTCCCTACCGATGACTACTTCAGCACTCATATGGACATATGCAAATTTATCGTCCAAGCATATAGAACGGAAGTCACTGACATTATAAATCGCATAGGCGTCCATCGTGGACCGCCTGCCAGCGTACAGCCAAGTACTCTTCGACGCGAAGACGGCCAAGAAGCTGACCTTCACGGACATCGCGGTGCACATCGGGCGCAACGAGGTTGCCTGCGCGGCACTCTTCTACGGACAGGCGCAGGCGACGGCAGAGGACGTTAGCAAGCTGTCAGCGCTGCTAGATGTGCCGTGTGACGTCCTCTCCGCCCAGATGATGGGTTTCCCTGACCGAGGCCGCTCGGGGCCCATGCCCCCTGTTGAACCCCTCATCTACCGGCTGTACGAGATTATCCAGAACTATGGCTATTCTTTCAAGGCGGTGCTCAACGAAAAGTTCGGCGACGGCATCATGAGCGGAATCAACTTCACCACTAAGGTCGAGAAGGAAGTTGACGAGAATGGCACGTTCGCCGTTATCACCTTGCGCGGAAGATGGTACGTCTTCTCTCTCCTCTGGGAGGCTGCCCCTATCCTTGTTTTAGGATTTCACATACTAATATTTATCTTAGGCTCCCTTACTCTCGCTTTTAGAGGGCTATTGGAAAGGAAAGGGCTTGTGTCTGCGTCTCCGGGAGCGCACGGGAGCAGCTAGTTGGCAGATTTAAGTATTTTTGTACAATAACTACAACACCCATGAATATGCATACAACCTCCTTTCTTCTGTGATTGCAATGGAACTTTCTTCTCTCTCGCTATACGTTTTACTCTCCACTAGATTGCAAATCCATGTATTGTAGTCCTTTTCCTTTAGTCTCTTCGCCTGAGAAGAGAAAAGGCTAATCTTAACGTCGACTTACTTTGCTGAATATCAGTATATATAATACCAGAGCTGTCTCGTGGTTGAGGTAGATAAGAACTATATTAAAGTGTATTACAGCTAATTCAAAAAGTGAGAGCCTATCACTGCTAGCAAGGTCGCAATATGCTTTTCTATAAGATCGCTATTCACACAGGCTGAGTATTGAGAAGCTCTTACATATATATCTAACCCAATGCCAATTAATCATCTATGAGTTAGATATCAATTAAGGCTGCTGTGACAGAATCGGGTATCGTAGGACACGTCATTGGTTATGTACATTTTTTAGATTTGTTTCTGAATCAATATACTATATCAGATTATGATGATGGGTTTATCTATTGCAACTGTTCACTCTGGCCCACGGCTCATTGTTTAACTAAGATAGGTCTTCGTTGGTCACCTCAGTCCAAAAATTGTTGACTAAATTCAAGCCGCGCTCAAGCTTCCCATGTCAAGATGGGCACGGAACTCTTCTACGGGATCCTCTACCGTAGCTTAAATATTTCTGACTACGCTGAGATAATTCACTACGACGTTTCGGTGGATGTACACTATACCCCCGCCTATGGACACTCTCGGGCGATACTACCTAGCATTGTTTGTGACGTGTCTATCATTCTCTCCATGCCCAATTTTCAACCGGATATGGACCCAGCCCTACCTCTGGAGCGTGTTCATTATGGCGCCTCCGTGATTCCCCGACTTGTGCCGTGATCTGTGCTATAAATAGTTCGTCGCCTGGCTACCCGAAACGAACCAGCCAGCCTGAGTCTAAATCATACGTAGGTAGCCAACCTTATACTTCTTATATTTCTGCCCTATGTACAGGAATTGATGCCTCCAAAGTAGAATCAGCATATATCATGGTGCGCTCCACTCCTCCTCGACTGGTCTGGCGGTCATCGCCTATTCTGAAAACTGATACATAGGATCAGGACTAGTGTGAGTCCCGGAGCTCTTCAGCCGTCCGTTGCAAACTACATCTCGGTTCAATCGCTCGGGAGGATCCCATACAATCTCAGCAACGCTGGTGCGTGGCCGGGGAACCCCACACCCAGTATCGTCCCGATCGCGAAATAATAGAAGATCCGGCTCGCCACCCACTTTCAAAGTAATTCCCGGATTGGATGCCGACACTCCGATTGCCGCCCGGGCACGCGTGGAGACACATTCATACAGGAGTTCAGCATCGGCCTGCGTCCCAGCTTGATAAACTCCCACCCCTAAGCAAGCGAGGAACAACGGGTCTGGCGGACCCCAGGGCGTGAAGGCATTGCCGACGTTGTTGACTCCGATCACCGCGTCAAGATCATGCTTGCGGATCAACTCGAGAATTCGCAAGGTGCCTCTGGGTTGGCTGTGGAGATTCTCCCGGTTCAGCGGCGATGCCATGTACATGTCACTGGTCGGTAGGCCGACAAAACTCACTGAGAGATTGTTCTCATGGATAATGCGAGAGACTTGATTCCACTCCTCGTCAGTGAGAAGAGTAAGCTGTGTACAGTGTCCGAGCATCACTCGCTTCGTCATCGAGGATGCTGTCCAGCCGCGTTGTTGAAGGGTTGTCAAGACATGCCAAAGCAAGGGGCTCTTGCCATGGTCAAGGCTGTAGTCAAGATGAAAGTCAAGATGTTTGTCAAGTTGCATGGCGCGGTCGATCGCCCATTCGATATTCCTTTTTGCCGCCTCGACACTGGCTTCCACGTAAGGCGTCGTTCCAATAACGTCGATTTGAGGATATTGCTCGAGCGCCGCTTCAATGAAGCTAATGTTCTCTTCTCCATGTTCCGTGGAGAATATCGGATCTTGCGCGAAGCACGCGATCTGGATCTCGCAGACGTCGCTCCATTGCTTTTTCAATGCCACCGCCGCATCCACACAAACCAGCTTAACCGTATGATCGACCTCCACAAACGCCCTCATGGCCGTCACTCCCGATGCAACTGATTCGGCCAGCAGCCATTCTCCTCGTTTGAGAAGATCGGGGAGGGAGAACTGCTGTTTGGCCTTTGTGGTGAAAGACAATGCTTCCTGGAAGGAGCCAGTGGAGGGAAGAAGGTCTGCATATTCGCGCTCACTGTGGACGAATGCTTTGTCCAGGTGGATGTGTGGGTGAGTCAAGGCTGGCAGAGCCAGCGGCGCTTGCGCAGTGTCATCAGCAGAGGACCTGTCGTGCGGGGTAGCTGATGCGATCGTGCCCCGAGGGGAGTCGGGCGAGTACTGAATGTTGATGTCCCAGGTGGACGAGGATCCAAAAAGTCGAACCCCTTGGATTGACGCGAGCTTCTTGCTCAGCTTGGGTGGTGGCATGGCCGCAAGATTGTTGATGCAAATGAATGATGTACTGGTCGAGGTGCTGTCCTAAATTAAAATATGTAGACTAGGGCTTGATATGGCCTGCGGGTAACCTCCCCGACTCAGCCAAAGATCCGCGGGTTTCGAGTCCTACTTTTGGATCCGCGGGTAGCGTCCATCCGGGGAATTATGTGCTTAAGGCACCAACTCGGGACAACTACGTAACTATCCAATTAGCAACCGGTCCGGCCGAGCGGGTCACTGGTCTAGCGGTAAGGGGATCTCAGTTCCAGATGATTCAGAAATTGGTTGCATGATTCTGAGGTGTGTTCTGAGTAGTATCCTGAGATATGGTCCACTCGTCGCCCCAATACTCAGGTCTTAAAGATGTGACTATTTATATATTAGGAGAATTACGGTAATTAGGGTAATTAGGGCATACAATAGCGTATATTCAGGGTTAGTTTAACATTTGTGAGGACCTAAGTCCGGCTGTTTAGTGGTGCTGAGCTTTACTGCTACACCACAGCCAAAAAGGCGCAAATCGATGACCGAACGGTCATTGAGCTCAGCGCACTATATACCAATGTCAGGTCCGTGACATCATTAGGGTTATCAGATAATTCAAGTCATATTAAGGTTACGTGATTCAGAGGCTTTCATCCTGAAGTTTTCGGGGTATCGTCGAGAGGTTTTTCCGGCCGTCTTCGAGTCGCCAGGATGTGGGATGTGATTAGTCATTATCGATCTAACCAACTTAGGTAACTAGCTATCTACTCTAAAACCATGACAAGCTCCGGCAAAATTCCGCCACTTAGCACCACTGATGACAAAACCTTGTTTTTATCAAGTCCACTTTGTGAGAGTATGCTGAAGCAGCTAAGTCTTGTGTGCGCAACGTAATGGAGGCTGATTCTGCGATCAATTGGACGGCGCCACGTCTTAAGCGTAAGAGGACTCGAGTGGCATGTGATCTTTGTCGCACTCGCAAGTCAGCCTGCGATGGTTCCAGACCCTGTGGAATGTGTAGCATTAGGGGGGATGCCGACAAGTGTGTGTATCAGCAATCTGTTGCCGGAAAACACAAGGCAGCGTTGGCTCGGTGAGTCGTGTTCAAAGACCGATCTTCTTTTGCTAATACGCTAACATGATGCCGCGTTAGTTCTCAATACGATTTATCTCCAGGTCCCGGTCCCGGCATGCCGGGCGACAACTCTGCTCGCTACTCTTGTGATGCCGTCCTTAGGTCTGGCTTTAATGGAACACATCTACCACGAGCAGTGAAATCAGATTCCTTGGAGACTGTTCGTGGAACAGGCGAGACGAGCCATCATATACGTCCCACAGAAAACCCTCGCCCAGAACGAGCAAGTTTTGGTCCATCTTCGACTCTTTTTTTTATTCAGCAGATAGCTGCCGCAGTCGAGCCCGTAGGAGGAATGCGGAGGGATGGGAGCCCCACGCTTACATCGTCGTTGAATCAAAAGACCGTTCCCGATGCCATCGGCTTTTCGGTTTCTGCCAAGGAGGAAGAACCATATGACAGCGAGACTCTGTCGCTTCCTGAAAAGCAGCTCTCGGATTCCCTTCTCGAGGCCTACTGGCAATACTTACACCCGATTTTCCCCGTCCTACATCGACCAACCTTCATGAAGCAATATCACAAGCTTTGGCAACCTGAAATAGCCTCTCTTCCCTTCCGCAAGAATACAAACAGCGATATTGTGTTTCTTGCTGTAGTAAATATGGTTCTCGCCGTTGGTTGTCAGCAGTGCTATGACTTCTCAGCTGAACGAAGACAGAAGGATGCGGAAGCTTTATACAAACGATCTTTTCGTCTGGTCTCCATCGAAACTTTGGACTTCTACTCCTTGGAGGTCGTGCAGTTATTCCTTCTGAGAGCTATTTTTCTGCAAAGTACCTCTCATTCTGCTCGCTGTTGGAGCATGCTGGGCGTAGTCGTACGAGCAGCACAGGGACTACGGCTCAACACTGATACCGTTGAGACCAACCAGCTAGAGAGGGAAATGAGACGTAGGTTATGGTATACCCTCATAGTCATAGAAAGGCAAGTCTTCTTCGATTTTTGGACCGTTACTTTCTCTCCCAAAAGTTCCTAAATCGTTATGTATTAACACCTAGGAATGTAGTACTGCGTCTGCCAATTTTGGATGGCCTAGAGTCATACATCAGATCAATTCAGTGCCAACACCTCAGGCCATAGACGATGAGTATCTGTCAGAGAGCGAAGAGGGCCACCAGCCAGAGAACATTCCTTCTCGCTTAGCATTCTTCAATCACTACATTACACTTTGCGACATATCAAGAGACATCATGGACAGACTAAATGCGGTTGGGGGCAACTCATCAGAACAAAACGGAATCACTGCTTTGACTCAATATCTTAGCGAGATGCCCAAGCTGTGTCTGAGGTTGGACGAATTCCTGGGCGGCTTGCCTAGCCATCTTGAAAACCATGTTTACGGCATTCATGGCCTGCTGGAGGATTGTTTCCATATGCAAGGCCAGATCCTGAGAACACGGTCGGTTTGAGATTAGTGGAGTCACCCAGCCAAAAACTAACAGCCACAGGGCACTCTATATCCGGGTTACTATCCTTCGACCATGTTTGCTCGCGACAATTCGGTATCCTATCATAGGACAAGAAGCTTGCAAAGATGCTGCCATACCAGGTCTTCTTAGCAACTTGACCAAGGACACAAATAAGCTTTGCGTGTCCACTGCATGCACAGTTCTTCGTGAACTACGCCAGAATTTACGACTTATTTATCGATCATCGACGTGGCACACGTTGAGATGTGAGAGCACTACCGCAGTTGGAGAGTAAATTAGAGTGCGTATTTCTAACACGCTTGTAGTGACATTTGGCTCGGCGACAGTCTTGCTGGCAGCTAGTTTAATCCCTGATATGGATATCAATTTGAACCAGGAGCCGATAAAAACCTCATGGGACCATGCCACTGATATTTTCGAATTCTACAAGTCGCAAGAAGCATCTGCCCAGCACGGTCTTCGGGCCTTGCGCGACTATCGTCGGCGATTTGAGGCTGTGAGGCTTCGGGGCCAGCACCGTATATTTCCTCTCCCGTAAGGCTGGATAATCATATTCTGACAATGGTTTATAGATCAGCAACCCCAATCGATACAGCCGGAGATAATGCCATCTTCATCTGTAAACACGTTACCTGGTATTGAGGACAATTGGCTAGCGTCTGCAGTGCCCAACATTGACTTCACCTCACAAAACATGCATGATTGGGATTGGCTTGATCCAGAATTGCCAAACTGGATGCTGCTATGATGGTTCATTGGTAACTCAGTACATATAAGTACTCGGTTTGTACAGCCCCTGCTTACCTATCCTCATAGCATTATTGCTGTCATGTGCATAGAGCCTTTCTCGGCGGCCGTGTGCGACGGCCAGAGCCTCGCCAGTCTCCATCACAGACATACAGTGTTTGGGATGATCTTACTAAAATATATCATAAAAGAGTGCACTATCAGGACTTGCTCAAAGAACCGCACACAAAGGCTCCATCACACCTACCCTCACCGTCCTTTCCCATCATGCGCAAGTGACGCGAGCATGTTATTATTTGTTAGTACTAGCCCGGGCCCGGCGTGATCATTCACTTCGTCCTATTCGTCTGGACCTGCTGGGCTTGTGACCGGTATAGAAAACGATCTCGCAAGATACTTTGAGCACCGTACTCTTACCACATCCAAAGATCCAGTATAAAATACATTACACCCACTAAGGATGAGATACACCAGAAAACGCCGCTCCTCGTCTAACTCAAGTCCAGTAACTCAAGTCCAGTAATCTTGTTTCCCTTTTTTTGGCTCATCGGATGTATTAATGACGTTTGTGAGGCGTACCGGGCTCCGTTTATGATCACCTATACTAAGTAGGGCTATACTATAGTAGGAAAAGTTACAACCTCTCGACTCCGTGCGGGGCGGAGGTATATAAGATACTTCTTAACTATACTCTGTTATTCGTTTACAAAGCTTCCACAAATTCTATTGTACAGATCTTAAGTTCAACGCCTAATAAATATAAAGCCAGACAGATCAAATCGAATCATGCAGATAATTTGAACAAAAATTACGAGTGGTCTGGATATAAAGTTGTTGTAGTCGTCACACTACCGTCTACGAAGGGCTGGTGCAAATCATAGATTATACTGGATGTGATACGTGTAGCTGGTCCACTGGATATCTATTCCTCCTATTAGAACCAAGGTGTTGAAGGCAACAAGCAGGCTGCAGGAGATGAAGATCTGAAGTATTTGTGGATTTGATCGTTTATGGACACTGTCACAAACTGTATGCGCTCCCATTACTTGAGCCAATTAATTTATAGTCCTATATAAAGAATTTTCAATTTGATGGACCCGAAGAAAAAAATGGTAAACAAAACCTCAATCAATAAGAACTACCACTCTGGCGAACTGTATTTCATAACTGCAGATTATCAGTTCGCAAGCGCTTATTAGTGGTAGTTAATAGTGGCAAAGCATTACTTCTTGTCACCCCACGTAGAGTGAGGTATTTCCCTAAAATTTTGTCGGATTCTCAAGTACTCGTGCAGCTTGGCCCGCACCCATTGAGTCTGGGGAAATTCCAGCTTGCCGATATTTGAAGGGATGCCCGTTGTTCTGCCTCCGCCTTGTAGTCTGCGAAAATGCATGCAGCAGGAGGTCCTCATAGACTGGATCAGTCCCATCAAAGGGATAGCACGTTTGAATATCTCTTCCACAGTATGGGGCACTCCAGGTAATGGATGGGGAAACGATATCTGCAGGGTTCTTTAGTGAACGTTGAGGTAGTCGGAGTTGATATCTTCGTCGCCTAGGATGTAGCTGCCACCTGTACCCCATTGCTGGCCGTCAAGTCCTAAATCAATTTTATCACGGTGGTTCGACGTGCGACTGGCGGAAATCTGCCAGGGCAGCACAGGCGCCTGTAGCTTAGAGCTGACCTCGCCACAAAATTCAAAATACCGGCTCCATTCGCTTGGGCAGGAGCGGTACCCACGATCATAGCACGGAGAGAAGAAGTCGTCGAACTCAAATCAGTCAACCGCTATAAAATTAGGGGGGTTCGTATTCTTCATATCATGATCATCATCGAGATCTTCCATATCGAACACACGCAGATTTTTGAGGCGGGTACATGCTAGTTCAGCCTTGATCTTGGCCATACTGTCCTTATTGTAAATCCAGGTGGCAGACTCCCCCGGCTTCCCAATCCCCCATATATTGAATTGCCATGCGAATGAGACATCCGGCGCAATCCTCCGCACCAGCCAGTTTACTGTGCGCGCATATTGCTTGTCGTTATCCTCTTTGATGCTCTTCAGAACTTTGTACGTGAGTTTCAGATCCTTGAGTGCCTTCTCCAGAGACTCCCCAACTTTCATATGGGTGGTTTCATCTACACTGCACAGTAAGTCTGAATTCAGGATATGTGCTATGGGACGTCCTGAGTGCTCGTGAATCCGCTGGGCGTACTGAAGTGATGGGGTCTTGAGCATGGCTGTGAAGTAGTCTGGAGTGTTAAAAATATTTACTACAAAAGCTAGATTTGCCCCAGGTGTAGGCAACAATCACTAGTACCACCGAAGCTTTCGGATCCTTTTTCTTGAGTTCCTCTTCCACCTGGTTCGCGAAGTCGATAGCTTTTCCCGTCCTCTCCTGCGGATCCGGGGAACCACCAGCGTTCACCGTATAATGGAAAATGGAAAAAACGGAAAAAACGGAAAAAACGCGGGCTTCCACAAAGTTATCTTTATGGACATACTCTTTCGAGTTAATCGCGAGATCAGTGGTACTGCCGAAGCTCAGGAAGCGGGGAAGCTAACGGCATTAAGATCGACTTTGGAGTCCAGCGTCAGTGTCAGTGTGGTAGGGTCGTTTTTCACAGTTAACTGCTGGCCGAATGCAATGCTGTGAAGGATGTGATTCTTGTCGATAAAATTTTTTGCCTGGACCTTGTATTTCCCTGGCTGCACCGGCACCGAGAAGTAGGGGTCATTGTCCTGGACGTTCACATTCTTTGTATAGATAAACCCCGTTTCCTCCGAAGTAAGGCGCACCAGGACAGTCCCATTTGGGATCAGGACTCCACAGGAAAAACCACCTCGACCTTGACGTGTATGAAACCAGTGGTTGGGACACTGTGTCTCTCGACATCTGTGTTCAAGAAAAAGACTAGGATCGGTGGCTTGTCCGATAGACTAACTCCCTCAGTGTGAAATGAATATATAAGGTTGTTCTTAGTGATTGAATCAACACCGACATCAACAGAGGGAACCTCGTTCGCTGGCAGAAGTTTACGGTGCACTTTGCTTGTCCGAGGCAGGCGACTCCGGAACAAGTAGGATAGCTTGCCACCCAGTTCGTTAACGTGCCTCTCTACCTTTACCTTGACGCCTTCGTGTGTGAGCCCCGAGTAATTTGTGGTAATGGTCTTGTCCATCATCAAATACATCGCGCTATATCTCTGGACATCGAACCCCACTTTGATGGTCGATGTGTGTGGCTTTACTGTTAGACTTGTAGATGAAATTTGAGCAGTAACCACAACTGTGTCCACCGGGTTGTAAAGACCCTCGGCAGACACAATGTACTCTTCAGCTTCGATTGGATGTGTCTTAGTTGTGCCTGGCTGCACAGAGACATTCCGCCACCCCCGATAAAATCCATATTTAGGTTTTTTACCCTGAAGCTCCGGAACTAGTAGCTCGTAGTAGTGGATGTTGACCGCGGCACTGATATCGGGATCAGCCTCCACCCTGCCAGAATCCTCAATGTCCTTTTTATTCTTATATAACTCTCCCCCATGCGCACTGTTAATACCGAATACGAAATTGTCACCCTTGTCGACCTTTGTTGGAATCCGAGGTACGGGCTGAGAGCGCCGGCCCTCATGCTAATCACTTGAGTAATCAGTACCTAGCCTTCTTTAAGCGAGTAAGACTCCAGTGCTATACCGCGGCTATCCTCGGGAACCTTGAAGTACACAGCAAGAAGTTTGTTGATGAGTATTTGGTCACTCATTACTGTAACTGTCAATGTACCATACCAGTCCTCGAGCTCGGCCTTGAGATAAGGCTTAACATGGAACTCGATGTTTGCGGCTTTGGGCGACATGGCTTTTCGTCCGAAAACTACAAAACAGATAAAAGGTGAGAGGAATCTTGTGGAGATTCGAGAAATGTGCGAGACAAATGCGTGCAATGTTGCTCCTAGAAGACCAAACCGCCTATAATATAGGCTCTGATAGTTGTGGGGTATAGAAGGAAGATTATAGTATTCTCAGATACCTGGGTACCAAGTAGCAACAGACAATCATAATAGCAGACGAAGTTCAATTAAACTTATTCCTTCACCAAAAACATCTTTGTCTCAGATCCAGTTATAATGCCGACCAGTAGAACCGTTATAGGTGTCCAAATGTGTCCTCTGCAACCAATCCCTGCTGGCGCATCCACCCAGTTAAAATGTCGTTGACTTCCACGGGTTTCTGCCACAGAATCCAATGCCCCGCCTTGACATCTTTCAAGGTCAGATTTGGCACCATTGTACCCATCGAAGCGACCATAACAGATGTCACAATCGCATCATCAACTGAACGTATAAACAACGTCGGACATGTGATGAAGGCGGCATCGGGCTTATCCTTGAAGACCAGCTCATCTTCAAAGTTCTGCTTACGGTTCCTGTAATAATTGCCTACCCCGCACTAAGTTAGCCAGTCACATATGGTTAAACAGGATCTAAGAGTGTCCTACACGGCAGTCCGTTTCTTGCAAACTCTTCAACATAGAAATCCAACTCCTCGGGGCTAACTAGACGTGTGTGCTGTAGCTTTGGTGCTAACTCCAGATCAACACCCTTAGTTACATCCATCGCATACTTTCCGGCTGGCGATGTACCGCCGTACAAGGCATTTAGAAATGCGCGTATCCCCGCTTTCTCTCTGGTAAAGGACTCGATAACTCCGTCATCGCTGCCAAATTGAAGCTGGTATCCCAGCGATGGGAAGCGATTCACTAGGACGTCGGTTTCCACCCATTTAAATGAAGGAGCGATATACGGAATTACAAATGTGAAGAGATGTGTGATGAAGTCGGGATAGTATAACGCACAACGGTAGGCAATTACTGCACCCCTGTCTGGATATAAGATGTTGCACAGATTAATTAAAGGGCTCTGGAATATACGGACCAGTCATGTCCACCAACGATAATATTCTCGCAGTTGAGCTGTTTTGCAAGCTGAACAAAGTCATCTGCATGTGACTTGAATGTATACGGGATGATCGAACCAGTCGGCGCATCCTTGGTTCTCATCTTAGTGCCCATTTCTATCCCTCCGGGGCAGATATAACTCACGGATCGTCCATATCCAATACAGTCAGGACAGACGACTCGGAACCCAAACTTCAAGAAGAGAGGGATCTGGTTCCTCCATGCGCTTGATAAGTCCGGAAAGCCATGGATCTAGATAGATACATTAGGCGATGGTATGAAGAATAAATGAATCCACGCACCAAGAATACAGTACGGGTGAAACCACCCTCTGGCTCAGCTAGAAGATATCCTTAAAGAACCATAAGTGACAACTCGAACAATCGAGAAATCAATACTGTACCGTAAGTCTTGCCGTTGATTGTAGAAGAGCAGCGGCGGATCCGAGGATCATCGACTATATTGATCTTTTTAATGGACTGGGTACCAGAGTCTGTGAACATTGTAAATTGTGTGCAATACTGTCAATGTGCTAAATGCATCTCAAAGTTAGTGGAAAGCGATATGTTAATGTTTAACTGTCAAGATGATCATTATCCGTCCGGGTCCAAGACAATAGGCGGTGCATCCACGCACGGGTGGCGTGCCGAAATCATTATTTCTAATCATAACCGTATAATCAGGCATAATTATAATTCAGGGAATAATAATCATATTTCTAATCAGAACCGTATAATTAGGCATATTTATAATTTAGGGAATAATAATCATAATTCTAATCATAATATTTGATATGGAAATGTCAAGGCCCGAATGCCTAGCGCCTTAGCACCCCAGGTTTCAGTTGAGCTGAAAGTGGGGCTTCGGCTGATAGCGCGTCACTAACTCCTTTTGACCGTCATATGATCACTTCAAACTTGTAGAGAGTGGGTTGTTAAATACTGCACTAGTTACCAACCCCATTCAGTTCAGCTATAGACTCTTAGCACCCTGTGGGGTACGCGGGGTACAGTGGCGACCACTATCGCCTTCCATATTAGAAACAGAGAGAAGCTCTTTGAAACCCTAATCACATGATGCGGTAATCCAGATATGGTTATTCCGGTATTTGAACATGTGTTCCGAAATTGAATGGTAATATACCAAACGAGTAATACCTGTATGGCTATGTATTGTTACGCCTCCTAAAATAAACCCATGCTGTCCATGTCACCCAAACACGTGCTTTCCCACACATTCCCCCCCGGTGCTGCCCCTTTCTTTGACGGGCCCAGCCCCGCAAAGCCGACCCAAAAGAAGGGCTTGCTTTGACTTTTACCCCTCCAGGTGTGGCTGGCCACTGTGAGACAGGAAGCCTGATGTGATCTGTCTTGTTCAAGCTCCTTCTGCGAAGAGTCATTTGAACCCTGCTCGGACAAAGTCCGAGCCGCTGCTGACATTTCTCCTCAAAATTCCAATGAAAAACTTTCACTGGTACTGGACCATTGAAGTTTCATTCCGAGACGTGCCTCGCGGTGGCCGCTGTTTTCACCTATGAACTTCGCGTCTCAAGATTTCTTCATGGTACATAATCATCTCCCAACTGTCTTGTACAAAGTGTCTTCAATTCGACTGAAATTTTCAATCACGACTGCCAGAAGCGAGTCCTCATGGCGAAATACCAAGACTCTGGCAAGGCATTCAAGGTTGTCCTTCTTGGTGACCGTAATGTGGGAAAGGTTGGTATTCCCATATTTTGCACGCATTGGCCCGGCTCAGTGCTAAGTCTACTCACTGCTGACTGTGTGCCAGACGTCCCTCGCAAAGTGGTGCCAATCCGAAGGATATACAGACGAGTACTCTCAAAGTCATGAGCCATCCGTATATCGTTTGTTGGTAGACACGGTAATTCTCCATTATTACCTATCCGCTTGCGCAACCCTGACACAAATCGCTCGATAGAACCGTGGTTCTATCAATTTCGACATATGGGACATGCCCGGTGAAGTCGACTCCCCAGACACGCTAAGGGAACACGTCGATGACGCGGATGCTGCAATCTTGATGTTCGATTTGCAAAGCCCATCGACTCTGGACAGCATCCCTCTGTGGTACGGTATGGTTAGCATGTCGATTCACACGTCGTCGCTATCTTCAACTGACTCGCCCAAGACAAGCTCCCCATAGAAAAGGGAAATTTCCCCGTCGCCCTGTGTGGCAACAAAGTAGATCTCCCTTACAGGAGACTGGGTCCTGTATCAATTACTTTCCATCGAGAAAAGGGCCTTGAGTACAACGATATATCTGTCAAAGAAGGCTACAATCCAATCCGACCATTTTTGTTTCTGGCAAGGCGAATCCTGCATGATCCATCGTTGGTGAGAAGCCTTCGTATTTATAAATCGTTATTCAGATACTTATAGCGCATGGTTAAAGGAGCTCGAACAGGCGAAAGCTCAAACCGACCCTATCTCACCTCAGCAGTCGGGCCTGCTTCACCTCGAGCCCGTCGAGCTCTCGTCAACCCGCGGCGGAAGTGGCTTGCTGACGCAACACCGGTATAATACTGGAGATCGAGACAGCCCGCCTAGCAAGGGACCAAGAGCGTTCCATGCAGACGACGATTCTCCACATTCTACCGAACGTGAGGTGTTTAATTCATCAATCTGTGTCCCTCCGGATACGGCCATAGATTCCGATATTCAGCGACGCCTCAAACGAATGATCTTAACCCTTCAGCAGCATCCACACATACGAGTCACGGAAGCAAGACTGGATCCACCTACACCGCAGCCTAAAATAGATCAGGCAAAAGAATACGCTCATGGTATTCTGCCCGACGGCGTCGAGAAGTTCTATTCCCAAGTCGGCTCTTTTACTCTCGAATGGGAGCATACATCTCCTGAGCTGACCGTAGGGGACCTTCCATCTAGGGGCCGCATCCAAATTCTCCCCATCACCGAAACTTTTGGTGACAACTGGCGCGATATCACCTGGTTCCCTCTACCGGATCATATAGAACCACGACCAGATGATGAGTGGAGATTTACCTATCGCAGAGTACTACCGTTTGACTTCTTTACTCCTGAGGCTTGCTTGTGTTTCATTCAGACGCCAGGTGGAATCCCCGAAGACCATGTCGCATACCACTACTTTGGGGAGGAACTTTATAGGACACGGTATACCTTTGGAGACTACATTGAGCGACTTCTTGCCTCATACGGATTCTGGTACTGGGGAGAGACACTGTGCTCAGAGACGAGATCGAGTGCTCAAGTGCTTTCCTTCAGGGCCAACATGCCTCAGATCTTCGAAGGGTACGATGATGGGCTTTTTCAGCCATAGCGCCACTCGGTCGAAATTTACATGGTCTCGTGGTGAGGAGTAATATAACCATCGCCAGCTGCATCACTGAACGGTACGTTTCAATCCGATGGTTTTCAAGTGACTTCGTTTTGGGAGCTTCTTGGATCGTCAGAATCGTCGACGAGCCTGTGCAGATCAATCATAGCACCCCTTTTTTTTTTTTCCGAGGAGCTCGTAAATAAGCTTTACTGGAAGTCAACTTACGATAGTTACATATGTTCCCGACCCTCGTATCTTTCGTACTAATGTCATTAAGGCCCAGTATTCATTACCTTGTATGTACGAAACAGGTAATTTATGCAATATCCATATTAAGTTTAGCGCATCATGTGATTAGGGTTTGAAAGATCATCTCTTTGTTTCTGGCATGGAAGGCGATAGCGGTCGCCACTGTACTCGCCTAAGGACCTGCCCCTATTCCCGGAAGAGTGAGTGCGTTCATTAGATAGTAATCAAGGCAATATGGATACTGGTAAATACGGTCTTTAGTAGGCTACATGCGTGTAGCTGATATAGTGTTCTTCTGTCTCCTTTCCCCTGAATTATAGTGATCGTGTCGAGACCACTTCAATATTAATCATGCAAAGCGATGGATACTTGTCCATTGGTGGGAGCCAGTGTGCAGCTCAACTAACTAGAGGGACCCAACTGCAAAGGGGTTGGGCTAGGTCTAGCACATTATAACCAAGATTCTTGTACTTTTATGGTATCAGAAAATACTCCTACCTGAAAAGCACTTTAATCTAGCATGGAACAACCTCGAAATAACCTACTAAACACACAGAATACTAAATCTTCCACCCTGAAAACACTTTTTACATCGTGGTGTGACTTTCACAATGAGCCCCAAAACGATATCCGTGGCCGTTGCCTGGAAGCAGCAATGATATAACGCCTATGCCTTTACCACAGTCTTTTCTGCAAAGTTCACTCTGCGTGCCACATGCATTCAAGTATGCAATTATACATTAGATAATGCATTATCTCTTAGATTTGACAACAGTCTCTATTGGCATTCCTTTCTTTTCTTTTCCCTTTTAACCCTTGAGGGTTGAGAGCTGACGAGTTCTATATGTGGTCAGTGATCATGCTGCCAATGCCTTAGTTTCATATTTGAACAGCCCGTACCTACCGGTGCACATGAGTAGAAATATCTCCAACAAGAAGGTCTCTTCTACATCTGAATTACTCTTATTATGCTTCAACCGCTGTCTCTAGGCCTACGCACTGGAGGATAATAACAGTATCAATTAATAATAGAGGTCAACATGTACAACACACCCTAGTGCATGAGCATGAAAATTGCATTACACAACAAAAACAAAAGTGCCCAATATGAGTCATGGCTGGGAATATCACCGAAAGACCGAGAGACTCGTCTTTATGTGATTTGATTAGAAAGGCACAGGTTTGTTTGCCTGTACCCACTTCTCCAACATAACTGGATTTCCAACTGGCGGTATCATACCATTGATTCTCCAGTTGTCGCTGGGATGTTCGTAAACATTGAGCTCCCAATCGATATTTTGTGGTTCGAAGATTGGGCGGACGATTTTGTCGATGCTGGCGAGGAAGTTGAGACGAGTTTCCTCTGACCCAAAAGACTGAGCAGCGTGGTCAACTATGAGAAACACGCTGCGGTGTTTATGTTTTCCGCCGACGTAGTAACCACGAGTCGGGGATTCATTGAAAAACACATTCACCCAGAAAGCAGGGAATCCAATATTTGTGTAGATTTCAGTGATGGCATTTGCGAGCTGATCCTTTTGGAGATCAGAAAGAATACCTGAAGAGAGATGAAACGTCCAGCGGGGCATGACGACTTGACCGAAGCTATAATATTTGGGATAAAAATCTCCGTAACTTAATTATATGTATAAAATCAAATTCTCTCGCTTGTTCGGTATGTGAGTGGTGCCAGATGAATACAAGGGCTCCTTAAATAGTGTCCTTGGTCTTCTCTCTCTTTCCAACATATCCATTCAAATCACGCAATTATGTAGCTCATTTGATTCACTGTTACTAGAACTTGATTGTTATTGTATAGTGATTACTCAACACTCCGACCATAGTTAGTTAGCTAAATTACCAATGGTATTACTAATACATTCTTACATCATCAATGTAACGTTCTTTCAGCTCTGACTTGCCACTTGATGATCAATAATCAGCATGTACTCGTGATCTAGCAGAGCTAATCAATCATTTTGATTGTGTCGTGATCAGGCAAGGAATACTTGGCAGCGGAGAAGCCCCGGTTGCCACCTTGAGGAATATAAAATTTGAACTAAGGCTCAGTTATAGGCGTATCTTCTCGCTCACATCAAATTGAAAACAGAAAATAGTGCTTCTGAATTATTTTACATTAGCAGTTCTCCGTCTCAACCATGTCTGACTCCTTGGTCCTGATTACTGGTGGCAGTGGCCATGTTGGGTTCAGGGTCCTTGTCGAGGCTTTAAGACAAGGTTATCGGGTCCGGGCCGCTGTGCGATCAGAGTCGAAAGCCCGGGCAATCCAGGATGCACGGTCTATTCAACCATATACAAATGCCCTGTCATTTATCATAGTACCAGATATCTTAGAGAAAGGTGCATATGATGACGCGGTTAAAGATGTGGATTACATTATCCACGTCGCTTCACCAATTGGTGCATCGGCCGGCGACTACGAAGAAAATATTGTCATGCCAGCGGTTCAAGGTACTCTTGGCATTCTATACTCCGCTTTATCGCAACCCAGTATAAAGCGCGTGATCATTACGTCTTCTGCAGCGGCGGTAGCTCCAGACAACCCTGAGGTTACTTTCACCTCAGATAACCTTGTCCCTGATGCCAATGGACCATACGAAACTTATCGAGCTGCCTATCGTGCATCAAAAGTGCTAGCATATAACCGCACACGTGACTTTATAACCAGCAAAAATCCTCATTTCACAATCATAAATATCATGCCCTCTGTGGTGATTGGGGAGAATGAGTTGGCCACCACGACAACGAGTATATATTCAGGAACGAACACATATATGCTTGCTCCTGTGCTAGGAATTCATATCTCGGATCCTAGACCAGGCTTTACCTGTCACCTTGATGATGTGGCATATGTGCATGTTGCTGCTTTGCGAGTTCAAACGGAGAGTCACCAGAACTTTGCAGTTAATGCTTCCATAGAGGGGATCGATTACAACGATGCCATCCGAATTGTTCAGAAGAGATTCCCCAAAGAAATAGAACAGGGTATTTTCCCATTAGGTGGGCATGTTGAGGCACTTCGGGTACGATTCGATGCATCTCGTACTGAGGATGTATTCAAAATCAAGTTCAAACCCTTTGAGGAGCAAGTCGTGAGTGTTGCACAGGCATATGTCGACGTATTTAAAAAGCAAACTGAAAATCAGATGCCACATTAAGAGGCTATTTGAGCAAACTAATGGTCGACGTCAGGATAGTAGTAGGTTGGTTGTTTTGTTTGAAAGATGTATCTGCTGAGAAGAGAATGTGGAATGTGAAATTTCTGTACTCTACGTAGTTATAGTACGGTAGTAATTGAAAGCCACGCCGTGTGAAATACATATGCGTGGTGTTGCTGTGCTACAGGCTGGAGCCAAAACCTTTGCCATCCTCCTTTATACTCTTTAAAACTCCGCCTGGAGTAGGTAGGTTATAGAATCATATATAAATATAAGTAGCGATAGGATCCTGTGATTTTGACGTGCCAATAGGTCGACTACGGGCTCGCTTTAATGGCCGTCAATCTCGTTCGACTCGCCATCAACCAACTAGATGACTTAGCGAGGCATAAAAGCTTGCAGTTATTCAGTGGATCCGGCGCTTTGATTTAATATTTATTTTACCCAACACGAGTATGATTATAGACTGTGCAAACCAGATTTTAAAGCAAAACGCGACCGACGCGGAATCAACGCGCGTAGGTAACTGCGTGTATAACTTTATACAACAGCTATTAGCCTTAAATAGCAATATAAACATCCTAAAATAAAGTAGCAGCTCTCGTTTACCGGTGCATTAGAATCTTGTCACGCAAAACGCAAAATTAGGGATAGGGCAGCTCGAGAAAAACTGACTCAGGTCCGTTGAGAGAAGAGACAAGCTGATAAACAGGCCAGCCAACAACTTAAATATAAAGACGAACTTGCAAAAAAAAGATTAAGTGAAATTTCACAGATAATCCTGTTGATCCACTTTTTTGGCATGATACTGTCAGGGATCCTGTATAATAGACCAAATAGTTCAAATAAGACCGTTGAGACCGGGAGCACCAACACCCGGAAGGGTGGTGGTGTGTGCACGCCGCAGGGATTGGATCCTGGGCTACTTTGTATAAGCAAATCGGCGAACGTTCGAACCACTATGGTAGATCCACTGTATCAACTTAGTATAACCATAAAAATCCTGTATTCTTCCTTCCTTCTTAGGAATAATGTAGTTTAGATCTTTCTCGCCTAGATACTCCGTAAATATGATGTATCTTGACGCTAGACCCGGGAGGCAATCATAATTTAGGATTGACTATATTGCTACTTCGTGAATCTTTCTGCTGCGTATATTCTTTATTCACTTGGCATCTACGAGGCGCCAAAGCAAGGTTAATTAACTGGTTACAGAGAGGCTGTTACCGGCCAGTGAAATTTAATACTGGCCCTTGTGCTTGAACATCTTTGGAACTTTGGAACTCTAACGCTACGTGACTGGTCTAATGGAAACAAATTCAAATCCAAACCACTCTATCTTACAGGAATATAATAGTGCAACAGGCGGTGCTTTAGTATAGGGCTTGTAGCTTATATTTCTTGGCCAACCCTAAACTAAAAGGAAAAGGTAATGTAACCAGAAGAAATGGAACAATATACACATTATATTCTCGCGACTAGAATCAACAAGTGTAAAGGGTAGCAAGTTGATCATCATCAGAATAAGCAGGGAACGGACTAGGAAGACATAGAAACGATATATATGTCATCCGACGAAACTCGGGGTCCACCTTTCATGTTTTAGGCATATACTAGGAATATTATGAGATTAATAAGATAATACCCCACCATAAAGATACAAAATATAAAACAAAGTTAAGGCGATTGGAAACAGAAAACGTACACGGCAAATTCCTTGTTAGTGCATGAAGCAACATTTATCCTGTCTCCCCAGCACTAAAAAGTAGGGGTAGGATTTGCTCAAATCGGGAAAATGGCTTGCATATGATTGGTTATCTCATTCAGTAGTAAAGAAGCTAGTTGAGGCAAATAATATACCCCATCATTCTAGCCAAATCCCCATAAACCATTGTGGCAGTGATGGTATAAAGAGAAGGTTATTCCCTTTGCTTGCATCAACTTAACCACATCACGAATTGATATCTCACTCTTATCTTCCCTCTCAGCTTCCCACCCGTCCTGCCGAGAGTCAGTCAGAATGATCCATGATACAGTTACCTCATTAGGCGAGATAACTTTTATTAATTTCTAGATAATTACTGTTGACCTTACTTCCAGATCTCCAAATCATCCAAAAAGGAGGTGTGTCATGGGAACAATGGTCACCTAGCCTTCGTCAGGATGCAACTCTGGCTGCCAAATGGTAGGAAGCTGAAGAATCAGTGCCTACGACGGATAGCGCTTGGACAACGCCTACAGACGATGAATGTATGCTTTTCTGGACCCAAAACTACCAACAGGAGAAACAGAACGAATTCAAACCTCTCCATTTCGTCCTGACTATGTATAGCGGAACCCAGAACTATGGGGACGGTGACTCTTCCTCAGGAACCACAACTGCTACGCTTGACGGAAGTCTATAACCTATTTTTGGAATATCTGATGTTAAGGAATTGGTTGGAAAGGTCTGGGAAATATTCCCACTCCCGTTCAAGCACAAATCAAATATTGGGTCAAAACCCAGAACAGCCAGCCAATTGCCAAGGCAATTTGCAGCTTTGTGGAGAAAATCGTTAGCTTGCTGCCGGTTCCCGGCTTTCTTGTGAATGGGATAGTGGGAATTCTTGTTCCTCAGCTTGTTTCCTTAATCATCGGTGCAATTGATGATTTGCCCGACTGAAATGCTTTGTGCGGATGCCGGGCTCCTGCTACTGGTCCTGGTAATAATGTTCCGATGTTGTTTTAGCCTGTCAACAAATAGGGGGATCCTGCAGAATCTGATTGTCGCGTCTGTGAGTAATGGCTTCCTATAATAGGCTTACAAGATGACGACTCATGCACCCTAACTTGTAAATATGCATGAATAATGCCTTTGCATAAAGTATTGCGTCACTGAGTGACGAGTGGGCTAGAATAGGTAAGATACAGACGAGGAAACATGGCCAATTTTTCTTCAAATATCGTCCTTGCAGGGCACGTCGTGGTTGTCAAAGGCCGGATTTGTTGCATCTAGCATATAATTGAAAATGCTTGTTCATTAGTCTTGCATACATTTTGGATGTTTTGCACGCCAGTCCGCCCCATTTAGCTAGCTCTAAACACTGGATAATACTGCATGAGCGTGTGCACTGTTTAATATGCAGAAAAGGTGACACTTGAGCGATATATGCTGCGCTGGTCTATGTAGATATATTACTTATGGTTAGAAGACTCTGTTCTCCAGTAAGAAAATTGAGAAGAGTGCAACAATCTATGTTTTTTTTTTGCAGCCGTTGGACTGTTAACTAGTTGCCCTTCTACGTATTCTATATTTCAATGTTCTCAGGCTTTCTGCCACAGGGGATATTGTGCCTAACAACTGAATATTACCAACCGTAAAACAATCGATTTGGGTCAGCTATAGAAGAGAAAGATGAACAAATCTCTTTACATGAAATTTTCGGCCATAGCGTTTTCGCAAGCCGCCGCTATCAGTCTCATAAATTACCACAAACTAGTAAGCCCCTGAGGCTGTCAAGCTCTTCATCGCCCAATCGGCCGCCCTAGAATAGACAAGTCAGTAACTCCGTAGAGCCTGAGGATACCTAATCAAGCGTTCCATTGCCAGCCGATCACCTTCAATATGTTGTTTATGGCAATGCGTCATCCAAAACTCTGTTCGGTTAATAGCTTCCTGTAAGGTTTCTCTATGTTTTAGGGTTAAGTGTCTAACAAGTCCACGACGTTAGCGAGAAATGATCTTAAAAATTCCACCGGATTCTCTTTCTTCCTCGTCCATGTTGAAAGGTCAAATTACAGTCTGTGCTGTTACATCTGGTTCAGCGGCAGTTACGTTTACCAGAGGCTGTCTCGCCAGTGGGAGTTCATGCATGCCTAATAGACGGCGATTCGGAAACCACGTTTCGCCGTCACATCGTGATTAATCAATCCTGTTTGACCCCCCCCTTTTCAGTAGATTCCGATCTATCCTGACAGTATGCCCAGAGTTAGGCAAATCCATGTAAGGTTTGGTGGCATCCGCACAGCTATCGTCTCTTGCATCTGTTGCCATAGGTGCGCTATCATCACATTTTCAACTCGAATTTTCATTGGGGCTTTTTTCGGTCTACATCGCTGGCTTTTATATACAATGCCTGAGGTAGCAAAAGGTATAAAATGAACAGATGAGTCCATTTACAAGATTTGATGTCGAAGTCAGACTCATCATCCTTAGGATCTACTCCACAGTTAAGGTCATGGTTAGAAACGGTTGTAGGGTCCATCCACATCTAGGAGACCCTGTGAAGCAGCTTAGCAGTCCGTAATCGGAGGCCGATCTATGCTAATATACATGACTGGGCTCGTAGAGAGCCCATTCTGCTGCAGCCGAGACGCTGAATTCCGAAAGACGATAGATATAATGCAAGTGTCTCGCTTGTTTACTCCACTTGGTCCTCATCAGACGTATCATCCCATACCGTCTCTGGGTCCGGGTGGGGCTTTTTGTCCAGGAATCCCCTCAGCACCATATCCTTAAATTCGTTATAATACGAATCCCAGATGCTGATACACCCATTAAGTCCTTCAGAAAATGGCTGACACCACCTCCCGATGGGTTCACCGTAGAGATCATCCAGCATCTGTTCCAGCCATGGCAACAGGTCTAGATGTACTTGCTCGAAGGCCACCCCGGGGTCCTGCATAGCGAGAAAGATGGGTGCCGGGATACGCACTACATCCCCCACGATTAGATCGCGAACAACCCACAGGTCTTTGAGCTTCATCTGGCGGATACGCTGTTGTCTTTTCTCGGGATTGCTGAGGAGGACCAAGCTCCATAGCTGATATAGTCCCCGAATGAAACGGGGGCGTTCAGAGCGCGATAGACAGGGACGGTGTTGTGGAAATGGAGGGAGCTCTACAGGGGCGGTTAGCCGACAAAGAAAGGTAGTGTACCTAGGGGAGCAGAATGTAGCAAAAGATCCGTGCCTTGAACGCGCTCTCTGTGGTGCTTGTTAAAGTCCTCCGCCGATCGCTCCAGTATCGCGGCATTCTGGATCAACCGGAGAACGTGTGGGAAGGATAAATTCGCGGCATTTGGATGCGGACCCCCTTGGTCCGCCAGCAGTATGCGTGCATGTCGACGACAGGGGACTGTCCTGGGGGCGATTTGTTGATAGATGGAATAAGCATTCTCGGTCCATACTCGGTGAAATCGTCGCCCGGTCGCGGCGAACCAGGCTACATCTGAGAACGAGGGAAGGGCAGTGAAAATCGACACAATAACCTCAGTCGGAAGACATTCTAAGGGGCTGCCGGACATCATATTGGGAACTTTCAGTGTCATCCTTCTATGTAGCATTGTGAGCGCACGACGGAAGTAGAACGGGACTATCGGAGGCACTTTAAAGGCCGGTGGCACGTGGGGGCTGCTTGGCCGACCACTCCTTAGCGCCTTGGACTGTCCGTCCCTGTCCGTCCTCCCGGTCCACACGTCGGACTTCGTTTCGCCCAGCAGCTGCCAACATGCTTGTCCTCCCCACTTATCATCCCGTTCATCCAGGAGGGAGTTGAGGGCATATTACATAGGACCGACATCTACACGGGTACAACCTCGCCCCCGACGCTGCTTTCCAATGTTTCCATGTCTCATCGGAATCAGGGGGCCCGGGTGTTGCCGGTGGGCGGACGATTGAAGCGTCCGATATCAGAGGATTGTGGACCTGCAACCACCGTTGGTTCTCACACGGCTAGGAACAAGAGTGTTCCGCTTCCGACATGGAATATGTGCATGTCAGAACAAGACAATTGCGTGGCAAAATCGTCGGTTTCTACAGATGTAGCCGGTCAGGACACTCTGGATCATCCTCGTCCAAACACGCAGATATGGTTTTCAAGGCGTGTCAGATCATACAGTGCAACCTCGCCAAGCCGATATGCCTTCTTGGGATGAATTCTCTCCCATATAAATTTACTTCGCTTTTCTAAGTAACCCCGACCCCTGATATATCGGATAGCAAATCGTCTAAATGAAAAGCTCATCCTAGCGTAAAATTACTATGTAAACCAATTAGAGAGTAGTATGTAAATTACAATCATGTGCCATATATCAAATACTACAGAATAAAATACAAGGCCTCCTAATATTGCTTTAAAAGGAGGATACTAAGCATTATGATTGGCTAAATTACCTACAGATTGCTGACCAAAAAATTTCTTGCGATACTTTATGTACGGATGTCTTCATATCAACTAAGCGTGGCCGCACTGTATATGTCATAGTGGTTGCATATAGTGCTAACTATTGGTGACACCGCCCCCAACGCATTTCACCGGTCAGTCCCGCGTCCGCTCAAATGTAGACAGGCCTAGATGAGCTAGAGAGGATGGCGTAAAGAGCCTACATATAATGGCCGTGGTGGCCTGCTCTTGAGGGCTGTCAATTCAACCATCTTTCCTTTGTTACTCATTCTCTGTCACTCTTTTGTCACTATTATTTTGTCACTCCTTCAGGCCTGTCACTCATTATTTTGCTACAATGCAGCTTACGCGCCTGGTGACGAACCAGGTGGCACTATGCCTGCTCTGTCTCTTCTTTCTGTCGGCGTTTAAGCCCACTTCCGCACTCCCGGGGGTCTTGAAAGGCATTGGCGGCGACGCTTCCTCTAGCAGCCATAAAAAAGGCCATGGAATCGGAGGTCTCTTCGGACACGGTAACTCCAATAATGGAAAGCCCGCAAAGAAGCCGCCTGGTCAGGGCCCCAATGATGGAAAGCCTCCTGGAAAGCCGCCTGGCCAGGGCCCCAGCGATGGAAAACCTCCTGGAAAGCCGCCTGGTCAGGGCCCCAATGATGGAAAGCCTCCTGGAAAGCCGCCTGGCCAGGGCCCCAATGACGGAAAACCTCCTGGAAAGCCGCCTGGCCAGGACCCCAATGATGGCAAGCCTCCTAACAAGCCCCCTGGCCCGCATAGCACCAATGATGGCAAGTCCCCCAGCAAGCCGACTGTCTCGCATACAACCAATGACGGCGGGCCACCCCAGGCAGCCGCAACCGGGAACCCCAGCCCTAACCCGGCTTGCAAGAAGCCTGGCAATAAGACACACCGCAACTCTCCTCGTGGATCCAAGGACAATTCTTCTCCTGTATCTGAATGCAGCGACGACGACGACCCGTTCAGCGACTCTAATGATATTGATCCCTTCTCCGATAACCACGCGGTTGAGGACATCAACGAGGTTAATGACGGCCCAACTCTAGACAAGAAGCCAGGAATAGGTGTAGAGTTTGAGTCCGGTCAGCTATCGTTTATCAACAAAGAGTGTAATGCAAAGGACACCTTCTCCCTTAAGGGAAAAGACGTTAACGGCCGAGTGGGTGATAGCTGGTCTCTAACTGTCGATACCACCAGCAGCAAGAAGGGTCATCTCCAGGGAGAGTATATCCTTAATGGGAAGAAGCTCAAAATTGGTACTGAAACAGCTCACAAGGCCGCGAAAGCCGCGGCCGATGATTTTGTATGTTCCCCCATGGTTCTCCATCTGCGGCATACCTAGTAAATTGCTGATACTGCCATCGCTGAACAGCTCGTAAAGTGGAAACCCTTCAACGGGATGAAGGAGAAGGAGGTCCCGAGCATTACTATCGTTGGCGCTCCAAATGCAGAATGCAGCGCTTGGAACCTGTCACAACCGAGGACCGAGGCTATGTTTCCCTTAATTGAGTGGCAGTACCAAGTGACCGTCCCAATGCCACTAGGGGCAATCCACAATGTGTTTGAGAAGGCCCACCTCGGACAGGACACTCCCATATTGGCAAGAGGACGCCATCCCTCAAAAAGTCGAATGATCTGGGTAAACAAGAACTTTTTCCAGGCCTCTCCCGAGGGCAACACGGGCGAGTCCATAAGCCACGAAGCAATGGCCTTTTTCTCGATGATTCTCTCGTACGCCAAGAACGTTCGGCAACGCAAGGGTCCAGATTATAGCCCTAAGATGCTATCACCAATCATGCCGCGCACAGACTTCGCCAACATATACCAAGACGTTAAGCCTGCCATCAAGGGGAACCTCTATAAACTAGTCTCAGTGCTTGCCTGCTACAAGAATGGCGATGATGATAAAGTCGAGTGAGTTTCTCCAATTACCGGTTGTCCCAGACTTCAGTCTAGTGGAAACTAACAGAGTGGTTGAATAGGCTCGACAGTATACTGTGTGATGGTGACGTTGAGAACCCCAAGCCCAAGGTTGATATTGATAACTTGACCTTCGAATTCCAGGGAGAGCACCCAGAGACTAAGAAGACATCGGCAAAAGTTAAACTTCAGGATTGGATGGACCAGCTAGAGAAAGGCAAGGATATCCTGGCCGAAGCGGACAGGCTTATTGATGGACAGGTGGGAGGACTGAACTCGGCTCGTGAGGAAGTCTTTGGTGATAGCAAGCGCTTGGTGCCCCTCTTCGAATTCCGGGATATCGGGTCTGTCAAGGCCAGTCAGTTTGAGAAGACTGTCAAAGATGTCGAGCAGGCTGTCATTGATTACCACAAGGCATTCTAGGGCAGGCAATATTGCTTAGGATTGTTTGCCACGCATGATTCTTCGCGTGTACATTTGAAATATTTCTCGCAACCATGAATGTTCTATAGAACTCTCCATAAAGTACTCAATAATAAAAGATCTACAGCTCTCCAATTGCCCTCTCTTAAGCTCGCGTGATAGGTTGAAACAACTGGTCAAGAGCCTCGTGCAGAAGCGAAATTTTGTCGATGGGTCGATAAGCTACCAAATATATATATATAATATTACTTATGCAGGGCAAAAAATATAATAAAAAATAAAAATTAGTATTAATGTTGCCTGGTAAGAACCTGTTTAATTATTTAGGAGTCCCAACTAACCCAACACTGCTTCGAGAAATCTGGCAACCAGCTGTCCGGGGAAAGTTGTTATAGCCAAGCTCAGGATCTTTAACTATTCCACTGGACTAAAAGACCACAATAGGGATCAGATATTCCTGAGCACCTTATATAGTGGCGCACTGTAATGTTAGGTGACGCACCCACACCTAACAAAAGTAAAAGCCTCTGGATCTGAAACGAACTTCTAGTCGAATATTCTGCAACTAGACTCTTTGCATATAATTTGTAAAAGGAGCAAAACGCCTTGCTATCTAACGACTAGATATACACAAAGAGGGATCGCTGGGAGGAAGAAAGTAAAAGTGGAATCTTTCCTTTTACTGGGATCCTCATCCTTTTCTTCTTCATTTTCTTCCTCCCCCCTCCTCTTACCCCTTTCTCCTTCTTCGATTAAAAAGACTTAGGACAGTGCAGATAGGCTATAGAAGGCTCCTCTATAACACTCACCTAGACTGAGGGTTGCCGGAAATTACATTGTAGTATTATAGTAGGGGCTAGGGAAATCCTTTGGATTCGCTAGCTACCAGGCGTGAGTACTAGTAAGTCAAATAATGGCCTTTAATATCAGGGAAAATTGAGATAAGGCCAATCTTTAGGATCCGCGTATAAGATGCCTCCCATCTACTTAATCACTTTACATCGTTCTTCCATGTTATATGCATTATGCGTCAACCCATCGCCTTTCTCGGCTGCTACCTCGACGGTGTGTGTAAAACCCACACACCACCCCCGGCTGGCCAGCTGACTCGGAGGTATTCATCCGAGAGCTTGGGCCCTCTATCTCTCTTATAAAGAGATCCATTCCAATTTCATTTTTCCACAAGGTAGCCCCAAGCTGACGCAGTGTTCGGGGTAAGAAAGTTAGAAACATGGCATTTAAAAAAAGGGGGAGTGGGAGGAGGCTAAACTAACCCCGGTCACAATGTGCATTCTTTTCAGCCCGTGAACCTACTTGTAACTTAGATGGATTGAATCGGTCAAAACCAAGAAATTCAAGCTCCACCCCAAGGCGACTGCATACAGGGCATAAAAACCACCCTTGGACGGCCACCCATAAAACGTGACCCCCGATCATAAGAAGAAACACGAGCTGTTCGGTCAGGCTTGGAGGGAACACAATCAACCTCGCTGGCTGGTGGTCGTTGTGGTCGTCCCTCCACTGAATTGGTTGTGCTCGGTTGGGAGACAAGGAACCGGCTCCACGCCATGAAGGTAACGGCGGCAACCAGGGATGGTAGTAGGGCCGCGAGGACGACCCGCATTATCTCCGGTGAGAGAAAAAGAAAAGTTAAGGATTCCAAAAAGGATAAGCAAAATAGGTGACGAATGTTGGGCTGCTTGTCAGACATATTCAAATCTTTTTGGCTGGTTAAATTTCCCCTTCCGCTTCTCGATGCCTACTTTGCCCAAGTCTCCAGGCTGGAATCAAGATATGCCCGAGGACGAGGGGTCCGAGGAGTAATTGTTGTGAATTAAATTGGTAACTACAGCACAGTATTATGGTGGGAAGCCCAGGAACGATTCCGAAGAGGAAGGTCAACCCTCTCTGTCTTCCATCTCTGAGGCCTCGTTTAAATATAGGCAAGGTGCTAAGTATATGATAGATGCATTATTTACAGGGTTTATACAGGCAGGCAAGCAAGTATTAGGGGCAGACCAAGTGGTAGTGTTGATACCAAGTAATACTACCGTGGGTAGTTGGTAGAGGCAGAGTAAAGATATTATTCCGAAGCGTATGGACGTACCTACACATATGTAGGCATATGGGTGTTTCTTGGGGAAAAGAAAAAGCGTTATGACATTATTAATCATCCTATAGTATGCTGCTTTCAGTCGGGCTAAACCCAAGGTATAATACAGTCATATATCGGATGGTGGCTACAGCCAACACTCTTGTGAAGTTCGGGGCTCAGGCCGGCAGGTACTTGGGTATAAAAAATGTGAGAACAGAGAGCATTAGAATAGATGGGCTGGTCTTTGCAGTCAACTTTCGCAACGCCGTTATCATGTCCAAACTTAATACTTGCAACACTTTAATTAGCTCTCTATCAATTCCGACCCTATATGCTATGGCAGCCACGTTGCTTGTATGGGACACAACGCAAGTCAAGATATAAGTCTTTTCCGAATAGGAAGCGAAGGTTTGCTGCGATTGCACCATAACGACTTGTTTCACATTTTAGAAAGACATATCTCACCTATTTTCTGCTCGCGATAGAGAAGATCACACTTCACTGTAGTCCTCGTTTTGAAATAGACTTGTAAGGGCAGTGGAATCTTGTTATTATCGGGAGTTTCTCGAGTGCGAGGACGATAGAGTATTGATATATATGAATATCTGCCAAGACCTAAGGGCAACTCGAGGAAGCGTGCGAATGTTAGAATACCGCCTTCTAATTCAGAGATATTTATTACCTGTCACAAGAATCGTTCCGGGAATGACTATTAGGGGAAAGGGGCATTGGATGCATAAAGAATACGGAGTATATATCCACTCTAGACGTCAACAAACTTCAGCTACAATACCTATAAAGTAACTCAAGACCTATACCACGCATTTCAAAAAGAGTGATGAGATACTGTAGCAATCGTTTTCATTTTTTCCTTAGTGAATAAAAAAACGGAAAGAATTTTCTTTTTTCAAATATTCACTGTCGAATGCCGGCACCTATCTCAACATGTAAGGGATTTCTGTTAGCACACACTCCCCTCTGGCATCTTCTTCCCTCCAAAAGGAGCTTGCTAGACAACATGGCCGGAAAAGCCAACAGCGGGACTGATCCCATCCTGCGAAAAGCGATCCGCGAAGAGATACGCAGCTGCCACCAACAATACAAGCCAATCAATCGGGAGGAGATCAAAGCAAGGTATCTGAAGAAGAATCCGGACCTCGTTAACTACATCAACAACATTGTCGATGGGTAAGCAAGCCTACGGATTCGGTTAATCTCATCGCTAACGAGGCTTTGAGCTACTCGGATCATCTCGAGTCGAAGTTGAAGACAGCGAACTCAGCTAAGAGCCCACTCCCAACTCAGCCTTCAAATGGACCATCACCAATTCCCACCCTCCAAAACCGTCCCAGTAACAATATACGGTTACGAGACATTTCAAAATCACTTGAATCTCATTATCAAACAGAGTCGTCTCGTACAGGATCTTCAGCCTCGTCTTCACAGCTCAATCCAGTCGCTGGTTACCGCGGCAGTAGTGGATCGGGCGAGGAATCGAGCAGTTTTGATGTGGTCGACTCGGCCAGTATCAGTGACAATGAGAATCTGGATAATGTTCTTTTGCAAGGTAGAACTTCCATCTGTATGCCCATTTACAATAGAACCTACACTAACCCGGATAGAATTCAAGGACGACCTCTATGGAAACTTTGACAAGAGAACTTCCCATGGCACTCCTGCAGTTCCTCCTCTGGAGGTTCAGAAGCACTTACTTGCCTCTAGTGAGAACAAGAACAACAGGATGAAGGACACTATACCCACTGAACATGCTGTTTTGGTCTCTCCTGCTCTTGAGAGCTGCGGATATTCCATGCCCCCCCAGTTTGCACTAGTCGGGAAGATCCCTCAAGCGGTGAACGCAATACCGGACCCAAGAATCATACTTAATACGAATATACCGTTCTCAGCTTTTGTCTGTGGCGTGCAAGGTAGCGGCAAGTCGCACACCACTTCTTGTATGATCGGTATGTTCCACATTCACATGCCGATGGATAAGCCTTAGTCTGATATACCACTTTAGAAAACTGTTCCATAAAAATGCCGGCATTAGGAAACCTCAGAAAATCGGTTTCAACTCTCGTCCTGCATTTTAACGAGTACAGTTCAACGGTCAGCTCCCAGCCCAGTGAAGCGGCTTTCCTTGCGAGTGTCATGCCTGAATACACGAAGCAGCAGCCGATTCCTCTGCGCGTTCTCGTCTCCCCAACTAACTTCCATAACCTTGCGAAGATGTACTCACAGATACCGAACGTCCAGGTTCAGGTTTTCAAGATCCAGCCTAGACATCTCAACATAAGTATGATGCTTTCGCTTATGTCCGTCTCTCAAAACGACGGCATGCCTTTGTACATGGCCCAAGTAACTCGAGTTCTTCGGGAGATGGCAATGGAGAGCGGCGGCCATTTTGATTACTCTGATTTCCGGAACCGTTTGAGTGCTCTCCGTCTCGATCGTGCTCAGACTCCGTTCCTGTACCAGAGACTGGACCTGCTTGATTCATATCTTGACCTAACCGGAAAAGTTACGGGTGATTATTTCGTTGACGGCGGTGTTACGATCCTAGACCTATCATGCCCGTTCGTTGACCAGAGCACAGCGTGTACTCTTTTCCGGATCGCTATTGACCTATTTCTCTATGCTCACCCCTCCCGTGGCAAGATGATCGTTGCCGACGAGGCACATAAGGTATCCCCTTTGACCTCACTGAAATGATTCTTCGGTAACCTCTATACATAGTACATGACAGATACCCCGGCCGCAAAAGAACTCACTGAGACCTTTCTGACCATAATCCGACAGCAACGACATTTGGGGGTTCGCACCATAATTTCCACTCAGGAGCCCACAATCTCACCTAAACTGATCGATCTCTGCTCAATAATCATTATCCACCGATTCACCAGTCCTGAATGGTACAAGACTCTTCAGAGACATGTCCCGATGGATAGTGGAAATACTAGAAGCAACGAAGAGGGTATTCCCAATGGCCTGTATCGGATTGCTAACCTACGCACTGGCGAGGCTATTGTGTTTGCTCCTTCGGCGCATCTCGTGGGTGAGGACGACGTAGTGATCGATACCAGACATCGCACGTTTAGGATGATGATGAGGAAGAGAGTTACATGGGATGGTGGGCGAACTATCGTCTGCATTCGCTAAGTCGTTACTTTAGATATCGCTATTCCGCTTCAACACTAGATTAATCATCGTCCGCTCAGTCATTCGTTGAAGTTATTTTTCACCATAATGCCGCCATATTTTGTCATCCCAATTTACCCCTATTCCTGATGTATTTAGTCTTGAATATTTGCTGAGATTAGAAGAATCAGATCTTCATCAATCAAGGTGGTTGAATACTAGTCAATATGTCGTCGAACGGCACGGTCAATAAATCTATTGTCCAGAACGATAGTATGCTTCGCAGCAATTTTTTGAACAATGTGCTTGAGAGCAACCAATACTGCACTTTGGTGCTTCTACTTGAAAACTCGTCTTAGAGCGTGATTGTACCCTTTTTAGGAGCGCCTTAGTTCTCCCATGCGTACCGATGGTACTTGGCTAGCAGCGGGCAGCTTCGGCAATCTGGGAGAGGGTAAGGTCATTGCTTAAGATCATGTCATGGATAAACTCCAGGGTCGATAGAGCTAGATTGGGAGTCATCTGTTTTGCAGGCTCCCCTTTGGTGTTAATCAAGGATCGTGACGAATCACTAGGATGCTGTGATTCCTGATATTTCCACAGAATGCATCTATTCCAAATCGTTAAAGTAGTCAGCGATATCCTGTGCTGTTGTTGTTTTGATTCAGCGGAAGATTGAATTATTATGTTCTCATCTGAAAGCGCAAGAACAGCTGTAGGAAGCCATAGACGTCTTCGGAGTATCGGACTTGCGCCATCTGTCGTCAAAGACTGAGCAAACACTCTTTGGAATTTAATAACCGTAGGTGTGGTGTTCCCCCCTTGTGTTAAATTTCTTGCGCAGCTCTAATTGTCGCCGGTCTTGGTCGTCGCGGGACTATCGAACCTGTGACCTTCGCCGCCAGAGCGACGCAGTTGGTATTACATGGCGACAGATTCCCTGATTTACAACTCATTGATAACTAGAAGATCTTCAATAATAGGTAGTAGTAGCATATCTTAATATCAATCACACTGCGCGATCCACGGCCAGTCTGCAGTCTTCAGAGATCGGAAGGAGTTTGTGGGATCACCTTTCCGAACTCCGTCCCTACCCGGTTACGCCAATAGTCAAAGAATTGTTCATTTTGTACTGCTCCCATGTCTGGACCATATGATGATGTGCTCTCGAATTAGACTTTTAAGTTTATATGAACCTGCAGTCATCCTACCAATAGTGTCTTAGCACTATAGTTGGAAGGAGCCTGCATACAGTTCAAGCCAAAAGGGTAATCACTCTCCAAATATCTACCAAGATATTCTTTAACCCGCACTTTCTTTCCACACTTTCATTGCTGTTCAGATAATTTTTCCAGAAAGCAATCGAATAAATGGGCATGAAAAAGTTACTTCCGCCGCACTACAAGGAATGATGAGGTCATGAATAGTTTAGACAATTGGAAGCGTTGTATGCCTCCTATGTTCTAGTACCGGCGATAAGAAGCCCCAGTGGCGAAATACGTTCATTCATTGTTTCCTTACAATTTAGCCTTTTCGAATCTACCTTAAAGAGACAATTCAACTTGGGGAGAGCCAGTCATATCGATCTCTTGGCAAGACTGTTAGAATCCCATGTCTTCGTTTCCGACGGTACAAACTTTCAATAACAACGTTTCTCACTGGTGGGTTTCAAGGGAGGAACAAATATAATCCCGACCGTTTTTATCCTCTGACGACTTCATTCCGTATAAATGCAGTATTACCTTGGTCGTGGAGTATATTCTAGGCTTTCTGTCTCGGACCACCACCCACATGCAGACCGCATGGCAGCAGAGGAATGAAACTCTCCGGATGAGAATGCTTAGATATTTAAAATCTAGTCTCTGGCTATTGGAAGTGCGTACTCTAGTTTATATACCAGCACCACCAATATTTATTAAAAACGCTACTGGCATATGAAATCCGTCTATTTACCTGCGTATTAACAGGACTGAGCCCAAAGCTTCGTTAATAATCTCTCAAATATTGTTCTTTTTCTTTCTACCAATTTTTTTCCCCCAACGCTACCTTAATCAGGGATCTTACCTATCTAGTTAAGGCGCTGTTAGATAGTTTTATTCTCGATAAGCAAGGATTTGCCGTTGCTAGTCATACATGCCCACAATGTCCGCTCCTGTTGATGGGACCGGGAGTCCTCCAGCGAAAAAAAGGCTTCAGTGGTAATGCAATTCACGAGAAACAAAAAGGTTATGCATTAATTCATCGAGCAGGCTAGAAAAAGACCAAAGCGATAACCAAACCAATAAGATTGCAGAAGACGAGCCTGCAAACTATGACACCTATTCCTGCGTAAAGCAAGCGCTGGACGAACAGAAAGAGGAAATCAGACTTCCACGAGAAGTGGTGTCTAGCCTATTCCGTGAGATACTCCATCGTCGTGCGGCTAGTAGACATCGAGATATCGAGGTCGAGCTCCAAAAGCATCAACAGATGAATACCGCATTCCAAAAGGCGCTGCAAGAAATCGCGCAGATTATTACCCAAGTCGCCAACGGAGATTTACGGACAAAGGTCCCCGTCAATCCATTGGAAACGGACTCCGATATTATCACGTTCAAGGTCACGATGAACACCATGCTCGACCAACTGCGAGTTTTCGCAAGTGAGGTATCAAGGGTGGCATGGGAAGTAGGAACTGAAGGTCTTCTTGGTGGCCAGGCCGAAGTGGCTGGAATGCACGGGGTATGGAAAGAGGTCACCGACAACGTCAACACGATGGCACTAAACTTGACGAACCAAGTTCGCGAAATCGCAACAGTTACGACGGCGGTAGCCCACGGGGACCTGCGTCAGAAAATCGAAAGGACGGCCAGGGGTGAAATATTCCAGCTGCAGGACACAATCAATACCATGGTAGACCAGCTGCGACAATTTGCCACGGAAGTGAGCCGTGTTGCGCGCGATGTGGGTATTGAAGGCGTTCTCGGCGGCCAGGCCCAGGTATTTGGCACTCAAGGGCTGTGGAATGAGCTGACAGCGAACGTCAACGCAATGGCCAACAACCTAACGACGCAGGTTCGTGATATAAAAACTGTCACCACCGCAGTTGCCAATGGAGACCTCACGCAGAAAGTACAAGCAGACTGTAAAGGGGAGATCATGGCTTTGAAGAATATTATCAACTCCATGGTGGACCAACTCCGACAGTTTGCCCAGGAGGTTACCAAAATTGCAAGGGAAGTCGGGACAGATGGTGCCCTAGGGGGACAGGCAACGGTCCATGGAGTTGAGGGCGTGTGGAAGGATCTCACAGAAAGTGTTAACAGAATGGCAATGAACCTGACGAACCAGGTTCGGGAGATTGCAGATGTAACCACGGCGGTTGCTCGGGGTGATCTTACCAAGCATATCACAGCAAACGTGAATGGGGAGATTCTAGGCCTCAAGGAAACTATCAACGGGATGGTGGACCAGTTGAACCAGTTTGCCTTCGAAGTTTGCAAAGTGGCTCGAGAAGTTGGTGTGGGCGGAACCCTTGGAGGCCAGGCAGTGGTTGCCAATGTGGAGGGGCAGTGGAAGGTGCTGACGGACAATGTTAACATGATGGCAGACAATCTAACATCACAAGTACGAGCCTTTGGGCAGATCACCAATGCGGCCACTGATGGTGACTTCAGCAAGTTAATTACTGTGAGCGCGTCGGGTGAAATGGACGAACTGAAGCAAAAGATCAATAAGATGATATCTAGCTTGCGTGACAGCCTCCAGCGCAACACCGCAGCTAAAGAGGCGGCAGAGTTTGCCAACCAGAGTAAATCGGAATTTCTGGCGAATATGAGCCATGAGATTCGGACGCCAATGAATGGGATCATTGGAATGACCCAACTAGCTCTGGATACGGATGATCTCGCACCCCCCACCAGAGAGATGTTGAATGTGGTCCATAACCTCGGGGATAGCCTGTTAGTAATTATTGATGATATCCTGGACATCTCAAAAATTGAAGCCAATCATTTGAAGATTGAGGCTGTTCCATTCAGTCTAGGGCAAACTATTTTCAAAGCGCTCAAAATTCTCGCGGTTGAAGCCAGCGAACGAGGCCTCCAGCTCACATACCGTATTAACAGCTCAGTTCCTGACTATATCGTTGGAGATGCCTTCCGTCTGAGGCAGATCATCCTCAACCTAATTGGGAATGCTATAAAATTTACCGAGGCTGGTGAGATCCAGCTCACGATTAGCGAGGGAAACCCTTCCGGCTCTCCATATACGTACATGCTGCAATTCTCCGTTTCAGACACCGGGATCGGGATCGATAGGAGTAAATTGGACGTGATTTTCGACAAGTTTCAGCAAGCAGATGGTTCCATGACGAGAAAATTTGGCGGTACTGGTCTTGGCTTATCTATCTCAAAGAAGCTGGTCAATTTAATGGGAGGGGATATTTGGGTCTCATCGGCCGTAGGCGTAGGGAGCACCTTCCACTTCACATGCGCCTTTTCGTCTCTGAATCCACCGATCACAGATATTCTAAATAAGCTTACGCCTTTTAACAGCTGTCGAGTCCTGTTCGTCGAAATCCCCAGCGGGAGCAACAATCAGGATTCGGAGGTAATCAAACAGGCCTTACTCAAGTTTGGTCTCCACATTGATACCGTGCATCTAACAGATGCTGCTTCGGTTCCTGGAGCCCTGATTTCGCACTTCCAAGATCCATGCTGGCAGTATGATGCCTTGCTGGTCCAATCGACAGAATGTATACCTCATTTCCGAGACTTTGATAAGTTCAAAGCTCTCCCCGTCGTTCTGGTTTGCCCCGTGCTGTCGGTGTGTATGAACTCCGCATTAGATTTGGGTATCACATCATACGTGACGACGCCCTGTCGCCCAGTTGATCTCGTTAACGGTATACTTCCTGCTCTCGAGAGCCGACCTTCACGCAATAAATCGGAGCAAACACGTCCCTTAGTCATCTTACTTGCTGAAGACAATGAGGTCAATCAAAGAGTCGCCCGCAAGGTATTGGAAAAGTACCACCATAATGTCACTGTTGTAGGAAATGGACAGGAAGCCCTAGACGAGGTGCGACGCAAACAATACGATGTTGTTTTGATGGACGTTCAAATGCCTGTCATGGGTGGATTTGAGTCGACAGTCAGAATTCGGGAGTATGAGAGAGTCCATAATCTTCCACACACCCCTATCATCGCCCTCACCGCTCATGCAATGTTCGGTGATCGAGAAAAATGCATCACATCTGGAATGGATGACTACCTTCCAAAGCCGCTTAATCAGAGTCAAATGATGGAAATGGTTCACAAATATGGTGCTCGAGATGGCTTCTGTTGAAGCGCAGTGGGAATCCGGTGGGCAACCCCAACCAAGCTTAAGAAGCCGCGCTACAATATCAGTTGATCCTGGTTGTGAAGCGTGACTCCCCCTTACGTGAAGTTGATTATGTAGGACGATCCGTCGTCTAAAAGGAAAAGATAATATTTAGAATTATTTCACTTAGTATGTGCTTTACTTCTCTGACAGATGAAAGCAGTTTATATATACTCTAAGTAAAAATAACCACTGCGTTCCAATTCTTAAAACCCAGTCGGTTTGCAAAAATGTTGAAAACTAGGACCATAAAAAAAGCAAGACAAGAAGAAAAGGAGGCAGATAATGGTAAAGTAGAATCGTTAAGAAATCGATCCATGGGTCGCTTCATATTATAACTCTGGATCGTACATCTCCTGATCTAAGGGCACCGATTTTGGACAGGTTTCAGGGTCGTTGCCCTCCCAAAGGCTCCCCTTCCATAGCCATTAAGTACTTGACATGGCAGACTGCACATCGCTTGCCAGATTTGTGCTGTTCTTACTTCCATCCAGCATCAGTTCCTTTATCTTTTGCTTCTCTTCCGCTAAATCATTTAAATTTGTAATCAGATTCAAACATGCACCGAAAGTTAAGTCATGCCTGCACTAAAAATTTGCAATCCTGTTTTTGCTTGTGCGCTGGTAGGTGCAGGGCCTTCTAATAGCACCTGGTTGTGTTCGTCTTTCATTCGTAACTCTAGTAGATGGTCTTTTTTTTTTTTGGGGGTTCTAAGAGCACAATTGCGTTCAGTAAAAGTGGAGCTCCCCTTCCGGCATTAATCAAGGATCGTGATGCTTGGGTTGTACGTAAACTGCAGTAGCCTCACAGGAGGTTCGTGTTTGGATTATGTATATTAAAGATATAGGGGATGTACTTGACACACATACATAAAGATTATTGGCGAAGTGTTAATCACTACTTTTCATGTATATGTGGTCTGCACTTTAACCATGCGCTCGCAGAGCCCGCTTATGGCAAAATTAAAGCATTTTTTCCTTAACCGACCTGTTAAACCTATCAGATCCACTGTAGATACATACTCGCTTAAGCTGTGTATGCAACAGGATTCTGCACCATCTATCTGACGTGCATGACCCTCTTCGCTGTTTTGTTACCATACTCTAGTGGGCAGGAAAAACCATAGCTTAATATTTCCTCGCAAATTACAAGTCATGTAACGCTACCCCTACAAGCACCCTATAGAGATTAGTTTTAGATACCAGCAGGCATTCTGAGGTATAACTAAGTGTATCATAAGAAGGCTCAATATATCTAGCCCATTACGTTAAGGTTCTCTCAGCAGATCAATACACATGGTGGCCATTAACTATCAGTGGCCGTTAGGGTAGGGCAAGCATTGAAATGTGCGATTAATTGGAAAGCGTCATTAAGGACGTTTCTCACTCATAAAATATACACAGGTCGCATTGGAATATAAATATGCTCCGAGAAAACTTCGCGCATCAATCATATGATCATTTGTTACTGTGATGTATCTGGAACAGTTATAGCTCTCACATGTGCTATGCAGCATGTTTTTGTGTTCTGCAAATGTGTAGTAAGTGAAAGCCGATATCTGGTTTAGTGGTTTCCGCTTTGGCTTCCATTTCAAGTTTCCTGCATATCATCGATCTGTAAAATACATGTGTTCATTTTTGGCCCCCAAGATGCAAATCATGGTTCATGCATATGAACATATATTTGTGTCTCCCTTATCGGAACCAAAAGCAACCACCGTTTTCTACCCTGGCCTAGAATCTACCAAGTTCCACAAATGCGCTACTTTACCTTTTCCCAGAAAAGATCAAAGAGTGAGACCAGCGCACTATTTTTGTGATTAAGTGTAAACTGTAACGACTTTGGTAGTTGTTGCTACCCAGTTAGGAGGCTGTTCTGTGGTTTGTGAAAAATAAATGGAATTCTTATCGGCTTGGTTGAAAAATGGCTCGAATGCTCCCCTGGGTTGATGGCAAAATGTGAAGGCATATAGTATTAACATGTCTTAAGAGAGTTGCAGGCGAGAAACCAGACAGGGTCAGTGTTATTTAACTGATACAGAACTTTATAACTTTAATTTCCAATCCTACTAACTGGGAAGCTTGGCTTTTCGTGCGTTGTATTAAAATAAAAAAACTTATTTAACAAGCGGAAAAGGACAGTATCACCAGCAGGAACATTATATGTTTATAGAATCGATTACAATATACTTGGAACATGTGTTTGCAGAAGGGGTGGCGGTTAGAACAGGGCCGGAAACCAGATATTACTACTTATTGTAATTGCCCCACATGTGGAACTTGATATCGGTTCCAGAACCCATGAGGGGCTTGTTAAACTAGGTACTATTGGTTGATGGTTGATTTGGGGCGCAGTCCGGACAACCAGTGACTTGGACATGTAAAATATATAGAAGTTATAGTTAATCTTACAGTACTTGGTTTTTCTCCTTCTAGGAGACAAGCAGTTATTTCAACATCAATGCAAGCAGTATAAACCTATTGTTGTTAAAATTATATATACATAGTATACAGCACAGCTCGGTGGTCGAGTATGCAACAAAATCTCGTATTAAAAATAAAATTATTAAAGATAAAAGAAGTAAAGCAAATGTTCAGGTACTGTAATCTCACAAATATTCTTGTCTCACTATAGAATAACAATGACCTGTTTTCATCCACCTAGGATATAGAGCACAGTTAACATTTGCTATTCTAAAATATTGCTATTCGGGCGCCCGAATAGCACGTTCATACCGGATACATCGAAAGCAGGCTGGTTTATGAAGGCTTATAGGGCACGATGTGTTGTTAAATACAAGAAGTAGGAGGAGGAAGAAAAGGAACTTTTTGGGAACGACCAAAGACATAATTCATAGGTCGCTGTGAGATGCAGTATGGAGGGTGCTTGACATTTATATTTGTATAAGATAGAGCATGAATAGGCATTTGATGCCCTCTTACGCACAATTTTCACTCATACGTAGCTCTCAAAGTTGGGCCATTCCCAGGGTTTCTCTCCATCATCCCTAAGCTGTGTCCCGGAACACATTTCCGGCGTACCTCGATCTTATGACAACTCGGGCCCCCCAACTCCAGAATTTTTCCTCCATCTTTAATCAATACCTTCATCCTTCCCCTTAAAGAACATGCTTGTCGATACTGTTTCCCCTGTGCAAGCGCTCGTATCGGCCGCTCGATAAGTTCGTGGTTTCCTGATTACCACTTGCCTCGCAAACAACCACTCGCCATCAAAATATTCGTCATCTCTCCCATACCTCGTCTTCGGTTCAACCTGTGCTTTATCGAACCGCACCTTTTTTGGCCTTCGGCATCCTTCAAATCATTCTCAACTTCGGACTGCATAATCCCCTACTATCATTCTGCCATCCATTCCACTAGCAATGGCATCTCCAAGTGATGAAGGGTAACACACTTGCCATGCTTGTCCCTGCCCTCCTTCCCGATTTGCTGGCTGGATAGCTAACATGCTTGCTTCCAAACAAAGCGTTTTCCTCCACCAGTCAAATGGTGATAAGATCGACGATGATTATCGACTACAACGTGTCTTAGGCTATATTGATAGCATCAGTTTCGTTTCCTGGCCCGACACGGAAGTCGCGACGCCGTTATCTTGTCCGTCGCTCTCGCAATTGTCGGACATGGACGCATCGGTATGCTCCACAGCAACCTCCACGAAATCCAAGAATCTTAGTTACTTGGATGGTGCGGCATACAAAAGCGCACTTGATTCTAGAAACGTGGCTGTTGGCCCTGTGATCCCTACATCATACAATCAACCCGAGTTTCTGAACGAAATGGCCGCCAGTGTATCCATTCCCAAAGAACTCGAATCCTCTCTGGGTCATGCGATGGCCGTCAGGGATTCTGCTCCCAATGAAACAACGTACTATCTCGTTATGCCTTTTTTCATAACCGAATGGCTCGTCGAAATGTCACAGTTGAGATTTGCCTTATCTATCCAATGGAAAACTGGGCCGCTTGAGAGTCTGGGGGAGGAAACACGACCACTCAGTATGCCTAAACCGGATCTTACGATTGGGTTCAACTGGAGGTCGCTGTTCGAAGGTCAATGTCACCCTCCACAGTCAGCAAGGCCCCAGTACGCGTTCCCTATTCCTGGCGATTTCGAAACCGCATTGCCATTCTTTGCTCTTGAGGCAAAATCGGATAGTTCAGAGCAGGCACGTATTCAGAATCTCCACACTGCAGCTCTAATGCTCAGGACTTTGCGTCTATTCTTCCAAAAGTCCCACGGAAGTACGCACGAGTTTGACGCCAAAGTACGCGTTCTTACGGCCACCATGACTCGCAACCATGTAAATGTCTATGGACATTGGACGCAGTGTGACTCGACAAACTCGACGTTCTGGTATGAGCACTTCCTAATGTCCTCCTGGACCCTCTCGGGAAGCAAAGAAGACTTCTACAGAGTGCGGAAAGGTTTGGAGGCGTTCTGTAACTGGATCGCGGAAGACAACCGTGCATGGATTATCCCTAGCCTAGAAAAGATGCGCATTGCTTCTTAATGTGAGATAGACTATCTTTATTGTGGGTGTCTAGATTGTAACCCAATATACGCCCGGAGAAGGCACATATTTCTCTTTCAGCGATTCTCACGTAGACTGGAGCCAGAATTGAAATCGAGAATAACCCCTTCAGCCCCCCAAAACATGTCACAACTGCATGCCTTCTTCTTCTTCTTCTTCTACTTTATTTTTCCGTACGTGCCCGGGTATTGCGGTCCTCCATCTGGCTATACCAGTGTTTATTTTTCTTTTTGAAATAAATCGCCATTGGGTGCTAATATACTTGCCTTCCTCGTGGATTTGTAATATGGACCCTCCCAGGAACCACTAAACCTCTAACCCACTACTCTCTGAAGTTGCAATAACCAACAATACTGGATGATCAACATCCCCAGGAGGTGTTCTTGGCCAAATACATAATGATTAACTAGAGCGTAGAACGATCCGTGGATTAATGAGAATCTAGCAGAACCACGGTGGGGAGATAGACTTCAACGAGGTTAAGGATATCCCAGCTCAGGGCATTTCTTTGATTCAGTTAGCTCTGTTCACTGAACAGCACGAACCCGACGACACTAAATTCAGCCAGTTTGTTTATGAGCGCGATTTTGTGAGTAGCAGCAGCGTCATGACGCAACTGGCTAACCTGCTGATGATTGACTAGGTTCCTAGCATCGTGACCGGCAAACAGGAAGACGGCCCTCAGAAGCTCATCGCAGTTCAGCCGAAGGATTCAGAGGCCGTGAAGAAGTTCAACAGCACACAATAGAAGAACTCTCATTTTCGTTTTGCATGTGATGAGCTCGAACGCAAACCCTAAACAGAAGTATCTTCCATTCTCTTGGATCCAAAAAGAGACGTGTCAACATGAGGGCGAGAGTTTGTGGTGCCAAGCTCGTTATCGGTCTCGCCGTTCACCACGATTTGAACATCGTACACAAGGCTTTTCTCGAACTCCATGCCCACAGGTACTATGAGTTCGCGAACAACACTGTCAAGGAGCTGAGAAGCAATCGTCGAAAAAAGGGGATGAGCACGCTGACGACGCTCCCCTGCCAAACAGCTACGTCATTGTGCGGGTTGTGACCAACGGTGGCATTTGTATCGGTCTGACTTCGACGCTTGAATTCCTTGACGAGGAGGACCGACAACTGAATTCTACAACACCCGCAAAAAAGCGGCGGGACCCGTAATAGGGAATTGAAAGTGGCTCGCATAATAATGTCGCGGTGTTTCGGCCGATTCAAGGTATACTTGTGTATAGATTTTGGGTTTGAGCTTTGGTGTTTCGCTTTCCAACACCAGTCTTGTGTGCGGCCAACCAACCCGCCACCATGCCAGTAGAAACCCGACAGGAAGGTGTCAGATAAAACAGGTATACCATTACTATATGCAAGCTGAAACAGCGCTACTTGTTGTGGTATAGTGGTATAACCTATCTGACAGAAGGTTAACTAAGCAGGTTTGTGGTAGCACTTTTTTAGTTAGCTAAGTACTAAGGATATCTTAATCTACGTTTTTTATAAATCCCTAAGCCATGCAATAGCTATAACCAAGATAAGCCACTGTCCTAGTTTAAGAGACACCTATACGAATACTATAAACACCGATTGGTTCGCCCTTTTAAAAACGCGCTGGCGCAGTAGACCAGGGAAATTATACTATTCTAAACTAGTAACGGCAAATGGACTGCCAACCAAGGACTCGTTAAACCACCAAATGGAGGTGGTTGCGGTACCCCACTTCCTCAGGTAAATAAATATAATGGGGCAATGAGACCTCATTTTTTTGATACCTAGCAGGGCGACTGCGGCGCTAAGGATCGGTTCAGGGCCCTCCACTTCCCCGCTCTCACAAGGTGCACTTTGCAGCTGAGTTACGGAATCAAATATAGACTTAGGTCCATATCTCGCCTACAATAGCGTGGGCTACGAATGTACTATCTGGAAAGGTTTTTTGGTTCTAAGCCTGGGATGGGAAGGCCTTTGGACGAGTGGACGTTGATGTCCTAGCACAGGGCACGAATGACCCATCGCATGACGCATGTCTTAATTGAAATCAACAGTTGCAATGTATACTCCCCTCAGACGGCCCGAAGGAAATATGAACTGAGGGGGGGCAAAGTGCATGTTAAGTGCGTTATTACGTAGACCATGCATGGTTAGGGCTTGGACTGCCGAAGTTGGAAGCAAGGACTACTGCGGGGGGACCTACTTCTCCTGCTCCTGGTCGGTTCTGATCATGCCATAAACACCATTCACGAAGCCATCAGAGTCCTTTAAAATAGCCGGTCTTGTTTCCTTTCTGCGGTGCTGAATACTACACACCATGGCCACTCAAACTGAATCAGCGGTGAATGCACATCTGACTACCTCCAGCAGTCCATTAGAAAAGTACATCCATCCAGCAGAGTCAAAGAAAGACCGTGAGTCCATTAGTAATCTCAACGTGCAAGAAGGCCTAAGAAACTAGCCCACTATAGTCAAGTATACAGACCTAGTCACTATTGATCTGTCCGAATTCGATCGGCCGGGTGGCAAAGAGAAACTAGCAGCGCAGTTAAAAGACGCTGTGCATGAAGTTGGTATCGTAAATCCCCATCTACGTCAGAGTTATATTTTATTTGGAACTTATTACGGAGGGGAAGGAGGACACTGATACATACAGGATTCTTCTATGTGACCAACTTCGGCCTCACGCAAGAACAAATCGATCAACAATTTGCCATAGCAAAAGAATTCTTCTCTTTACCAGAGGAGAAAAGATGCAGTTTCCGCGCTCCCCTCGAGGAAGGCATCTACAATGGCTACCGGCCGCTGGGCTCCATTGAGATCCTTCCCGGGCTCCGTGACAACATCGAGTTCTACAACATCATGAAATTCCTCCCTCAGTACGACCGAACGCATCCTGAAGTGGTTCGACGCTACTCGGCCGAGATCGAGAAATTCCACCGCCACTGCCACGAGCAGATCACATATAAGCTTTTCCGACTGCTTGCCATCATCCTCGAGCTGCCGGAAGATGAGCTTATGAATGGCCATCTGTACGAGTCCAACTGTGATAGCGGTCTTCGCTACATGATGTACCGCGCACGCTCGCGCGAGGAAAACGAAAAATACAAACATCTGTATTCCCGCGGCCACACGGACAATGGCACGATCACATTCGTGTTTCAGCAGCCCGTTGCGGCACTGCAGGTGAAGAAACACGAAGATGCAGATTGGGAGTACCTTCGGATTCCACCAGGGGTACTAGCCGTGAATATTGCAGATATAATGACCATGCTGTCGAATGGGTGGTTGAAGAGTGGCGTGCATCGGGTGATTGTACCCCCAGAGGATCAGCAGCATTATGATCGCATTGGATTGTTGTACTTTGTGAGGCCAAGCGATCGCTTGAAGCTGAAAAGTGTCGATAGCCCTTTGCTCCGGAGGGAAGGGTATCATAAAGAGAATGTGGATTTTGATATCCCTGCGCTGGAGTGGACGAGGGCTCGAATTCGGAGAAACTGGACAAGGTCTCCTACTGATGTGAACGGGGATGTCAGTTTGGGAGGATTCAAGGCGAAGCTATTCTACGAGTGATCCAGTTTTGGCAACTAGGCTATGTAGACGCGATTATTCTCCTTACATTTTTTGTTCGAGGAGCTGGGATACTTGCTCCACGAGAGTTCCGGAGTATCATACAATTCTAGTCTCCATGCTGAGCAAGCACAGCAAGAAAAGAATGCTATATCACGGTCAGTCTGTACTTGGCAATGGAGTAATATATATGTATGGGACTTGCCACTTGCCTAGATAGACGCTCTGCGCGCCGATACAGCGGGGAAGTACGTATAATGCCATCCAGTTTCGCATTGACACGTAACATCAGCTTCCTGCGAAGTGAATCTGAAACCCCGCAGCACGGCCCGCTCTCAAGTGTGATTTCATGCAGCTAAGGAAAACAAATGAGGGGTATGCATATATGAAGAGGGGACTGTATACTCAAGGACAGGGGGAAATAAAAGGGACGGAACACAGGTTAACCCTATGCAGTCCTGGTCCAGCTTTGCAGTTGCTTAAACCTGTTCTACTCTATCTGGCCTATTGAGGTTGGGGAAAAACCGGTATCCTGCATAGCCATCCCTATAGTCTATTCGCCCTCGTCCTCGATGCCAATGCCGAGGCACGCAGCATCTCATTCGTAAGAATCATCAGCCCCTCATCAGCCCCAATCCCCGGCTTGGACAGGAGAAAGTCCGGTTTCGTCGCCACTGCAACATGCGCCGTGACTCGGGCTGAAATATCGGTCTCATTCGCTGAGCCTCCAAGACAGCAGCCTACACCCTTGCCCTGACAGTAACGGACGGCGTCAATACTATTGTGAACCCCTCCGAGGTCGGGCATCTTTATCTGCACATAATCCACAGCACCTGCATCAGCAAATTCCCGTATATCATCCAGTGTATTGCACCATTCGTCTGCCACTATCCAAACGCGAATCGAATGCCTCTGTAGAAGCGCGCGCAGCTCTGTGAGTCGCCAGATTTGTTCGGCTTTCGAAGATGCAATAATTGGAGACTCAATGAGCAGATCGTAAGGTTGCGCAGCTTGTTGGAGTTCACTGAGGAATCGTGCCAATTCTCCGATATCGGGGAAAACATCGCCCAGCGTCCCGTAGACATCGAAGTGAAGTCGGGGTTGATATTCAGAGCCCCCTCGTTCCTGGATACGGCGGGAAACTGCTGCTACATACTCCCTGAGAACCATGCCCTTTAGCCCTATATCATGGACGTGGACGAAGGAGGCATGTGGCAGCATAGCGACCCTCTTCATAATCATCCGGTCCAGCTGAAGACTGTCATTCCGGTGACAGGAGGCAAGGATGTCAATTGGACGACGCGACAGTTCTGTACCCCACTCGCGCGATATAATCTCAGCCATGGTGCAACCGCATACTGACGCGGCGGCCGCGAGGAGGGCCTGCGTTAAGCCATATCGAATCGCAGAATGCAATCTAGCGTGCTGCAGCTCGGGCCATGGGGCGTCAACTCTCTCTGCATTCGGCCGGAATTCGGTGACATTGCGTGCCAGGAGCCATGGCTTGACAATCGACTCGAAAACAGGGAGATGCTCTTCGGCGATGAACAGGGGATCTCGAGACGCAGCTCCGGAGAAAATGACATCGGCGCAGTCACCCACTACAACTGAACCGTTGGGAAGGTGCAGCAGAACGGAAATGATTTGGCCAGCTTGGACCACATTTTTGAACCCAGGAGTTCGAGGACGGATATTATCAATCAGGGGGTTGTAAGATGGACTCTGACGGACGGCTTGGAGGTCTTTCACGAAGTATCCTGAAAGGCCAATCACGAATTGGACATCCGACAGATACATGTCCCTTGCCTCTGGCTATGATTAATATTTTCCCGTAGCTTACGGTGCACTGTGCCGCAGAGCATTATATAGTGTACAAACGCCCGGTCCGCATTTTGACACCCCGAGCCAGAAGAAAACCACTAGAGAACCATAATAAGGAAAATGATAGACGCTCGCGTCCACTATTTAGTGATAAATTAGCGCCACACTGAAAAGTTACGGTATCTCAACCAATTGAGTCTCTTACATTCCTATCTAAGGTACTCTAACTCTTCGGTGCTCTACTCTCCAAGGTGTCCGGGGTAGAATGGAATCCTCAAGTAGAAACCCCGCACCGCCAAGCCAGGCGGATTAGGTATAGTCTTTTCATAACACAGTCTGGATAGCGGGAATAATTGAAACTGGTCCATTGCTCTATTTGCTAGCATTGTGTGGCCAGTTTGTCTTGAACACCTTAGAAAAAGAGCACGCTCTATCACTATCTATCACGATAGATGCGACAAGCCATCCTGGTACTCCCTGGAGTGTTATACGCTGCTCTCACTATGTTTAGTCTACACGCGCTTGCGTTAGCAATATGAGAACTGTATGCTTCAGCTTGTAAACCTTGTTAGCTTCGAGGGTCCCGGTTCTAGACCACAGGGGCACAAGGCGCTGAAAATACTCGGTGACTGAGTCCTACTCCTTTTTGCTTAATACCCAGGAGCTCTAGGTGGGCCTTGTCTGCAAGCCTATGGACCTTAAGATAGTAGTTCAATTATGACAGGCGAGTAAAATCCTATAATAAATAGCTTTGCCGTTTCTGCTCCGATGACAGGCCCTATAAGTATATGATTAGTGCTTACTAGTCTCGGTGGCAAAGTACGCGTGGCCTCGCCGCCATCAAGGTAGAGGATGGCAAACGGCAGATGTAGAAAGGGCAGGGCGACTTGCGGCATCGAACTGTCCGAAGCATGTCAGAACCAGTCACAGCTGGTGAGTGCAATGGCGACTCGCACTGAGAATTGCTAAGAAAAACGCCCTAAGAGCCGCCGCAGGGAACCTTCTGCTCTGGCTTTCTTATCCACCAGATCCGTCTAGCACTTTCTTATTAGGTTTAGGTAGCGTCCGTTTCTCACCCAACCGGGGGTAGTTAACTGCCCAGGTACGCCATCTTATATATCCGCAGTGCCACCAGAATAGTTTATCGGTGCCTCAAACAGTAACTCCCATGCTCCAGTATTTCAGACATCTTCTATGCAAGAACTCAAAGCTTTCTTGCGCTGGCTTATCGATTCTACAGAGGGCAAGCTTGCTCCCGATAGACGGCCGACTATGGACTCCGTTTTAAATCGGGCCCAAGAACTCATCCAGGGCTTTTACCTAGAGACTGAAAATGAGATCCCTCCTTATAACCGGGCCAAGCTCTATCAGGTAAGCTCACATTGCACACATCAGTGGATGCTTCGCTGACCATTCCGGTGGATTAAGCGTCAATTGATTGAAGATGAATTGGTATCGACGACTAAAAGCCAAAGTACGATTTTAAGCTAAGGGATTTTAAATGCGCTATAATTGCTTTCTGAGCTATTAATAACCCATTTTTCATATCTGGGAGATATCGCGTTTAATTGTATTTTTTTACTCTCCAGTTTCCGCGCACAGGTGCCCGAGTGTCCTCTTTCACGCTGGCATTAGAAGACAGAGTTGGACGAGGACTCCTTTGTAAATTAAGGGCTCCACCATGCCTTGGTTTACTTCTAATACTAACGCTAGTCAGAACATCGGGCTTGTATTGTTTCGTGCTGAGAATGCTCCTTGAAGGATTGGATGGCGGCTTGACCAGCAGTTCGTCAAGAACAACCAAGATCCCAAAATAAAATGTATGCAGCGTAACAACACGCTGCTGGTCTTTTCGTGTCCCGCGTTCGCATAGGTACTGATATCAAACTCTCTAGGTTTGGCATTGTCATCTGGGACTGTGCCGAGCTTATATCTCCTGGAGAAGTTTTCGAACAAAGAATACCGAAAGGGAAGGACGAACTGGTTTTTAAATGGAATAAAGAAGCTAAAGATTAGTGCATTGTCAGAGGCGTCACGGCAGGTCGAGCTAGTGAAGATCCCTTGACAAAAGACAAGTATCAAGGAGATTTAAGAAAATCCTGGCAAATGCGTGTTATTCTTTAACTGCCACCATCTGTGCAATGCGCCGAACTTTAGGGAAAGCTGTCAAGAGTCAGTCTTGCTTGTCCACCGTTCGACCTGTCTTCACATTTGGCTAATAACTTGCGCAGCGAAGTACTCCGCCTATATCGCCCAGATCCTGGCACATAATCCTAAAGCTGTCTATAGAAATGACTGCCTCGCCAATTATTCTGGCGGGGGTATGTTTAACACTTCAAAAAATAAACTTGCCGAGCACACTCACATTAAGTATTTTCAACGCTACAGCCAATTTAATGAACATGGCCTTCCAAGCCGAATGCCTATAAAGGAGGAACAGACGATCGATGCAGACCTACGTCTAGTCACCAAAGCCACAGAAATCCAAAATGCAGAGTCAGACAAGGATGTTAAACACCTGAAGTGTGACTACAACATTATTAAGACAGCGGTATTCCAAGGCGCTTTAGCGGTACTAAACTGAATAAATTCAGTGTCAGCGTGACTGGAAAATTTTGACCAGGGCCCGAGAACGTTTGGACCATACTAAGTAAACTGCAGAGAAGCAAGCTCTTCGCAAGCTTATGCCCGAATTAGGCCTTTTAGCGGCCGTTATGTCGGGCAAACTGGGCAGTGCCCCGAGGGAGCAGACTTAGTAATGTGGTATAACCTGACGACGTTCGACATCATTGGCAGTCTTGCGTTTGGGCAGGACTTTGGCGGCGTCGAGTCCGGCAGTCAGCATTTCTGGGTGTCCATAGTCACCAAGAGCCTGCGCCTGGGCGCTCTCGCTGACTGCCTTCGTCGATTTCCAGCTGCAGGGGCTGTTTTTCAATGGCTCTTCTCGGGATCCGTCAATAAGCTCATGGAAGAGAATCGTCGACATCAGAACTACACGATGGACCTTGTCAAGCGGTAAGTATCCCAGAATCGACTGTGTGCGTTGCGGTTGTCACTGACTGAAGCTGACGTTGCCAATAGACGCCTAGCGAGTAACAGCGGGCGCAGAGACTTTCTGACCAAAATTATCGAAGCTCGAAAAGATGCCGATATCAGTGACACGCAGATTGCGGCACATTCTTCTGACTTTGTGTACGTATGGCTTCTTTTCTTTCCTTGGATTTGCGGCGGATCTTACACTCTTTCCCATCAGCATTGCAGGAAGCGAGACCACAGCAACGGCACTGGCCTGCATGACATACTACATTCTGAGAAACCCGGCCATCATGGACCGGCTCAAGACGGAAATCCGGACTGCGTTCAGTCAGTACGAGGAGATTAATGCGACAAGCACCAATTCCCTTACCTACCTTCGAGCGGTTGCGCAAGAGGCGATGAGGATCTTTCCTCCTTTGCCTTTCGCCTTGCCCCGGATTGTTCCCGCAGGTGGTAGCACCGTAGAAGGCCACTATCTGCCAGCTGGCGTAAGTCCCTTCTGCTCTGACTCCGAAGAGATTGTGAAATAGAACGTTTTCAGCTGAGGCCGCCAAAACACTGACAACCTACGATGCAGACAATCGTTTCCACCAGCCCATTTGCTGCAAGTATGTCATCTGCCAACTTCCACAACCCGTGGGACTTTGATCCGGACCGTTGGCTGGGACAGAACGAGAAAGACGATTTGGAAGCCAGCCAACCTTTCTCCCTGGGCACACGTTCTTGCATGGGTCGAAGGTCAGTGCCCGATTTTCGAGAGCACCGCCTGAGCTAGATGATGAACAAAGCTAACGGTTGTATCTTGTACAGTCTGGGATGGATGGAGCTACAGACAATCATGGCGAAGCTGATCTTTAGCTACGATATCGAACTGGTAAATAAGGACGTGGATTGGCTGCGGGACTCACGCATGCATACATTGTGGGAAAAGCCGCCACTGATGGTCCGCATCTCGCCATGGAACCCGTGAATCTTTAATAATTGTGAAGACACAGGGGGGGGGGGAATTCTACGTAGCGGTCGCTTTGAGCAAACCAGGTCATACCAATAATATACGAGTATTGCCTGATACTCCTCTTCTTTTGGCAGGGTCCATGGCTCTCGCTTGAGTCAAGCCTGACTCTGGGTGCATTTCAACCGAAACTTCTATGCTTCAGGATGCACTAAACATGTCCAACTGCTGTTTATGTAGAAGCTTTTCCTATTTCAGTTCTCATGGTTACTATCTCAGTATATGCTACTACAGTATAACCTCAATATCAGCAATTCCCACATAAGCAATGCCTCAGATAAAGCAGCTAATTTTATTTTGTGAATGAATACAACATTTAAAATTGTTTAGATTTGCTCAGACCTTGCTGATCTCACGTAAAACGCTAATATTTAGATAATCCATACTTAACTTTAGGCGCTTGCTTTCTACGGGGTAGAAACCAGGGAATCCTAATGTATTACAAACTGAAATAAATGTAACTACTTAGAATACTAAAAGAATGGTAATCATAAGACAAAGTTATAAAACTTCAAGTTGATGTTCAAGGAACTTAGGAGCTGAACTCCCGAACTACTGTCATTTCTTCTCCAAAGCAGACTCCACAGGCAACCGATGTTCACATAGTAATTATAATAGAGAAGAGTAACATGAAGTGTAAGATGGTGCCATAGCAAGGGAAGCGATGGTACTCATTCTAATATTGACTCGTCTGAGCAGTTGAACAAATAGGAATACATACGCGAGTGTTTCGCCATATAATTCACTTTAGGCAATACCTCGATAGTAGACATATTAATTGTATATATTGGAGGTTACTGTATCGTCCTGTTCAATTCCAATTGAGTTGATCTTCCTTTGGCTTCCCTACTACTCAAGTCTCTCTACCATATCGCAAAGTGATCTGAACGCCCGTAGGTTTGAATGTTTGATACTGAAATTAAAAAAACATCGCTCCACGTGACTACTTACGTTAATAATAATAAGTACGCATTCTCTTTCGCCCAAATTCGTTACACGCCCGTCCGGAAATCAGTGGCTGTTTGCTGCAATCGGGTCAACCGAGTGTTCTCCTTCCCAAACCACTCAGGCCGTAAGGATGCAACCGGTTCCTCCAGCTCGGTGTAGCGGTCTCCAAGCGTAAGGATGGTGCGACCATTCCACCGTGATGGTCCTGTTTTCTCGTCTTTGTCTTTCCCGTACGGCTCAACTAGTCGCTGCTGAGTCGCCACCGCTGAATAGACGACCGCCAATCCAACAAACTCGGCAGAGCTCACTGGTAGCCCAGCAGCAATGATCGGCTGCGCAAGATGACTCGGCAGCAAAGCTGTGATTGTCGCTGCCGGCGCAACAGCATTGATCGTGATACTCTCGCGCGAATGGCAGAGCGTAGGGATCGGACAAGGCCAATCAGCTGCACATGATTTTAATGAGAAAGGACATATAAGGAAAATAATCAATGAAGAGACAGGTATAGAAGACATACTGCCAACTTGGATGCACTGTAGACCGGTAAGGACTGCTCTGGTGCGTAGGCTGTTGCGCTCGATGTGATGACAATGCTTCCCTCATACTTCCGCCGCCGAAAGTGGCTCAAGGCCAATTTGGTGAAATTGAGGACTGCTCGGAGGTTCACATCCAGCACTCCATAACTTGGCTCCAGGATCTCGCCATCAGTGCCAAAGGTGTCTGCGAAATAGTCAGTTTCTTCGGAGACCCCTGCGTTCGAAACGGCGATGTCGATGTTGCCGGCCTGCTTAAACGCCTCTAAAAGCTCGCTCCACTTCGACACATCGCATTGCTGATACTCGATCTCATTGCCCAAGTTTTCCGATGGAGGATTGATGTCCAGATTCAAAACTTTAGCCCCTTTTCGTGCAAAAATTGTTGCTGCGGCGAGCCCGATTCCTGAGGAACCGCCGGTGATGATGACACGCTTGCCGTGCAGGTCAGGAATGTCCTCCTGACGGATCTCTAGAGAGCTCATGCTGAGTATAATTGGTGTAAAGCCGGTGGCAGTATCAATGGACAGCTTTGTCGGACCTCTGCTTTGATGTAGAGCTAGATATTGAGCTTGGGCTAAATGATTGATAGGCGCTCGCCAGGTTCGGACTACCTTAATCGAGACTTGCCGAAGGTCGGGTCGCAGCGTCCTTACAAAGGTAGTTCGGCACCTATCATATGATTAGTCTCGAGTCTCTTGAAGAATGCTACCCTTATGCAGCAGTCTGACATGCTAGTAGCCGTAGCACTTCTTTGGGGTGCCGTTGGGTTCTGTACAGCCCTTCCGGAATCCGGATATCGCGCCGGCCCAGAAATTGACTTGGGCTATGAAATTCATCGCGCAATAGTTTCGGTGAGTTCCACCATCGTAGATGGCTCTTTTTGTAGCGGCTAAATCTGGCGCAGAATGAAACGCCCGCGATATATTCATTCCTGAATATTCGCTATGCAGCACCGCCACTCGACACGCTCCGCTTCGCGCCACCAGCAGCGCCAACAACGAACCGGAGCGCTGTTCTCGACGGGGCAGATGATATCATCTGTCCACAGACGTCCCCGGCCTGGTTGGACACGGCTGTTGAATTTATTCAAGGGGTGAGCTTTGTCAATGTGACCCCGATTGACTATTCCAAGGCAGCAGTTCCTGCCCTTACCCCCGGAACAACAGAAGATTGTCTTTTCCTGGATGTGCGCGTTTCGGAGACAGTTTTCAATGCTCGAAAGACAGGCAAAGGTGCACCTGTGGTCGTCTGGATTCACGGCGGTGGATATATCCAAGGGTACAAGTCGCAAGAGGGCAGTGGACGCGGTTTGATACTGGCGAGCGAGCAATACAACGAAACAGGAATCGTCTACGTCGCCATCAATTACCGACTTGGGCTTTTTGTAAGACTATTCCACGGCCCCCTCTTCTTGCGAGGAGACTCATTTGTCACCTTCACTTGCGCTAAGGAAAGCTTCTAGGGCTGGTCCTCTGGTCCTACATTTGGGGCTCAAGGACAAGCGAATTTAGGGCTGCTCGATCAACACTTCGCTCTCGATTGGATCCAGAAATATATCCATTTCTTCGGCGGGGATCCAACCCGTATCACTGTTCTGGCGGAATCTGCAGGCTCCGGTTCAGTTCTTGCCCATCTCACGTCGTATGCAGGTGGCCGGGGCCCTCTACCATTCAGCAAAGCCATTCTGCAGAGTCCCTGGATGTTGCCGTTCCCCGATCGAAGACAGCAGGAGAATCTCTTTCAGTCCGTGCTTCGCGCGGCGAATGTGACATCCTTCGACGCTCTACAGCGGGCATCCAGCCAAGTTCTGATGGAAGCAAACAACGTTATTGGGACCAGGGCACCCTACGGTACCTTTGCTTTCGGTGAGCAGCAGCATGTCCTTACGCACCCATCTCTTGAGTCACCCATTAATGGCTCTCAGGACCCGTGATCGACGGAAGTACTGGCTACCTTCCCGGCCCTCCAGGCATTCTTCTCCAAGAAGGTCGTTTCCATTCATCCGTCCAACCGATGGTGAGCTACAATTTAAACGAAGGCATATTATTCGCATCGCCCTTTGTCACCAACTCCTCCGCGTTCGAGGCCTTCATTGTCGATCTTTTCCCAGAAAGCCTTTCTGCCACTGTTGATCGCATCGCCACCACTCTCTATCCGCCACCGACGCCGAACGGGACTGCCAATGCTAATAGTGCTCTGGGCTACGCAACCCAGCCGGAAAGAGTGGCGGCCGCCTTTGGTGACCTTGTCATCCGTTGCAATGCGATGTACCTCCTGAATGCCTACCCCCAGAATTCTTACGCCTACCGGTTTGGTGTACCCCCCGGGTGGCATTCCAACGATGAGCCGTATACGTTCTACGAGGCGGACAGCAGCAGTAGTAGCAAGCTGGATCCGAAGGTGGCTCAGGCACTGCAGGGCTATCTCACCCGCTTCGCTGTTCATGGTGATCCTAACGCAGTCGGCCTCCCTCCGTTCCGTCCGTATGATCGCACCACCGCGACCGTCCAGGAACTGGATCGGACCTATATTGGACCCCTAAAAAGCGATATTTCCGCCTTGGTGTGTAAACGGTGGCTCGAGGCATGGAAAACCGGCGGTCACCGGCTAGATTGATACATAGTAGCCTAGTAGGGGCTGTGGTCAGAGAAGTCCGACGGTCCTAACCCAAAGGGGAAACCCCGACGTGGCGACTTCGAAATGGCGAAGATTATTATTATTGACCTTCGGGACGGATTCGGGATCCCGAACGAGTTTCAGTGCCGTCCCATAATCCCATGGGAATTGCATTTGATTCGCCAATTCTTTCGGGAAGGGATTCGGGATGGGAGATTCCCATTCCCACTTACCTTAGAAATTAAGTCTTGTTTTTCCATCCCATTTCCCATATGGGAAATTCCCTAAAGGTTTCAGTTGCGCTGAAAGTGGGGCTTCAGCTGATAGCGCGTCACTAACTCCTTTTAACCGTCAGCCGAAACTCCACTTTCAGTTCAGCTGTAGACTCAATTCCCTACCCGAAGTAAATTGTAGAAAGAAATTCCCACCTCGTGCCAAGACTTTCGGGATGGGATTCCCATTATAGGGATCCGAGATTGGATATTTCCTTTCTCGAATTTTCAAAAAAATTGTCCCGATTTTATGGGAAGAGAACCCCTTCCCAACGGTCAGCCTACGAAGATCCTCGGTCGGAAGAATAATAATAACAATCAAGCGCTCCATATCTATCCTGTTGAGAAGTGCGCCTCTGGGGAGGATTGAGAATCGAACTTCCAAAGATGGACAAAATCCGCGTCTACCCGTCGCGTCGCCTCACGACGCCCGTCTCAACCCCGCTGTCCATCCTCGATGCCACCGTCGCCCGCTTTTCCGCTACTGGGGCGATCTGGCTGTTCGACAATCCTGCGGACCAGAAGGGCAGCAGATTCAGTTTCAGTGAAAAGGATCTTCTCCACCGTCTGCAATCTTCCTTTGTGACCACGCTGAATGACTTCCCTCACTGGGCCGGCCAGGTTCACTGGGCGCCAGTGCGACCAGGAGGATCCCACACCGAGCGCTTCAATCGGCCCATGGTGACCTACGGCACCACAACAGATCCCGGAGTCGAATGGGCAGTGGTGCGGCATCAATTACTATCAGTGAAAACGCTGGCGCCGTCCGCTGAGGAGCGCGCATCAGGCTCCGGAGTCTGGAGGGGTGATCAGTTTGACCAGAGACCCCTTCTCTCAGAGACACGATTGCCGTTACACAACCTACGGGATTGCGACGGGCTTCCCGCAATGCAGGTGCAGATCAATCTCTTCAGGGATGGAGGATATGGCATCGGCATCAAGATGGCACATGTACTAGCTGATGCACAGTCTCTGATGGTCTTTGTCCACAGTTGGGCGGACAACTCCCGGAAAACCTTCAACGCGGATGATCGTGTCTTGCCTTTTGCCGGACCCCCGATTTTCGATCCTGCGCAGTTGGATGCCTGTGCGGCAGGAGATATTGATGCCCCGGTACCAGATCCAAGTTTGCTGGAAGAGGCTCGTCAGCTGCCTCTTCATCGCTTCAACTGGTGGGGAATCGATGATCCAGGCTATTCGCCATTTCTGATTCCAACCACGGAGAACTCGATCCCGCCTGTCGATGGGATCCACTCTCAAAACTCTCCGTCTACCCCAGCCCCCTGGACGACTTGGGATCTGTCCAAGCCGGTCAGCTATGCGTTATTGCATTTCCCAGGCCCAATGGTCGCCGAGTTGAAGCAGGAAGCCAGCACAGAGGGCGACCCCAACATCTCGAGGTTAGATGCCCTGCTTGCACACGTTTGGGCCATGATCAACCGAGCCCGAGGCCACAGTCACTCGTCGGATAATGTGTTTCTAAACTTCACGCTTGGGGCACGGTCACGGCTGTCCCTGCCGGAGTCCTTCATTGGGTCTCCCCTCTTTATAACGCACATTCGCATGTCAGGCGCATCCGCCTGTCTAGGCCACACGGCATCTCGGATTCGGCAGACATTGCAATTGTTTACTCCAGAGAAGATGGGCGCGATGCTACATGATGCCGCGCACGAGGTTTCCCCCCAGCGACTGTGGCAGGCATTCGTGGGCACACAGCACACGCTAGTGACGTCTTGGCTCCGGCTGCAACTCTACCAGGTCGACTTTGTGGGCTCAGGCCAGAGGCCGAGATATGTTCACGCTGTCATGCCTAAGATAGATGGATGTGTCCAAGTCATGGATCCCGGGGTGGACGATAGCGGAATGGATGTAGCCCTCTACTTGGATACGGAAGCCATGCAGCGGCTACTGCTGGACAAGCCACCTACATGTCTCATTCACTGCACAAGAGATACTGTAACCCAAAAGCGATAGCCAATACATGTATATACCTTCGTTCCTACCACTGTGGACATCTCTTTCGTGCTTCGAGTAGTTCACATTAGACTGTAAGTGAACAAGGCCAGCCATGGCCTGTTGGCACACGCGGGTCGCATCCATCTTCGCTCGAGGTGGTCTGTCGGAAAGTTACTGTTTAGGGTAAACCCGCCCATAACAGACCAGTAAAATCTTGACCGGGCCCTCGAGTATCGCAGCAATCTCGCCAGTAGCCAGAACTGTCAATCCATAGCGATTCCACCATTATGCAGCAACCAGCATCTTTCCGTCCCCTACCCTTCAACCAGAGCCTGTTAGGTCAGGGGAGCCTTGGTCAAAGTGCAAATAGCTCGATGGATGTCATTTCATCGTGCGCATGCGTGTTATTGCTCGTGGCGGCCATTGTCTTCTATTCTAAAACAGCACGACGACGGCTAACCCACACTATTCCTTTGATCACCAGCCTCCCATCGGAGAAAAGCAACGAAGACCCAGAGCACCGCCCCGTGTCCCTTCTGGATCTCCTGCGACATGGATACGAAAAGGTGTGAAACGAAGCTCTGTACCAACCCCGTGAAATTTAACCTAAGACTCGACTAGTTCAAGCACGAAGTGTTTCTGCTACGGCCCCCTCATGGCGACCAGCTGGTCATTCCGGCGAAATATCTTGATGAGTTGAAATCACTTCCCGAGAGCAAGATTAGCCTAGTTGAATCCCTCAGTGGGGTGAGTTGAAGATCCCCCTCCTGGAGCGGCAACTGTGTTGTGAAGCTGACATCCGCCGATTAGCAATTCCTCGGGGACTTAACATATATCGGCAAGCATGACTCGACTATGCTCGCCAGCATTCGAGAAGATTTGGCGAGAAATATGGGTACGTTAACCACAGCCGAAAGGCTAGAAGACAGCTGCAGCTGACGTGTGTATTGAAGACACGACCATCACGCATCTCGAAGAGGAAACAAGGTACGCTTTTGAGACCTTGTTCGAAGACTCGAAGCGATGGCAGTCAGCAAAAGTGCAGCCAACGATGCTCCGCGTTGTTGCACTGCTTTCTGGTCGTGTTTTTGTCGGTTCGGACCTGAGTCGTGAGAAAGAGTTTCTAGACTGTATTGTCCAGTTCACCATCGACTCGTTCGTCACAGCGGAGAAGTTACACCGGTATCCAGCATCTCTGCGACCTCTCATCCGCCGCTTGATACCCGAACACAATGCCGTTCAGAAGGAATTGGCGGACATGGCTCGGCTCCTTCGTCCGTTAGTTGAGGCGCGCATCCATGGTCGGACCGGAAACGCGAGAGACAACTACATGATCGATTGGAATATGAACTCGCCAGCGTCGCTCCGTACAGATGTTGCTTATCAAGCCATGCAACAGCTGCAAGTGAGCTTTGCCGCCATCCATACCACTACCAAGCTGTTGACAAACATCATCTTTGAGCTGGCATCTCGGCCGGAGTATATTCAGCCCCTGAGGACGGAGATTGAGACTTGCTGGAGCAGCGCGAACGGTAGTGCTGGGTGGTCGAAAAGCACATTGTCTCGTTTACGCAAGCTCGACAGTTTCATGACTGAGACTCAGCGCCACAACCCTCCCGGTATCATGACCTTCAACCGCCGCATGACATCGGACATGACATTGTCAAACGGCACGTATCTCCCGCGGGGAACCTATCTAGCCGCGGCGTCAAGCCAGATTGCTATGGACGGCGAATTCTGGGACAATCCAGAGCGTTTTGATGGGTTTCGCTTTGACCGCATGAGGCAGGAGGCAGGCGCGGAAAGCAAATATCAGGTAGGTTGAATTCCCCTATCGGCGACGGCTGAAGCCAGTCATTAAGAGAAACAAGTTTGTCTCAACAGGACCACGGATGCTACTGTTCGGCTACGGAACCCATGCGTGAGTGTTTTTCCTGATCCTGGCCTCCCTCTGGTTTGCATCTACAATTTATTACTAACTGATTTCACACCATCTAGCTGCCCAGGTCGTTTCTTTGTCAGTAATGAGGTCAAAATCATCGTCTCGTATCTGATCATGAATTTTGATATGGCTCTTCCCAATGGCCAAGGGCGCCCGAGGCCAATCACGTACGACGTTGCATTTAAACCAGATCCCAACCAGGAGGTTCTCTTCAGGAAAAGGGCCCGATGATTTCTTGGGAGGAAGTTGTGGTTGCTGCAAGCCATGTCCGCGGTCTATCCGAGTGCTAGTCTTTGAGAAGAAAGATGGAAGGGGAATTCGGCGCAGAGACTGAGAAAGTAATTCCAATTGGCGAACCATGTCTATCGTGCTTAGCGAGGCTACTGTAAATCTGACGTGTTGTGCCCACCATTGTGTCGTATCCCGTCAGCCCTAGACTAGGCTTTTCACCGGTGTGGTAGCTGCCACAGCCCCAAATACAGACTACCCGAATTGGAAGAGGACCCTATCGCACCCATTCGGTCGATTTGAGTGCCTATCTCTTGCTCCCGCTATGAATCCAAGCTCCATGGATCGCCACTCTCAGCAGCTATGTCTTTTTGTGATTCTGACGGCCTCCATTTCCACCTAGTCCAGCTAGAACAACTCCACCACGGCCGCTCTGAGTCGGGCTTTCTACTTACGGCGAGGTAATCAAGCCTCTGGGAGAATCGAATCTGTGTGACTTATAAGAACAAGTATATGTCTTAACATTTATAAAATGGCAACATTTGTCGCCAATCTAGGGCTCAGTCTGTTTCTTGCACATTTGAGCAAGATAGTCGTGCCTCTCAGTGCCGTCCATACTCGTAAATTTCTTTCTCACACCCCAAATCTTCCTTGTTAAGATCTCCTGCGCAATGGCAGCAGTCATCAGTTATCAGCCAAACCTTGCCTACCCTGTCCACAATGATGCTGGCGTAGAAAGCCCACCTCCGAGTCCTACTGGAAAGGCAGATGTCCCACTTGCATCACGATTTAAAGTCCGATGCCATCCTCTCGAGCCAGAAGTAACCAACCAAGTCAACGAGTACTTCCTTACACATTGGCCTTTCAAGGATGACAAGGCGAAGAAGAAGTTCGTGGGCGCTGGGTTCTCGTATGTGACCTGCCTGTACTTTCCCATGGCCAAGGACGACCGCATCCAGTTCGCCTGCAAGCTCTTGACCCTGCTCTTTCTCATAGATGGTATGCATACATATCATTATGATTGATGGCCCGGCCTACCGTGGCAACGGGACGAAGCAGCAACTAATCGACGTATAGATCTCCTCGAAGACATGTCGTTCAAGGATGGCTCAGCCTATAACGAGAAGCTTATCCCCATTGCTCGAGGAGATGTCCTCCCTGACCGAAAGGTCCCGGCTGAATGGATCATGTACTACCTGTGGGAAAGTATGCGGACCCATGACCGAGATCTCGCCGATGGGATTCTCGAGCCCACGTTCACCTTTATGAGGGCGCAGACGGATAAATCGCGCTTGACGATCAAGGAGATGGGCCCCTATCTCACGTATCGTGAGAAGGATGTTGGCAAAGCGTGAGTTTTGTGTCAAACTTGGACAATACACCTGCTGTTAAAGCCGCTCGCAACCCCAACCCTGATGTTCTAGAGGACTTGTTAACCTATCACGCAGAGAGGCCAAGCTACTATGCAAATTCATCTCGTACCGAGCAGAGCCAGCTCAAATAGGAGTCACCTCATAAGTGTAATTAATGGTTAAAAGAACACGTCGCCATTACACGGTTTAATGTAGGCTGGGTGCGGATTATTTAAGTCCAGGGGCGTTCAGAACATTCAGGTGAGCTTCAGGTAAAGGCAGATAAAGAGCCTGAAGATATTCAAGGCACTAAGCCCAACAAATCACTATAAATGATTATAAAAAACATACAACAGCCGGGATTCGCTGGTGGTCACCCACCCAACTACTAACCGGCCGGCGTGTGGGTTAAGTACGGCTGAGCGGACGGGAAGCCCTGTTTTCCACACCCTATGGTCGTATGTGATGGAATATAGTATACATATGTTATATATTTACTAATGTGTAGGCTGGTCAAGCAATGAATGGCTCCTTGAGGTGCGCCAACTGATTCCCCATTCTTTAGCCATACGCACCGGGTGAACATACAGTTAGGTCTTAGAGCCAGAAAGCACACAAAGGATTGCTATCACCAGATCATTTATCAGTTTGATCAATGATTGTTCAGTGTTTTCAATCTTTGAGCCAATTTTGTAGGACTCAGTAATACTACATGAATAGGAAGGAATCAGTATATTTATGACTTGACATGATGCTATATAGTTGCTTCGCAAAACACATTCGTTGCATGCTCTCTTTAACAACCTCTTTATAAGCAACCCTCTGGCCTAGCCTTCGACGCGAAGGATAAGTGTGACGATCCATCAATCATTGTCTCAAGTTCACAATCCAATGTTCGCTTCCTTGGCCTTCCTCTGCTCACGCCCACTACACCGCCCAAGTTAGGGCAGCATCATAGCTCGAGGCAGAGCAGTATCGATGGGAATCACGGTATTTAAGAGACGGAGGAAGTCGCTAACCCAGGAAGTAAAGATTCGAAATCTGTTTTGTCCTATCGATATATATATATACTCACAAAAAAGCGCGTCTGAAAGCGAGCACATCTTCTCCACGGCTCGAAGAAGTATGGATGCTTGGATTCTAAAGATACAGCTTTATTCTGCATTCCGCAGGTGCCTAGAAATACAGATCGAGTATGCTACTGGGTCAAAAGGTCTTAATTACTATGTAGAGTGGCTCGATAGTGAAAAAGCTAGCGCAGGAGGGAAAGTACTTCAAATACAACTGTTATGATCATTCGCTCAGGGGAAGGAATGTGTGGCAGAAAAACACTGTAGCAGCTACACGCCGGTAGACTACTAGGGAGAATAACAATATCAACTGTATTGACTGCGCAACCAACACGCTTACCAACGTGCTCACTCTCCTTTTTTACTATCTAAAGGAATGGAAGCGATTCAGGGGGATGGTAATCGGATCCCCGAATTCCGATGTTTCTCTATCAACAACTCTTGACTTAGAGTGTCCGAAGGTAAAGAGGCCCTCAACGAGCAAAACAATCTTTTCGTTATTGCCAAAGGCATAATGTCGAAGGGGAGACGAACGGCTGGCCACCACGGCCGTCTGCGTCGCCGAGCCACAAACCAAGCAAGTTACCTTTGGAAATTCTGTATTGTTCGTAGTTGCAGGACCTGAGTCAAATTACTTAACATGACATATGCCATGCTTTTGACCTCTGTGACTGTGAGCGGGTGATCTTCCACTGATCTTGGACTGCGATGACTTACCCGGTGAGAACTCCTGCAAGAATAGCCGGCCCAGTGGTTTCAGTAAAGCCTTGAGATTAACGGGTGTGTCATGCAGAACAGAGGTTGCATGCAACTCCAGCGCAGCAATTAGCGGGATTTCCTCATGAGTTGCAAAGTAAATGGTTCTCACATTAGAAGCAATGACAAGCTCGTACTCCTCACGATAAAATCTTCTTCCAACTTGTCAGCTGTAGTTGATGAGACATAGCTATCGGAAAATTGGCTAACTCGTCAAGACGTTTGAGCTGCGATGTGATAGACTTGAAGTCTTTCGCAGGTTCTGGCACCGGGGCAAGTCATCGTCGGGTATGTCCTCCAACTGCTGTCCCGACTTCCAACCTTCAGCTTCCGCAGGCGTTTTGCCAGCAACTAGTTCATGTACTTCCCGTTCTCTGCTGCACATTTTGGCGCTACCAGCCCTTCCGTGCCGCGAAGTTGAAATTGCTTGGCCTAGTATAACCAGACTAAACCTTGACAGATGACGGCTTGCTTGCCAGGGAAGTGCCGCTCAAGACTTTCGAGCTGTCTCAACCCACTCCATCCATTGCAGTATTGTATTATCGTTTCGCCTAGGCTGGGTGGAATCTCGCGATGTATCCGGCTCATTGTCGAGATCCAAAGGGTCAACGAGCCACGGATGTTGCTGTAAACTACGGGTGAATTCGATACGCTGTGTTCCGTCGTCAAGCCAGAGGCCCGCCATCATCATAATATCGGTGCGAGTGGAAGAGTCGGGACGTTGCGTTTAGCGACTGTTGTTCCGCTGCGTTTTCATCCGAATTCATGCTCGCATCAAAATGGATCGTCGGACAAGGTGTGACTGGAAAACTTTCCGAAAAGCTTGAGTGGTACTAGCACCAGTATCCACGTTTGAAGGGAACAACAAAGTCATTGCCGGATGCTGCATGCTGTAGGTAGTGGACTGTGGGAAGAATTGACCCAAATTCCCACGACAGAATTCTATGGTCATGTCCGTTGCGTCCCTCACCTCCAAGCTTAAATTCTCCACAGTAGGGGCCCCAAAAGGAGAAGGCGTCCACGGCACTGACACTTCTTCTCTGCAGAAAAGTGACGTTGTGAATTCATTAGCCCCCAGGATCGGTTGTCCCAAAGACATGTTCGGACAATACTCAATCTGGAGGAACGATTGTAAGGTGTTTTGTACTATATCCATGGATGGGTTACATGCTTGCTCAAAATAATCGACTCTCAAGTATCAGCTCTTCTGACCGATGTCCTGCAATGGCTTACTGCATTATTTCGCTAGAAGCATTGGTATGCTGAACGTGCTCAGCAGTCCTAGTATCAGGGACATCATTGTCAACCAGTCTTGTTTTGCATAATCTTACCGCATATCATTCTCAAGACTTGTATTCTTGGATGGTTGAATTCTGGTTCTACTTTTGAGTGCCGTAGCGCTTCTTCTCGCGCGAAATGATGAGGAAGTTAAAAGTCAGCGCTGCCGCTGATTGCTAGAGTATCAGTTGGACTTGGGGGCTTCACATTCTCTCTCGCGCCCATGCGAAAGTGAGAGACACTGATTATCAGCGGTCTTTTCTTTCTCCTAAAGGATCGATGCACCGGTGCACACTTATCGCTCGAAGAATCGATTACTGTTAAGCGAACCTCGTTATAACGAGGCTAGACCAGCGCGGTTCGATAGAATAAGGGCTAGAGAGCAGGATCTTACACTCATTAGCTCACAAATAATATCAGACTGAGTATTTTTCGCAGAGCTTGAAAGATAACGAAAGGTACTGTATTGGTGTCCTCTTCGGCCTTTGGTTTTAACTTTCCCAATTCATTGCACGCCTCCTCGAAATACTCTGAGCACTCACATACCTTCTTTTTGACTGGGTCCACGATAATAGTGGGCGCTCAAGGCCACGTCTTTGAGATGAACGACGGGCGAGGCAGAAGAATATAATGACGAGTTTGTACCATTGTTGGGAATGCAGAGATGTAGTCTGTTCATCATAGCCTCATTGGTATATAAGTTAAAGCAAGCAACTTTGGAGTATATCGCACTATAGAGATATTTGTCTCTCATGCTTGCCTCGATAGCTTCAGACACAGCATATCGCCGGAAGGAACCAGCTATGGATGTCTTAAACCTACATCGTCGTCCTTATCCTGGCAATCCCGAGACTGGGGTGTGCAAAGCTCCTTCTAACAAAATGCGAAATAATAAGTCGCCATCCACAACTCTGCTGGGCGAACTTCCGCTCAAATTGCTATATCAGACACTTTCCTATCTGGATCGAACCAGTCTGGGGATTCTGCGTCGTGTCAACACAAGAACAAGAAGCCTAGTGGAATCTTTCCCAGCCTACTTTCCGCTAAGAAAGCATGCCTCAGACACATTCCGCGTTTTAGACGCAACAAATTATACCTCATATTTCTCAATTGACAGGCTATTTAACGAGCTATGTTATTCCCGGTGCCGGACATGTTCTGATTTTGGTCCTTTTCTTTACCTTCCAACCATCATCTGCAGTTGTTTAATTGCAGCATTTCCCAGCCAGAGTATCAAGTGGCGCCAACGCCAGATGTGATGCTTCACTTTGGACTACCATAGCTAGCTCTTAAGTCAGTCCCAATTATCCGCCCCCTTCCTAGCAAATGTGAAAAACAACGTATGCTTGACATTGCTCAGGCTAGAGCCTTTGGGTTACGGCGCCGCGGATGTTTAAAAGAAATGCAACAAGGATTTCGAGATCGTCCAGACAAGCGCAAGAAGAAGGAAGAACTTGCGCTTTTAAAATGGATAAAATGGAGTAAAAGGCGTAAAGGTATCCGGAGAGATTTTAAACTCCCATCACTTTGTTGTCGAAGAATTCGTATGAAACTCGTTGACTGCGACACCACTTCATAATGGAGGCTGTAGGGGACAGCTTCATTTCCATACTGGGATCGCTAAAAAGAGATATTGAAGCCAGACACTTACTGTCGAGCCTGTATTTACTACTATGAGGAGATGGAGGACAGTGCAGTAACATACCATCGGATTTAGGACTCCCAATTGGCGAGTAAACAGGCCATTAACCGAGCCTTTCTAGATGCAAAGGCAAATTACAATTTCCAAATTGAAGGGCCGTTCATCTGGCGCATCGGAAGATCCGGAACAGATCTATTGTGGATGCCAACGGTGCGGTGTCTAAGGCCAAGAAGAGTACGTGAAAGGGAGTAAGATGACAGATTTCGATGCGTGAAGGTGGACGAATTAGATGTTCACTCAGTGCTTCCCCCGGAGAACTTAGAGGAACAGACATCATTAGGGTACTTAAAAACCTTAGCTCTATCAAACATGGGTGCCACTACTCTGGTATGAGCCTGATATACTGGTGACAATGTGCTCTAAATGACCTATCTTTCCCGGATATAATGATGGGTATAATATTTGGGGTATGAAGCCAACTGGAAAAAATAAAATAATCCATTCCTTTATTATAGGCGCTACTATAAGGACTAAAGACTTCGGGGTAGGAGAGAAGGCGGTTTATCAAAGACAAGCTAGGACTGTAGAATATTGAAGGTCAATAAGAACCTGTCCTATTCTTTTGTTTAAATAGTTGGAAGTTCTAGAATATGAAGTGAAGGTCCTATACTTATATTAAGAAATAAAGATATATACTACCCTGGCGCGGTCATTTATTAAAACATCTAGAGGAAATTCCATATATTAATATTAAGGTAAAACAGGAAGGTAATAAAGTGTAGTGATAAATTTGGTGGAATGACAATGAGATCTATAGACATATTTGCCTAAATATTAACTTTTTATATGAGGAAAATAAAATCTTGAGCAAGTTTCCTATATCAAGGCATTAAGCAATTTTGTCTGAGAATTCAATTCGAACACGTAATTCAGATGCTTTACAGGGTTACATTTCTCAAGCATGTGTTGTCTCAAATTGAGATTGAAACTCTGTTCATACCAACCAAGCCCTTGCAAAAATGCCGTATCCATGGTCATCAGTTCTTACCCGCAGAATACTAGTCATAATCAGGACTATTAAATGTCAGTTGAAGAAGCCACGACGTTTCTGGTCTTAATTTCATGAGCTTGCTGCCCTACGGTTCATGTGAAGATGCTAAAAAAAAAAAAAAAAAAAGAGAGGGTCTCAGCCCAGCCACTTCAAGCTGTCGTTGTAATGCATCGCTGACGTGGTCGCCTTGCAGCATTCCGGAGGGGTAGGAAAAGTTGTCAACAGTCAACAGTTAAACACCAGATTCAGCTGTCTGTTCCTCTTCATCTCCATGAATGCAGGCACCCGACACCATGGCTGTTCCTACGGTGCGACGAGCTTTCAGCTCGATTTCGAAGCAAAGGTCGTTCTATACTGCTCGAGACAAACTCCACTTTGGACTATTCTTGCAATTGCTCCGCATAACTGTAGCTCTTGTTCTTCTTCCCTTCAACAATGCCATTCTCTTGGCAGCTTACATTGCGGGGTATTTCTCCTCACTTTCGCGCTCGGCCCCGATTCAAAGACGACAAGCGGCCCTGCGAGATGTGCAGTTCTATCCAAAAACAGTCCTCGTAACGGGAGTAGATACGCCATACGGATTATCAGTTGCGCGAAGTTGGTACTATCAAGGTCATCGGGTGGTCGGCGCAAATCTCACGGATTCGTCAATCCCCTCGGGAGAGAGCATGTCCAAATGCCTTGTCACTTTCTATCGTGTCCCGAAGTCGAACTATGTCTCTCGGCTGCTTGACATTATCCACCGTGAAAAAATCGATGTCTGGGTTCCCTGTTCTCACAGTGCCACCGTTTTTGAAGATGCAGTCGCCAAGCAGGTAATTGAGGGTCGGACCGATTGCAAATGTATAACTTTAGACACGGAGCTTGCGACGGTATTCAGCAGGGAAGAGACCTTTCGTCAGTACCTGGTTGAAAAGGGCCTACCAGTAGTGGAGAATCACCACGTCCAGTCGCGCGATTCCATCCATAAAATCTTACATCGGTCGCCCACCAAGACCTATCGCATGTACAGACCGAATTCCATCATGGGAGACGACAAAACTGTCATCCTGCCGAAGAGAACTATAAGTTTAACCTATTCAGAAGTTAGTGAGATCCAGATCTCGAAAGAGAGTCCATGGATTTTACAACAAGAGAGTCGTGTGGGAGAGATTCTGGCTGAGTTGTTGGTGGTCCGGGGTCATGTCAGGTCGATCAAAGTGCACCCGGCAGACAGTGTGCCAAACTGGGGTCAATCGCGCCTAGATGAGGGGCTCGCGGTGGCAATTCATAGGCTTATGGAGCGCTTTGCGTTAAAAGGTGGACATCGGATGACGGGTCATCTCTGTGTTCGATTGATGGTGGATGAGGAGGTCGACACCAACCATGTGCGCTACGCCCTTAGCATTGCCGGTTGCACACAGGGCGCAATTGCTGTCGCAAGTCTACTACAAGATGCATCAGATTCACTCATCCGTGGGTACTTAACAGTGGAATCACCACATCTCAACGGCATAGTGTCCACGGATTCCGTTGACACACTACGCATACAGGAAGCCAAATCCATCATATCTACAACACCACGTCCCAACTTCAGTCTTTATCAGAGCGTGAGAGAATGGGATGTTCGAAGCGTACTTCTTGCATTTTACCCAATTCTTCAGGAATTTGACCGACTGCTTAGTGAAATGGAAGATGTTCTTGGGTTCTGGAAGGGCTGGCGATTCTCGATTCATGACCCATTACCATGGTGGTGTGATGCCCATGTCTATCGACCATTGAAAGTGCTGGAATCGATATTCAGCAGCGATACGAAAAGAACATGAAACCGCTCAGCATTACTGCAACATACTCATTTCCCTCTACCTTCATTCGTTTATCATACCTTTATCCTTCTTTTTACTCTTCGACTCAGCAAAACTATAACGAGATAAAACAGGTGTTGGCATGGACCCTTAGTAGGCAACCACTCAGGTAGATGATTGAATCGTTAACTTCCGCATTATTCTATCATTTATATAGTCTCTTCTTACAGATAATTATATATTTCAAAATCGATTGTCTTACCATTTACTGTTTTAATAATTAGCTCCTTAAGCCTCAAGCCCCAGCTACACTAATCATAGGTTTACTCTACTTGGACCTCTGGTGCCTAATGATTCATGCATTTATAGAATAACTAGAGAGAGACAAAACGACCATAAAATGCCTTATTTTAACTCTAACATCCTTGGCTTCTCATTGGTTTCATTCTATAGTTGATAAACGAAAAAGCGGTAGTAACTTTATTTAAATTTCGAACACTCCTTCGGAACTATAGCCAGCTTAACATAGAATAAAGCTGAGAACAATGCAGAGATGCAAACTGTTACAGAGATGAAAGAGGGTATTTAAGGACAGCAAAGAAGAAAAAAGGGGAGGGAAAATCCTAGTCAAAATGCCTAAATAGAAAAGAAAGAAATAACAACGTAATTAAAATGAAAACAGAACAAGAAAAAAGAAATGACCAGTGCCGGGCTCGATCCGGCGACCTTATCGGTGTTAACGATACGTGATAACCAACTACACCAACCGGCCATTGTTGGATAACGTCCATCCAACAATGTTATAAAATAAAAAAACAATGAACATTCAAAGCAAAAATGTACATGCATTCATTCTACCTTGAGTAAAACACAACTATTTTTTGCCTCACCGGTGACTGTATAAGTGGATTAATCAAATCAACTAGTTACACTTAGTCGTCAACTAGATCATGAACACCGTAATGAGAAACCAAACTGTCTTCATTTTCTTGGTGGAATTTTATCTTAATAAAGGTGTCAATGTTCACACCCTCGTCTCTATTTAACATAGTCCATCCTCAATTGTTGTAAAAGGACCAAAATAGTTCTCGGATCAATGAAAGTTCCAATAGATCTCATCAAGCGTAGAGCTGTGTGGTGAAGCAAGGCAAATCCAAAAAAGGGACCATCTTTAATTTTTATGGTCTCACAATCTTGAAGTACCTCAAGAAAGTGCAAAACCTCAGCATAAAGCATACCAAAAATTGATTAAGATCGAGCTCCCAGTCCTCCAAACGCTCTAATAAGAGCTACCAAGTAGCAGCACACGTAAATTCAACAAGAGCAGGCTAAGCAAACTCACAATCGACCACTCCAATGACAACAAATTTTTGATGCATCAAGGATGACGTTGTCGGGGCAAAGGTCATCGCAATAGAGCCGGAACAGACCAAGTCGATTCATGTTGAAAGTGAACAGGCACTTTTGTACGGTCCAATCACCTGAGTCATCCTGTATAATAGCACCAATAAACGGAAATTTGGGCTTTGAAAGCTCCAGAAGGACCTCAGCCATGCCGAAATGAGCTGTCTTCAAGACAGACAGGGATTCTCGAGCTCAATCTGACCGTCACCTAAGACGAATCTTTGAGATATCCGCTCAAACAATTTCGATAAAATCTATCACAATGCATGGACCAAACACACATTTGCCAAATCCTAGGTCCTTTAGGAGAGGAATCTATGTTTGCTGAGCGACATATCCCATGACAGCGACCTCATCTTCAACCTTTTCATTGTGATCGAGGACCCGACCAAGTGTAGTAAAGCAAACCAGGACGCGATATCCATTTTCAAAAAAGCTTGCAGCCAGCTCGTAGTACGTATGCCGTACATGATGAAATTCCGACAGCCTTTTGATATTCTATTATGACTAATGAAAGGTGTTGCGGGCATACTTCTTATAGGGGTGTTTTATCATTATGTAGAATCCTCAAGTTTGTAGATCTGTGGAGCACAGCCGAGAAGCTAAAGGTATTGTGGCGTTTCTATGTTTCCATGAATAGACTCGTTTCCAGGAGAACGATATCTTAGTGTAACCTTTGTTTACATTCATGATTGGCCAATGGGCTTTTGATTAATTTGCTCTGTTTAATGTAAATTGATTGTAAATAGCATGGATGGAAGGTCAGGTGTCATTGAGATTTTGGATACAGCATAGGTCCTATGTTTCACTCTACAAGCAAGGTGCTTATCACCTATTTATTACCCTACCCCGTCTTTCCCAGCATATTTCTGCTATAATAGGTTAGGAATTTGTGAGGGGGTTCTTAACATACCAATCAATGGAAAAGAATTCGGACACAATTGCGCCATGGCTATTGGTAGAAAATTTCCCCCATAGTCTGCTTAAAAATGTTAGTCTTATGTTATCCTAAAATGCAGAGAGTAGTGATCTTAACAGGGATGTAGAGAATTGATGTATTGTCTGGACATACATACAAGTATTCTTACAATATTTATGACTAACAGTTAGATATTTAGGTTTGTTAAACATTGTTTCATAATTGAGCCAAAAAAAAAAAAGAAAAGGTGCTGTGTAGCCTTGCACCCTATATATAGTAACAGAAAATCTATAATACATAATTTTCTTAAATTGATAGGCTTTATTATTTCTTTAGTCTTCTATAGTCCACTCTTTTAGGATTCCGCCTTGTAAGGTTCCTGTTCTCTCCATGCTTGGAAGGGCTTCGTGTCGATATCCAAGGAATCCGTGGATAAAATGCCGGCTTGAAGTAGTGGATGCAACAAACAGATGCAAAAGTGTCCAGACTCCAGAACTCTACGGAGTATATGGAGCACTTGGTATTTGGCTGCACAGCCATTCAGGTCTCCACCTGTGAATTAATTTCCCTATGATACAACAGGATGCTGACTTACTTTATGCTGGGTGAGTAAGCAACCCTAAGCCACTTTTGGATCGATTACTGTATCGTACAGCACCTGTTCATAGCTGCAGTCTCCCTCGCAGCCTTTCATCTCTTTGGTCTTCTCTCCTTCTCTCCCTTATACTATCGTGGTTCTATCCTTGAACCATCTATTTCTGGGTTTGCCGTTGTGCGGTCGAGTCGTTGCTTTCCATCCGCCTGAGACCCGCCTACTAGTCTCCTTAGTGTCCGCGCGGCATTGATCGGGTTGCCCCGTTGCTGGTTTTCACTGCTTCGCATAAACAATTCCATTCCACCATTTTTCTCGGAGGCACACAACGACCTTTTCTGTTCCCACCTCTACCATTCTCGGCTACTATCTGACCTTCGACTTGAGTCACTGCATCTGATCGGTTAAATACCTACATATCATTAGCAGCGACTGTACATCCTTCTGTAACACTAGCCTTCCTTTTTTTGAGGAAGCGCTTTTCGTTAGGCACCACCGTTCCATTCTCCTTCATATCCAACGAAGATGAAATTGGCACGACCTTCATTCAATCCTGGACGGACAAAAAACATCATCCATGGAGTACAAGCGTTTCTTATCTTCCTGGCATGGGCTTTAACGATAGCCGTCTTCACAAAGGGTGGTGGGATTGATGGGCGGTCAGCCTGGTACTGGGCTCTGGTGGGTTTCGTCCATTCATCTCCTTGAGAACACCCTTCAATCGCAGCTCTAATGAATTTGTTTTTATAGTGCTGGTTCAGTATCCCTGGTTTAGTATATCTCGTGGCAGTGCCTATGTGGCCCCGCGCCCGACGCTTCGGAAATGTCTACGCTTTCGCAACCGTCGATTGCTTGTATGCTCTCTTGTGGTTCACCGCATGGGTATGCGTCGCCAGCTATGTTGCGCAGGGTAAAAGTGAGGGCAAAGCGGATGACGACAAGGACAAAGACAAGAATAAGGACAGCAAGAAAGGTGGTTGCGATAATTTCAAATACGGCAGTGCCAGTAAATGCAAAGTTAGCACCGCCACGGTGATCATGGGAGTTGTTATCTTGTAAGTTCAAGTGGTGCATTTGTTTCCTTCCCGCTATTTATGTCTAACCTCGTTTTCTGCAGCCTTCTCTTCATCGTAACTGCCTTCATGTCCTTCCGCAATGTTATGCACTTCCGTCGAACGGGGACTTTGCCCGATGCGGTCTCCGACCCTACATTCGCCGCTCAAAGCAAGGCTGCCTTCTCTTCCAACCCAGCGCACGAATTTGAGGAGGAGGAGGATGACTTCCGGTCCGGAAGGGCCACCGGCATGGGTTCCTCGGTCCGTGGCGACCGGGATGAGGACTATGCTCTCCTGCAACAGAGCGAAGTAGACGAGCTTGGGAATCCTAATGGACGCTCTGCGATGCACGGTACCTACGATCCGACCGCATCCACTGGCGGAGGCGTTCCACATGATCCGTACACCAGCTATGGCGGTGCATACGGACAGCATTACGCGCCGCCATCGGAGTACGGCTCAAACTTTAGCAGCGGCTACGGACGCTAGGAATGCTAGCTGGGAAATGTTTCAACTTTCGTTGTATCTCGAAATGACCATGGAGTGGTGTTTGTGGGCGCAATTTGCAATTGCTGTACTATCTTTGTTTCTCTAGCCTTTTTTTTTTTTTTTTTTTTCCTCAGTACTCAAAGCTCTGCATCTGATTGTGTTGCTTATTTGGGTCCTGAGCGGAGGGACTTGTCTGGACATGTTTACATTGTTTATTACATGATGATTTTGACGACATACTTTCCTTTCTGTGTCTAGCGTTGAGATACTAGGTTTCTCGGACGACTTTATAAGAATATGATTTACATAGAGTGCCCGGTATAGTCCTTGAATGTAGTGTTTCCAATTATGGATTCGATATCCAGACTTTTTATGGGATAGTTGCATGCATAAAGGAAATATAGACAAAACTAGAACTGTTGGCTGAGATGCCCAAGACGGTGCCATTCAATAGTGCTTGTGGAATTATTACACCGCCTTCTGTTCTAGGAACTGGTCTGTAGTGCTTCTTTTGGACAGCTTGCGGCCTGGACTAGGACCACCATCTCTCGATATTCTCAACCCTCAGTTTGGGCCGGCCACTACTACCAGAAGTACTCTAAAATTCGCGCCTACATCAAAAGGTAAAGTATTATTTCCCCAGTATGTATTTTCCCGTCTTCAATTAATCCAGCCCTTACTGACAACTACAAAGCCTAAGTACCGTCGAAAGATCCACCCTCGGCATCAACGCAATCACCATGGCCAGCAGTATCGATATCTTCAACCAATATCCTCTCCACCTCGATCCCACCTCCAAGGCTATATCTCTGGAGCCCTCATCGTCGCAATCCGCCCAACAGACAGCGTCCATCAATGAAGAGCTTAAATCACTGAATCTCCTGCACCGGTCTCTCCTTGCCCTTGACTCTCCCAACGTCCCTCCCCCTCCTCTCCCTATCAACCCGAAGCGCAGTGCCCAAATCACCAAGCTGCGCGATTCAGCCAACACCGCTTACCGCAAGAACAACCACGTCGAGGCTATCAAACTTTATACATACGCCATCGATATGGCCCTAGGACGTCCTGGTTGGGAGCCCGTGACTCTCGCGCGAGATGAGCTATCAGGTCTGTATGCCAACCGGGCGCAGGCACATATGGCGCAGCAGAATTGGCCTGAGGCCATGCTGGATGCCAAGACAAGTGTGGAAAGCAAGCATGTGGGGAACGTGAAGGCGTGGTGGCGTGCGGCGAAGTGTTTGGCGGAGATGACCCGGTGGCAGGAGGCGAAGACTTTGCTCGAACGTGGATTGGAGACCGAAGGGAGGAATAGCGAAGGTGGAAAGGAGCTGATGTCTTTGCTAGAGGAGGTTGAGGAAGGCCTCAAACGGTCCGCTTGATTAATTGACTGGGCATGGATGGGATTTTACGTGTTTCTGTTATGATTGTTCGGCGGTTTGTGGATTCTCCTTGTGCATGCATCTTCGAGTCCCTTTCTGTTATGAGCCTATATCGTGTTTATATTTTGGCGTTTGATACCGGATACCTGATTGAAGTAGTTAACATACCTGTCTCCTCTGGGGTAAGTATTCATGACTTGCATGTTAGAATGAGGTTAGAACAGTTTCCTCGGACTTGGCAATATGATTCTCTGGCTACTGGGTTGATATACAAAATCCATGCCTCTTACGTTGTCCGTTCCTTTTTAATCCGTCCATCACAAAAACGTACTGATCATGCTATACGAAGAGTAACCAGTCGTATATACACTTTAAACACGGGAAGAAGCGAATAAACTTAATTTATACAAGGCGCGTTTTTAGTAAGTGATCATCACAAGGGTTTTTCATAGCACGTTTCAATAGGTATATTCATCTAGTAAGTCCAATCCAATGGTAACTCACAGTAGAAAGAAATAATTATTTTATTTAAATGTTGAAATAACATAGTAGAAAAGGCACTATATCCAAACTGAACAAGACCAGCAATATAATGATTGCCAAGACCCATTTCTAAAGGAAAAAAGAACTACAGAGCACCCACCCATATCCACACCCAAAGGTAGCAAAAAATAAGTCTATCAAAACAAAATAAAAAAAGAAGCATCAATTTCCGATGCGGGGAATCGAACCCCGAGCTGCTGTGTGAGAGACAGCGATGTTGACCATTACACCACATCGGATGTGGAAAAGAAAGCTTCGAAATTTCCGATGCGGGGAATCGAACCCCGAGCTGCTGTGTGAGAGACAGCGATGTTAACCATTACACCACATCGGATGGATTGTTGAACAACTACATGGTTTTGTGCTATATAAAGCCTAACCTAGGACACTCTCGGCATGTGGAGCCATGGCTTTGGTTCCGAGGGTTTTATTGGTTGGATTAGGGTTATCTCAATGAGATACTCTGCACTCTGGGTTGAGAAGACTTGTGTATGGTTGAAGTAAATCAGGTGGTTTGTTATATTGATTAGTAGATTATGACTTAGATTGTTCCGCCTTTATATGGAAGCATTTTCTTCTATGAACGTTGTTAGAAAAAGAGAAATAGTTGCTGTGAAATATATATACAGACCAGCTTCATCAACAGCATAACTACCACATTGAAAATTTCACACGGTATTTATACCCCTTACTGTGAATCGATATGACTGCTTGCTTAATCAACACGGCGACGCCACATCTATATATGAGCCAATGATGGTGGCCAATTTATCCCTATCAAACTACTTATTCATTAAGGAAGCAGCTTAAATGGCGGTGATAAACATCACTATTGCCTGGAGTCTTATGGGTATAAATGTTTACAAACGTGTCTGCGGGTTATAGTTCCGTTAGGCGTTCGTATACTAACTGAACTACTTAGAGATTTGCTGAAGATGAGAAAAGGATAATATAACTTGGCAAACCAGTATGCAATGTCAATGTATCGTAAGAAGCTCATGATCCATAAAGGCTTAATATAAGAGGCATACTTTGTGAAAATAGCAGAATATGAAAACAAAGAACATCTTCAAACTTGTACGCTGGATCCATCACTCTTCTTACACGAGCATGCTGTGCTACTGGCTGCAATTTGGGATGGGGTACTGGCAAAGCTCGGGGGCACGTCCAAAGCTGGATTGCGGGTGAAGAAGTTCCTTGGACGAAGAAGTAAAGTCATCGGCTCTGCTGGCATAATAGGGAAATCCTCAGGAGACGGAAAATGCGTCAGACCAAAAGTATGCCACAATACGACATCCGTATTGTCAATGGAGCAACTAGGGCCAGCCTCCTCGATCCAAGCCGGTAGACCCAGTGAAGGCTCACCAGAGGTCTGTGGAACGTGGCGACCAGCAGGGTGGATCTGATCATCACAGTCTATTTGAAATGTTAGATAAGTCCCAGCCACTTAGTGAAGGAGCTAAAAAAAAAAAAAAAAACAAAGGCTTACATTTGGTGACATGCACAGCATGCCTGGCGAATCCAGCTCGCTTCCAGGCCAACCCACCCTCCTTGGGAAGCAGGGTAGGAACTTCACGACTGACCAACTTGTAACAAACAGGCTTCTTACTATAAGGGTTCAGCTTGTTGGTATTGGCCATTTCCCATGTCCGGCCAGTAGCACCGTTGTAGTCCGACATCGCCTCAAGTGGTGTAGTGTACTTGGTCTTTTTGGCATAGAACGCATTACCATACTTATTTTCAGTACTTCCGAGCTCCCCAGAACCACGGGTAGCATCAACCTGGAAGACTGTGTTGCTGGGCCCGTCAATATTGGGATCCACTCGCAGACAGAACAAGTGCTGGTGGTTGTGTGCATTGACACCAGGGTAGACCTCGGTACCCCAGCCATGTGTGTCCTCGCCTGGGTTCATAGCATAGGTGTTGAGGATTCCAGTCAGTTTGATGTCAAGCTGGACAGTACCGTCCTGGTGGAAGATCCAGTATACACAGTACTCGTAGTTGGCGGCAGTGAAGATGTGGGAAATAATTAATTTTCTGGAACGGGTGATAACCATCGATCCATCACGGAAGTCAGTGTGCTTGAATAGAATACCTGAATCTTCTTCATGAATGCAAATGGCATTTTTCACAATGGTGCTAGCTCCTGCACGGTTAACAAATGCGGCATCCATGTAGTGAATAGCACCCTTGCAGTCACAACCAAGAGACAAGCTGTTCGTCATATAGCCGCCACCGTATTCTCCCAAATCGAAAGCGTGCTTCCGTTGATGAGGATGCTCGGGATTTCCATATGGCACCACCATCTCGGCCAGCGAAAGACGGTAGAAGACGGGACGAATATTTCCTTTATCATTAAAAGTGATATTGTTGAGAACGATCCCTTCTCGGTAGTTGAAACCAACATGGATGCTCCAGTTTTGCCACTCAATGATACGTCCATTGACTGTGAATGACACACCCTCGGGTTGTGTGATGTGAATTGGCTTCAAGTCTGTTCGGAAACCCCCCTCCTTCTCGATCGCTGCCGGGTGGTAATTATTAGGAGGGGCTTTGCTGATGGGTCTCCGTACAGGAGGGACATCAATGTGGATAATTTCCTTCGTCTCGGCATTGTAGATAGGGCAGAAATCTAAAGGATACGTGTACTGCATATCATCGACATGAGGACGGTAGTACATAAGACCCTGCTGCAACCGGATGCTCGTCCCAAAACGCTCGTCGTACCCAATGGTCCAAGCTGTTGTTCTTTGTTATTAATTCTGATCCATGACAGTCAAACAGATTCAGAACCAAAAATAACCTACGATCACAATACACCTTATCCATATCTTCCTTCGGGATCCCAATAATGCCACACTGTTCGATGACTTTCGGGTCTTTCCGGGCAATATGCTCCACATCTTGCAAATCCTCCATCGTAATTAGCGGTTGCACACCGGGTGTATGTTTCCACTGAACAATCTTCTTCTGATCTAGATCGACGATTCCATCATAAACCTTGCCCCCCGGAGCAATGGCAACAATATCAGCCGCGCGTGTGGGACGAGGGGCTTTCTGTGGATCTGACAGCCATGCCATCATCTCCGCCTTGCGCGGCTCATACAAGGTTACAGCGTTAAAGTTCACCGTGCCATGTTCCTTTCGGATAAGGGCAACAGCAGCGTCGATTTCTGCTGTTGAGAGGGGGTCAAAAGGATGCGCTGGAGGGGAGGTGGCATTGACCTGGTAGGTCAACTGTTGAAGACGGTCAAAGACCATGGTTCAGGACGAGATATTAGACAATTTTTGTTGCGGGTGAGGAAGTCTGCGTCTCAGGCATGTATATCTAGATGCCTACCTACCACGGTGTTGTTTATATGACCGCAGTATCGGTTGATTTAGATTAAGTTGCCGTTAGATGCAACAGTGACACAAGGCAAGATGCGATAGTCCAGGCGGTCACACAAAAGATTGACATTTATTTTAAGATTCTGCAGGAGTAGCCAATCTTATAAGTTGGCGCATCGCTGCTGGCAATGCAAGGAGCTGGCACCTGGGGGTGAAAGCAAATCTGACAGTGCAGATAACACGAGCGATAAGGCGCCCCCGGATTGGTTAGCCTGATCAAGTCTAGCGTGCTAATTTGTGCCACTAATCCCTAATGCGGTAACACAAACCCTTGCCTGGTGTGTCCCCCCGCACGGGCTTAGAGGCACAGAGCGTGGGGTATCAGATGTGATTGCCTTGGAAAAGCTCGTGGGAAGGAAGGTCGATCGCCTTACCAGATGGAGACTGTAGCCTATCATACGGGATAGGACACTCTGTGAGGCTGCTGGTCAACAGTCCCTCTGACAATAGTATGGATACCTTGCCCTAGGATAGCAGTCCTAGCCTAAGGATAGTTTAATAAGACACGTACAAAGCGTTGAAGAAGCCAACAGACATCCACATGGCCAGTTCTAACGCCTACGATCTCGGAAATGCAAAAGGATAGTAAAGCTACATGAATTGAAAATCATATTCCAGCGTACACGAACACCGTACACCCCGCGCGAACACCATCCTCCAAGGTCATGCAAAGGATCTTAGGCAACGAACCCCATGGATGAACCGAAAACTGAAGAAAACATAAAGAGCCAGGAAAATGCCACAAGAAAAAGACAAACGAGACACCCCAGTGGTGCCGCATGGTATGTACATCCCTCATATCGTATCAATTCCTTATCCTCTCTCCCAAGGAAAAAAAAGTAAGTAAACCTACAGTGGAGACCCGGCGATGACAGAGAGAATTCAACAAAAGAAAAGAGTGTGATGACTGGGACAGGAAAGAGCCAAAGGCCCTTCAGATGGCCACCAAGGTTCCTCTAACAAGGAAGCCCGGAACCTATACAAAAACAAGTGTAAAGAATTGAAAAACACAAGAACTAAAGATGAAGCTCTCAGACCCAGCCAAACCAATCTAACAGCCTAGATATATGGAATAAATCTGCGGCCAAACCAAGTCTCATGATTTTCCAATTTGAAACTGCCCCAGCACTCCGCCTACTGCCCCAGGCGTCAGAACTCCACCAGCATGATGCTGAGGAGTTTGATTGCCGGTCACAGGCTGAGGGGCATTAGGTGTACTTGGGGTGCCCGTGGTTGAGTAGATAGTGGCCCCGTTGAGATTAGGTGTTTGGTGAGGCTGCATGTGATACAGTAGTGCCGGCATCTGACCGTTCAGCCCCCATATTTGACCGGAGTATTTAGCTTCATCAATGGTGCCATTGAAGACAAGCTGTCGCATCTTCCAGTAGATCTCTCCCGTTACAAGAGAATCCGATCCGGCCTGGTGAGCGATACCGACTCGTTTGACACCAAGTTCATCGGCGATGTCTTGAAGCCCCGATTTTTGGCCCAGATTCGTCAAAATTTGAACAGCAGCTTGAGTCAACGGGGAGTCGTTGACAGCTTGATTGCGGCCTGCATGTTTCATCAAGTACTTTATGTCATACAGTGATGGAAAGAAGATGTTGAGAAGTTTGTGGAATTCTTCCTCGTTCTCCGGAAGAGGCGTGCAAAGCATGATTTTCATCAGGTAGCCGAAATCGTAGCCAGAATGGAATGAAACCCAGTGCACATCATCCAGCAATACGAGACCTGAGCTGATCAAGAGCGCCCCGAATTCATGTGGATCGATCCCGTTCTTCTCATGCATCGTAAAATCGATCCCCGCTTTGGCGAGCATAGCCGTCGACTCCTGTGCATACATGTCATCTTCCAATGAGAACCGAAAATTGAATTGCCAAGTACATGGGGCCGGCACGAGGCCATTCCCCAAGGACTGGCCATTAGCGTCGGTGGCATTCGGAGGAGGGACTTCTCCCTCGGGGGAAAAGAGTGTAATTCCAAGCTGGATCATCTTCAGTAGATCGACGTTACACCGGAGGGTCTGGTAGTGGTAGTCGGCCTTGTTCGTAAACGCACCGATGGGGCGTGCAACAATACCGGGAAACTCGGTGTCCTAACCTAGAGTTAATAATCTTCGCTATACACAATCAAGGACAACTCGATCGAAATCGTTCGGGGCCAGAGAGCTTCCAGAAAGCCGTTCTGGCGGTAGTCTTACCATGCTGATATAAGGATACTTTTCCACCAATTGTCTTAAAAGTGTCATCTCTTGCGCTAGGTTGTGCTTCCATACGTCACGTATCCGCGTTTTCACACCGCCTGCCTTTGTGTCCAGTGCTAGTCGACCATCATGGGCCTGATGTAACTGTTGTTGCTGCATCTGGGCCCCTCTCGCGAAGCCCATCTGAGCCGCATGGCTGGCGAGACCGGTGCCTCCGCCATCGGCACCAAACCCGACGGACATGCCGCTCGCAATTCCGGACCCGGACATCGAGAAGGGATTAATGTTGGTATTCGGATTCCCGGCCGCAAAACCTGGATGGCCACCGAGGGAGGGAGGTGGAAGAGCCGTGTTGGCCGATTGGGCGTGACCCGGGTGATGTTGGGCTTGCTGTTGCTGTAGGTGGGCTTGTTGTAAGTGTGTATAGGGAGCACTTAGGCCAGTAGGCCCGTATCTGCCGACAGGAGGTGGCATGGTGTAGGTGTCAATGCTATGTGGCGGTCATGCATCTGAAAGTGTGGAGGGAGAGGTCAAGCGGATGCGTGGTCGGTCGGTTCTTTTTGGTGCTGGGGGGAGGGAGGTTCGCAGGCGCAAAGAGGCGGAAAGCTACATCGCCGTATACGGCTTAGCGCGCCAAGAGGCAGTTCTCGCTCTTGTACAGCTTCAACTTCGCTCCCTTCCGTCCTGTGCCCGCTATTTTATCCCTCGCCTTTTTTAGCCAACCCACCCATTACTGGTTCGGAATTTGTGGACTGAGGTGCAGACGCGTTATCCTCTCGTCCTCTTCTCTTCAATACCGATTGTTCCCGTCAACCATCTCAGATCCGTTCACCATGCCCGCCCAGAACCCCACCGGATTCGACATCAAGGAATTCAAGGCCGCGGCATCGCCTCGGTCGGTGTATGCCAAGAGAGACCCTTGGGCTCGATAGTACGGATAAATGTGCTCATTTACCATTCCTCTCTTTCCCACTAACAGTTTCCCAGTGAGACTTGGAGATACACCGGTCCTTTCAGCCGCGCCAACCGCTTCAAGCGTATTTTCCCCGGCTTCGGTATTGCCAGCGTTGCATTCGCCGGTTACTGCGCATATGAGCATTTCTTCCTCAAGGACGACCACCATCATGGCGAGGCCCATCACTAAGCAATTGATACCGAGATGTCGGGGTAGGAGGGAATGTTATCAATAAAAGCCCACCTACGATAGAAGACATGAGAGATACCCTGGGATGCAAACGGACGCATCATTACATGATAGAAGGGGTTTTTGGCCTAAATCACTTCTGCAGAAGTGGTTCTATGGAGGCCGTATTGGTGTCATGACGGGAAGACTGGTTTCTCGATGGAATACAGGATCTGATTTGTCAGGGATGAGCCCTTGCTCTACAAATGGCGCTTGGGTTGATTGTTTTGTCGGATGTACATACTATCTGTTGGCTGTTATATTAAAATTGCATTGCTATCTCCTTTAAGGCTGCCGTTTGTATTTGAGCTATTAGAGCTATTCTCGACATTACCAGTGAATTCGTAGCGCCACGACGAGAACTAGCCAGCGTACTCTCTTTGAATTCTTTAACGTCATCTTTTTATCATCCATGTCTATATACCCCCAGTTCAACAGTCACTATTGTCATTGGTAGTTAAATTATTCCTCAAATATCAAGCTTATATGATCATCCCCCGCTGTAACAACGCGCTTTCCGTCCGGGCTTTGAACAAAGCCCATGATACCGCCTGATTCCTCCCCTTCCTCATTCTCGGTGACGCCCAGGTGGCCTTTCCACTCGTTTAGCAGTCCGTATGCTGCAGCTGCAGTTCCACCCCGTGCATCCCAACGCCTCACAATACCGTCCATACCGACAGAAGTGAGAAGCCAAGGTCGGCCCTGCATCGCGGCAGTAGATGCAGGAGGGTTAGACCGGGCCAAGGAGGACAAACGGTTATTTAAGAATTCAACTTTGACCACGGCACCCTCGTGCGCCTCTTTGATGTGACGGCGAACAGCGAAGCGATGTGCGGCGTCAAATAGCGCGATTGATCCATCAACTGAACCTGCTGCAAGGAGAGTCAAGGGTGGGGTGGAGAAGGACAAGGTTTCAATTCCATCGGACTGAGCTTGGAGAGATGCAAGAAGGGTGCCTGCGGCAGATGCGCTCGTGGGTGCCTGCGCTCCAGATGCTTTGCCCTTCGACTTGGACGACGTATTGCCACCAGGAGAAGTAAGACGGGGAAGACCAATCACCCTAATGTGTCCTTCGGCACCACCAAGGGCAGCAATGCCACCGCCTGGAGATATGGCAACCGAATAGAGGCCACCGTCAACAGCAAACCGCTGGTCTTCGGCGGTCAATCCGATAACGGCGCTGGTTCCGCCAGAGTAAGAAACACCTGCGGCGGCGGCAGCACCGAAGACATCGTACACATAGAAACTGCTATCTTCAGAAACAGTGGCTAGGAGCTTTCCATCGGGCGTCCAAGCACCGGCAGTGCACGATGCTGTGTGTTGGAAGAAAGTCTGGATGATGGATATCGGCTGAGTAGCATCCTTGTGGTCGATGCGAAATACCCAGGCACTACCATCGCTAGCACCGATAGCGATGACGTTGCGCTTCTCTTCATCACCATTTTCACATGGGCAAACAGCGACCCAGTTGATTTCCTCCACTTCTTGAGACTCTGCGACAAATTCCCACGAAAGTCCAGTTAATTGAGGAGAGGTATCGCGCCATGCGCGCAATCGACCATCTAAACCGGCTGTGACAACATATTCTCCCTTAGGTTCAGTGAATGCGACTGCATTGACTGTGTCTGTATGTCCGTCAAGCTTAAGGATAGGCAGCAAGGAATCCCGTTCCTTTTTTGGCTGTGGGTTAGACTCGTAACTTTGTGGCAGGACAGGGCGTTCCGTCTGTGGGGTAGAATCAAAAAGATATGCAGTATCATCACCAGAGCCAGTAATGACAATAGAACAGTGAACAGGGTGCTGAGCGATACAAAAGACAGAGTCATTGTGGTGGTCAAAATGGGCGGAAGAGTCGTTCTCTAGAGTGATTTCCTGTTCCAACATCGGTTGGTCTTCATCTTCGGGGTCGGAATCCATTGGATGGTCTTCATCGCGATTTATGACTTCCTCCGCCTCGTCAGCATCCACAAAAGCGTCATCCTCGTGTTCACGGCGAGGGTCTTGTGAAGAGGACATGGTGTCGGTGATATTCCGTTGAGGAAACGGCGGAAGGTGCGATGGGAAAATATAGAAGCGAGGGAAACAGTCAACGTTGGGCAATTCGGTGTATTTCAGCGAATCCCACACTGTACTTTGGATGCTGAGAGACGTGACATGAATGTTCCAGTAGCGACCAAAGGCAAAAGCTGTGCAGTCGATTTTTTTTTTTTTGCTGATCAAGAATCTCGGACTTCCGCTTAGAAATTCGATTTCATCTCCTCGGTCCCCGCGGTGATCAAACAGTGCAAACAGCGATCATGGCTTACTGAAACATCCGGGTCAGAAGAGCAGAAGCCAACATTACTCTGACTAAAGAGCCACGGCCTTTTTGGCTCTGTGGTAAAATATTTGATTTCTGATAGAGCATTTCTATTTTATTGTCTAACTAGTTCTAAGCTATATTCAGCCCTAAACGCTACCCAAGACATTGGCAATCCTGATAAAAATTTTTAAAAAACATAACTAAGCATTGAATCAGATGAGTCTTAATATACTTAGATTCTCTTTATAGTTTGACGCCAGCTTTGCGGCGAGCTTCTTTCTCTTGGTCACGGAGCAAGCGGCGTAAAATCTTGCCGCTTGGGCTCTTGGGGATAGTATCGACGAAACGAACACCACCTTTTAGCCACTTATGCCGCGCTTTATGTTCTTCCACATGCTTAATGATGGCTTTCGCAGTTGCCTCGTCGTCTGCATCAGCGGAAGGAGATTTAGCCACTATGGCCTTGGGAACCTCCCCAGCAGCTTCGTCTGGGATAGCGATGACGGCACAGTCTGCAACAGCAGGATGAGTAAGGAGGTGAGCTTCAAGCTCAGCTGGTGCAACTTGCAAACCCTATAATGACGCGGTTAGTCGATGCAGTGCTGCATTGTTTTAACAGATAATACGAACCTTGACCTTGATCAACTCTTTAATTCTATCAACGATGAATAGATGCTCGTTATTATTCGGGCTCAGACGGAAGACAGCTTCGTCACCAGTGCGCATCCAGCCATCCTCAAAGGTTTCTTTGGTGGCCTTTTCATTTCCCAGGTATCCGATGACAATGCTCGGACTACGGACCACAAGCTCACCCGGAGTATCATAAGTTGTGATTTCCTCTCCCTCTGGTGACATGATACGGGCTTCGACTCCAGGAAGTAGGCAGCCAGACGACCCGAGGAACACATCACGTGGGTATGTCGTACTGATAACAGTTGATGTCTCCGTGAGACCTGCACAGACTGGTTAGTATCCATCCGCTGTACAAGATACAAGTGACTGGAGGCGCCTCACCATATCCTTGCCGCAATATAACGTTTGGGTAACCTTTTTTAAACTCGACGGCTGTCTCCATACCCAAAGGTGCTGCACCGGTAAATATTGAAGTAACAGAGCTAAGATCATACTTGGCGCACTCCTCGGCATTTCGTAGCATTGTAATGATAATTGGGGGGACCTGGGATAATTAAATTGTTAGCGGTTACATTAGTTGTATAGAAATATGTGCTGTAGTACGCACCAACAACAGCGTCCTTATCTTGAAGGTTTGGATAGCGGTTAGGTAGGACTTGAGCTCAAACTTGGGCAGCACAATGACCTGATCACCGCGGTAGGGACCCGCATGACAGATAACTACCAGGGCATAGATGTGACTTTGAGGAAGAAGGCCCAATATGATTTCAGTGTGGTGAGACTGGCTTCCAGGAGGGATGAAAGAATCACGATACGGCTTTTCCGCAGTCTTGATTTGCAAAACATTGGCAATAACATTGCGATGGGAGATCATGACGCCCTTCTGGAAACAACATACCGGTGAGTCACAATTTCGTCGAGCATTCTGTGCCCTTGTCCACTTACGGGTAAGCCAGATGTTCCACTGGAGTAGCACAGAAATGCCGTTCGCCGAGCACCCTCACCGACCGACCATTGAAGTTGCTCTAATTTAGGGAGAAATTTCCCAGCCTCCATAAGCTGGGAAACATACTTAAAATCTGCAGGTGCTTTTGCACTGCCGGTCAGTTGCGCTGGGATGTCGATTAAATAAATGCGGTTTCGAGGGAACCCGGCCATTGAAGCAGCCTCCAGTGCGGTAGAGAGCAAAGGAAGACATGTGAACAATACTGTCGACTTGGAATCAAGTAGCTGGTGCTTGAGCTCAGCGGCTGAGTAGGCAGCATTAGCCGGCGATACAGCTCCTCCCAATTGATGGGTTGCCCAACACAATGGTAGCGTATCAATCTAGTCAGAGAAAGACTATCAGCCAAACCGAGTACATAAGACTTCGATTCAGGAATAATACTGTATTCGGGCTGAAAATCGCCACGATTTTATCCCATTCTGTGCCTTTGTTGGGGCTCCAGCCAAACTCTTTGCCAAGAGCTCGAGCCAGGAAATCCACACGCTCTACCACTTCTAATGAGGAGTATGACTTTCCGGTAAAGCCGCAGGTAAAAGGATCCCTCGAGGATCCTAGTGGAACACGTCCATAAAGATCTGTAAGCATAAACTCACTGATCGGGATATTGTCAGGAATTAGGCCTAGCTGGCCTGCGAAGCTTTCAGGAGTGAAGACCATGGTTTTCCAGCCGTGGATTGCTACTTCTGTATAATACGAATAAAACCTTCGAGGAAATGGATATGCGAATGAGAAAGGTAAGATAAAGGGGGGGATAAGACGAGGATGCGGAGAAGAAGTAGAAGTGTGAGAAACGGAGTTAAAGGAAGGGAGGGAGTATTAATGGGCAATAATACTAGAAGGTGAGTATCGGGAGACGAAAATGCGGGGAAAGCTCCCAAGATTCGGTAGTCGGCTTTTGCTATGTATCGTTATGTCCAATTCACCACATCCTTGATCACCTTGTTTGTGCCACAAACACTGAATAGTCTATTGAACTGATTGGATCAATATTTTATTCTCTGTTGGAAAGTAATAAGAATGAATTAACAGTAATTAATTTGCACATATAGACAAATGCCCCTGCAAAGATGGTTACGCCTCGGGAAACCGACAACCGAGGGAGGATATGTTGTACGATTCTTCGGTCCATGATTGGCCAAGACTCTTGAATATCGAACGAGGACTGTTAATAATCACGGCCAGACGCAGCACTAGCCCCTAGCTGCCAGTGGGATAGCGATTTATAGTTAGTTAACATGCTATTTTTCTGTTTAGTATATAATTCTAGACATATGCTTCTAGGTTAAGAGTTTGGACACATGTATGGCGGCTCTGATAACAGGACATCATTATGTATACTTTGGAAATATAACTGCTTCCTATCTATGACCATAGCAGGACTCAGTTGACAGAATTGTATTAGACAAAAATCGATTAAATGTATAATGAACAAATTCAAACATAGGTTTATCACATTAAAAATGATTAATGCTCACTATATAAGCTGTGTACTATATCCAGAACAGAAGTACTGCCTATGCAGCTGCTAATATTAAGGAAATCTTTCTTCATTTCCTGATTTTCTTTCTCTACTGGTAGCATACAGGATGAAACAAGTTCATTACAAATTGCTAGCAGCCCATTTACTATCTAAAGAAATAAGAAACACCTTTACACTATTTACTTGTGTTCTCACGCGACCATAAGTCCCGTGACAGGCGGTGACTAGAAGGTGGTTGTGCGCTTTTTTATTCTTCTCTCTTTCTTGAATTTTCATTGAGATCAACAACTGCTCTCTCTATTCATCAATTGTTATCAATTTCCATCGAGGGAGTATAAAGAGTATGTCAACTCTTTGTGCCTAGCCTATACAAAGAGTGTCTCAGAGTATGCCATATTAGCTAGACTGAGATAACAGGTTGGTATTTTCAGACCGGTAGCTGCTGGATTAAGACGTGCTGTGGTCTTCATGTACATCCAGTAAGTGAAACCATCTGTCTGAACCTTCTCGTTTCTCTGTTTATTTGAATCACTTATCATATGCTCGTATTGAGGCCTAATGATCTTGCAGACTACAGATTTAACCCAAGTTGCTGACTGAACCGAAAACCCATCGAGAAACCGAAGATTGTGTATGTATTTCAAAATAATTTTCCGAATCTTAAAAGAATCACATTATAAGTCTACGCTTCCATCGACGCTAAAGGAGTACAATAGTGCAATGACTACTCAATTAATCAATTGTTAAATGCCTCCCAGAATTTCACCCACAGCCTCTAGGGCTGGATCGCAAGCAGTAGTAACGGGGCGTATAGCAAAACCAAGAAAGCTCAATTCACCAGGTGAGTGATTTACAGATATACTTGGCAAATCACTAATGGATTCAGTTTCATCTATAAACAAAGTGAGGGAAGCTATTGATCAGGATGATCGTACCATTCCCGTTTGCGGAGAACCACCAGCTTGGGCGGAGGTTTGTTTCCTGGGTTAACTAATGCATATTACATTACTGAGCTAGGCGTAGTATCGTCCAGATTTGTGTGATGCACTGCCATGGTTTCGTGCTGTTCAAGGTGGTGTATACCATAATGGAAGTCTGTGCTGGGGATTCCTTCTTGACGCAGATTCTGGAATCCGCTCTTACATAAATGACGAGGTAGTCATTACCAGGGTGTAAGTTCAGGCTTCTAGTACCCTTCTGGTAGTATTATATTTGACAATAATAGTGGCGGTGGTTGTACCAGAGATGCAGAAGGAAATTTGATCCTCCTAAAAGATCAAGATACTGATAGCTCTCACCTTAAAAGTCTTATAAATAGTATGAACCTAAAGGTTCCTGTCGGTCTGATCATCGGTGAGTCCTCAAAACCCCAGACCTATGCCCTGTTATTAACCATGTTATAGGGGATCGTAACACTATCCTAGGGAGGAAGCTTCCCCATCGATATAATGTGATGGCATACTTTCGTATAACAGATATTTGGTATGAGAAGGTGGGAGATAAGGCAGGGGCCAAGTTGCGCTTTGAGAAGCTAGATCTCTCATCTCAGAGCTGGTGGGCAGCCGCGGGCTCATCAGAGCCTCTTCCATTTCATGAGCGTAATCCCGAGACAAAGCCGGAAATAGCCCGGTGCTCTGCGTGTGGCTTTACGAGTCCACGCGTATATGAAGAAGGCTGGATGTGTCTTCAGCCAGCTTGCGATAATTTCTGGGTTCTCCATACATCTACACCCTCATCTAACCTGACATTCCACTCCAGCTTTATCAACTACCGTACGCCACCTGATCCAGAGATGCAGCCGCATTACAGTCTTGTCCCTGATCTATTATCGACCCTGGAAAAAGGAAATCAGGACATTAGTTTCTCGCGCATTGCATGGAAGGGCATTGTATGTCCACGATGCTCCAAGTGTATCTCTCGGAGATTTTGGAGCGGATGGAAATGTGCAGATGACATTCTCTCTACGTCAGGTCAAACTGGTAGCTCCTGTGTGTTTCAGAAAATGACGAAAATGCATCCAATTACTCTGCGCTCAGTTATCGATGAGTTTGAATTGAGCCCAATCAAGCGAAATATGTTTTTCGATCCAAAATTTATGATTCCAGAGGTTGACGACCAATCGGTATACCCTTATAGAAGGCTCACGTATAAGATTGACGGAGTGGGATTTATAACTCATTTTATTTCGAACAAGACCATTAATAGCGTTAGTAATGGTCCCAATGACTTGTTCGAACAACTGCAGGTTAGGGACCTGGGATTGAGACGATATCCCCTGCAGCAAAGCGTGGGTAAGTGGACTACGATCCCAGTGAGATGATCGATTGCTCAATTCCACTACATGACACAGTCGCTGGGACACTTACTGCCCACTTTGCAGTCAATTATGTGAGTTATCTCTTAAAATTTTGGTGCCTCAGATATATTAACATCGTCTTAGGGAATGCCATATAAATACGTCGTGTCTGTAGCATCTAAGGCATTTGATGAAGCTCCTAGTGAGATTCTACGGGCACTGGGACGCTTGACATGGGCAACAGAGAGAGCGGTTAATGAAACCGGAGATACTTTCCTTCCCCCAAATGAACTACTTGTCCTAGGATACTTTGAAGATATGAAAATTGGAGTATGTGAGCCTCCCTTTAACAGGTTCTACAAGCTAATGCGGTGAAGTACCACGACGACGGAGAGTCCTCGTTAGGGCCAACTATCGCCACTCTATCTTTAGGTAGCAGGTCTACCATGTTTATACGGATGAAGAACAAGTATTATCATGGATTCAGCAAATCCAAAAAGCTTCTGGATATTGATCCAGTCCTCCAAGGTTGTGCATCCCAGCATCAACGACATGCCTTGAAGAATGATTTCGAGAGCGGCAAATTGTCGCGAGCTGCATATGACAAGCTGCGAAGAGAGATGTTCAAGAAAAGTAGAAGTGGAGAAGCGCCTCCTGCTATCAAGATGGAACTCAACCATGGAGATCTCGTGGTGATGCATGGAGAGAGTCTTCAGAAGTACTACGAGGTATGAGGAGACCAATACCCCGTATTGAAATTCCACCCTAATAATTTAAAGCATTCGGTTGTACCGGAGAAAAAGCTACGGTTTGCATTGACCGCCCGATATATCAAGCCAGAGCATGTTGATGCCAACGAACTGCAGAAGGGAGCATTTAAGCTGTCGTCTGACCAGATATATGATGGAAAATGATGATATTCCTTATATTTCCCCCCCTATTTATTTTTCCAATATTATTTTTCCAAGTGCTTCTGCTGAGATTTACATAATGCTTAATCAGCTGCTTTCAAATGTCTGCTTTGTTATGGTTTATATTTCATATACTGTTCCAGTGATTGATAGCTATAACCTCACACATCGAGGAAGTATAATTATTCAGGTAGGCCAAAGGGGAAATTGATATGATTACTGGGAAAGGGGCTCTTTGACAGATGACAATGAGAGAATAAATTTACTAGTGAAGATACGAACTTTATTCTACTTTGCAGACAGCAAACTCCTACAATCAACATCAAGTATCGATACAAATCTAAAGTCGATAACATGTGCATCATAAATTTCTCAGTGAAAACTATCCTAACTAAATACTCAGAAAAAAAAAGGATACTGTATGGCATCCAGAAACAAGAATGTAAAAGAGTAAGTCACTGCACTCTGTATTCTCAATCCAACGAGCTATGGAATTCCGACTTCTTAGTTCCCACGCCATTCCCCAGGAAGCTCGACTGGAACGCCTTTGGCTATTTCAGCTGAAGGGCCAAGCGGAGACCAGCCATTGCCGATATCTCCATTATTTCCGGAAGGAGTAGGAGGAGCCTGATCGAACTCCTGAGGTTGGTCGGACTGCTGGTCTTGAGAGGGGCTTTGGCCGAAGTTCTGACCGGGGAACTGGCCCTGAGGGGAACTTTGACCGAAGTCCTGACCCGGGAACTGGCCCTGGTTCTGACCTCCCACTGGCCCGAAGTTGCCGTTGTTACCACTTGGACCGGAGGGAAAGTTGCCAGTAGGGAAGGAGCCAGTGTTAAAGTCGGAACCTTCAGAACCATCGTTATTTCCTTGTCCAAATGGCAAGTTGGGGGTGGTGTTACTATCGCCCATTCCGGGTCCATCATTGCCAGAGCTGGGACCGCCTGAAGAAGGACCACCGGCACCCCAGCTAGGACCACCAGCGCCGGAAGGACCACCAGCACCGGAAGGACCACCAGCACCGGAAGGACCACCAGCACCGGAAGGACCACCAGCACCGGAAGGACCGCCAGCACCGGAAGGACCGCCAGCACCGGAAGGACCGCCAGCACCGGAAGGACCGCCAGCACCGGAAGGACCGCCAGCACCAGGACTAGAGCCACCACCAGAGCTATTGCCGTCGGCATCGCACTTCAAAAACGCGGCTATAGACGACATCAGCATTGGGTATACTCTACCTCCGTGGAATAAAGAACATACCTGAAGCATAGTAGGCAAACGAATCAGCGTTGTTCTTAGCTTGCTGAGTACTCAACTGCAGGACGCTGTCATATCCGTAGGCAACATCCTCAGTTCCCGGGTTGTACACTGTCTTGCAAAAGCGGCGTCACCATCTTATACTCTTTGATTGTTTCTCAAACCCTACTGCCAAGTGGCGCTAAACTACTTTAATAGTTTTCCGAGAGTCTAGCCTTTGTGTAGCCTGTACTGTACTGTATGATAAAGTCACATGACAGACTGTAATATACGCTTTCTGTCCCAGTCGTACAAGTGCTACCTTAGTGGAAACGTGGCTATTCCATCCACCCACCAAAACATCCTTCCGGAAGATCATGTTGATCATGCTTGTAAAGCAAGGCACGATGGCACCCAATTTAGCTCCGTCAGTCCTGGAATTTATCGATGGTATGATAAAGAGTGGTGAGCTCTCAGTCTCTCAGATTGCTGAAGCTGCTGGCTGCAGCAAGCGTTCCATCATGAGGCACCGTTCCAACCTACAGCTCTTTGGCAGCATGAGAGCGCCTCCAAATAAAGGCGGCCGGCCACCAAGTCTCACACCAGTTATGCTTCAAACTCTGCTCGATTACCTTCTTAAAAAGCCTCATTTATATCTCGATGAAATGGCATTCTTTTTATGGGATGAGTTTGAAGTAGAAGTAGCCACATCTAGCATTAGCCGTGCGCTGAAGCGTGAACAGTGGTCAAAAAAGAAGGCCAAGAAGCAAGCGAAGGAGAGAAACCCAGACCTGCGTGATGCATATTTTCATCTTATATCTGATTTTCATTCATATCAATTTGTTTATGTGGATGAATCCGGATGTGACAAACGGATAGGATCCAGAAGGACAGGCTGGTCACCTCTTGGGGTAACCCCAACCCAAGTTGCTAAATTCCATCGTGGCCAACGGTATCATATTCTTCCCGCATATACTCAAGACGGCATTATTTTTTCTCGCATATTCCAAGGCTCAACTGACGCATCATTCTTTGAAGATTTTATCGAGCAACTTCTTCATCATTGTGGAAAATATCCTGCTGCTAAATCTATTCTTATTATGGACAACGCCTCTTTCCATCACTCTGTGAAAATAGAAGAAATGTGTTCGCAAGCAGGGGTTTTACTGGTATATCTGCCTCCGTACTCACCAGATCTAAATCCAATTGAGGAGTTCTTTTCCGAGCTGAAAGCCTTTATCCGACGGCATTGGCAATCCTATGAAGACAATCCCGAGCAGGGATTTCATTCCTTCCTAGAGTGGTGTGTTGATACCGTGGGAAGTAGGGAACAAAGCGCAGAAGGGCATTTCCGAAATTCCGGCCTGACAATTGAAAGATTATAGTGCACATATTGTATTTGTAAGACGCCCTTGTTTTATTATATTTACTAACCAGTTGACTGTTATAAGGACCATCATGCTTGATTATACTGGCCAGACCCATGTTTTCTTTAACCAATTTTTCTTACATTCTTCACCTTGGTTCCAGATTGATACGGACTTATTCATGATCGCCACGAGCAAGTCATACGAAAATTGAGGAACCGATTTTAAAAGATCGTCTTGAAAAGCCGCGGCTTCTGCTTCATCCGCGCTCCGTAGTGTAGTTAAGTGGTCCATAGTAATTTTAACAACCAAATCTCGCAGACCTCGGTCGTTTTCGGGAGTTGAGTTATAGATCTCGAGAATTGCTTGAGGGAACGAATTCGCATTCAACCGTTGAACCAGTTCCTGTTGAACATTTTGTCGGGAAAGAGCTTTCAGGCCCTGTATAAACAGACGATCTGCAAGTGAATACATCAAGATGTGAAAGGAAAGGGGGTCCGATGTACACGCTGGTTCTTTGGATAAGTTAGAAACTTGATTTAAATTGGCTAGCAGCCCTTCGCTTTCTAGTTACTGTAAGTAGACGGAGTGTCTTCACCTTCTTGTAACTCAGAGGACTTGGCAAGAATGTTCTCATCAGAGACACATGCATCAGATACTGGGACATGAGGGTCAACCTGATAATCCAAGGTGTAGAGGTATTCAATCATCTGCTTCACCAAAGCCGGCTCCTCATCTAAACTAATCTTATGGGTGGAAGCCTCCTGTATAGTATTAGCATGTTAGCTAAACACGGTTTTATATGCTTGCGTTTCTTCAAGGCCCACCTTGAATTTTCCATCACAAGCTTTGGCAAAAAAGTCGGACCGTGTACAGACTATACTTCGATGGACGGCATAAGATTCACAGCCACACAAAATAGTCAGATCGCTATACTTCGAGTTATAACGTAGGCTAAACTCTAGTTAGAAATTATTTATAATTCCAAGCATCGACAAAATACCTTGCCAAGGCATCTAGAAGTTCTCGACCGGGGATAGTGTCCTGATACTCCTGAGTTATATATGCATGCGCTGATTCTTGTTTGCTATGAAACGGGAGCTTTCTTCCTTTTTTTTTCGGCATAATTTAAAACAACTTCTTTTTTTTATCTTTTTTATACGTGCTGTTGATCAGTTGATTGTTATTTCTGTGAGACAAAATCCACGGCTGCCAACTCCATTATATGTTGATGGAGGGGCATTCACTCTGTGTGACCTCAATATGTAGTCACTCAGGAGTTGCTTGATTGGATAGGTTACAGCGGGACCGGATTCAATCTGAACCCGAAGCCAAAGCTGCACTAGTCAACCTGAGCTTCATAGCAACACTCAAGAAGAGTCGATGACAAGTAAGTCAATATTCGACTTGAGCGGGGTTTTTCAAAAACATACATGCTTAATATACTTTTGACAACAGTTCTTACCAGAAGAGCAGCACTTCTGTTAGAATCAAGGCGACAAAAATAAGACACACGTGATGACTGGACCTGTACAAATCTGTTACATGATCTAATTAACTTGGCAGAGGTGGGGTGTTTGGAACCTCAAGGGATGTTTATTACCTATGCGTCGACACGGCGCTTACAGTCCTCATCACATAGGCTCTTAGGATTACAGTAAGAAAAAAGGGCCCATGCATCTCTCCACCTTCCTATATGTTATTGGACATTTGAGACTGGGCCCGGGCACCTACAACCCGATACTTTGCCAGCGAGAGAAAATCATGCACTCCTCTCATGTATGGGGTCTGCGGCTGTTGCTTTTGTCCAAGGAGCACGTTTTTCTAGCCGCCTGTATTAGAGCAACTATAAAAGGTCACTTGTTCCATCATGCATCTCAATCAAAATCATTATCTGAATTTACTCAAATCCTATCCTTAACAATAAGCGAGAAAAAAATGTGCGTCGATTACAAAACAACTACGATCTTTAGTCAGGGATGTAAAAACCCAGACTGCAACAAATACAGCATTGTCCCTGGGCCTGACTGTCCTGACAAACCGGCGGTCGGCCCCAGGAGTACTTGTCGCAACTATGAAATGCGGCACGGGGCATCGAATAGAGTAAAGGGAAAGTGTCCTACCCATCGTTAGGTAAAAAACCACCTCGTTGTCATCTTATGCTTTCTAATTCATCTTTAGGATAGCGAATAACCTGCTATATTTCCTAGCGCCCAGTAGCCGATGCTTATCAATCGTCTATCATTAGTCAACGCCAATCAAATTCTGGTGAACTGTAGGACCCAAATTACCATTCGGAAGGATAGATTAGACCCTGGCGAAGATGTGCCTGAAGTATGAAACAGATGGAATGTCCTTAAAAATATCTGACGCTCGTTCGTACTCGCACATCCAACACTTTCGGATGACATTCTTCCATTGTTGATCCTTTAGTCCATCTAGTATTGGAAATACTTTTTCTGAAAATAGGCGCTGGACTTCTTCTTCTTCCATTCCCTCGTAAGGTTTCTTGCCGAGAAAAATCTCATATACAGTAGACCCGAGGGCGAATAGATCGCTCTGGATAGTATTTGGAGAACCCTCATCCCGTGGTAGAAAGTGGGAGGCGGTCTCCATGACAATGGCCTCTGAACCCTGTAACGACGACCCGCCAAAGTCGGATAATCTTATATTGCAATTTTTGTCCACCAGAAACTGACAAGCGCTAAGATCGGAATGAATAACGTCTTTTCCGTGAATGAAGACGACAGCCTCGACAGCCTGCCGAGCAATTCGACATTTAGCGTGGCTAGTCAAGGAGTTTTTCTTCAAATAGGACTCGAGGTCGCTATTACACTCATATCGCAAGTCGACGAAGTCATCGCTCCAGCTGATACACCGGGCAATACGTTTATGTTTGCCAAGGTGGCTATAGACGCGACCTTCAATTTCGAGAGCACGAGTGCTATAGATGAAGGATTTATCTAACGGAACTTTCCGGACGATTTTATTATTCAGCTTGTGAACGATAGCGAATTGACCGACACCGATAATGTTTTGTTGGCATGGTTGCTCGATTTTGCGGCGGAGTCCACACTATTTAGCAATCAGTATTTTATAGGATATCAGTTTTTTCATAGCATACTAAGACCATTGTGTGCAGAAGTTGGCTCGTTCAGGTCAACAGATAACTCATGTGAAATTCCTTTCCCACTTCTGGTGAAACAGTTCGGAATTCAACTTGACCCTATAAAGCCACGTCTTTTGGAAGAAAGTAAAGCCATGTATAAAAGAACTAGAAAGTAATTTCACTCCTGTGGCTCCTGTTTTGCTTTTTATGATGGTTGTTTAGGAAATCAGGGGTACTATTCAAGGGGTTTATGTTTTCACCACAAACTCACCGCTTAACTTGGCTCATCGCTCGGGTAAGGATCGGCAAATGGTCTACTCACTTCCGACCACAGAAGATTGTCTTCCATAGTATCTTGACCAACGCACTTCTTCTGATGATCATAATTGTGAGCGCAGTGCCATTCAGGTCTAGAAAAATAAAATGTTCAGCCGGCAACAAAGTCTCGAATACAGAACCTCAACAGAAAATGCAATCTTTACTGCGCCAGCAGTTCCAAAAGAAAACAATGCCTTTAGCAGGTCATCAATGACATTTGATTCTTATCACTAGCCGTATTCCCTGAAATCTAAGTCTCTAGGGGTCCAGAAATCTCGAGAGGACTGAGATTCTTGGACGTTGTATCTATAGCCGCTTTTGCAGCAAGATGTCCAAGCAAGAGGCGTAAGACTGCGACGGCAGAACATTAATATTGATGGGTGGGTATTATCATATTATTATTATAATACAGTGATCATAAGCTGGAAAAAGATAATGCATTTGCCAATGAAGGCGGTTTCTCTAGTATATAGATGCATGCTGTATAACACTTGCTAATCCGAGATGTCCTCATAGTCCTCAGCCCTTTTGCTTTTACGATGGCTGAGCCATTTCTTAGTATCGCTGACAAATCTGTAGGCGACACCAATTTTCACACCCTCTTTGACGAAGAAGTCGGGACCAATGTTGGGGTTAAGAAGCTGACCAAGGTCAAGGCAGTTTTCCAACACTACGTCACGCGCTTTCCGAATATTTTCCCTGAAATTCTCGGTGCTTACTTGTGTTAGATGCCAATTGGTATATTCTTCCACCGCGACTTCAATTGGCCCAGGAATATCCACGGAATCAGCCTGAGTAGAAGGAGTGGTTTCAGCGTAATTGTGGGGAGTTATGGATGCCTGAGTCGGCCCGACATTAATATTAATTGGAGGGTACACTGATCCACTTGCGGAGCGATCCAGGGCTTTCTGTCGTTTCTCGGTTCGCTGCCGCTCTTCTGCATACAACTGGTCTCGGATAGTATCGGGAATGTCGTCATGGGTATCAAGGATTCCCCCTTGTTGCACATATTTAACTAGGGCTCTCATATGATGCGTTCTTAACTTGTAATGCTTTCTTCCCACTGGATCCAGCCAGCAGTACTGTCCTTCGTGGTGACATGGCGGCCCAGGGCAACGCATTTTCCTATACACGTCCCGCCAAACTGAAGGTTGTCCAGAAGAGTCTTCAGCGTTTACTTGATCATCAAGGTCACGCAGCATTCTGTTGGTTGTTGATGTAGTTCCTCTTTTGTCAGTTTTTGAGGGAGATGGGTTGCTGTCCTCTATATAGTTAATGGTTATAAAAAGTCTGAGCTTCTTGCCCTGACGAAATAAATTTTCCCACTGTAAGAGTTGCTTCTCTACAGATGTCCAATTAATATCTGTGTTTTCAAAGCGCTTAGTAAGATCACGTTGTGAACGATCATTTACAGACACAATAATAGTAGTATCATCTGACCGCACTCGTTGATTACGAGTTTTTTTGCGTTGCACAATACGTTCAGCCTTCTCTTTTATCTGTTGCCAGTACCAACTGGGCCTAAAGACCAAGTCTTGTTCGGTATCCTTGGCTAAGAACCGATTATTGAGAGTTACTTTCCACTCAATAAGATAATATATAGATGAAGGATGATCCTCGTCATATGTGCCTCCGCTGTTGAACTCAGCCTCATCAAGGAAGCCGAGACGACCAGAGCCAGTTCGACGCAATGGGGTGGAAGGTTCGCCATATGTATGGTTGGGGGAGGGGCAATATACGGATGGCGTACGTTCGCGGCCGAAGTCACCAGGGGTAGGGGCATACGATGGAGTTCGTTCCCATCCACTCATTTGAGTGGCAATATCGTTATTAAATGGGGTAGAGCTTGTTTCCCCAAGGCAATAAATTCCGCCGAGGAGCCTAACATTGGAATCATGTGCTGTCAGCTTTCACAGGGTGCTTATCATAGGGGAAGACTAATGCTGACAAGCCGAGAAGAATAATAAGCAGGGCCATTAGTGGTACACCACTCAGTAACTTCCTGCACAACTCAAAGTACGTGAAATGCCAGATAGGAACAGGAAGGTGATTGTTGACAGTTTGTCGCCACTTCTTGCGGTTTGCGTTAGTTTGCATAGAAGCTTCCAGTCACCCGTGGATCGCTCATACAAGCCGGTACACAATTTTTACATGACATCATAGTATTATACTGTTCCAACAATGACAGGTATTATTCGGAACATAGTTAGTCCTTAATTATTCCCTATATAGTTTAGCGCTACTTGGCATTAGGGTTTGAGAAACAATCAAAGAGTATAAGATGGTGACGCCGCTTTTGCAAGATAGTGTACACGCTAGTAGCATGGGAAAACTCATGGAGCGAGATGGCAGCCTGATCCAGATAATTGCACTGATCACTCTCAGCGGGAGTCTCATAGTAAGCCTGGCAGTTAACGACACGGTTCTCAGTTGGGTAGGTAATAGCAGCGATATTACCACCACAGGAGTCCTGGCCTGTGGGCTGGCAGTAATAAGTCAAGGTACCCTTTGAAGTGGCCTCCTTGGCGATAGCATCCAAACGGTCCGCAACCTCCGTCTTATCAGCCTGAGAGTCGGACATGAAGAATTTCTTGAACAGGCCGGTCTTTCCGTCACGCGCATCCTTAGCGCCAGCGGTGGCCATCTTCGCGGCACGTTCGAGCGCGGCCTTCACTTTCTGGCTGTACTCGCCGGAACAGTCAAGCGTGGCACGACTGGTGAGGCCCTTCTTAGCCTCCGGGGCTTCGAAGCTGATCTCGTTGGATTTATAAGGCACCATGATGAACTTCTTGGGGTCGCTGGCGCGGGTGTACTCGAGGGAGCCATCGGCAACGACCGAGTACTTTTCTCCGGCAGTTAGATCATGCGAGTCGGCGACGTCAAAGACGGACTCGATGGTCTGCTTGCGGGGCAGATTCACAAAGGCATCGTTGGTCAGATGACTGTTGACATAGGTGACTTCGGCACCGTTGAAGGTGGGGTTGTGCTCTGGTAATACACGAGTTAGTCATGCACTGGGTGGGCTGAAACATGAAGGATTTGGGAGCTGATATACTTTGACCGGTGACCTGGACCTTCTTGGTGGGATGGTCATTGTCAAGGATACTTCCACTCTTGACGAAGCGGAGGTCCTCATTGCCATTGTTGGTGATGTAGGCTTTCACGGTGGAGTTCCCAATAGCGTCGAGACGGACGTCGATCAGGTCGTGAGCGCCCTGTGGGGTATCCGAGGCCTGCCTCGGAAGAACTGGCTTTCCAGTAGCCAAAGTAAGGAGTGGGAGAAGCTGAAAGAAAAGAACGGCCATGACGAAGGAACGACGGGGAAAAGAAGAAAAAGATGAAACGAAAGAAGAGAACGGATGTGTTGGCAAGAGACAAGATGTAACAGACGGACATGGTGATGTTTATATACATTCACTGCTTCTGGAAATGCGGGCTAGCAAAGATGAGAGGTATATCGACCGATAGAACCATCCGCGGTCTGTTTCACCGTTGAAGGGAGCGGCACAAGGAGCTCCAGTGGACCTGTAGTCCGCATCCAATGGACAGGGTCTTCCAGTGGCTTGGCGATGGGGAGTCGACGGGGAGATGCCGCTGTATCTCTCTCTCTAGGATACTATTCACTGATCGAGGAAACAATGTGACTGTGTACCAGAGGATGGAGTGGAGTCAGGAGCGGCATCTGAATGCTTGGAAAGCTTCAGGTAAATGATTCGGGCTGAGGCATGATCTAGGCCTGCCCATGATGCGAATATAGGCGGCATAGTATTGACTCGAAGTGAAAACCGCCTCTAACATGGAGACCATCAGCCCTACACCGGTGAATGTAAATCGTCATAACGGCAGAAAGAATGTTACTCCGTGGACCCAGGTAAGAACTAGCGTATCGGAAGCATCCGGTGTCGAGATTAAGGAGGAAAGAAAAAAAACATCAAAGTGGACACGGCAACAGGTGTGACGTCTTGGCGTGTCAGGCCATGAAAATTCAGGACACATCAGATACCATGAGTACTAGTACCTTCTAAGCTTAGTCCCGGGAAGTCTTGATTTGGGTCCGCAGTATTTTACAGCTTACTCTGTAGACCGTGCCAAAATATCATAATCTATCGTGTTTCATAGTATAACTAGGCATCAAGATACCTAGAGTAGCAGAAGCTAAGGTATATTATTATTTCTAAGTGTCCTGAGTTCTAACCGGATTATATAAAGAATGTGGGTTTCAAGTCTAGACTCCACACAGCCCACAGAGCTTGAGACAGAATTTCCTATTATAGTTAGACCAAACCGAGGCTGGGGTCAGCTCCCCCATACAAGCCATTCGGAGAAATTGTACTATATCCTGCGGCAAGTTGAAACACCCAAGGAAGGATCAACCGGCGCTTCCTGGTACGGGTTAGGTAACACTACAACATCTTGGCGATTGTGGGGTACCCGATGGATCTGCTGGAGAGAATTGGGTAATGCAGGAGAAGATCCTCGTGTCAGAGGTCTGATGTCGGACAGTCGAAAGAGCAGGAGGGCATCCGTAGTGATTTAATTTAATTTACATGCCGGCGCTTCAGGGATAGATACGGGGTGCTGAGAGAATTACTGAACCACGGTCAGGAGCTGATTTATCCAGGCCTAGAAGATTGATTACGCATGTGATGGACTGATGAGCTAGTTATTTGTGATCAGTTGTAGCTGTGGCTCGGATGGACAGGTTGTAGAGTATATCCAAGCAGGGATCCATTACCAATGGATTTATCATCCGAGGATTCACGGAACGTGTCCGTTCTGATTCGGACGGAATCAGGATTCCACGAGATGGCTTCGAGAGTAGTATCCTTCTCTGAGCGGGTTGGGTTGTGATTGCGAAGCATTTGTCAAAGTTACGAATTATCGACTCAAGTAGCAAGTCTGAAGGAAGTCTAATCAGGCAGCCATGATAAGTTGAGTAAACATGAGTCTTGTCTTTCTTCCTTTAGGAGTTAATTGATATCCATGGACGGTAGATATTTGGTGGTGAACTTATCCGGAGAAATGTAGTAGAAAATATGAGTGGTTTGTAGGATGGGTCAGTCAGGTATGAACTGAGTGATGACTCCTCAATCTGACATGGCAGTATTAACCGCTCTTGAGATACTCAAAGATAGATAGATCAACATTGAAGTGATCCCGGAAATCCGAAATTTCAGTTATTCGCTCAAAAGGTTCAGAGTATAGAACACAGAAATTAGCGAGCGAAGCACCACTGCTATCCCGTTATTTTCAGAATACTAGATAAACGTTAAATAGATTGCATGGAGCCGTTACAGATTGCTTTACTACCCGCCCTTGGCTGCATTCCTTTTTCGGTGACCGGCCACACGGTGTTTCAGTGCAAGACATTTGCCGCCTATACGAGATACGTACCATCATACTTCATTCTCGGATCGTGCAGAATTCAGCCACCGTACCAGAAAACAAATCACCGCGCTAACGGCTAATTCTTTTCTCGGAGGCTGCAACATAGGCAATGCTGACAGAGCATATACAGCTGGAGAGTGCATCACAGCAAGACTCGTCTAGCAGTGACTAAGTGGGACTGAGCCGACTTAGGTCAAAATCCATCTTACTGAAGCTGGACATATCAGTAAAACTTCCCTCCGTTTTTGTTCCCATATGAATTGATCCATACGGTTCGAAGCTAGCTTTTGTCGGGGCGCAGCATGACACTCGTCGCTGCGCCTCCTGTCTAGATCTCCAACTCTCTAGACTCTGATCTGAAGGTTGTATAGCGATGCTTCCAGTATTTCTCCGTCCAGCTTGAAATCCTCATCCCGCTGTTTATACAGAGCAGACTGATGATAGACAAATCCTCCTTGCAAATACTTCAGCATGAGATATCCGCTGCCCCCTCTTCATCCGGACACTCTGCAAAAATGACATGATGCAAAATAAATCATAAACACCTGGAACTTCTTTCATGGATCTTCGTGTACAACGGGGCTCCTCCTTCTGGCATCCTCATTGACAATTCCCCGATCCGCGATCCGGTGCGCAATCTGAATGAGGTCGTCGCAGAGGGACGGCCAGGTCTTTCTTGGTGCAAGAGCTTCATCAAAGATGGCCCTGGGATCCCAGAGCCAGCGGCTTCAGCCGAAGAACCGAGAAACAGGACAAGGTGGATGGTTCGAATATGTGGATAATTTTGACGGTCAATTGTTGATCGCAGGGGCTTATAGTGACATCGATATCGTATTACCGACCACATGCGGACGCTTGATGATCACTATGAGAATTGCTCAGCTAGGGAACCCGACGGACAGAAGACATTATTCAGTTTCGAACCTGAAGGCTTTCCCTGGTATCATGAAAAATGCAGGAGGGATGTCATTTTAAGCACGTTAAGGCGTATCTGTGTTTGGGATAACGCACGGACTGAATTGCTGAGCTTGGGAGTCCGAAGTTGGACTTCTTACAAACACCCACACTGTATTTCCTAGAGATACTCTAGCGTTGGACTTGATTTTAACAAACCACGAGAGATGATTGATAATCGGACAAGCGGAAAGAGGAGTTGCCAAGAGCGTGCACAACCACGATTGAGTCAGGGATGCAACATCGCTGTGGGAGTTACATTCTGCCATGTGGTACCTCGTGGGGGAGAAACCCTAACAGCTCCAGGAAAATGTCAGCTCCGGGGAGCTCATCAAAATATATCACCACTCGTTGGCCTTGGCCCAATCCCAGGACCAACATTGCCTTGGCAACCGCCCAAGAATGCGACTCGATAAGCATTCGGCGATCGGAATGCAACCTTGTCACCCCCACGAAATGCAACCGTCCGATACGAACCGATGCGGAGAGCTCTAAATAATATAGTAGTATATGATGCTATAACTAACCCCCATTCCTCCCCCAAAGCTCTCCAGATCATCCGCCATGCGCTCGACACTTCTCCTAACATCATTTGCAGTCGTCTCGGCGCTGCAATCCCTCCCGCCGGTCCAATGGGCCCCAACCGGCCCTGAGGACTTCAACATCGCTGCCGTGGAGCGGACTATCTATATCCGTGACCAGTTTGCGTCGCATCGGGACCAAGGTGGACTGACGCTGATTCCACCGTCGGCCTTGGAATTCGCCCAGACATTCAGTCAGGACCTGAAGGAAGTCACCGGCTCCTCATGGGACGTGCAGACGGTGGATGTCTTTCCCCCCGATCGGACGGGTATCTTCCTGGACCAAGTGGAAGAGATCTACCGACATGAATTCATCTATGAGAATGGCAAGCCGACAGAGGAAGGCTACGAGCTGGACGTGCAGTCCGACCGAGTCCTCATCCGTGGATCTGGTGCACGGGGGATGTGGTGGGGATCGCGAACTTTGCTGCAACAATTGCTCCTCGCTGACAAGAAACCAATCCCCTCAGGTCGAGTCGTGGATGCGCCGTCGTTTTCCACACGGGGATTCCTCCTCGACGCCGGCCGGAAATGGTACTCGCCCTCGTATCTCAAGGACCTGTGCACCTACGCCTCGTTCTTCAAGATGTCCGAGTTCCACTACCACACCAGCGACAACGTGCCGCTCAGTCGCGGCCACAACGAGACCTGGAACGAGATGTACGCGCAGTTTGCCCTACTCCCGGAGAGCCCCGAGTTGCAGGGGATCGTGCAGCGACGTAACGAGACACTCACGCGGGCGGACTTCGAAGATCTGCAGCACCACTGCGCTCAGCGGGGTGTCACCGTCATCCCGGAGATCGAGTCTCCCGGCCACTGTCTGTTCGTGACGAAATGGAAACCCGAGCTGGCGCTGGAACAGAAGGACCTGTTGAACCTATCCCATCCGGATACCATCCCTCTGGTGAAGTCCATCTGGGCGGAATTTCTCCCATGGTTCCAGACCAAGGAGGTGAACGTCGGCGCGGACGAGTACGACCCCACCCTGGCAGACGTATACATCGACTTCGTCAACGAGTTGGCTCGCTTCGTGGACGAGACATCCGGCAAGAAGGTGCGGATCTGGGGCACGTACGAGCCGTCCGAGAACCGGACCATCTCGAAGGACATCATCATCCAGCACTGGCAGTACGGACAATCCGATCCCGTCGCCCTGGCTAACGAAGGCTACGAGACGATCAACTCGGAGGACTGGTGGGCGTACATGTCTCTGAAGAACGATCACACGCCTATTTTCCCCGCAGCGTATCCTCAGTTCTTCAACAACACCCGACTGTTGAATTTTGCTGGCATCCAGGGCTGGCAATGGGACCCCTCACTCTTCAACCCGTTCAACGCCAGCGAACAGCCCAACTTGCACATCGTGAAGGGGTCCATTCTCGCCGCGTGGAACGACAACGGACCGGACGCAACCACCCAGCTAGAATCCTACTACGCCTTCCGCAACGGCATTCCCACCGTTGCGTCGCGCGCATGGTCAGGCCACCGCGGTCCTCAACTCGACGTGTCCAGCCTATCGACCTCAGTGGGTCTCTTAACCGGCCGTGCGGTGGCTCAGAACCTGGACCGACAACTCCCCACCAATGACACCAACCCGGATAGTCCTCTCTTCGACTGGACGGCATTCCCGTCTGACAAGCGGGACGACAAAACCCGCCTCGGAAAGGGCAGCAAAGGAATGAACTACACTCTTGACCTTGACATCACCGGACCCTTCCATCTCTACTCTCCCGACGTCACCCTTGAACTCTCCCCCGATGGAGCCCTCACCTTCGTCTCTGACGGATGGAGATACCCGCTCCGCTCGATCGAGGAAACCGACGGCTTCGACGAGGGATATCCGGGACGTATCTGGGTGAATCAGACGGCATCGACGCACGAGGAGGTCCAGGTACCACTGTCCGGGCGGATCACGATCAAAACGGATGTCATCGGTGGGAGTCGGGTGTGGGTGGATGGGAAGTTTCAGGGACGGTTTGAGGTGTTTGTGTTTGGGGGGAAGAATAAGTTGTTCTCGTGGAGTCAGATGGCGTTTGTGGCGCCGCTGGAGTGGGTGAAGGGGGGGGTTAAGAGGTTGACGGTCAGAGCGTTTAATGGACAGCATTAGTACTGTAGATGAGTATTCCATGCATATGTATTAATTTATGGCCAGGATGGCTGTACATATGGACAATTCTAGCTGGATAAGGACTGAGAAGTTGAGACGCAGACATTATTCCATAATTTGTATCAATATTAAGAATCTCATAGGCTACTGGATACTATGTTCCATATAAACCCTTAGGTTCAAACAATATATGAACACAGCCAGGAAAGTACATATAAAAAGGAAGTCTTAACAAGTCACCCTAGAAGCATTACAAAGTTATAGCAGCATGCACAAAGTTAGCATTCAAATTCTACCTGAGTTGGTTAAGTTTAATCTGAGGAATGTTCCCAGCGACATGAACTACTTCTATTGATCTGTAGAGAATCCTATCTTATAGTGACTGTCTGATATAGTGAATTCTCTTCCATAGAACCAAAGGATTGACACGGCCTTGGGCAGAAGGCTGTTACTTATGGAAGGTATTTGAATTGGGAAGATGCGATCTTGTGCCATGTCATTCTTATATACCTCCACGCTCGAGTACTAACTTACCTACATACGCGCATCTTTTGCCTTCTATACAATATCTTGTTGTTTGGGGCTTTAGTCTACTTAAGAAAATCAACCAGAAGGTCCCCTATCCTCGATTGCATAACTGAATCGTCACAGGAAGTAGTGGCCAGGACGCTTTTCAAAGGGATATAATAATAAGCTTGTTGCTTATTATATAGTTGGAATGGATGCTTCAAGAAAGCGTGCTGATTCAACATATAAATATGCCTTATATTTTGAATTTCTGGCCCGCAAGGTCAAGGAATATAATATCCATCCTAAAGATATGTATAGCATGGATAAAAAGGGGTTCTCTTATTGGAGTATTATCCAAAGGCAAAGGAGCCTTTTCCCGACAAACATATGGAGGGATCAAGCAAGACTCCTGGATGAAAATAGAGAGTGGGTTACTACAATTGCTTGTATCTGTGCAGATGGAAGTTTTCTTTCTCCAGGTCTTATATACCAGGCCATTTCATGCAATATCTAGGATTGACGATATGCCATATTTGATCAGGAATAAAAGAAGACCCTGAGGCGTTGGCGCCTTCTATTTTTTAATGGTCATGGATCTCATATTACTATAAAGTTTATTAACCTCTGTGGTCAGAATAAGACCCTTTTGGCTATTTATCTACCTTATTTAAATCGTGCTTTGCAGCCGCTTGATGGTTGGATCTTTGGTCTTTTATTTATGGCGTAAGTAACCATTTGGAGAAATTTTTACACGAATGCCAAGGTCTAAGCTATACTACAAAACAGGATTTTTTCGACTCTTTTGGTCAAGCTGAGAAAAGGCTTTATCAAGCAAAATTATTAAGAATTTATGGAGATCTGTTGACCTATATCCTTGGGTTGCGGAGATTGTTTTGACTGGTTTACTAGAATAGTGGAAGAAAGGCCTTCTTCTAGTTCCTCCAACTCTATTCTAAAGGCAGAAGACTGGTGCTGGATCAAAAAGCTTTAACGAGTTGCTGCCAATGCTTATGACCAAAAAGTCAAAAAATTGAATAATACAACGTCCACATAGAATATTATTTTTAAATTACGCTGCAGAGACTTAAGGATGCCTTACAGAATAAGCAAAAGAATCGCCGGCGTGGGAAACCTGTTCCAGTACAGTCTCCAGAAAATGATTATGCTGTCTTTTATTCTCCTGAAAATATCCAGCAAGCTCAGGATCTCCAAGCGAAAAAACGCTAGCCAGATGAATAGAGGTGTTAAAGAGGGAACTCCCCCTCCAGTAAATCGTCAAGACGGCAAAAGCATTGTAGCTTCTTTATAGCGCATATTTTATTACTCAAAAAGATCTCTGTATAATATTTAACATGTGGTTATGTGGCTTCAATTTTTTTGCGGGGGAGTGGGGGGGGCTGGCCACGAAAATCGGGGGTTTGCTGATAATACTGGGCGTCATGTGGTAACCCACGGTAACGGACAACTGGACTAGTTCAATATATGTTTTGAATTTCCATACAATACAACAACTACGGCGGACTGATGTGTCCAAATGATCAAACCTAAATTTACAACAACAACGACGACGACGACGCCAAATCATAACAGAATTCATAACCCATCTACAGTACAATCATGGTGCCCATTGACCTCGGCCACTACTGCAGCTCAACTCTGCAGACTGCGCTGTGGCAACTCTATCAGAGTGGAAAGCACACCGACCTGACCGTCACCTGCGGGGTGCGAAAATTCCACGTTCACAAGGCGGTGGTTTGTGCGCAATCTTCTTTTTTTAACGCGGCGTGTGGAGGAGGATTCAAAGTGTGTTCTTCGAGCTTTCTTCTATAGGTACAGTTTTAATACAGGGAATAGGAATCCCTCGAAGGATGTATCGATTTACCTGATGATGACCCAGACATGGTGGAGCGGCTCTTCCAGTTCCTGTATTTGGGGAATTACTCGGACGGGGAGTATTTCGACGAGATGCCGTCAATTCCTGCGATGATGGAGGCAAAGGAGGTTGAAACGCTGGTGAAAACCAAGTCCGGTATGTCCCCTCCATATATATGTTCTGTATGAAATGCTAGAACTTTAGAATAGATGCTTTCCTAACCACCAAAATGGAAGACCCTGCCAACGACGTGGACTACGTACCGGAGGAACCTGACCCGGAGCCTTTAGAATACGAGTCAGGATCTGATGACGCCGACGACACTGACGACGCTGACGACGCTGACGACGCCGAGGACGCCGACGAGGCCGACAACACCGACGAAACCGACGACGCCGACGACGCCGACGACGCCAAACCAGACGCAATGGCCGCTAAGACTGAGATCACATCCGTTCCACCCATCTCTATATTCACATCATTGCGTATGTACGTTATGGGAGATAAATACGACGTCCCTGCGCTACAGCTTCTCGCGAAGCAGCGATTCATGCGCACTGCAGAGAATAACTGGCAAGTCTACAACAAGTTTCCGGACGTGTTGGATGAATTGTTCATGACGACTGCATCGGACGATCCACTACGGTGGTGGATTTGTTCTCTAATAGAATATCCATATATGCATGAGCAGGGGATCAGGGAGTGGATTTTACCGGTTGTTGCGAAACATGGGGATTTATCACTTAAAATTCTGGAGACTATAACTGATCGTGTGCAAACGAATAAAGATATACTCTTGGTTGCACAATTGAAATCAGATAAATGAGCGTCCTGATTTCTGATTCTTACTAGACACCACCTGGGTCAGATATTAACCAATATATGCAAGGGACAATTTCTACTTTGTCTATGGAAATCTCCATATTGTACTACTTCTAGACTAACGCCATCCCCACCACTGATGACGTGCTTTTATGCAGACAGATAAATAGTCAATTGACCCCTCATCCAGAACATACAAGAACATAAAAAAAAAAAAAATAAAAAAAATGTTGGACAAAAAATCTCCCAGGACGAACCCATCGTCTACCCGAAACAAAAATGGTACCAATGGTTCGCGCCCAGAGACACCCCTGCGGAACGACGTCTGATTCTCAAGCTGGACGCCCTGATCATTGTGTTTCTGTTTCTCGCGCATTGGGCCAAGGTGCTCGATTCGTCCGCAACAAGTACCGCCTACGTGAGAGGTATGAAGGAGGATTTATCCCTGTATGGAAATGAGTTGAATTATCTGAACACCGTGTACATGTACTGTTCCACACTAGACCAATACGACAGATTTTCCATGCTAATATAGATAGGGTTGAATTTATCACAATGCAAATCCCACTGACCCTTATAGTTAGTTTCCTCTTCAAGATAATAATATACTCTAACCATGATAGATGACTCGTACCCCAATCAACATCTTCCTCCCCACCGCCGACCTTCTCTGGGGCATCTTCACCCTGGCCCAGTACAAAGCCACCAGCGTGACAACGCTTTATGCCCTGCGCTTCTTCGTCGGCGCACTCGGCGGTTTCTTCTTCCCCGCTGTGCAATGGTACCTTGGCAGCTGGTACAAGCGCTCCGAGCTAGCTCGACGCGGAGCCATCTTCTTCATCTCCAGCCAGGTAGGGAGCATGAGCTTGGGGTACATCCAAGCAGGAGCGTATGAGATGGCTATACATCATCTGTACTTCCCCTTCCTTGCTTTATATATTATAAATAAGTGGGTGGGTACTAAGATAGTAGGTTTCGCATGTACCATTCCCATTGCTATACTTGGATTCTTCCTCCTTCCCAGCACCCCGGATCATTCCCGACCTCGATTCCTCAGCGAAGCTGAAATCCACCTCGCGCGGGAGCGCATGAGAGCAGAGCATCTTGAACCATGACAAGCGTTCAGAATGGCACGAGTGATTCGGATGCTGAAAGGGTGGCGACTCTGGGTCCTCGTGACGTTTGCATTCTTCTTCTCGCAGGCAGATGGGGCCAGTTCGAATAGTGGACTCCCGCACGTGCACCCGTCACAGAATAAGGCTGATAATCCTCATCTATACTTTTTCTTTTTAATTGTGTGCCTTTAATATTATTGCTTATATCAACTTCTTATCTAGGTTATCTGCCTTGGGCAGATTTAGAGGTGTCTTTACCCCATAAGCTAACAAGCTCTTTAGATTCCGCTTAATTAAATAATTTAAGCAGTATTCGACTACGTAAGTCGTCCCAACAATTTGATGTCTAAATCCTTAATTAATGTATTGGAATTGATCTAGCTGTAGGTAGTAGGGGCGGTGGAGGTAGTTGTTTTATAGTTGGGAGTCACCTAACTTTCTGTAGTCTTTTAAGACTCCTGTAGAGTTACCTCTACTTCTTCATTCTTGTTTTTAGACTTATCTAGTGCTATATCTCTAGGTTTGCTGTTTAAATCCTCAGCCCTTAATAACTGAAGCATCTGTCCGGAAGGTTTAAAAGCTTTCTTTTTGATTAAGTCCTTAAGAAATGGCTTATTTGGGTTCTAAAGTTGTGATTTATTAAAGATAATGTCTCTTGCCTTATCTATCTTTTTTTGCTTCGGTAGTCAAATCTTTTAAATATTTGATGAATATGTTGAATATCAACGCGAAAACGCGTAATCTTCCAAGTAATAGAGGTAATTTATATTAACATAAAAATTATTGTAAGACAAATCAATATACAGAACGACTAGTCTGACCACCCTACCGTGCGGTATGGGTGGCTATTCGGTAACACCCGAATACCTCCTCTGACGAGACCTTGATCAGATACCTCAAAAAAAAAAAAAAAAAAAAAAAAAGGGAAAAAAAAAAAAAAAAAAAAAAAAAAGGGAAGAAAGAAAGAAAAGAGAGTAAAGCCATAGGATATTAAGCTTCAAGGAGGGTCGATATCGAAGGCCCAAAACGGGCCAAAACGGGCCACAACAGCGCGAGGAGACCGAGACCATTGCGTTCGTCCAGATTCCAGCCGAAGAGCTCGGGTATAGCCTATCTCGCGTCTGCGTCAAAGTTTGGGATGGCCCCATAATCCCGCCCCTCTTAATCTGCAGTCATCTCAGCGCTAACCCATTCCAATATGCATTATAGATGGATATTTTCATGTTACGACTAGTAGCCTCCTAGCTGTATTTCACAAACTGTACTCTACATGGTCTTTACTGATGACGATAAAAGACTGTATCATGCCCTACCTTTTAGCGTAATGGTTAGTTTGACAGTATTTGACGAGGAGGCAACTTCCCTGGCTGTCTCCCATACAAGAAGGAGCCATTTAAACCAACCCCCTTAACGGAACAACAAAGCCAATATCTAACGCTCCTCCTTTGTGCTATATCCGTGTTCCATTTCCATTCTCTCATCTCCAATCGCAATGGCTAAACCGGCTCTCATTTTCGCTCCTGGTGCCTGGTACCCTCCCACAGCTTTTAACCCCATCATTGAGAAGCTCACTCCCCATGGCTATACTTGTGACACAGTCGCCTTCCCCTCGATCCAGCAGAAACCCGCTGTTCAGGACCTCCACCAGGACATCGACGCCGTCCGAAGCCTCGTGGAAACCAAGGCCGACGCAGGAAAGGATGTGATTGTCGTCTCCCACAGCTGGTCTGGTCTACCTGTGAACAGCGCCCTGGATGGCCTGAGCAAGGCCGAGCGTGAACAGGATGGTAAGGCCGGCGGTGTCATCCGCCTGGTCTTTATCTCTGCGTTTATTCCAGAGATCGGACAGAGTCTAATTGGAGCTTTTGGCGGTACACCTCCAGAGTGGTACATTCGTGATGTACGTCCCTCTCCAGATACAGTAGATGGCATGCGATGCGGGACAAGCCCTGAAGCTAAATTTGGACAATAGGAGGAAAACGGCACCGTCTCAGCCAGGGATCCAGTCCCTCTGTTCTTCCATGACGTCCCGGATAGTGACAAGTGGGCCCAAACCCTGCGCCCCCACGCCTGGGCGACAAAGAATAGCCCCGCCATTAGCGCGGCCTATCTCTATATCCCTACCTCGTACCTTCTGTGCGAAGATGACCGCGCGATCCCGCTGTTCGTACAGGAGTTAATGGTTGAGAAGGCGCGCAGCCAGGGCGCGCAGATTGTCACCGAAAAAGTCAAAACCTCGCATACACCCTGGTTGGTGGTTCCTGATGTCGTCGTGGAGTATTTAAGGAAACAGGCGGGAGAGGCTTTGTGATTTGACTGGGGGGTTGTCGATCTATGATTAATGTGAATAAGGCTACATCCGCAGGTGGAAAGGTACATGCCGTAACTAATCAGACTGGTCGGTAAATTACGTACAATTCCCGCGGTAGTTTATACAATATACTTGAAATTGGCAACGGCACTTGGCATTGGGAAAATCATTAATGCAGGCCACAACTGGTACTACAGAGAGAAGTGACTAATTTGTTCAATTTCATAAATTCAATCCAGCAACTACCTACCTACAAAGACAGCTCAATTATGAAATCTGAGCTCGACGATGATGGGTCTAGAGGCTCCATTTTACCAATCCGCAGCCCAGTCGTTTCTAGTAGCTGCCGCCAATGAATTTCCGTGCGCTCCAAGCCCCCAAAGGCCATCATGCTAATATCGATATAAGATATGTACAGCGGGGCATGGAGATTTGGCATGACTTCATCGACAATAATAATACGGGATGCGGGCCCCATCGCGGACATGGTATTGCGGAGGATCTGCTGGGATACTGTATCGGGCCAGTTGTGGAAGATGTGGCGGAAGAAGTAGATTGCCGCACCTGCAGGCAGTTAGTTTCGTTTTATTTTCTTTCTTTCCATCCCCCCTTCTTTGGAAGGGAGAGGCTAAGGAGAAGGGAAAGCATACCTTTGACCGGCTGCGGCTCCAAAAAGTTGTACACCATAACTTCGACACCTCCGTCCGTTCCAAGGTCCTCAATGACCTTGGGTAAATCCTGCAGGATAACTCGACCCCGGGGTTGGACTGCGTTCGATACTTCTCGCAGTGTTTCCCCCCTGACCCCCACCCACATCTACGAATGCGACCTCTGCGTTAGAGTCGCCTTGCGTTAGGAGAGACTGCAGCAATGGCCGGAGACGAAAATCGGACATTTCTGACGAAGCAGATTGAAACTCGAGAAAGATCCTACGCTGCTCTGGTTCGGACTCCAACCACTCGAACATGGTCTTATCTGTGTCCCGGGCGAATCCAAACAACGATGGGCGATGGTCTGCCGGGTTGTCGAAATTAATGGAGGATAGATACTCGGGGAGCGACACCATTACCGATGCTGTTTCGGCCCTGGGATTTATTAATCCTTTTTTCATTTATTTTATGGACAGTGAGGTTAGAGGAGAGACTGACATTCCCCGGACAACTGCCCGAATCTTGGGGTTTCGGAGTGCTTCGGAGAGTGAACTGTGGGCGTATGATTCTGGCCCTGTTTGAGTGAAAATTCCCAAAGAAACCAGCGTGCGCATTATGCGGACTGGACTAATTAGATGTTGAACCCCCGGCCAAAGCTCTAATGCAGAAGTATCGAAGATACATACCCATAAGCAAATGGTCCACCGCCGTACAGTTAGCGAGATCTTGTGCGGTGGTCGCTCCATGGTCGAATGCGCCGAAGAGATTAATCTTAAATGCTGTTCGCAATATCGCATTCGCCACGGGCTATTATTCACTCTTAATCTTGTGAACCAGGCTCTGGAATGGGCGTCATTACCGCCTTTGCAAGATTCCTTAACTCAATCTCAGGCTTTTTCAACGATGCCACGAGATTCTGAGCAGCCGCCAGCAACCGGGAGTGAAGAGCGGCCTCTATCGACAGAGGGGCCAACACCCCAGGGGCACTTTCTAGACGGCGGACCAAATCCAGAATTTCGTCTTGTGCTGTCATTGCTCTTTCTCTTCGACGGTGGTTTCAAAACTGATGTTGTCCAGGTGCAATAGAGGGCAGCCGTTTAACCTGAAATACTCGGTTATGTCGGCCTGAATGCCCTAGGATACAGCACAATACACCAGGCATTTTACGGTAGGTTACGGCCCCCAACCAAACAGAAGTTCGATTTGCCAAACATGGATAGTATCTATAAACAAACGCCTCTAACTTTTGTAAGCTGCTTATTTCCCTTCAGCCGGATGTGTGGGATTGGCCAATGTAAATCGTACCGACTTGCCTACCTAAGAATGATTAGATGTCGTCGTCGTTGACGACCCATCCCAGCTCCCCGAAGGATGACGACCTAGTTAACTAAATTCAGACGGTATTTCGTAATTAACTGACAGGACCTAGGTCGACACAGATAAATTACAATGCTTTCCTGCCGATCGTCACTTCCAGTGTAAAATCAAACGCCGCGCCATTTCGACCCTCGTCACCCGCTTGCGCAATCAGGCTACGGAATTTCGGACCCGCAGAATTTGCAGTGCTGTTATCCATGCCGAGATAGCTGTATTCCTCGTTAGAGTTGAACTGCAGCTGGCTCCAGAATAGTCGGCTGTGTGGTGTGATCGGGTACAGGTCCTTTCGCACCTCGACTAGTTCCTGTTGGGAGAAATAATCCGGTAAACGAGGAACCCATCTGTGTAGGGGGGTAGAGGTTGGATTAAATTAGCCTGTGAAGCAGATTCTAATGGGAAGAAAACGATGAACAAAAGAAACTTAAAAAAAAGAGAAAAAAGAAGTTCCAAGAGATTCATTGCATTTCAACTTACCGCCCTAGTCCAGTATCCACCATCATATCTCGCATCGTCTGCATCGCCGAGGCTTTCACGTTCCCTATGGATTTCACAGACCATGATTCTAGATTATGTTCGGCCCATTGAATCCAACCTCCGGGCTCTAGTTGTAGTAGACGTTCATTAACTAAGTGGGGTCATTGTCGTCGACCAAGACCAGGGAACACCCACTCAGCATTTTCACCAGATTGCTCAACACAGGAACAGGGTCGTCGTTGCGAATGACGACCAGAAACAGACGAAGGTGGATAATGTCATAGACACCGTAGAGGTCCTCTGGCAAGGGCTGGTAGATGTCAACCGAACGAAGGGACGTGTTATGTGGCAACGACTGTGGATGTGGACATTGGTCGAAGGAAATATCGAAACCGTCGATTTGGGCGGCCGGATACTCGCGACTGATATCTGTTATCCATATGCTGAACCAGTGTTAGCATTGAGGACCGTGAGCGAAATCCAATTGGATTGATTATTGTTATGACTAGTATACCCGGTTCCCGTTCCAATGTCCGCAATACGTATACCCTCGCCATACTTGGGCACTGGAATTCCAGGGTGCAAGTTCGATCCGACTGTATCCTTCCACAGGTAGTGTTGCGCGTTTAATCTGAGACTGGTAGTGAGCTAGCTATGCCTCCCTGCCAATCGTGTACCTAGCACTGGCCCTTACCGCATGGAAGACAGGTAGTTCCGTCGAAGAGGGTATGCATCTTCTACCGAAGTCACCATCTTGACTGGATCTGCTGGTAGCCGAGCTCTCTGTCCGAGTGGACCAAGATAGCGAGAGTGTTCTGGTAATAGAATATAAGAACAGTGATTCTAATTCAATATTATAATTTACTGCGATTCCGCTACTCCCCACCCTCCGCTCGGGCTGCTTAGCTTCGCCGCAATCCCCCTCATTGCCCTGACTCAGGATAGTTCCGTATCGGCTGATACTGCGATCCATAGCTACCTATGTGTTATCAGCCAGTCTTGATAGAGGATGTCATCGGTGCATTTTTCCTGTGTTTCCATTGGCTCTAGGCCTAACCTAGTATACTTACCTGGAATATACAGTCTCTTGGTAATTGAGAAATTGATCTAATTTCTTTCTTCCTGGTACCCATAGATTATCGTTCCGTCTTGTTTCGGATGACAAAATGGGGGCCATTAGGACAATGCCGTACAATATGTATTGTAATTACGGTCTTTCCAGTAGCAAGAAAACAGTACAGATGTGTAAGATTCGCTGACGTCCATCACATTTATTATGGGGCCCTCAGCCCTCAAGGTTTGCTGATCTTCATATGGTTCATGCAGTTGCATCTTGACTGTTTGTCGGTGGTGCCTTGTACAGTGGAGCAAGAACAATAGCGCCAATGCCAACACTGGATTCCATCTTGTAATAGACGAGAGACAAGAGCTTGAGAGTTGGGGTTTCTCCGTTCTGACACCGTAGATAGTAGATAGACAGTGCCCCAATCACAATGTACTCTGGAGTACTCACTGCCTGTCAAAAATTTAGCCCACTATCGGTCCTTTTGTCCGTGATTCGTAAAACTAAGCACTCTCTTTGGCCGGGGTTTCATCTGAACTTAGCCCCTTGCCTTGGGGTCCGACTTTGTCTATGTGGTAATCAGCTTTATATGCTGTCCATCAGGAAAAATGTGGCACCAAACTCTGAATTCGTCTTCTTGTTCGGTTGTATGTTCTGATCCCTGATCGCTGAATAAATTGTGCTGCGTGATCAGCTCGAAAGAGGCACCCCTGCTGTCCAGACACTGCAATACTGTTCCTCCCGTCTGTCCGTCTGGACATGACTCCGCATCATGGCTTCTACTCCGAATACTACCGTTAATCTTCAGGAGAGTCAGCAGGGACCGACGCTGGGCGTCATTACTACGTTCGTAGTGTTGGCAATTCTGGCAATGGGCTTGCGATTATCATCGCGGCGGTTAATGAAACTGCGCATCGGACTAGATGATTATCTATGCATTCTTGGCTTGGTAAGTCCTACCCCTTGCACTCATCGAGAGTCAAGTCAGTCTCACATTCATGCTGCCATACATAGGTTTTCACTATTGGGTGCTTCTCTCTTTCTGTCACTAGTATGTTGTTGTGGAAATAACGCACCCTCATCTGCTAGACTCTGCGAACTGACCCCTTCCCTTCTCTAGTGGTCAGGCTAGGGTCCGGGTTGCATGTTACAATCGTCCCGGAAGAAAACTTTCCCAAGTACCTTAAGGCAAGAACTTCATTGTCCTCTCGTCGTCGCTGACAGGCTCGCTGATTCTGGTCGTCCTAGTGTCTCTACGCGTATCAATTGGTTTATGCTACCGCCATCTTGTTCATCAAGACCTCGATCCTCGCCTACTACAAGCGCATCTTCTCCGTTCGGCCATTCCGAATCACCGTTTACATTGTTGGCGCCATGACCCTCTCCTGGTGGATTGCTGTGGTGTTTATTTCCATATTTTCTTGCAAGCCCATCCATGGGTTCTGGGATAAGTCCATACAGCCCCGCTGCGTGAGCTCCAAAAAATTCTACATCGGCAACGCCGTGCCCAACATTATGACGGACGTGCTGATCCTCGCCATGCCAATTCGAATGGTCTGGAATTTACAGGCAAGCAGATCGCAAAAAATCTCCCTGTCATTTATCTTTCTGCTGGGTTCATTGTATGAGTGATTTACTTCTATTATTTTTGAAACCGGTCACATAGCTAATGCTTCCCTCTCAGCGTTGTGATCTGCAGCTGTGTCCGGCTCTCTGAGCAGTTCAAAGTGGACGATCCAGATTTTACCTGTACGTATATCCACATGCCTCATGTGGCTTCCATCAAGGATTTGTCCCCCTCCCTAATGCTTACTGACCCCCCACAGGGGCTATGAATGGTACCGTCATCTGGACCTCTCTCGAAGTGTCCTTCGGCATTATCTCGGCATGTCTTCCAACCATGCGTCCGCTGCTCAAGTGGGGCCTTCGAAAATTCAACATCTCAGTCAGCAGCAAAGGTACCGCATCGGAGTCCACGCGAGTGTATGGGGCCAAACATGGCTTTGAGAGCCTAGCGTCTGGGGGCGCCCCATACACCGGGAGTCTTGAGGCGGGGGTATCTAGAGTTACCCCCGAGCTGGAACGCAAGGATATCCCACTGGGGAAGATTTACGTCAAGAACGACGTGCAGGTGGGCAGCCATGTTTGGGACGATCGATGAACGGAGCATCCGGGATACGGAGTAAGGCGTTGCGTGTTTTTGGGGTCCAAGTAATATAGACAGTAAGATGTAATCGAATTGACCGACTCAGTCTGATTCTGGGCCCCCATCTCGGCCCCCAAAAACCCACTTTGCTGTACGGTAAGGCACCGGGCATGGATGATACGGTCTCATACCGTACCTCATCCCTGTAGATACAGAAATCGCTATACCACCCGAATCTTCCTGTATAGCTACTTACCTTGGACTACGTCCAAGGCGTCCTGGATATCAACGCCCGGTCTTCCAGCCTCTCCTATATACATATCTCCCCACTATACACTCTCCTTTTAGAAATCGTCCACTCCAATATGAAGCCCTCAATCTCGGAATACTTTCGACACAATGTCCATCACACTCCCCTCCCAGCTCTGATCGATGAGCTCGCCCACCTCCATCGGGATCATCCCATGATCTCTCTCCCACGAGACAACCATGATGTAGCCGCTGGATACCGTGACATCTCGTATGGCGACTTCTCTCGCGCTGTGAATCGCGCCGCCTCCTGGATTGTCGACACCCTCGGGTCATGCAGCACGAACTTTGAAGTGCTGCATTATGTCGCACCACAGGACCTCTCGTACATGATTATCATGCTGGCGGCAGTAAAGACAGGGTACCAGGTATGTGTTTAGTGTCCTTTCGTTCTATTCTACTGTTCTACCAATGTTGCCCCTTGCAAATGACTAAAAATCATCAGACCCTGACATGCCATCCCGCCGCCGAAGTCGATACTCATCTCTCTCTCATTGAGAAAACAAACTGCCGAATTTTGCTCCACCCCAGCCCAGGCCACCCCAAAGCCAATGCCATCCAGCTCCGGCAGCCCGACTTGATGCTGATCACCACCCCGAGTCTGGACTCCTGGCTCTCGGAGTCCTATTCTCCCATGCGTGTCTACCCCTATGAGAAACCACTGGCCGATGCCCTCTCCGATCCCTTTGCCATCATCCACACGTCGGCCAGCACTGGCGCAGCCAAACCCATCTACATGACTCACGCCACGATGACGCAACAATCTCTCGCCTTTGCCAGGTGTCAATCCTTGGCGACGATCAACTTCACGCACTGGCAGGACCGCCGCGTAGCGTTACTCACCCCGCTCTCCATCGCCGCCGGGCTCTACAACGTCCTGGGCATTAACATCTTCTTCAACCTGACAATCGTGCTGCCGATCCCGGGCGTGCGCATGTCCGCCGCCATACTCGACGACGTGCTCCAACACGGCCGCGTCACGGCCTGTATTCTCAGTCCCAAATTCCTGCGCGACACCTGCGCCAACCCAACCTATCTCCATCGGCTTCGATGCCTGCAGCACCTCGCCGTCGTGGGCGCCCCTTTCCCCACTGATCTCGGTCCCATCATGCGCGCCCACACCCGCCTCGCCCACATCTACGGCTCCTCCGAAGCCAATATCTTTCCCGTCCACACTACCGACGACCCAGAGGACTGGGCATACATGAAACTGGACCCGGTGCTGTCGCATGAATTCCGCCCCGTCGTCAAGGGCTACCACGAACTAGTTCTGCTGCGGAATGACGAGGGCCGATGTCAGAGTGCGTTCTACATGTTTCCGCACATGCAGGATTATCCAATGAAGGACCTGTTTGTGCAACACCCTCGGAAAAAGGACCTCTGGCGGTATTGCGGCCGGATCGATGACCTGACGAACTCGGAGACTGAGGGACGGTTCTTGCCACGGGAGATGGAAATGGCCCTTGAAGCGCATCCGGGGATCACCGCCGCAGTGCTCTGCGACGAGAAGGGCGGGGACATCCCCGTCTTGCTGGAGGTTGATCCGGCCCTTGTTGGGGGCGGCCGCCGCGAGGATTGGATCGACTCGATCTGGTCGGCGGTCGAGATTGCAAATGAGAAGTGTCCCATTGATAATGCCAGCATCAAGAAGCACGGCGTGATTTTCGTTCATCCAGATCGTCCTCTGCCAATCGGTGTCAAGGGTTTTCCGCAGCGGGCTGCGTCCAAGACACTCTATGCGGCCGAAATTATGGCGTCTTATCGGCGAATCTAATTTGTTTACTTTCATTTTCATTCATTTTTTTTCTTTTTTTTTTTTTTTCTCAATTGTCGCCTACCTTAGATGGATAAATCTATGGAGTGACACTTAGACGTTTATCACGACTGAACAAGCGATCTGGTTCTTATCACTATCTGACTGTCTTCTATTTAACATGTTGGTTGAGATATTGTGTTCTCAAACAGTGCGATTTTGTATGGAATATAGAAGTGTATCACTCTCTTAACGGTTTTGTTATTAATTGGCCGGGCAGAATTTGAATGGCCGTGCTCTTCTTAACATATAGCATTAATGATTTCTTCATTAGGTTCCCCTGCAGGGTGGAAGTAGATAACCCCCCGACGGCATAACTGCCGACAGCTGCCATAAAAACCGGAAAAATGCTTGTTGAACGCATGATTCGGCATTTTAAAGGTGAAGAAAAAGGAAAAAAGTAAATAATATAAAGGGTTTTTGCAATCCGTAATCTGAATATCACGGTAAAAGTATTCTAGAGGGACACCTTATATTTCTATGTTCCACCCCTGGGGGCCTATTTATTAGTCCCCATACTTAGGAAATCCTTCAGATGGGACTTCTCACCAAGATCTGTTAGAGTCAAAATAGATGCTGAGTATTAGTATATATTCAGTGCGTATTTCCATGCTATTCCGCCCGCACTGATTGGGGTTGAAGAGAAATATACGCACTATCCAACACTTTCCCAGTTCATAGATTGCCAAATATCCATGTAAGAGAGGTAGTTGACTGTTTCATATTATCTTCGCTTCTATCCCAACTCCACCTGCGTTAGCCTGAGGAAACAATAAAAGACAAACACACTTCAGCAAACTTGTACATTCAAACTACATATAGACCACCAAGTGAGGGATCTAGTCTGTCTTTGAACTACGAATATGATGCTAAACAGACACTCTAAATGGGTTTCTATATGCTAATTCTATCCATCTTGTTCAAAGCACTTTGCTTCACTGATAAAAAACAACAAGCTGGAGTGCGTACAAGTATAAATCAAAGCTATGATAGACCCGCCTGTATTTTATTTCCGCGCTGTATAAAAAACCAATCTATCCGCAGCCCAATTTCTAAACCGAATCAGACCAATGTAATATTGATTACGTATCTGGGAAGCAAACTGATCACCTCTGTATTGCATATAAAATGGGGTCTTTTTAGAGCCCTAATACCTCGAAAATAACATACAAAGATGGCCTAATATTTACAGTATATATACTATTATTACAATAAATATATCTACATATATATAAGAGCGATGCGTAGGAAGTAGGCACGATAGGTTCTATGGCGTTGGTTTTTCCTAGGGGTTTTTCCATGGTTTTCTTTTACTTCCTTGTTTGATTCGTATGGATTAGCCGAAGGATTGTTGATGTCAAGGCGAGTGTAGTATTCAGTGTTCCTGGCCATTGTGGCTAACGCCCCGGAATTAGCGCAGGGGACGTTAGATCGCCCACATGGATTCGACCAACGGTAGACTAGTGGTGGCTTTTGAAGTTTTTAACGCTGTCGTGTACGTTATGTACTTTTAGACCGATCCTCCGAAGTACGACTGGCTAATCTCGCACCCTTTGCTTCCTGTCTTTTGGCATTGGATCTGTCGTTTTCTTTTTTTCCCTTCTGCCCTGTTCGTTCAACCTGTCAGCCAAGTATCCCTTGTGAGGCGCTAATACTCTTTCACTGTCGTGGGAGGCGGTGCAAGCTATCTCTGGGTCTATCTTGTCGCTGCCAAGGAACGGGTGACGCAGCCCGGTCATGTTCCTTGCGCCGATCAACCTGCAACTCGCGTTTGGCTAAGGACCACATCATACTCTATAACATTATACTACGTTGGGTAACATCTTTAGGTGCATTATGTGCCACTGCATTAGAATATTCTTGTGCTAATGCATTAGCAGATTCTTGTGTCCATAGTCTCTGGGGTATAGATCTCGCTGTTCCTAAGCAAGCTAGGATAGGCGAAAGAATAATTGAAGCCTCATGTTGGCAAGATGATATTTGATTCAGAATACAGCGATTTAACAATTCTGTATTATGAAGCTCTACGGTACTATTAGTGTTGGTTAATGTGTCATTACCTCTAGGGAGATTTAGTTACTTTATAGTTCTCGGTGACCTTTCGCCGCCAGTAGTGATGTAAAATGCCATTACGTCGAGCAGTATACCACTACATTCACCAATATACTATTACAGCAAGCAGCAGTGGTGACGCAACAATCCATTGCATCAAGCAGTATACTACGTTCATTAATATATTAATTGTTGTTAGACTTGTCCAAGGCCCAGCCCGGCTCCATCGGGACGTTCCGGGTTGGGTTTTGGCAGGTCTAATTGTTGTCTAGGTAACAGGCTGCCAGCTTTATTATCTAATTGTAAGAAGGTCTCGTCATAGTAGCATTCTCATCCCGGCCTTCTAATACAGAGCAATCCCTACACTCTCATTCGCTTGATTCCCTTGGAGACTCCATTATTTAGTACCTGTAGATTAGAAGTAGTCGGGTGGTTTTCCTTGGAAAGTTCCCCGATAATTCGTGAAATAACGGCTGCAATAAGATGCGCAGCATTTCGACTAGGTGGGTACAGAAGCCCACCCAGACTTTCCTTTGAGTCATTTGCTTCACCATCGGACGCTGTTGCCGGCAGCTCACCTTGCGACGAAGTAGATAGGCCAGCTTCTGGAATCTCAAATTTGACTTCACCAGCACTTGGAGGCCCAGACCAGCAGATTTCTGTGCTAGTGGTGGGCGATGTTGAACTATCACTCTGAGAGTCTCCCATAACGAAAGTGGCGTTGAGATCAGAGAAGGTATCATCAACCCACAGTGGATTTGTAACGGAAGGTGCAGCAAGAAGAAGAACCGACTGCTCTTTTTCCTTGTCCGAATTCCTGAGCGAGAGCGGCTTCAAGGAGACTGAGTAGCCTTGCCTAAGGAGGTTCCACATCGTGTTGGCTATCGAACGTCGAAACCGCGCGTGAAGGATAATATGCGGCAAGGCCAATACAATAAAATCCGGGCTCAACGTCGGTGATTTTGCAACGAGGTCGCAATATCGAAGAGGGTCCAGGGGGTCTAACCACTGCTGAGATGTGGAAGAACTACTTCCTGAGATAATAGCAATGCGGGGTGCTCGGCCCTCTTCCCAATCTGGCAGCGTCGACCGCTGGCCGTCCAGATCGGCAATGACCGATGCTGCGCTGCCTAAATAGATTGCTGCATCTGGATATCGTGCCTTTGCAAAATTGGCGTTAGCCCACAAGTGTTCCTGTTAGTCAAGACTGAGGTTCTGTGAGTGCGTACCTTCCACAATTGGTGACAACTCCAGTCCTCCTGGAAGCCAATAGCGGCCGGATTCGGTATCCTGCGTTTGAAAATCCCACAGAGAGCCTCGGATCTTGCGGGGAGAGGTCAAAAACCGAAGCAGCAGGCAATGGGGAAAACGTGGAGGTGGAAGTTGACTGCTGGCAGCGCACAGGCTGGGTCTTAGAGGAGTCACAAAGAGAGACTTCATTCGGGAACCGTCTCGAATGCCGCAACGTGCGAAGAAGCCCGTGTTGGTGTCTGCAAAGTATTTAAATTAGTAGGGTTTCTGATATAGCCAGAGAAGGACGGTGGTAGGCGACGACCAAAAACGAGGTTATCTTACCGGGAGCCTCAGAGATGTAAGCCACCCTACCAGGCAATTCCACTGCATCTATTGCTACGACGTCGCTTACGAAATTGATGACTTCTGCGTCTTCTTTTTCAGCCATTTGACTGGCATCCTGGAAGTGAAGAAGGAGCTCTCGGTCCCTGGCAATAGGCTCTTCAGTCTCCAGTGCTGGGTGGTCGGCAAGGAAAGAGTATTTTGTAGCGACCAGCTGTGGGGAAGGCACATTATTGGCAGACGTCTGGACTTCATGGATGTAGAGCACATGGCGACTGGCCCTGTCACACGCTATATTGGGCGCCCTTAGCGTGGCTTGAATATATTTACCTTTTAAGGAACTTAGGATCTCGCCCCATGAACCCCAGGGCCCGTTAACCTGTGATATCCGTCAATACCTCTCTCCCAATTTCTGGCACACCATTGGTGGAGATATGGATGCAAATGGAAGCGGCGAAATCATAGAGAGGAGGGTGAAGAAATGAAGATAGAAGACATAGATTGGAATTTGCAGGAATAATTAAGTTTAAGGTCTTACCCTGGACGGAGGACAGCTCTCTGGAGATATTCCCTCCTGTGGATTGTGGCCACTCCCCAGCCAGATTTTCCACCAAGCGGGATCCCTGCAGCTCCCCTCCTGCTGTACAATCGATGCTGTGGAGAGGGCTGATCCGTGGGACTCGTCACATTCTGATGGTCGGCTATGACCAGCCGCTATCGCTGTGACCGGTGCATCCGCAGGAGTGGAATCTATCGAGCAGGGAGTCTGCCTAGATATGTCAGAGACGGGACGAGAAAATTCCGATGTCGGATTAGTGGCCTCGACTGCACCGCTTTGGTCGATCTCTCTTATCTGCTGTCCGCAGTTAGCGGGCACCGTATCTGTAGCCGGTTCTTTGCTGAGAAGACCAACAGTAGGCTTTGGCGTCTCGGAAGTGGGTGATCCACACCTTGGGGTGCTCGTGGTATTGCCTCCATCCTGCATTTCCGGTCCTCCGTTCGCTGCTGTCTGCATGACGGAAGTTTCCGAGACCTGGCTAGCCACGACCGGTTGAGGGAGAGTACCTTCGAGAGAATGGATTGCCAAAGTTTTATCGGCAATGCCTCGGTCCAACTGAGAGACTCCATGGAAGATAGTTCCAATCAACGCCCCATCTTCAGCTCTGTGCAGGGGCGTGTCCCCCTCTTCTACCGATCCGTTGTTGTGCATCTTGACGACCATCAGAATCCACGGTCCAGGAATCCTATTCGGTCGAATCGATCAACACGATCACGACGGTGGCTCCGGCCGTGACCATCGTGGCGTCGATCATCTGCGGCGTGGTTTCGGATATCTACGATGCAAAGGTAGGGTTGATTGCGACGACGGCGGGATTAAATGTATTTGCGTGTGCAGTTCTCGCTATCTGGAATGTACCGGTCGGACTCAAATTCTTTGCGTTTTTCCTGTCGGGGACGGCGAACGGCATTGCGGACATCGTGTACGCGTGGGCGAATGAGATCTGCTCGGGGGATGCAGAGGAGAGGGCGTTGGTGATTAGTGCTATGAATACGGTGGGTAATGCGTTTGGGGCGTGGATTCCATTATTGTAAGTTTTTTTCCCTCTCTCTATGGACTGGTATGGACTGACGGTTCAGTGTGTGGAAAACGGTCGATGCGCCGCGGTATCTAGTCGGATATAATTGGAATCTGGCCTTGGATGCGAGTATGTTCGTGATGGTGTTTGTTCTCAGGGCGTTTTGGGTGCGAGAGAAGAGAAGAATGACAGCCAATTGATATGGCCGTGGATAATAAATATAATATTCATAGCCTGTTTCTCTAGATAGCAGAACGATAATTCTTGACGATTATTGGAATATGTCATCCTCTATTGTATAAGAGTTGATATTCCCGACCTTTAAACAAGCCTTTCTACTTGTCCTATAGTCATGGGTATCTCGGCCAGAATAACAGGCATATCACCATGGCCGAGTTTCCAACCATGGAATGAACCAGTTCTAACATATGTTGCCACCTGTAAAGGGCTGAAGCCCGTTTGACCTCTCGGGACAATGTCCCTGTTGTCCCTATTGTCCCTATTGTCCCAGTTGTCCCTACTGTCTCTACTGTCCCTACTGTCTCTACTGTCCCTACTGTCGACACGATCACTATAATTCAGGGAAAAGAGAACACTATACTAGCTACACGCACGTAGCCTACTAAGAACCGTATTTGATAGTATCTATATTGTCTTGTATACTATCTGATGAACGCACACCCTCACCCAAGAATAGGAACCAGGTCCTCAGGGGAAATACATCGCTAGGAGTTCGGGTCCATACATTTCCATACATCTTTATTAAGATATATAGCAAACTGGCCAGATGTAGTACATACTGAGGAACCTCCGCATGCAACTGCCATAATTCAGAACGGTGACCGTTCAGCCATCCCGAAATAGGCTCTCTTTTAAACTGTTCTAATTTAATCAAAGATGTAAATGAACCCTAGGGCTGCATGCATTCGTACGGTTCCCTAACCGCATGGCTGATGTGATCCGTAAGCGTTAAACGATCAGCTTCGATCTTTTAGATTGAGGGTTGGTCGCATGCTCGGCCGAACACTTCTTAGTTTGATCGGGTTTATTAGTGCGTTTTTTTTGTTAGGAGTGTTAATCAGAGTTTCGTTCTGTGTAGGCTCGATTGGCTGAGGTTCGGTTGACTGTGGTTCAGTCGGCTGAGGTTAGACAGGTTCAGAGGTCTCCTGCTCCGTTGGTTTTTAAGCGGTACTGGTCTAGACTGGTTTCTGAGGGTTACTGAGAAGATCTTTGTGTAAGCCACTCCGTCCTTCGATAACCGTAAGTGCGCCATCTCCAGAGTAGCAGAGTTGGTATGAATGATTGGTTTTTCAAAGCTATGTAGGAGGTTGCCGGTATCGAAAGCTGAAGAGGGTAAGATAGTAACAGGTTAAGTGTCTAGACCGAGCAATTCTGGATACTATAAAAAGCCAATTTACAGCACGTTAGTATCGCCATTTTCCAAGGTACATATTCATAGGCCAAGTAAAGCATAGTAGTTTTTATAAATAAGGCACAGCACTTGCCATTGTATTCTGCGATCACCAAAGGATCCTGGGGGATCCTGGTCTTCCTGACATATCCGTGTGCATCAAAGTCTCCTGGCCACCTATGTGCTCTTTTTGCGGTCGTTTTGTGGATAATGGTCTCGGCCACCCAGCAGTGAGAAAGTTATGGGCTTAGCAAAGTACATCCACACTGAGCATGTATTTCGGCAGGAGTCCTGAGTCTCTGAAACAGCTTTCCAAGTTTCGAGAGTAGTGGTATCAACTTAGGTTGTCTTCGATGTAATGCAGCCCTAGAATAGGTTATGACCAAACTGACTCTATCATGTATATAGTGCATATTCCCGACATATAACCTTGCTCGTAGCAATATGTGCGCCATAAATACGTCTCTCAGTGGGATCAGGAAAACGGTCATATAACGCAGTGAAAGAAACCATCAAATCCTAGTGACTGTATTCGGGGGTCACTAACTTCTTTCGCCGAGTAGGCATGTTGACTAGCGGGTGCTTTTCTGGAAAAAAAACTTCGAGATTCCGAAGGGCAGTAACTTCATAGTAGAAGATGCCCGAGACACGATACACTTCATTTTTAACTGGAAAACCCCAAGTGAATTGGCAAGGGCCATTGAGGCAACCGTACTTTGCTCATGCCCATGACGCGGTTTTCCAACGGTCATCTTGTAGTATTTTATTCGTTGCTGGAAAAAAACCTTCGTAATATCAAGTGAAGTGAAAATGGTTATTCCAAACCGCAAAGGCAGGCGGCAACACAGGGGGTGCTATGCTGGATCAAGGGCGGAAATTTTATCTTTTCCGTGAGCTGTAAATACTTCAATCAATAAGATTTATATATGCCATTTGATATTGTTCAAAGACCCAAGAAGTTTTGTCCTCCTGGAGTTGAAGAAGACATGGATTGATATTTGCCTGATTGAAAGAATACTATAGTATAGATGTGTTAGTAAACCATTGCTAGATATTTTAACATTCTATCTAACCAACACTGGACATAGGTGACTGAGTTCTTGAACCTATTCTGGCAACAAGATGACCTCTAGCAGTTGTAGTGTTCTAGTTTAACCCTCCACTAATAAAATAATACTCACATGATTTTAAGGCTCTTGTGTTCTCCTCGCTAAAAAACATAATATAAAGCGGTCCTGGAAGGGATTTTCTGATACTACCAACTATGTCACACAAACGCTTCACATCGACTAACCATAGGCAGCGCTCGCGTGTTCAGATCAGGATAAGACCATTCTTACATGAGATTGCTAAGGCGTGCGTAAATGTAACAGCCGCACCACTGGTAGTCAGGATGACATCTTTCGTGTCATTTGCTGGCTGTTTAAATTTAATAACCATGTAAGCCCAGTAGTCCTCAAAATCAGAGGGTTCAGAGGACATGTCTTGGAGTTGTCGACATAGTTCTGTAGGTTGTGAGGAAGAAAAGTGTGAGAGTCCTATTGGATAAACATAGATCACTATATGTGAATTGCTGACTGGGGGAGGAAATCAAGTGAATATATTATATATGTGTTGGTGAATCTATATCTACATATAGATATCTTTACTTTAATATAGGGATGATAGTGTAAAGCAGACTATGGTATAAACTGTACTACTGAAGATTGCTGTAGACCACAAGTCTCCATTGCCATGTATATATACTATAGGTATTAATAATTCCTTTACAGTAGGAATATCTCCATGATCAGTACACATATATAATTCAAATCCAATACTAACGATACTTAGTTATAAACAATAGTAGATCCGTGCCTGAATAATAAATATCGGACTGCTAGTTTAATTGGCTTTATACTTTATTTATATTAGACTAGCTGTTATCACTCTATTGCTAGGCATTCCTACCACATTTCTGGCATTATAGACCATTTTGCAGACAATACCAGGTTTTTCACAACCGAAGAGAAGTTCTGGGCTTTTCCAAAATTATGATATATGTGATCTGAAACGTAATAATACTTAGCTATGTATATACATACAAGACAAGGAATTCTGGGGCAAAAGTAATTGAATCATTCAGTAAAGTAAAATGTGAATCAAAGTTTGTTATAACATGCAAGGTGGTGAATCCTTATCTGGGTTCTCTGCATAGCAGATGGTTAATTCACATGCTAAGGACAGATGTCCAGATGTACAGTACAGACCAAAGTCACTAGAACTGCAACAATGCAATATTAACTATCTAATTCATCTAGTAGGATTATAAAAAACTATACACGAATCCATTCAAGGAGTTGTCTACTAAAATTAGGGATCGATCATATATTCGGTGGGCTGTACAAGCCAGGACCTAATGATAATTGCATGTGTTAGCTAGGATAGTCCCTATTAAATGCCTACATGGACGAGAACGGCAAACCATCAGAGAAGTAAAATGAACCTCGTCTATCACATTGTAATCCCAGCATAATCGCCTAATACCGTCCAATCCCAATTGCTCCCTCCTGGAACCTCATTCCGGCCACACCGAGGCAAATATACTACCAGGTTCAACAAAGGCCACCAATCAAGAACGCGCGTCGACCAACAGATCCCATGACGGCGCTGACCGGAGGAAGCAACAAGGCGAACTGCCAATCCGCCTTATCAGGGACCTGACAAACAGCTTTACAGGAACTCACCATTGAGAAAACCACTTCTCCTTCACGCCCACTCCCTATATATGTCCATCCATAGAGACGAACCGAACACCATGCAGACCCGTCCAACAACACTATGTCCTCGCCACCGTCCCCCAGACCACCTCCTCGACCCATCGCCATCCGCACGGAGAACATCGCCGCCGAGGAAATCACCCTCTTCATCCATAATAGACCCGAACCATGGCATCCCCTGGATTACACTGTCGAATATAACGGGGTAACGGTCTTCACGGTCCTCGGACACCCATTCAGCATTGGACAGCGTCGCACGTTCTACGACCGCTCGGGACTGCCCCTCTTTGACCTGCGCAGTCGATGGTACAGCTCCTCAATTCTGGACCTCAAACTCCCCGGCGGAGAGAACAATCTTCTAACGGCTCGATTGCGCGTTGCAGTCCGAGCTCCCCGAGCGGTCATCACGTTTCGAAATGCTCTTGCGTCCGCGGGGCCGAGTGAACGGTTCCCTGGAAATCATGTCACCATGGAAGTGCGCGCGCAGGATCTCTATAATATGATCCATGTCGTCGTGGTGGAGGATCGTCATGTGGCGTATATTCACCGGGTTACGGATCCCGAGCAGTTGACCGAGGGTCAGATGTCGCCGTTTCGACTGCGGCCGAAGTGGGAGGTGAGGATTGCACAGGGAGTGGACTTATCGTTGGTGAGCTGCGTTCTCTTCCTGGTTGGTAGGAATTCCAGGCTGATGTGTTCGTGTTCAGATTGCTGTTGTGGTGGTCATTATTGGGCAGGATGCTGGCGATATCTCGTATAACAGTCCTGGGGTGGTTAATTAATGGGTTGGTTGTTTAGTAGGGATTGGATTGGGTTGGATGGGTCAAGGTGAAATGGTTGCACTCGCCGGACGAGTAATCACCGTTTGAGTAAGTTGGGATGGGACAGAACGTGATTCTACACTGTAAGTAACCTATCTAGTTTATGAACACTTGAATTTGATACTAACATGAACACTGATATGTAAATGGGATGAATTGTAGTACTTGCATGGTTATTACAATGAGCTGAAAACTTGGATGTTATATTACCCGCATTTAGTAATAGCATTAAACATCGAAGCCGAGCTATTCTGACAAACCGTCAAGAAAACAGGCAAGGTGTTTTAGTCCTTGCGTGGCCGAATTTGGTATCATGTGTTACTATCGGCCAACCCGTCAGCACAGTAATGTTATCATTGAGCTGAATCACGGCTCTTTTTCAGTTCGTGGAGTTTGCGACCTCGTGTCTTACTTTGGCATTCCAATGCAGTCATAACCACTAACACCGATTTATACTACGACTTCTTGCCAAAATATTGCCAGTTTGCCACACTGACAGGATTCGAACGCTGGTGGGGAGAGGTTCCTGACTTAAACCTTCCCACAAACTAAACGTTCGGTCACAAGTACGTAGCACAAGTTATGGTTCTTAATTTCCAATTTGATGAGATGGAGACTACCGTACCCAATCACCTAACGCTAGACATCCCTTGCGCCTGATTTTAGGGTTAGCTGCGAGTGTAGAAAAGAAGCCATACTGTCACAACGAAATGATCGAATAATTGGATATTTTGTGTCGTGGAATCGCTGGGGAAGCCGTATTTGCTTGCCATCCACGCTTATTTACAGGAATAGGTGCATCTTCCACTTCTTCCACATTCTTTTATTAATATCTTCCTTTTCCCTTGCTATAGCAGGCCCTGTAGCCTTCTTTCTGATTTTATTCTGAAGCTGTATAGCAGCTTTGTTTGCGGCCTTCTCCTCTTTTTCCCGGCTCTCTTTTCTCTGCTTCCTGTATCCGCACACAATTACTAAAAGCCCTATTTTCTTTAGTTCTTTAATCAAGCATTGTTTCTCTTCCTTCTCCTGCTAACGATGTATTTTATTCTCTGCTTTAGAAGCTCTAGCGCGCTCTGTTAAACCTTCTTTGGGGTATAAAAGACTGCATTACCATTTTATAGAGACTAAAAATAAGGCTGTAAAGGCTTCTCACGCTTACGCTTCTTCTGCTCAGTCTATAGAGCAATTTCTAGACCCGTACACCGTAGTTTAAGAAGAATATTCTCTGTAGAAAAATGTATCATCGTATCATTCAGTTTCTGGATTTTTCGGTTGTAAACATCAGAAACAACTTGCTCAAGAAGCTACTTAATGCAACCCCAGACTTCTGCCTGTAAGTTAGACTATAAGGATTTACTAGAAGAGGGCCTTTCTTCCTCTTTCCTAGTAAAGTGCGCCAAAATAATCTCTGGATCCCAAGGACTCAAACCAACAGATTTTCATGCACAGTTAATATTTTTGACCTGAAAAGCTTTATTCCAGCTTGCCCAAAACAACCCAAAGAAATCTCACCTTATAATATGGCTAATTCCTTGACATTCTTGTATAGATTACTCCAATTTATCAGTGTATGCCTGGGAAAGAGGACTAAAAAAGCAACATCAAGAGGCCGTAAATTGTGTGTTGAATGAGGCGGATAGATAGCAAGAAGAATCTGATTTGCATTATAGAAGTTAATAACTTCATATTGATATAGGAGCTACGGCTATCAATAATTAAAAGCTGCCAATGCCTCTAGGCTTTCTCCTTTTTCTCACGATTAAATATTAAGGTAGACCAGGCGTACCTTAGCTGTTATTCGTCCAGCGAGTAGGTGATTAGCATTGGAAAAAGTAGTAACTAGTGGTTAACGAGACTAAAATCTTGCAGCCATGTATCTTGAATATCTCAGAGACTGCCTAGTAAATAAGACCTGGTGGAAGAGATGTCCCAGCTGCACAGATACAAGCTAGAGTAGCAATCCCCTCCCTATTCCTATCTTGAAGTTGTTGGTTCTCTCTATTTTCGTGCCACTGTCGTGAGAGGATCATTTTTTATCGGTCAGCTGAATACGCGTACGAGCTGGTACCACCAATCATATAAGAATATGGGGTCTGGATTGTAAAGGACAAGGTCTCTTAGGGTCTCTAACTATCTGGATCTATCTGGGAGAATTGAATAAAAAGGTGAAAACAAAGGAATGAAGTCGGACCGAGCGGATGCTGAATAGTAAGTAATCTATTGGCCCACTTTGGTCGACATTTGCCTTTTGATAGCACTCCAATAAGAAAACCCCTCTTATCCATCCATATTGTACATATCTCTCGGTTTACTGCCATATTCCTTAATCTTTCTAGCTAGAAGCTCGAAGCATAGAGTATAATTGTAGGCACAATGGGCCCTTTCGCGTGAAGAATAGATCCTAGTTATATAGTGAGATATAAGCTTATCCTGATGTCTCTCTAAGAAGCGGCTCGGCCAGCATTTTCCAGGCATAATTCCTGTGATTTCCTTTCAAAATTTCGGAACATTGATTAAAGCCTTATTCCAGCTTGGCCAAAACAGCCTGAAGAAATCTCCCTTTGTAATATAACTAAATTCTTACGTTCATGCATAAATTGCTCTGAGGACTAAAAAGGTGGATATCAAGAGGCTGCAAACTATGCGTTGAATATATAGTGGATAAATAGCTAGAAGGATCTTATTTGTATCACAGAAGTTAATAAACTTCATACTAACTAATATGGAAGCCGTGGCCATCAAGAATTAAAAGTTGCCAACACCTACGTGCCTTTGCTTTTGTTTCGAGATTAAATAAAGGAGTAAGCCATGCGTATCCCAACTTATTATTTATTAATTGGCCACTAGGTGATGTTAAAGAAGTAGTAGTGGTCGTTAGGATTAAAATCCTAAAGCTATTATTATTGTAAAGGGCTAGAGCCCGTTTGACCTCTCGGGCCAATGTCCCTACTGTCCCTACTGTCCCTTTTGGCACTGTTGTCCCCTTGGCCCATTGGCCCTCGATCCATGTCACGTGACTGCCCACCTTGTTTGTTTACCGCTTATTTTCCTTTTCCTTTCTTCCCTTCTTCAACGATTCCTTCTTGTACATAACCTATCTTGTAGGTTCTATGGGTCCAGCCCTTGACAATTATCTTGAATTTTTCCAGACAGCTTGGTATAAGTTACCGTATAAGACCAGGAGAAAAAGATATTCCATCCGCGCAAATACAAGCAATTGTAGTAATCCACTCTCTCTATTTCTATCCTACACGCGTTATAAAGATAGTGGTAGACGCGCTCAGTGCGATTATTAATTTATTAATAAGCTCTTCGCTCTCTACTTTGCGAGAGTTCTATATATTGTGGTGATGTCTCGATAGCAATGACCGGTCAACGCTATGCCGTTTAGCAAATTTTGTATAAATTAATCTTATTACCTGATTTCAAAGATTTATATCTGCAATTGCTTCTTCAATTGAGCCTATGTTGATGGTATTGTAGTCTATCTAAAAGGTCGGTGTGTAGATGAAAATTGGGTGTTGAGTGATATCGGGCGGTGAGTAATTGGATACGTTATCATCCCTATCACGACTTTGTAATGTGTTCGTCTTCAGGTTACAGTACCTTGCATCATTATACCTTGCATCATGAGCATCAACGAAGCCACATGGGGCCAACGATGGCGCTCCTCCCCGGTTTTCATCGTGGGTGCCATGTTAATGGCCCTGTTCACCGGTAACTTGCAGTCGATGTAACCCTACCCAAACGCGAGCTAACTCAATCAGACGTTTATCTCTACACCTTTCTAGTGCCCATCCTCCCCTACGTTCTCGAGAATCGCCTCGCCGTCGACCCGTCCTTGACTCAGCGCTTGAGTTTCGCCCTGTTGGCTGAATCTTCCATCGTCTCCCTCGTCTGCAGTCCTTTTATCGGCCACTATGCGGATACATTGCCTTCCAAAAAGGCGATTCTGCTGGTATCCCTCGCGGTGGCATTGGTAGGGTCGATTGTGTTAGCCCTCGCGACGTCAAGTATGTACATGACAATTTCGAATAGCGATCGTGCGCGCTGACGAGGAAAATTAATAAGCGACCGTACTATTCATCGGTCGGCTCATCCAGTCAGTCGCTAGCTCGTTCATCTGGGTGGTAGGATATGCAACCATAGCGGACAATGTTCAACCAGAGCATCTGGGAAAGACATACGGCATTGTTTCCGTGGTTGTCGGAGCCGGGACCTCCGGTGGTCCCATCGTGGCTGGTGTGCTGTTTGAGCTGGGCGGGTACTGGACGGCATGGTCCAGTGCCTTTGCGATTCTCCTTCTCGATATTATCTGTCGCGTGCTTATGGTCGAGAAACCGAGAGCACATCCAGGTACGATGACGCCGACAGATCCTCTCCTTTGGGTGGCGTTACTGATTTGCAGTAGGGTCGCATGATGGTGACTCGGAGAACGCTCCTTTACTATCAAATACCTGCGACAACAGCGAAGTGGAAGAAAAGACGGGACTGCAGTTTTACACGTACATGTTCCGGCATCGGAAATTCGTCTGCGGGGTTGTAAGCTACCTCATGTTTGGCATACTGACGACGAGCTTCGATACCACCCTTCCCCTGCACGTCCGCGACGTGTTCCACTGGGGGAGTATGCTGTCCGGGATGATGTTTCTTGCATTTCAGGGGCCGGGCATTGTGCTCAGTCCTCTTTGTGGATGGTTGAAAGACCGGGTTGGGACCCGCTGGCCAACGACGGTCGGTTTCATCAGCGTGGCCCCTGTCTTGTGGCTGTTAGGGACGCCGGGTGACGAGCGATTTCCGTGGGTGAATCAAGACCGGGGACAGATCGTCTACACTCTGGCTATGACGGGGGCGGGGATTCTGACATGTCTTTTGAACGGGGCCGGTACTATCGAGGCTACAGGTGTGTTCCTTATCCTTGTCCATGAACAGGATACAGTTGCTGCTTTCTAACTCTATCCGGATACAGTGACCGTCGATGAGATCGAAGAGAAACACCCGGGGATCTTTGGACCTAATGGGGGATACTCGCGAGCGCTATCCGTTTCCAGCATGGGCTGGACTACGGGGATGCTAATCGGACCAATTCTGTCTGGGTATTTGACTGAGCGATTTGGGTATTACGAGATGAATTGCGTACTGGGTGTGTTTTACTTCTCGTCTGCTTGATCGGCGCTAACGTGCTAACGTGGGTAGCTGGCATGTGCTTGCTCTCTGGCATCAACGCCTTTGTCAATTTGGATTCCAAGGTCCAGGGGCGGAAAAGCCAACGAATGTGATGCATGATACGTCGACAATTAAACATTGAGCATTTAAAATAGATTAGAATATGAAGGCCGGAGCTCAACTAAGTGGGTGATCTATCATATTCTGCCAAGAGTTGGGGTACTGTTAGCCTGTCGTGGGATACCTAGCCGGTTGGACGAGCCAGGTACGGAGTATATGTTGTCTGAGATACAACATGGTTACCTGAATAGAAGCGACATATCATCAATAGTAGACTATTCAAGGCGCGTTAACTGTATGTAGCCCCCACAAATACTCCGTAGAGAAGTCGTACTCCCGAGATTTACCCGGCTAACTCATAACCAACAGTTATTCATCCATAAAATTAAGATGATAATCCCTTAGCCCGGAAATCGTTCTCTAGCCTGAACCAATGATTAGTCTCTCATAAATATAGCCCGACCCATCAATTCACATGGAACGCAATTCAGTACGGATAGACAAGTGTCAAACTCAACCATAGTCTAACGTCCCCCTAGGTATCTACTCGTAAGTTAGTACTCCGTACTCCACTAAAACCCCCCAAAAGGTATAGAGAGTGAGAAGAAAAGTCTATCCATCACAAGTCTGTGCATTTCTCAACTTCCGCAGAACTCACGGGGACTGGGTTAATTTTTCCTGCGGGTGGATGCACCGACTACGCCAATCGAAAGGGACGTGGCGGATAAACCGTCCAGACGTTTGTGATCGACATTCCATGGATCATCAAGTCTAGTGGCTGTCAGACTGTCAGTCAGGGTCAAGACAAGGAAGTACGGTGGTAGCCTGTTTCGGAGAAACCATGGAACGAACGGAGCGGAATCGGAGTACTGGAATACCTGGGATGGCTCAGGCTCTGGATTGTTCGATCGGTGTCTGAACGGGTAAGATTATCTTTTGCATTCGGGGCATGATAAATTTACAGAAAGTCTACTTTATCGGGTTTCTTTGGGTATTCTATGGATCGTGGAATCATGAATGGTTCTGCAGAGTAGATACAATCTGTCCTAGAATCCCCGTGCATTGTGAAAACCGAAGAGGGCTAAGGAGAAAAAACTGGTTCGACTGTTACCGAGGCACTAATGCAACTTATCAATATTCCCCGTCTAACAATGTACCTAATGCTAGCGTAGGGTTCCTGGATGCAGATGCTGGTGCAGAAGCAGAATCTGCAGGAGAATGTTAAGGATGGATGATGAATTCTTCTCCTGCTTTGTATTCTGTGCGCTGTACAATTTGTAGGATCTGTGATGCAACCATTTATTTAGTACTATCTGGAGGTATACTAGTGTCAATGCCGAGCGGCTGTTCTTCCGTGACAGACAGCCGGTGGAGCCAGTGACGGCATCTGCATCGACGGTGGATTGCAGAGATTTCGCATTTTTGGTTCCGAACGGTCGCCATCCGGCCGAATTGTCTTTTTTTATTTTTAATTGTTATTTTTAATTGCTATTTTTTATTTTCATTTTCCGGTAGATTGATTTATTTTACTTTATATCGCCCCTTATGGCCGCGTCCTGGTCCCGCGAAGGATTTATGCTCACGACCCCTCGCCCAATCACTCTATATCAACCCGTCAATCGTCCATAACACAATACACAGGATTGATGTTGATGGCGCGATCCCCGAATTCATGTCCATGTCCACCGTTGAGATGAACGCGGCCGAACCTCCCGCCCCCATTGACTGGTGCAATTTCTGGACAGAATCTGAACGGGTGCGAGAACCGGAAAGCGAATGTGAACGCTCTCTGACCGCGATCATGGCCCCGCGAACCATCGCTATCGTCGGGGCCGGGATCGCCGGTATCGCTTGTGCTTTGTCTCTGGCCAAAGAACTGACCCCGTTCGTTCCCGACCTGCAGATCAATATCTTCGAACGACACGAGATACTCTCCACTTCCGGCGGCGCCATCAACCTCACCCCCGTAGCACAACGACATCTCGACCAGCTAGGCGTGCTGGAGGAGTTGGACCGACTCGGCGTAGAGGGCGGATCGGATGTCGATGCCATCGAGGTTTTCTCTAGTCGATCGGGACGGCAGCTCGGGTCTATCGATTTCACAGACTCGTCCGGGAAAGGCATCGGCGGATACAAGGGACGAAGAGTGATGCGGATTATGCTCTCCATGGCGATGCTGACGACCGTGGAGCGTACGAAGAACGTCAACGTAGTGTTCGGGAAGAAACTGATACGCGGCGAGGAAACCTCCGACCAAGCTATCTTGTATTTCCAGGACGGCACCACCGCGAAGGCAGATCTGGTGCTGGGATGTGACGGCGTGCATTCGGCCACTCGAACCAAATGGGTGGCTCCGGGATCCGTCTCCGAATACACGGGGATATCATTTGTGCAGACCGTCGTGGAGTCTAAGACGGTGAAGGCTCCGATCCATTTCCGATCCACCGCCTTGAATATCTCGCGACATGGCTCGCTCATCTCCAGTTACTGTGACCGTGAACACGAGCAGATCTTCCTCGCGGCTATCGTGCAGGTTCCGGAGAACTTGCTCTCACAGTACCGATTGGAGAGTGGAGCGGATTGGCGCAAAAAAGCAACCATTAAACGCGCCCTCAGTGAGGAGATGCGTATTCGGTTCGGTAAATCCGGTCTGCCCTGTATTCGCGAGATGACGAGCAATCCCGCCGATTGGATGATGTATCCTGTATATCAGGTCCGGCCGGGAGTACGATGGCATACGGAACGGGTGATGCTATTAGGTGATGCTGCGCATGCTGTAAGTCTATCTATATCCTATACCCTATATCCTATATTTCCGGGTTATACTAAATATGTAGATGCCCCCTCGAGACGAATCCGCCGCATACGCACTCGACGACGCGATTCTCTTCTCGCGGATCCTATCCAAACATCGGCACGAGCCACCGTCCGCTGCATTCAAAGCCTATGAAGACCTGCGACGCGAGACGGTCAACGCGGCGTTCCGATCATCGCGACGCATGTGGGAGAAACATCGCGATATGAGCTTCCTCGAGGGTCGGTTGAAGGAATGGACGTTGCCTTTTTATCTGCGCAATTCGAGAGAGGCGCGGCAGGCGGCGTGGGAGTTTGATGCCACTAAGATCAGTATTCCTGTTCCGGTGGAGGAGCAGAGTTCGTCGTCGACATATTCGTTTGAGAAGGGTTACTTTTCGAGGATATCACTATGATCTCTCTCTCATTTTTATTTTATGTTATTTTTTGTGTATGTTTTTTTGGCGTTGGTGAGTGTTTGGGTATAGAAGGTTTGATAGCTGATGTATGGCATACGAATAATCCTAGTATTCTGAATTGATAGGAGTTGAAGAGAGAGAAACATCTGTCTATAGGTAGTTTCTTACTTCGTGTCCGTAGACATGAATCGTATAGCCGAGGTGATTGGCCGACCCCACCGAGTCAGCCATCCCGAACGATGACTCCAACAACACACACGACAAGATCGGTGAATACAACAAAATGACATTCTCCTCTATCCCCCTGATTGACTGGCAGGCTTTGCACTCCGACACCAAACCGGAAGCACTTGCCCAGCTCCGCGATGCCATCTTCCAGGTCGGATTCCTCTACCTGACCAACCACGGCCTGGAGGATCTCATCCGTCGTGCCCATGCCCATCTCCCTGAGCTCTTCGACCTGTCCGACGAGGTCAAGCAGAGCGTCAATATGATCCATTCTCCCTCTTTCGTGGGATATACCTGTCTAGGTGCGGAGACGACCGCAAGCAGGACGGACTGGCGGGAGGTTCGTCCAATTCTATAAGTTGATACTTCTACGCATCTGACATAGACAGCAATATGATTTCGGATCCCCCGGTATGAAGAAATGGGCTCTGGAAGATCCCATCTGGCAACGGCTTGAGGGGGAAAGTCAGGTAAGTACCGTAATTATTCGGGTTAAATAGACGACCTTAAGAGTTATTATATAGTATCCCACGGAACACACCAAAGACCTTGTTGAGGAATACATCCAGTCCAGCGCCTCTCTGGCGCGACAATTCGTGCGTGCCGTTGCAGAATGTCTATCCCTGCCGACGTCCACTTTCGACTCCTTCCTGGGAAACATGGACCGACTGAAATTCATCAAATATCCCCCTGTCGCGCCTGGTTCGCAGGGCGTCGGTCCCCACAAGGACTCGACGGGGTTATTCACCTTCCTGGCGCAAGACGATACCGGTGGACTGCAAGTGCTGAACAAAAATGGTGAATGGATCGATGCACCACCTATCCCGGGGACTTTGGTTGTGAATATCCAGCAAGGATTTGAAGCCATCACGGGGGGTATTTGTACGGCGACAACGCATCGGGTTGTGGTATTCTCCCTCCCCCTCCTCCCCCCAACTTTTCTCTATGTATTAATAAAATAGGCTCCCATCTCCCGAACCCGATACAGCATTCCATTTTTCATGGGCGTGCGCATGGACTTGACGCTCCCACAGCTGGAGGAGTCCGCCGCGCATATTGTGCAGCGTATCCCCGCCAGTGATGATCGCAAGAAACGCGCCGTCGATGTTCCGAGCGAGTTTCTCTCGCCGTTGTATTCCTGTGTAGGTCTTATCCTTGACTAGCTACTTTTGTGCTGACTGGGTAGTTCGGCGAGGCATACCTTCGAAATCGTATCATTAGCCATCCTGACGTGGGGAAGAAGTGGTATCCGGAGTTGTATGAGCGATATTCTAAGTAGGACTCGGAGAGAGTATATTATGTAGTGGGTAGAAAGATCTACGGTTTAACTTTGAGATAAATAGATATGACCTCCAACTTCATGTGTCCAGCTGTAGTCAGTTACAGGTATATTTAGCAGTTACAAGTTAGTCAGTTTATATACTAGTAATGTGTTAATTGCAGAAAAATAATACATCCCCCTAACTAAATTATCAAACTCCAGTCTGCTCTGAAGAAATACACATAATCAAACTTGACTCCACAACATATTCTCCCTATAGATAGTTGTGGTCAAGACTTGCAGTCTACTTAACTATTCTAGCAACCTCCCAGCTTGATATTTCTACCAATCAATGTTTTCAACACTTAGTATTTGATATACTCTTAATATAATATCATAGATACCGCTTTATACATTACTAAAACTACCTGGGTAATTCACTAGCCGACTCTACTGTATATTTACATTTGATATTATTATGCGTAAGTATCAAGCATAATATCAAACATAAATCGTACTAATGTTTGACCGGAAGCATTCCGAAAGATCGATTGTATAATCGGTGGAGATCGGCTCGCTAAGCGCACTAGCAACCACCACTCCCGCGTCGATCCCACTCAGGGATCTGATCTGTCCTTCTTACTATTCCCTGTTAGAGGATACACCTATACGACATGGCTATCGAGAATACTGCTCTGGAATCCCTCCGCAGCACGCTGCACTCCTCCACTGTCTACACGCCGGATTCCCCGGGGTATCAGGAGAGTTTGCGTCGATGGTCCGAGACGGGAGTTAAACCCGCTGTAAGTATCCTTTATCCTTCGGTATGTATAAGCATATATTAACTAGGCAGGGAGTGGTGGTCATGCCCACTGAGACGGACGATGTTCGCACAGCGCTACTTTGGGCCCAGACCCACGGGATAGACATAGCCGTCAAAGGCGGCGGACACTCCGTGGCGGGAACCAGTTCCAGCGACGGCGGACTGGTAATTGATCTATCTCGGATGAACCGCGTCACGGTGGACGAGACGACGCAGACGCTACGGGTGGGCGGCGGCGCAGTGTGGAAGGACGTGGACGAGACTGCGGCGCAGTACGGGCTTGCCGCGGTCGGGGGCACAGTGAACCACACTGGAGTGGGCGGATTGACGCTGGGAGGTGGGTACGGTTGGCTGAGCGGACAGTACGGACTCACGATTGACAATCTCCGATCGGCGACGGTGGTGTTGGCCACCGGGGAGGTGGTTACAGCGTCCGAGGAGTCCCATCAGGATCTCTTCTGGGGCTTGCGCGGCGCGGGATACAATTTCGGCATCGTGGTCGAGTTCACGTTCCAGGCGTATCCGCAGTCCGACCCCGTGTATGCGGGGATCGCGTCGTTTGCGCCGGAGAAGCTGGAAGGAGTGGTGCAGGCCTTGAACCAGCTGATGGAGAAAACGGATCCCCGGTCGGGGGCGATGTGTATTCTGGCGCAGCCGCCGGGGGCGCCGAGTATGCTGGCAAACGTGCTGGTGTTTTATAACGGCACGCAGGAGGAGGGCGAGCGTCGATTCGCGGACCTCCTGGCGCTGGAACCGATGGTCAACATGATCCGTATGATCCCGTACTCGCAGGTGAATTCGTTGCAGAATCCAATGGCGACGTACGGCGATCGCAAGACGTTCAAGGGGGTGTTTTTCCGCACGCCGCTGGATGCGCGGTTCCTGCGCAGCGTGCTGGACGAGATGAACGCGAAGAACGACGAGCATCCCGACTTGATACCCGCCTTGTTGCTGGAGTGGTACGATATGCGTCGGACCTGCGATGTGCCCTTGCAGGCTACAGCGTTTGCCAATCGGAGTGCTACGCAGAATGGACTGTTGACACTGCGGTGGACGAGCGAGGAGATGGATGCCGTGTATCGGCAGTGGGCTCGAGATATTCAGTCCCGGTTCCAGCAGGAGTTTGATCGGAGTGGACCGGAGGAGGATGTTCCTCAGTATATCAATTATGCCGAACGTAAGATCCCCTGACTGAGATCAAAGAATAACATGCTGACTGCTGACGAAATAGCGGGCGACGTGGTGGTGAAGAACATCTACGGGGGGAATCTCCCTCGACTTCGCGAGGTCAAGAAGAGATATGATTCCAGGAATATCTTCCATAAGATGCACCCGATCGTGTGATACAAGTTTGTCAGATGGCTTGAATCAAGGACTGGAATGGTGGCTGTGTACATATAAACCCCTTACGCCATCCCTTGAATACTCTTCCATCTTCAGTCAAACAGTCATCAATTAATTTAGTTCTATTCATTTTATGTATCTCTGTCTATCTATCTGCCCGTCTATCTATCTATCTATCATGTACTGGCTTCTTCTAATCCCCCTGGTCCAGGCATTCACCGTGGACCAGCTCTGGACGCTGGAGAACCACTTCTGGACGCAATTCCTCTATCCAGCCAATACTAAGCAGATCAACGCCACCGACACGTCCGTCTTCGCTGAGAATGTAAGCCTTCATCCCATCCTACATCGTACATCCTATATCACTAATATCTATGTATAGGTCCACGGCCGCGTCGACATCACCCGAACCTTCACCGGCCGCGATCTCAACAACGAATACATCTTCGGACTCTTCACGCAGCCGGAATCTGTCAGTCTAACCGGTGTACCTATCGCCTATGATATCACCCAATTCAGCGGCAACGACCGCATCGCGTCCGCCACAACGGTGGTCACATTCAACGTGACAGCCTTCCAGACCATCCTCCCCATCACCATCGACACCTGGATCGAGTTCAACCAGGATGGCCAGATCATACAGTACGACGCTACATTCCGCTGGTTCGACTACTACGTCGACCGACTACTTCGTCTCGCGGCAGAGGAATTCCAGACGACGGTAGACGAGGCGAAGACTCGCGTCGCGGGACTGATTGCCGACACTGTGTGCGAGGTTAGTATGCAAAATTGTGCATCGTATGAACACTACGAGAGTCATGAGCAGTGTGTGGAGTTTCTTACTATGGAGACGCGGTTCGGAATGCCATTTGAACTCGGAAGGAATACACTCCTCTGTCGGGAGGTTCATAAACATATGGTTTCGTATCGGCCGGATGTTCACTGTGCGCATATTGCGCCTTCCGGCGGTGATTACTGCGTTGATGATATGGATTATGAGGCGGTGGTGTTGCAGCGGTATTTTCCTGATTCCTGGGTGGTGGGTGGATTTGCGGAGGATAATATTTGGGTTGCTTGATATCATCGAATAATCAGTACTCTAATGGTTCAGTAATCTAATACTAAACCACAATATAGTTATATTATATAGAAGAAGACCACCCCATCCACCCCAGCACAATCCCCAATTTCAACCCCGTCGCAATCCACAACGCCGCGAAGATATTCCCAGTCCCCTTGGTAATCCAACCACCAGCGATAGCACCCACCATAGTGAGCACGAAAGCAATCACACGCCGATCGCGCTTCTCGTTCCGCACAAGAAACAGCTTCGGGTCCGACATCAAATCACAAAGAAGACTCGTGATAACCACAGTTGGAATCTCATTGAATCCCAGCGCGCGACTTGCCACGATCTGTCCGGCGGATTGGATACTCAGGAGCACGATGGGTGCTTCCTGGGTCCATTCTGTATCGGTGGAAGAGGTATTATTCTTCGGGATGCCGGCGATGGCACCGCTTTGTACCAGGACGGCCGTGATAATCAGCATGATGACCTGGAGCAGGAAGGAGAGGATGAGGGTTCCTCGTTTTGTCGCGCCCAGGAAACGGTTCAGACGAGCGAAGATGAATGAACCGATGATGAAGCAGCCGATGGAGGTGAGGGAGCGAGCCCAGCCGTATGGACGGGGGTTGAGATTGGATGCGCCGAGGCCGACGAAGATTGTATTTCCTATGCATTTCCATCAGTTCTGAATATGTGGATTATGTATTTGTATCGATTTGCGGAGACGGACCGGTTTGCATCGAGACAAATGTATTGTACGCTATATCATTAGCCGTCAGGAATGTCTGAGCATGGGAATGAGATACATACCATTGTAAATCGTGCTATCCACTAAACCTGAAGAAAAACAGCAGGCGAGAAGAGGCCAATGGGCATATTGAGGCTGGATCTCCGCTCTCAGAAAGGTCGAGAGACGATTCTTCTTCAGGTCTAACATGGCAATAGAGAGGATGAACTACCAATATAGACAGGAAATATTTCCATAATGTCTAATAAATATCTCTACTGTGAAGCCAAGAAGCCGAGACTTCTGTCATTCAACATTAGTTAGCAATTAGTGGGTCAAAGCTGACTGACACTATACGGAGATAACCATCAGACGAATCAGGTCCAATTCCGTCTCCATCGTGCAGAGAATTCTGCAGGATTACTTGGGTATGAGGCCCTCTTACTACTTACTACTCAACATGGCGATCGACAAATATGACCTAAGCGCTGAGGGGATTGATTCGCAGAGATTCCTTGGCGAGAAGTTTCTGAGTAATCGGATGATGTTTTGTGCAGCACGGCAGAGCCTCCATGTTTGATAACCCTGATACCATGACGCTAATAGCCATAACAACCCAAATATGGACAGCAGATAATGCCTCATGACAAATCCAACCGGGTCACTCCCGCAGCCTACGTAACTCGGCATCAATCACCAGGATCAAGCCCCGGTTCAAAGGCTCCATCCCCGACGGATCCTGTCCAATCGCTTCGAACGTGCCGTGCGGATGTTTATCAAGACTAGTTTCTTGGCCTTATCTTGGCATTCTCTTTTCGTTTTTTATTTTATTTTTTATTTATTTCATTATTTGTTAAAAAATAAAATAAAAAAAAGAAGGAAGAAGAAAGCACATGCCAACTCCGCCTCAATGCTGTATAACCTGAGTACTATCCATATGCATGGATGGATGGACGGATAGGCGGGATAGGCGGGATAGGATGGGATGGATGGGATGAATGGGATGGATGGGATAGTTGGATAGACGGGATGTGTACCACCACTTGATCGACAGACAATCACCACCGCAGAACTCCGGAGGAATCCCCGATTACGACATTCCCCCTCTTCTCCATCTCTTCAGCAGTTGAGCTCATCTCCTCTCCGCCGGGCCCAGCCAAGGTCCTTGGCTTTGAAACCCGATTCTCGGCACCATACCAGATCTTCCGTTTCCCCTTCTTTTACGGGCCGTTCCGTGGAGAGGACTGAGGACGGTGGATCTGCTCCTTACCAGGCTGAGTTCTCAGTTATCTATGGAGTAGAGAGGTATTGGGAGAAGAGAGAAAGACGGCTCCGGCGAATTTCGTCCCGAAGGAAGAGTTCAAAATTCGACTTCCGGGGATTCAGCACAGCCACAGTCAGTACTACTCGGTGATATATGGCCGGATATTAATTTTGATTCTTACTAGGGTTCCTGCGGTGCTTTCTCTTCACCCGTCCCTGGTTGGAGTCCTCGTGGATGGCTGACTGGTCTGGATCCATCATTCTCAGCCTGTCGTTTCACCTGCGTCTTATTAGACTTGTCGTGGAGTCAGCCAGTTCAAATGCCTATATGTAGGTATGTACTTTGATGGAGTCGATGGATGAATTACGCTATTGATTGAGTAATTCTGGTCTAGACTTACTTTTTATGCTTCTGATTAGGTTTGCTTTTCGCATTTCATATTCCATATTTTATATTCTCGACACTGACAATTGGACACGGAATCAAATGAATTTTTTAAAAAAAGAATGAAAAAAAAAAAAGGATAAAGGGAAATAAATGAGAAATCCTCCGAATAAACGCAGATCAACCCACAAACACGGGGCTAGCCATGCAGCAAAAATGAGAAATAAAATAAAAAGGGAAAGATATGAGGCCAAGAACCGAGCAATGCGGATCACAACCCGCAGTCTGACATACATCTTGACAAGCCCTACTTTTCAGTTTTTGAGCCAGTGACTCGCTGCCAACCCTTGGCGTGCAGTCACCTCTGGTCTGGAGGAAGTCTCGCCTATTCACACGGACTTATCCCATCCCCTTGTCTGGGGACAAGCTCCACATCGTCAGGGCCAACTGCTTATCTCTTCGCCAAGATCGTGTCTGCAATTTCTACTCTGGGAAGAGACGGGGGGTATTCCCCCCTCATCTGACCTTGGAAGGTTTCGTTTCGGGGTCTCCGGACTCCGGATATGTCCCAGGTAGTGCTGCAATGATCTGGTTCGGTCTTGTCATTCGTCGGGACCCCGGTTGATGATGAGCAATTGAGCATGACCTTCTCTTCAGCCAAGTACTTGAGTTGCATTCTATACTACTCGGTACATGGGGAGGTTGGTAGGATGCGCCAGGGTTTCATCCCGGAGGGAATTTTCTCCGAGGTATGAGAATGGCCTATATAAAGGTCTTCCTTTGACCTCAGAAGCTCCTAGTTCAGACACTTCTAAGATTCAGAAAAGATAGTATCTCATCTTCTTGAGTTTAGATACACATAATGAAAGTTGAAGAACCCTCCACCCCCATCTCAACGTCCACCTCCGCCTCCCACTCCACCTCCAGCATGGCCATCACCATCACCGTTGAAAAAGACGGCTACTACGAAGTCAATGGCACGCGGCAGGAGCCCACCGTGTCGCTGCACATGTTGGCCGGAGCCTCCAAACTTCGTCGTCAACTCCACGACTCCAACGAGTTGATCGTGTGCCCCGGTGTGTATGATGGGCTGTCTGCGCGGGTGGCTATGGAGGTTGGCTTCAAGGCTCTCTACATGGTACCTCCCTCTACCGTATCCATGCCATTAGTGAGATATCTAATAAATTAGACTGGAGCTGGAACAACGGCCTCCAGACTGGGTATGGCCGACCTGGGCCTGGCTCAGCTATACGATATGCGCACTAATGCCGAGATGATTGCGAATTTGGATCCGTATGGACCGCCTCTCATTGCGGATATGGATACGGGGTATGGAGGTATACTTCTTCCGCCTCCAATATATTCTATATAAAAATGCTGACGATATAGGCCCTTTAATGGTTTCCAAATCCGTGCAACAATACATCCAAGCCGGCGTCGCCGGCTTCCACATCGAAGACCAAATCCAAAACAAACGCTGCGGCCATCTCGCCGGTAAGAAAGTCGTGGCCATCGAAGAATATCTGACTCGGATCCGGGCTGCGAAACTCACCAAGGACCGACTGCACTCTGACATTGTGTTGATTGCGCGCACCGACGCGCTGCAGCAACACGGCTACGACGAGTGTATTAAGCGACTGAAAGCGGCGCGTGATCTAGGCGCCGACGTTGGACTGCTCGAGGGGTTCACCTCCAAGGAACAGGCAAGACAGGCCGTGCAGGATCTAGCTCCTTGGCCGTTGTTGTTGAACATGGTGGAGAATGGGGCCGGGCCGGTGATTACTACCAAGGAGGCTCAGGAGATGGGGTTCCGGATTATGATCTTCTCGTTTGCGTCTCTGGCTCCGGCGTATCTAGGTATCAAGGGAGCGTTAGAGAGATTGAAGAAGGATGGTATTACTGGTATTCCGGATGGGTTGGGACCAAAGAAATTGTTTGAAGTCTGTGGGTTGATGGATTCAGTGCGGATTGATACGGATGCTGGGGGAAGTGGATTTGCCAATGGCGTTTAATTCGGATGATGCGTTTTCTTCGGTTTACTTGGTCATTTTACCATCAATCATTCAAATTAACTAAATTAACTAAATTAAGATTAACCCCGGTAAAAACTACAAGATGGTTGGCGCCAATACTCCGTACTTAGGCCCGACCTCGTATCCAACTAGTGCTCACTGCTCCACAGCTCACTGCTCTCTCAATCACTCCTGGTGATTTCAGTCTTATGTCCCCGTCGGTTCAACCCCCCATACTAGCTTCGGCTCAAACCCTTGCTTCCCGCCCTCAGTGTCTTCGCATAATCCCGGCCATAGACTCAGCCGTACCATCTGCTTTCCGCTCGTGACGCTCTTCATCTTATCCGTGTGCACCTGGCACGCCGCACTGTGGACAAATAGTATACTTATTCCAGTCGCTCAATTGTCCACTTGAAATTGGCGCATTTGCTGCATGATTTGTGCTAACCGCGCCATCCTGCCTCCCGGTGGGGTGCATGCATATTCACCCAGCCCGAACTCGGGCCAGAGAATCGTAGCGCAAACCTTGGTGTGCCATAGTGCATGTGCTTGAATGCCATGCTACTAGCGACTCGTCAGTGGCTGGCGACATGTGGGCCTGCTCGGTTAATACTTTCGGTCCAATGGCACGGACGGAAGATACAATACAGTCTTGGACGATCCTCGCTTGCATGAGTCTCCAGTGATCTTCTTTTCGGACGGTTTCAGGTCCTGGGATAGTCCACGAGAAGATATGCCGGCAGATGTATTCATCACGGCATGTGCAGGAGCCCAAAAAATAGGGCATGGTATGTGGACGCTCAGCCTGAGTGATTCTCAACGATGGCGGACCTTTCAGTCGGGTTATGTCTGCGAAATTTTTTATCACCCAGGCGTCGACGCGTCGAGGGAGCACCGTCATGATGCTACTCGCTTCCTCATCGTTTAATGGATCAGGATAATAGTTCAATGTGTTGGTTTTCTTTAGAAGTTTTAGGGTCTGCTTGTTGTTGGTCTCTCGTTCGCTCCCGAGCTAGTACTCTAGTTCTATAGATCGCTATCGCATTGATGTGGCTTTTTATTCTCAATCATCTCGACTTCAGCTATTACTTGTGGAGAAGAGCTTCCTGGAGTGTTTTACTGCTTATCACCATCTCTGAGGAATGGGGTTACGATTCTCCTGGCAAATGGTATATAAGGAGTACAATTTTCCATGGCCATGTCTGGTCAGAGCTCAAGCCAAATATGCGCGGAAGGCTTGCTCGAGGGCTCATATCCTGTGTGGTCAATGTGCCATTCTGATCGAACTCTGACTGTGTTGTGTATTTCCATTGCCAATATGTGATAATAGCACTTGTATATAAATCAGAATTTGATGATTTTCTTCCGTGAGCGACACATACCAAACAGGATGTTCTGAACCCACTTTGCTCACATGATGCTCTCTTCTGAACGCTCCAGGCCACTCGCGCTAGACTTCGACCAGCTATAGCGGTATATCATGATGCCTAGATAGCTGAGCTGCCGAAACTGAAATAGTTTCTACTTGGCCTGGGTGCGGAAACAGTATGTCTCTTGTCTCCCCAGCTCTGCTTACTCTAATGAATCCAGGAACTGCCCCCAAGAACCGGACAACAATCACCTACTCGGGCTCCAAGCTCTACGGAGTTATCAAACCAAGTCATTCAAGGCTCCTTCTCGATAACTGTCAGAAATCCTAGTACCAGCCCTCTGTGGCTTCTAACCTGCTGCTGAGAGAGCACGACAAGACCGCCGTGGATGTAGCGGGGGCCTACGATTCGCATCTGGTCACTCACATCTAGGGTCTCTTGCAACTGACTGTGCCTTCAGTTTGATCGGATATGGCAAAGGATGCGATCATGAGAGTGGCTTTGAAGGCAGACATGTCTGCCGGTCGTGTCACTTTGGTGTCTGAGCCCGAAGCAGCAGCACTGTACTGTCTGGGAGCGATGGATGGAAGGTTGATCGAGGGGAATAACTTATTACTGTCATTGGAACCATACGCTGACAGTTTGTAGAACGGTGACACGCTCCTTGTGGTTTATGCCGGCGTTAGCACCGTCGATTTGGTCTCTTACGTTCTGAAGAGACCATCCCTTAGTGTATCGGGGGTCTTAGCCGGAGCAGGTACATTCTCTCGTGTGTAGTGACAGAGGAATGCAGCTAAGATGATAGGTGCAATGTACGGATCCACAGTGTTGGACGATCGCTTCGAAAACTTGCTGAGCCAGCTGTCTGGTCGAGAAAAACACCATGAAATGCCCGAAAAATCACACTACATGGCTCTTCAATATTGTCAGGACACCATTAAGCCAAAATTTGATAAGGAACTTGATGGTGTATTCTGTGCCGATGCCCAGTGTCGAAGACGATATTGGGATCGGGGTAGAGGTAGGCTTTATCCAGCTGGATGGGTGCGTTGCATAGCTTCCTTGCGTTCTCGGGATTAACAAGGTGATACAGCCGCGGAACACGTCAGTTCACCCGCCAATGTTTCTATCTAGTCGAGGCTAATGATCTACAGATGGTCCGCTGTAGTACAGCATGTACCGATGACACTGCACATGACACTACTAATGGATGCAGAGGCGCGGTCCAACACGGATCAAGTGGAAATCAGTTATTGAATGAATTACCCATCAACATTATGGAATCGATTTTTACGCCACCTATAACCCCTAGAGACATAGGCCCAACGAGGCCTGGTGGTCCTCACGAGCAATGGAAAGAGGGTAATCAGATACGTTGGTATATCAAAAAGGACACAAACCGTTCCATGTCCAGACATGAATTTCTCAGCCATTTCTTATAGAGTCAATCCATCACCGAAGACAATCCCACTAAACTTCCTTTTATTGGATAGTCGGCCCATATAATCCAAGCAACCTCTGTGGGACGACCGACTTATACCTTTGTCACAAGAAATATGCTCCTGCGAGAAAACTCGTGGTGGAAGGCTTGTCCCGTGGCACCGTTAAGCTAATTTGGATGTTTAGACGTCTCTGTATGTCAACTCCACTACGATCTTCGGTCTGTCACTAAAGATCACTTTGAAACAAAGAACTCTAAAGGTAAGAAGTACTATAAAGCTAATTACAATATCGTTATGACCCCTATGTCTGGATACATTAAATTCGAGCTCAGGTTTAATGGAGTATCCTATGGATTTGTGAATGCTGAATATTAATGTGTAGGGCTTTCTGATTGCTACAAAGTTGTGGTCCCTTTCTTGCTTTTGGAGTTATTAGTTGCTTAAATGTGTCTAGCGAACTGCACATCTAAATCTTATTGACCTGCGTCCACTATCGTAGTGCTATAAGTATCATATCGCCAAAATTTCTAATAATGTAGAATCTAACCATATGTAGTATGTCGAGCCCTAGCCTATGGAAAAGAATACATTCGACCGGGTTTGCTACGGAAATCGAACAATGTAACAAAGATCATGTTAATTAAACATGCAATTCAAGATTACGTCTTATAGGACGTTAACACGCCCCCGGTCAAGTTTATAATGCTCTCCATCAAGTCTACCGATAACCGAACCAGAACGCTCACGGCTGATAGCGGTCACTTTCCAAACCACTCACCCACTGTACATTCACTATCTACAATTTATCCACAATCAACAAACAACAGGCAGAGATGGCTGATCTTAGTCATTCCAATTGGAGTTCCTCGACAAGACACCGGACCTTGTAATTCACTCGATCGGCATCACACGTCATGCACTTGAGCCAGGAGCATGACATCAGTGTACTGTCAGCATGCATTCTTATACCATGGGTCAATCCAGTTTCAACCAGAATTCCTAAAATGCGTATCACATTGTACCTGACATATCCAAAATATGTAAATTAATAAACACAACGATCCACCCATTCAAACCCTAGAGAATCGCTACACACCATGCCACCCATCCACGACCGCATCCGCGAAGACCTCCTCATCAAAGAACGCTCGCTCTGGACGGCCATAACGTCTGCAAATCCTGGGCCCGAATTGAAAAACTGTCCAACTCCGAAGCAAACCTGCTCTTCTGCAGACGCCGATCCTGACGCTGGATAGCAAGCCGTATATGAAGGAGACGCTCATTCCGTAGTAATCAGGGGTATTTGGCGACTGGGTCAACGACGTGCAGTCAGGCGTCAGATGGGAAATGGAGAATTGTTACACATACTTTGCTTTGATTTTGTGTGTTTAATTAGGGATAATTCTGATGTATAAGGTAGAGTATGAATTATGAGTCAACTGTATTGCTAGTCACTGAAGGAATTACCTGTTTCTGTCCTATGCCATATTCAAGGAATATCTGGTATTGAGTCATGAATTAGCTAAGTGTTTGATTAACGACACCGATGTATGTATGTATGATTGGCCAATCTTTTTTTTTTAATTTGTTTGACCCATCACTTATCTAAACTGCATCCAGTGTAAGTTAACTGAATCTGCTAGGCAAATGGAAACGCTATGATTAGAGACCATGTCTTAATATCTACGATAGGCTAAGATCCCGGTATCTGCTCTTGATTCCCATTAGTAACACTCAAATCCATACTGCTAATCTATATAGAATACTAATATATCTGCTATCTCCCATCGGCCAATGGAAATCCTGAAGGTGCTTATCGCGGCTTACGCCTTATTGTCTTATCCCCGCTGATCATGCCGCATCGGGATCACTGCCGTACGTACTGCCGGCATGATTTACTCATGCCTGAGGCTTCGGCCGGCGACCCCCGGTTGCTGATGCACTGAAGAGTCTTGCAGGGGTCTATATTAATAGCTACTATATCGGTCGATATTCTGGAAGATGCCGCTGAATTGCACAGTACACACATCAGAAGTCATGCTCTTTTTCCGGTCTCTCAGTGCTGGCTTGCTCTTTGCCAGCAGTTCTCTACTTTCTGCTGTCACCGCGAAACCCGCATCATGGCCCTACAATGCAGAGGTCAAACATGCACCCCATAAGATTACACCGAAAGTGTTCATTGTGTCTATGGTATGCACTGTTCGACAGAAGAAAACACATCTAACAGCATTAGTTTGAACCCGAAGCATCTGCCTGGTGGGGAATTCCCGAGTTCGACCTCTTGGCTCACAATATCACTATTCCTGGTGCCTCGCCTCTCTTCCCAGATGTGCATTGCACTGCCGACTACAGCGTTTGCCAGCTCATAACCGGCGAAGGAGAAATCAACGCCGCCGTGACAGTATCATCCATTGCTTTCTCCCCTCTTTTCGATCTGACCCATACCTACTTCCTCGTTGCCGGTATTGCCGGCATCAACCCCAAGGTTGGCACGATCTGCGGAGTGACCTTTGCACGGTTCGCCATCCAAGTCGCTCTCCAGTACGAGATTGATCTCCGAGAACTCCCCCATAACTACTCAACCGGCTATATTCCACAAGGTGCGCACGCGCCAGACCAGTATCCGACCAGTATTTACGGCACCGAAGTATTCGAGGTGAACTCCGAGCTACGATCCATAGCTGCTTCGTTCGCTAGGGAGGCCGCCCTCGCGGACTCCGACATGGCAAAGAAATACCGCAGCAACTATGTCACAGCTAATGGCGTCTACGAGGCGGCCACGCAGACCCCGTCGGTAGTGGAATGTGACGTCGCTACCTCCGACGTTTACTACAGCGGAACGCTTCTCAGTGAAGGATTCGATAACACCACCCAGCTCCTCACCAACGGAACAGGCAAATACTGTGCCACGGCACAAGAAGATAACGCCACACTCCAGGCGCTGCTACGTTCATCCTACCATAATCGCACGGATTTCTCTCGTATCATCGTCATGCGCACGGCTTCGGACTTCGAGCGTCCGTATCCCGGCCAGTTGGCGATTGATAATCTGATGTATGCCGATCAGGGTGCGTTCGAGCCCGCGGTGCAGAATTTGTATATTGCCGGTATTAAAGTCATCAGTGGCATTCTGAATGCATGGGATACAACCTTTGCCGCTGGTATCAGGCCGAGCAATTATATTGGAGATATATTTGGCACACTGGGTGGTCGCCCGGACTTTGGGCCCGGTCGAAAAGGCGCCTTGGCTGGGGCTGGGGTCATTACAAAAAGGGGTTTCGGTATGGTGCGGCGATAGTATAGATTGAACTACAAATATTGGTGCAGTGTGCATATAGATGATAGACATGCACTGCATTTGTAATATTTAAATGGTCTCTTATGTTTATAAACAGTTATCTACTTACCCTTTCCTTTGTGTTGTATAAATCTTACTCTACAGCAATAGAATATGGCACGTATTTCTCTTAGGAAATTCGAGGTACCATCGATCATGATATTGAATTGTACAGGGTCCAATCTAGTAGTATAAGGTTGGATTCGCGAAACTGCGTGTTCGATGATGAAGAAGAAGCGATTAGTATGATATTCAAATTAGATATAGTTTAACTAGGATCAGCAGAAGTTCGGAAGATTGTAATATAATAAAAGTTGCACGAGAACAAGACAGGATCGTAGGCAAGGTCACATACTCCAGTAATAGACACAGAAAATCATATAGCTCTATTATGTAGACACATGAAGTAAATAAGGTCACATTTCGGAGGGTTTGTAATAAAAGGGGCTTTAATAGCTTTATAGTGTACTATTCTAATGTACTGATTCCATTTTAACAATGTACAATCAATCAATCAATTACTGAGTGAATCTATCAGAGTATTTAAATCAAAGGACTCAAATTCCGCACGAGATTCTACCACCGATTGCCCGTCTTGTGTCCCATTCTACTGGCAATGCGGTAAAGTTGCAGTGCTTCTTTGATACGTGCATCAAGTACGCAAATCTTTCTTGGCTCCGAACCATCTTGCTACAGGAAGACTGTGGGGCAGCTTTGCCTTCTTCTTTTCTAGGTTGTGGGATATCGCTACTACTGTGCGGCGCTGTCTTTGGACTGCAACCGAGACCGGGTGTTCTCTTCCGTACGGCTGTCGTCCTCGACAATGACCTGTTTGCCCAGCTAAATATTGAAAAAATCGCCTATGTCCATCCACGACTTCGAGACAGATGATCTGGACCAGCACTGCTTGAATGACGGAACCATTGCAGAAAGTTTCACCAGTACACTGTTGTCTTTGGACAAGTTGTCTACGGACGCCGCTTTCATGTGCCTCAGGGGACCGCATCCTCGGCCCCTAGTAACCAATTTGAATATGCGCTTAAAGAGGATGAAAAGACATACCGAGCAGAGGAGAGCGACGACCCTATTATTAATAATGGAGCACTCGTCCACATAAGGCGCTCTCCGTTTGGTCTGTTGCTGCGATGTCCCAAGATTCTTGTTGGTTGTAATATCCTTAACCTGTGCATGAATTAGTTCTTCTACTTGCCTGTTCCGAGGGAAGTCTCATTTACATGGTCTTCTAAGGTTATACTAATTTATTGGTCTACACAGCTAAGAGCTTTGTGTATGCCTTTTCTCAATTTTGCATCTGCTTTCTGATCTCATGGCCGCCAGCCCCTCCGGTCTATGCTCTACTTCTACTTGCATACTGGCTTATCGCCATCCCACATTTAGTGTTCATATTCTGTCAGAATATATAACATGGAGTAAATAGGTATGAAATACGCCTGTATACTACGACGGATCTAACCCTGTTGGATTACCTGTTAGATTCTGTATATGGAGACTTTCCTGCTTATATCGTCCTAGGAGATATCTAGATGCTCTCGTTAAGATCAGGCTCCAATGTCTCTCATCAGCCTGCTTCTCCACCAGCAAGACTTTTATGCTTTTTACTTATCATGTCGACATTCTACCCCTCACATTTTCCAGTCTTCTAAATGCAACTTACCTGTCCCGCAGGTTTGCACTCTACTTTTTTTTGCTGCAGATTTTGCAAGACATATCTCCCATGCCTGTGTTTAGCACTGACCGAGTTTGCTCGGAAATATCTCCTCGACTCTTATGACACTCGATTTTCTCGGACACCTTTCTTTCATGTCCGAGACTAATCACAAAAACAACTCAGCAAGGTTTAATACCCTACTTAATCACCTCCCCATTGCTATTACTTTCATTTATTTTCCATATTTCCACATCGTTTCAGGGCATCCGCGTGCGACAGCGCGCGTCACCAGTAAAAATAGATTCCAAGAAGTGTAAGGTCGCTCTAGATCATGAATCGTGCATAAGCATCCACCAATTGTTTCATCAGTCAGGCAATGGCAATGGCTCTCAGCTATCATATTCCCCATCCTGGGTAGCATAGTGACCTCTACTTCTTCCTAATCTATGTGGTCGCAGCCAAGCCATGGAATAAAAATTGCACCCATGTAGGTACCTTTGTACGTCTCCACCCACACTAGTGCTGTGACTGGTTTATGCACGTATTAAAGCCCAATAATGTAACAGCAAATTGACCGGCCAGTTCAATTTCCATTCTCCCGCCCCATACAGGACCCTCATTGTCCACACAGTGCTGTCCAGTTCAATGTCAAATTAGCTGCCAATGCGGGTGCATACGTAACACACACGCCAACAAGCTGGTCTGGAAGGAAACCAGTCCGGAGTGGAATAATGCGACATGGGGTTCGAACATGGAATTCAGCTACTAGGTCAGATCTACCTACGATCCTGTGGAGCGTATCCAAAGAACCATCGACAACTTGTTCACAGGTAAATGTGAGTGACCCTATTCACGCGCGCCAGCCATTGGCTTGGTTTCATTGCAAACAGCCTGAATGTCTGATGCAATGTTTCTATAGTTTGTAAGCCTCCCAAGACTTTCAGCCTCACCAAGGAGGAAAACCTCAATGACTACACATCAACTATGTCCCAAACAGGTGACGGACGATGGCTAATGGATACAACTGTGGTCAGCGCGATTCCAGAGCCCCCCAGCTCGCGTCAAGGCTTCAAAATTAATTCTGCCTTCCAAAGAAGTTTGCGGGGCTATTTGACGTATACATGGCTTCGTTCGTAGTTGCATATCAGGATTTCTCTGATAACACATATGGCATCTCTGGAAAGATGATCGATCAATTGTCACTGCCGAACTTCTTGCCAGCGCTCGCATTTCAAGATCCTCTTCGAAACAATAAGTGGACGGACTGTTTATAATCCATCTTTTGAAGGGATTCCAAGAAGTATTTGTCACCTAATTCCTCCTGTGCTCCGCTATTATTAAAGCAGCCGAATAGTGCCGCACCTCATACCTCTGTCTGACCGTGGCGATGGCACAGGCCCCCTTCCTTTTTGTTCAACAGCTACAGAAGTTTATTACCTTATGTCTAGTACTATTTAGGTAAGCCAGTAACTTCTACTTATGTTGCGCAGATCCTTTCTAACACTTATATGTGATATCCCCTCTACCAATAATGGACAATTTAGCGGCATTTTCAAATGCGCCATATCAAGGGATATTTAACGAAACGTATTGTGCTCGCAGAAGCAGCTTTTACAACCCTTCAAAATATATCCAAGAGATGGGACAATTTCCATATAAGGATTCATTTTTAAGCCACTCATTACGTGACTTTGACAATAATGTGCTGTGCAATAGACTAGAAGGAAAAAATGCACTAGAAAAGACAGATAAATTCAGAGAACAGTAAGGAAGTGAGGCAAAATTTCGAGATTACATGGAGGGTTTAGCAGCAAGCTAGTTTCTACCATTGGTGTTGATATTCGTCGCTTATCAATGTACTATACAAAGCCCAGTGTCACACTTCTCATTCCGCAGCAAGGTAGAATTGTAGTGGATGAGCAAAGGGAGGCTTTAGCTGAGACATCCCCCTGTGTGGAATGCAGTTAACTTATTTCATAGAATACCTTAGATCATACCAGCCTTCGTGGCAGTGAATAAAGAAATATTAATGTGTACTGTACAATATCCGATTCTGGTGAGAATAGTGTCCTGTTTTGCCTATTTTCTCAGTGGCGTCACGTCCCGTTTCTTAAGTGAATCCTAACTATTCCTAGAACTAAACTGTTATATCTTGGTAATACCGGTACAGCCAAGCTAGTTCGCCCACACCTTGGTGTATGTAAGGAGGGGAATGCGGTTGATCCCGTACGAACGCTTAATGCCACTTCAATTGAGGTTCCAGATGAGTTTAGCCAAATCGATTGTAACAGTAAGCAAGGCAAGACCGGTCGACTGTGCGTCTGCTACGGGGAGGGCAGTATCAATCTGGAAAGGGCAGTGCTACGGCCATATCGCGCTCGCTCCCACCATACCTACTACACCTAATTGGGCCACTCTACTATCTATATATCTCTGTGTTCTCCCCAACACCGATATGGCGTAGTGTTGGATGCATGTCGATAGGTTTAGGTCCATGATTATGCTCTGTAATAATAATTTTAGGCCGCTTCCGGGATCGCTTCTGGAATGATAAATTTTTATTAATATTATATTTATTGGACAAATAGGGCCAGTGTAAAGCCTTAAAAAGGTGTTGGGAGTACATTCCAACGCTATACTGTTCTGTTGGTATGCGTAATCAGATACAATGTGGTTAAAAAGAAGGTTACATGTGGAGGTAAAAATGATGTAATACGCCCTAAAGTTATGCCCTATCTGGTGATCACGAAATTAAATTAGGTGTAGTGTGTGTGGTGGGAGCAAGGTGTGGCTGTAGCCCTCCCTGTGGAAAATGCTCCTGAATCAATGCTCCTACTACAAGCAAGTCACGCAGTAGAGCCCCATCGGAATTCTTTATGAGGAGCCCTTGTTACTCTTGCAGGTTCTATTTGACCGAATAAGCAGATATTCTCCTTCACAGAACACGTATACGCTTTAACAGGAAGCGACTTATTGGGTCCTCTTACTCCTCTAGTAAGGCCCAGAGATAAGTTTCCTTTTGGGGAACTCTGAGCTTTTGACCTGAATGTTCGGATATAGAAAAGCGCGCTACTTCACGCAATCTCCCCCCGGCAAGGATAATGCTGCCTAGAGAATCCAATAGTGTCCGCAGTTTGCCCACTGTCATGGCGCTAGATATTGGCGGAGGTCTTGGCGAGCCCGAAAATTTGGGGCTAAGAGAAGTATTTGACCTCACCATGCAACCCTGAAAGACATCACTAACCCGACTGAGCACTAGAAGGAGGTTGAAATTGGTTTTGGTCCCTGTCAAGCCGGCCTAGGCGGCCTTTCGCTTGCTGAGCGAGAGGATCAGAGGAGATTGCCCGCCGATAAGTCAAGCACTTTTAAGTCTCATTTGAACACCCTAACAGCTTTCGAGGGTGTTGTTGTTGCGCCACAGAAGCGAGACCCCTGCATTTAACATGACCATGGGCCCGCTCCCCTTTCAAAATCCAGATATTACTCCTCTCACATGCTCTGTTCTAAATCTTTCGAGAAGTGGTTAAGACCGTAGACTTGACCAGCAATCGCAGCCATGCCTAACGTTTCAGTCGCTGGTGGATGGTGGAACTTTGAGAACTATGGCCCTGTTACGACGACTTTCACCCAGCCCACGAGCTGTTCTGCGATAGACAATCTTCAACTCGGCTACGTGACTGACTCCCTCGCGCGTATTGAATATGCTGTTCAATGTACCAAAGAGTTCGATTCTGGCTGCCTTCCAACCGCCACCGTGACGGCAACAGCATCGCGCGACTATGATATGTGGGTTGGGTATGGAGGGTATTACTCCCCAGGCCTGTACTGCCCCTCTGGATGGGCGACAGTGGGCCTGGCCGCACGCGACGGGAACAAGTCGCTCAGTAAGTCGGGAATCCTGACCACCTCGACAAGCGAGCGTTATCCCTCCTTCGACGACCCAGCAACTTTGTTGGCGAGAATATTGGAACCGAGCCAAACCATGGCACTTTGTTGCCCGAGGTGAGTTCTTTTTGCAATGCAGTAGGAAAGAAGGAAGAGCATTAATCGCTGACGCAACTCCCAGCACTATGACCCCAGACAATCTGGGCGGATGTTACTCTCTGGTGCCAGATTATAAGCCAACTGTAGGCTGCTATGTCTACGAGCATGATGAATACCAATATGAAACATCCACCAAGCTATACACGTACGGTAGCTCCACGCGCACCCACGTCTGGGAAACACCCACAGCTACCGATTCCATTCTGACGACTTACACGGAAACATTGTATGGTATTGATCAGTCATTGTTGACTGCCATATCCTACATGCCCATGGTGACGCTTGTCCATCATCAATCCGATCTTCAGTCAGTTGGCACAGGCACTGGCACAGCTGAGTCCACGGCCACTGGATCTACAGGTACTGCTGCATCTACGTCGAATGCTGCAGGTAGGCTGGGTCCAAGGACGTCTGCTTGGGATGGACTGGGTGCTGTTCTTGGGGTTTCTGCTGCTGCAATGGCTCTGGGGGCTGCTATTATTTTCCCATGGTAGACCCCCTATTTGGGTCATCAACCCGGTTTTAGCACACATGGGCTGAAGTGAGTTAAGACGTTATCTATTACTGAAAGAAAATTAAACGAGAGCATGGGTCGCAATCGCGGAGCATGTCCAACGTAAAGAATCGTGGACTGGAACTGAAGGTACATATAAAAGCAGGCTGTGTCTGTAAAGGGTTGTAGCCTATTTGAAGTCTCTACTGGCTCTTGATGGCCCACAACACATGATTCTCCTTTCGTATTTGTTTACCAATCTCTTTTTTTCTTTCTTTCCTTCTTCAAAAATTCCTTTTTGTACATAGCCTATCCTATAGGTTCTACATGTTCAATACCTGACAGTGTCTTCCTCTTCCTGTGACTCTCCCTTGACTTCTACAGAACATAAAAGTATATCACTAGGAGGCAGAAAACGCTTAACCGACAGAAAGAGACGAGAAGAATGGATGGCTCGCATATACGTAGCCCTAGAGTTTGATAGGGAACTACTTGCAGTCCAAGCGCGTATAAATGGAGGATACACCAGGCGCCTTACTGTCCTGTGAGTATAGCTCTTAACGCTGGAAGGATTAAAGACACGATTATCTTGAAGCACGGTGTACAGTCCTGTGACTATCAATGCGTGATAAACCCCCTGCGCATGACGCATGATTTATCGTCGTTTATTTTTACCTATTAAGTTATGGAATTAGTGGAGATAGTCGGGAACAGGGTCAATTACTTACTGGCTAGCCGGAGTGGTTCCATCTAGATGCAATAAGATGAGCTGAGGGTTGCGGTCTTATCCTGTCTTTGCAGGGAGCGTCAGGAGACGATGATCGTGATTTCGGCATGGTTGGACTTATAATCAGTGGTTAAGTTGCTGCCAACATAATTTCTTTTTTTCCATATATGGTAACAGGAAGATTCAGTATCACACTCTATAGTCTTATTTTATTTCATTAGGAAATTTTGTCCCGTTTATACTTTGGATCGATCCTTGCACAGAAAATAATACTTACCCAGAAGCCATACGTTGCACTATGAGTAAGTATATTTTTTAACAAATTTTTCCACTACCTTTTACTGTCAGGAACGAGGCAAAGTTGCAGTGGATAGTTAAGAATCCCCCTTGCTTTCTTTTTATATGAGAGAGCTTCGGCCAAGCTTTGCCGAGGGTTTAATAGACATATACTTTGTTTAAATAAGAGTATAAACAATTTCGTCCCAAATTTTCGTAGCTATATCTCTTCCTAGACAACTGAATATTTGGCATTTTAAAGACCAGAAAAATAGCACCTCAATCTATTATTGATTTTAAGCTCAATAATCAGATGTCGCAGCCTCCTGATCTATGGAACAGTTCAACATAATGAACTCTAATCAATGTTATTTTCCTCGTAAGAGCTGATTTGACTTATGCATAGTTTCCGCTGCGTAAGAAGTGTATAAATTCGACTCTACAATATTCAATGCTGATTTCCATTTCCCGTCCACCAGAATAACTCCTGCGTACCAACTTTTTGCCTGACGATTCCCCACAGTGGGCCTCTAGTGAGGTTGTAAGTTATTACCGAATTATTATTAAGCGTTTGGATATCTCCAATTTTTCTCGAACATCCTCCATGGAATTGACCTTGTAAACCCAGCAAGGTTCTTTTCCTGCAAGAAAAGTCGAAAACAGACGTCGAAACAATGGCAACCATTCAGCAATGGACTTCCACCCTCACGGGACTGGACTCGTTCAAATTGTCAGAGGCCCCTGCGCCTATACCCGGGAACGGCGAGGTTCTTGTTGAAGTACACGCAGTGTCATTGAATTTCCGCGATGTGGAGGGTACTTCCATCACTTCCACAATCATCAAGATGTCGTTTTCGAATATATAAAGCTAAGAGTTACGCAGTATGCAGCGGCGAATACAACCACCACAAATCCGTCAACCAAACCCACTCCGTCGTCCCGTGTTCCGACATGTGCGGGGTCATCTCCCAGATCGGCGAGGGCGTCACGACCTGGAAAGTCGGTGATCGCGTACTGTCCACCTTCCTTCCCGATCATCAGACCGGTCAGGTCACGGAGAAGGAGCTGTCTCGCAGCCTGGGTCTACCATTGTCTGGTGTCTTGACGACGCATCGAGTGTTTCCCGCGTCGGCGCTGGTCCGCGCGCCTGGCTACCTGAGCGATGAGGAAGCGAGTACGCTTCCCATTGCGAGCGTGACGGCTTGGATGTCCATCAATGGTATGAGACCTATGGGTCAGAATGGAGGAGAGGGGGAATTTATCCTGGTGCTGGGGACTGGGGGCGTTGCGATAGCTGGGTTGCAGATTGGGAAGGCATCGGGGGCTAAGGGTTAGTAACATTTTGGTTCCATCATGGATTTTTGCTTCTTTTACTCTTCGGGTCGATATCTGACGTGGTCTACAAGTGATCATTACCTCCTCCTCTGATGAGAAACTGGAACAGGCCACGGCCCTCGGCGCAGATTACACCATTAACTACCGCACCCAGCCAAACTGGGAAGATGAAGTGACACGGGTGACGGACAAGCACGGCGTAGATATTATTCTTGAAACAGGAGGCGCGCAAACCCTTAGGAAGAGTCTCGACTGCATCGCGTTCGGCGGCCTAATCAATTGTATCGGCTATGTCTCTGGCAAAGTGGATGCGTCGGATGACCGGACGAATCTCAATTTACTTACGCTGCGAAGGAATGTCACACTCAAGGGGATTATCAACGGGCCCAAGGACCGATTCGAGGAGGTAGTGGCGTTTTATGAGAAGCATCAGATCCGGCCGGTGGTGAATCGGTTATTCTCATTCGCAGAGGCAGATCAGGCGTTCAAATTCCTTGCGAGTGGGAATCATTTTGGAAAGGTTGTTATTAAAGTAGGACAGTAGATTGATATAAACATCCACAGCTAAGAATGTTGACAGGATGGCACAAATTAATAAACATCACTCAGATTCACTGCTCATATCGATGCAGAGTATCACCTCATCCTATTAATATCATTATTCCCCTTCAACTCCTCCCCTATCTCCTTCCCCCCAGCAATTACAGGCTGACATTCCTGCAACACAAACATCATCCTCGTCCATTCCGTCTCGCTCGGATTCCGCCACTGATGCATCGTAGCCCTTTGAACCGCAATATCGCCTCTTTTCAAGAGCCTCTTCTCCCCCGAGTCCAGCATCATCTCAATTTCACCCTCCAGCACAATCCCATAATCCAGACTCCGCGTACGATGCATGATACCCGGTTTACCCGGTGCAAAGTCCACGACGCGACAGACCGTTCCGCCAGGGTTGACGAGACCCAGAGACCCGGAGGTGACGGCCTGTTCGCTCTGGGTAACGTCCGCCTCGTTGTTCAGGTTCGCGGGGAACTCGGACGTCGTGTAGGCAACGCTGAAGCCGAGGGTATCATTGCGTAAACTTATCCAGTTTGCGGGTGTTTCCGAGTGGATGATGGCTTCGCCTGCGGAGTTGTGGGTTGTTATATAGCGGGTGAAGTTGGGGAGGTTGGAGGGTTGGCCCGGTCTGATGGTCATATTTGTTGGATTATTGAAAGATACTGGAGAGAATGGTGAAGAGAGATGAGCTTATGCGGAGTATTTGGATTTATATAGGGTTTGGCTGTCGTATAACTCACGTCATCTGCGGGGTGTGCAGTTGTATCCTTCACATGCATGATGAACCTGGCTGGTGGCTGGACGGCTCAGACTTGATCTGCAGTGACACAACAATCTGCATGTCACCCGGATAATAGTATGGTAATATAAATGTGAAATGATGCAGTGGTGCTCTTGCACGACCATTCATGTTGTCAGAAGTATTCTTGTTACGGGGACTATTCTAAAAAAAAAAAAAAAAAAAAAAAAAGCCTTCACCTGACGACAATGTCAATAGTGCAAGACAGACTCAGCGCATTTGGAATAATATCAATTCGATCTCGATCTCCCCACTAACCTACCCGGAAGCATGTTGTCGACTCACCAGTATAGCGTAGTGCGCTGGCATCATCTGCTTCAAGATTTTGCAATCCCGCTCTAGACCACGATAGCATTCGTCAATGGCTCCTGTTAGGCAGCTTCAAAGCAGACCAACATCCTATTCCTACTTCTGACTCTGACTGACGCTCAAAATAAAATGAACTAGAGAAAAGAGGAGAATTTGTCTCTGAGGAGTGGTACTGTTTCAGGGGTTGTGATTATTTTTAGTCGAGCAATTGTGTATGGGATATTTTGCTGGTTTGTATATAGAGGTGACCATAGTGACGGATAGGTATATTTGAAGAATTACTAGCATGGCTGGACTTAATTTCTATTCTCGAGAACGAATTAGTGATAGATATAGATATTCTTTACAACAAATATTAACAATACGGTCCACCGGCATAGTTGCTCAATTAAGACTATACCCAAACATCAGTCATAACACCAATATTATGCGCAGTATACAATATATTTGTACATCAGATCCTGCCAATGATCAATATAACAGCCCGTAGGGAAATCTATTAACAAGAAGGGGAGGGTATATGGCAGTCCACATAAAACATAAAGCTGAACACCGTCCATGCATATACAGGCAAAGGACAATGACCGAGACATTCAAATATCTACAGTCGAAATTATCATATCATCATTAATCTTGTGGTTCTCCGTTCGGGGAATCGACGAGCGGCAGGTGGTGGTCCATATGGCCCATTGAACGCCCCTGGAGGTGGTAGACGTGGCCCCCCACGACCACGACCTGGATAGCCCGGAGGCGGAAGATGTCCTCGTGAAGGCCCGCGAGAATGTGCCATTGGAGGTGATGCCATTGTTGGACGACGCATTCGAGGAGGAGGTGTAGATGCCGCAGCTCGGCGAGCATCTCGTTCGCAATATACCTGTCCGTTCCACTCAAAATACTCCCCGTTCAACAACACATTGCATGTACGGCACGTAAGACACTCGGGGTGGAATTTCCGAAGGTCGCCGGGGCCACGGCCCTGCCGTTCGTTTGTCTCGACATATTGTCCCTCAATACCAGTGAGACAGGTATGACAGAGAGACCCGTTACGCTGGTGGTAATGCAGAGCGCAGAACGGAAGGTCGCGCAGAACGTAAAAATCTGCAGTTTGAAAAGGAACTTTGCATTGGTAGCAAACAAAGCACTCCCGATGGTACCGGCCCGTAAGACGCCCGTCTGCAGAAGACACAGACTTTCCAAGGATCCTCTCACCACAGCCCCGGCAAGGCCCTTTCGGGCGCGGCGCTGTCCGAGCCGCTGGATCCGTTGCAGAATTAGGAGAAGTCCCCTCGTCCTGTGATAGACTATTAGGGATATGAGAGACCTGTAAGCCTGGCAAAGCTCTGTCGCCCCCTGACGGCTTGACTGGGATGTGCGATTCTGGTTCCCCTCTGGATCTAGGTAGTTCCGGAGAAGCCCTTTCGTCCCAGGACGGTCTAGAGATATGTGACGCCGGTTCTAAAGATCGCTGGGGACTTGTAAAAGTCCTGTCATTTTGTGAAGGGGTCTTAGAGGTATGACTCTCTGTCTGCGTTGCGTATCTTGGCTGCTCCGGGGTAATCCTTCCGTCGCGCGAAGGCTTCTTCGGGGTGTGAGAAGTTGGCTCCATTCTAGAGCTCGGCAATCCTAGAACATTCCGATCATCCCAGGACGGTTTCTTAGGAGTGTGAGAAAAGGGCTCTCTTGCAGAATTCGACGACCCTACAAAAGCCCCGTCATTCCATGATGATTTGTTTTGAATATGAGACACCGGTACCGCAGGGGATTTTGGTAATAGAGGAAGAGTCTTGTCGCTCTGTGACGGTTTATTCGGAATATGGAAGGTTGGTGCAGTTGCAGACCTTGGCAACTCTGGAAGAGTCTTGTCGCTCTGTGATGACTTATTTGCGGTGTGAGACACTGGTCCCGTTGCGGAACGCACCTTTAGAGGGATTTCCGGAAGGGCCTTGTTGGTTTTGTCTGGGACAAGAGACACACTACCCTGAAGAATCGCAGGATCCGTGGGAGAATCAGGACTGAAAAGCGGGTCGTGGATGTGAGGGGGTACAAGGTCATCCGGGCTCTCCGTGCGGTCACCAGCATGGAGAGCGTGTTGCGTTCGCGTATCAATCCGCTGCTCCTCGATTACAGGCCCAAGACGTCCTTGGTCGGAGGGCTTTCGTCTTGACATACTCGTCTCCGATGCGAGGCTGGAAAACGAGGTTCCACTCCGCATGTCAGAATGTGACGAATCGGAAGATACTGTCGAATTCTCCACGGTATGATCGGAAATATCTAATCCCAAGGCGCGAGCAAAGTTGGATACAGACAGGGTACTCTCAATGGAAGCGTCTGATCCCCTCCTGTAGATGTCATCATGTTCCTCATGGTCTATCTCTGGGGTCGAAGGGTGCGCGTGGTTGGTAGGGGATCTGAAAGGTTTATAAGCCACGGGTGCTGTAGACGCCGCTCGCTCTTCGGAATGGTCAGGAGGATCAGGGAACTTTTCAAAGGAGGTTTGAGATGGGCTTCGAAAAAATAACTCTGCAGATCCACGAACACTACTTAGGCGGTCAGAGTTGGTGTGGAACGATACACGAAGCGAACCAGAAGGTGCCTCCTCGCGGTGTGCGTTATAGTTTGTTCCTTCTGAAGATCCCAAATAAAACGTGCTTTTATCCTCTGCCCTGTTCCCATTCTTCGAGTATGGCAGCATGTTGGATTCCGGGCCAGTGAATGATCCATGATGGATGGAAGGTACAGGCGGTGCATCCTCCTCAAGGTACTTGTACGGCTGGTCCACACTACTGAACGAAGGTCGCTGGTCTGACATTGCTGTCGAGCGTTTGGAATTATTGTCACCATATCGCGAGCTCGCAAAGGAGGACCTGTAGCTGCTTTTGCTGTCAATGGAATTAACATACTTGTGTGCGATCCGTGGTAAGAATGACAGCTCGTCTTTCGGCACCGATGGTTGTGGCGGTGGGGCGGCTTCATCGTCCAGTTCAAATGGACGATGTGCACTGCTGGGAAGCCGGTCGACATCCTGTCGCTCTATGGAGCTTGCATATGGTGGCAAAGGAACTGGTGGTGCTGATTTTGCATCCTTCAGACTGGTCATGAAGTGGGACTCTTTGGCTGACATGGAGCGGGGGAGGGGAAAAGGTGGGATATCAGAGTTTACGCTGACAATTTCCGAGGACTGCGGTTCGATTGGAAGAGGGGATGTCTGGCTTCGCTGTACCTGGCGAAGCGGGGATGGTAGCGGCGAGAGAGCGGTCGATTCATGATCAATAGTGGCGTCGGGGCGTAAGAAAGGACGATCTGGGGCAAAGAAAAAAAAGAAAAAAGGTTAGGGTGCTTATGAAGTTTCGCATTTAACATAGCGACATACTAGCAATTGAAGGATTGATGGGTGCAGGAGGACCTGGTCGTCCAGAGCTTTTGATATTGATGCTATCATCGGCTTCTGTAGGCGCTGAAGGCAAAGGCGATGCAGCTTTCAGAAGTCAGTTGTGAGTTGAGGAGATTGGAAGAATGAACAATACCTGGATCAGTCTTTGCACAGATATGGTCTCCCATTGCAGAGATCTCGACATCCATACCACAGTTCGAGCATTTGATCATGGGCAAGAGGCCCAAGCCCATTGATATCACCATTTCCAAGGATGTTAGGGACACAAGGGCGGTTCATAGAAGAGACGCACAGCAAGGAGCGTCATACGTGTGTCTTTACAATGACTATACTCGACAATGTGGCGAGCCCTCCTCACGTCTGCTCGCAAGCCAGTAGCCCCGACGCCAACACCACAACAGTAACGGTCTAAGCGGTCAGAGAACAGCAACACATGGGAGGAGGGCAAATAAGTTATGATTATGATGATGGAAGGGGGCAGGTGGGAGGAATTCTGGGGAGTCGGTGATCGTAGAGGACTAGAAGCAAGCAGAAGAGAAAAGGAAGAACAAGACTAAACGACGTACTAATAATAATCATCACAAGAATACTGTAGCGTCAGGAGTGGAACTCGACTTGGCAAGAGAGAAAAGACCCTCGTGCGACGAAAGAGACTTGAGACAGAGGATTAGTGCCATTTAGTTGCGGTTTAGCTCGTTGGTCACGAGCAACGATTGGTTTGGCCCCCGTCAGCCCAAAACAACGCGTGTTCTTCTTTTCTTCCACCACACTGACCTTTGCCTTTCCATGAACTAGCCGAACCAAGTCAAGGAAAGACTTAATAATTCGATAGAGTCCAGACGCTGCAGGTAACGACCTATCAACCAAGCGATCATTTTATCCCCTCGACTTAAACCCTGCAGTACGGGGTATGTCGTGCAAGTTCAGTCGTCAATCCGGAGGAGATTCCCCTTCCGACTAGTCACTATGGGCTTATTTTTGTCGCCCCCTTTTTTGGTCGACCATAAGAACACATGTCAAATCCTCCCTTGGACTAAAACCACTACGATTTTCTGTTTCTGTATACTTTCATGCGGCCTGCACAACACAGCCAACTTGCTCCGATAAATCAGTAGCTAGTGAACCATGATGTTAACTAGCTAACTACCTTTACCACGGTCCCGGTGATGGGATATTCTTCTTCTGCCAGTTCCTGGACCAAAGTGGCATCTCTGCAGATCATCCTCAGGGGCAGACACTGTCGAAGCGAGTACCAACTTTTCATGTTGATCCATCTTGCACTTCCCGTCCCTTCTGTCATCGATCAGCCTTGTCGCACTTCTGATCTTGCTTACGTTCCCTTCTCTAGCTGAGCACAACCCTTTCGTTAGATTCCTTTGTGGCTTTGCTTCCGTATTGATTTTGGCCCTTGGGACCCATATTATCAGATCTTCTTCATCTCAATACGCCAATCCCGGCACAAGCAAATCCCCTTCCTGAAAGTTTCCAGATCCTGCATAAGGATTTTCCCCAATGCAAGGATTTTCAGGTTTCACAATAGACGTTGGGTCTTGTTTCCCGAGACTGAATTTATTGATCACCCTAGTCCAGACCTGTCAGCGTCCACCAGATATCTTCCATATACATATTCTTGAAAACTTCCGATTGAGCTAATTCCAGCCTTGGGAGGTTGCCGGGTAACACGGTAATGATTGGGTCTAAGTATCGAGATCGGATTACCACATGTTTGGTCAAGACCAGTTCCGTGGTTCGCAGAATCCGTTGATCATCTCCGCTTGAAACTGAGACCTGCTCCATCGGTCTTCTTAGATGGTCTCACTTTTGTTATTTCTTAAATGCTGTCTTACAGCACCTGCGTAGCACAGAGCACTTTGCACTCCGTAAAGATAGAAAAAACGAACGCAAAAATAGTTCGGGCATTTTCGAGGCCATTCAGGGCTTAGTCAATTTCCCACGTTACTAACTAGTTAACTAGTAGGACCATATCAGTTTTTTTACTCCATAGCTATTGTCATTGGGGCACCATGCTATACTTCCAACTAAAGCATTGACTGTTAGCTTTCGATGGTTTGAAAATCGGGCTCACAGATAATCTGGATGGCTCTAGACCGTTCAACGGCACAGCAACTTACATCATTGACCAACTATTCAGAGCTTCCTCGATAAACTCTGAACCAAACTTTCGTTGTTGACTTTCGACAGAACGAATTACTCGCACTGCAAAGGAACAGATCATGTGACACTTCGTCTCATAGCTCTCCAAAACATTCAGTAGAGTATCTAATTACGGAATACGGAGAAACCTATTTACTCCTGCACCTAGCCAGGGGTCAGTGTTCATACCTCCGCAAACAGCCATTCGTGATGTGCTTCGCTAATAATAGGCTGATTCAGGGGTAGTCCAACCAAATGCAACCATGGAACACCCTGCCGAGCTTTCCGCTACGTACCCACCGTAACACTCTCCAGGGGTACCGTTATTAGTCCCATTTTCCTCTTCCACAGTCAGGTTAACGCAATTTTTACCTACAACTTCATTTATTTTTTATTTTTTTTCTTCCGAATACTCGATTGAGTGCGAGTGTTCTTGACAGTTGATTTAACCAAGTCCCTATACCCTTGAATCCTGCCTTGTCCTTAGTGGACACCGTAGGACACCTAGCCCAATCCACTAGTATCACCTAACTATCGGCAGGCCATAGCGCGTAAACCACACACTGTCTTGGTTCTATGGGATCAACTGGGGCGTCAGGCAGAGAATTTATTGTGCGAGTTGTCCAATGGAAATGCTCTCCTAGATTGGATTTTCTGCCAACTCTGCCCACTCATGGCTTCGCTAGTCTATCCCGGAGTATTAAACTTCCTCTCTTCGCTTTGTCAATGAATGCGCGAGCTAGCGCGGGAAAATATGTGCTGAGGGGCAGACACGTTGGACCTGCAAGCGTACCATTCAGAGTTAATTTGGAGGTGAGGGGTAATTTTACAACGCCCAGGCAAACCATCTATTACGGTGGAGAGCGACAGCTATGGTTTTGGTTTGCTGTGGAATCAGTCAATTCTACATCGATGAAGAGTAGAACGTAGGTAAAATTATCGATGGGAATAAAGTGGACATTTGCGGTGCACAAAGTGTGCACCCGACGCCATTCGATGGAGGGGCCTCCGAGGGGCAGATACGAGAATACGTTCAACAAGAAATGATGCCACTTCATTTTCCTTGACCGCTTCTTACCCTTGCTGTTTGGGAACGCAAGCTCATTGGCAACTAGGCATTGCTCCTTTCGTAGTAGGCAGGGGATTAGTTGAGGACTACAGTCCTCCGCTCCTTGTAGAATCAATGGTCTGGCAGATGCGGCGTACGGAAGCGCCGTCCCCGTGACTGCAGACTAACCTTATGCAGGGCCCTTAAATATCCTCCCTCCCTCTTCCTTCCTCTCTCGTCTTCCTTCTCTTCCCACCTCATTCCATTGACCTGGTATCTGCGTTTCCTTCCACAATATCTGCGTCGATTTATTCAGATCACTTCTCTCTCTGGGTCGTGATCACTTAAAACCGTCAAAATTTTCGGCACACTTCTTAACTCGTAAGTGGCACCCGTGTGTGCAGCTTCCTTCCGGGAAAGCTCTCCGAGGATTGCAAAATTGCTTCGGCCCTCGAAATCTTTTACTCTTCTGAGCTAGAGCTGACCTCCATGTAGGCGTCACCACCCGTTCAACGGCCGGCGCTCATCTTCCCGTGGGGGGGCACCGGATAATTCACTCTACATCCAGTAAATCACTTTTGCATTCACAGAACATCCTCGATCCCGCCATTCTTGACAATACTCTGTTTGCACACTCGCCAAAGATTCTGTGAACGCAATGGCCCCCCACGCAAGTTCGGATGTTGCTGCCAATGGCGCCGTGAACGGGTCGGCTCGTTCTAATGCCGCCCCATTGTTCACTGTCAATTCCCCTAACGTCGAGTACACCGACAATGAGATCAAGAGCAAGTATGCCTACCATACCACTGATATCACTCGCACTGCCGATAACAAGCTGCTCGCCACCCCCAAGACTACCACCTACGAGTTCAAGGTCGACCGCAAAGTCGGCAAGGTCGGTGTTATGATGGTCGGATGGGGTGGAAACAACGGCTCCACCGTGACGGCTGGTCTTCTGGCCAACCGTCGCGGTCTCGTCTGGGAAACCCGCGAAGGCGAGCGTGCTGCCAACTACTATGGTTCTGTGGTCATGGGTTCAACCATAAAGCTGGGCACTGATGCCAAAACTGGTGAGGAGATCAACATTCCCTTCCATGACATGCTGCCGATGGCCCACCCCAATGATCTCGCCATTGGTGGCTGGGATATCAGCGGCATGAACATCGCCGATGCTATGGATCGGGCCCAGGTTCTGGAGCCTACCCTGAAGCAGTTGGTTCGCAAGGAGATGGCCGAGATGAAGCCGCTGCCCAGTATTTACTACCCCGACTTCATCGCTTCCAACCAGGAGGGCCGCGCCGACAACGTCCTCGAGGGTTCCAAGGCCAGCTGGACTCATGTGGAGCAGATTCAGAAGGACATTCGGTGAGTTATCTTCAACTTTTTCGTCAAGTGCATGTTAGCTGACTCGTTCTAGCAACTTCAAGGCTAAGAACGATCTGGACAAGGTCATTGTGATGTGGACGGCTAACACTGAGCGCTATGCTGATATCGTTCCCGGTGTCAATGACACGGCCGAAAATCTCCTCAATGCCATCAAGACCGGTCACGAGGAGGTGGCCCCGTCCACCGTTTTCGCCGTTGCCTCTATTCTGGAGAATACTCCCTTCATCAACGGGTCTCCCCAGAACACCTTCGTCCCTGGTGCCATCCAGTTGGCGGAACAGCACAAAGCATTCATTGGCGGGGATGACTTCAAATCTGGCCAGACCAAGATGAAGTCAGCCCTTGTGGACTTCCTGATCAACGCCGGTATCAAGCTCACCTCAATTGCCAGCTACAACCACCTGGGCAACAACGACGGCAAGAACCTGAGCTCTCAGAAGCAGTTCCGCTCGAAGGAGATTTCCAAGTCCAACGTAGTCGACGACATGGTAGCTGCTAACCATATACTGTACGAGAAGGATGAGCACCCGGACCACACTGTCGTGATCAAGTACATGCCAGCGGTGGGCGACAACAAGCGAGCTCTGGATGAGTACTTTGCGGAGATCTTCATGGGCGGACATCAGATCATTAGCTTGTTCAACATCTGCGAGGACTCTCTGCTGGCGTCGCCGCTGATCATCGATCTGGTCCTGATCGCCGAAATGATGACGCGCATCAGCTGGAAGGCGGACGGTGAGGCCGAGTACAAGGGCTTCCACAGCGTGCTCAGCGTTCTGAGTTATATGCTCAAGGCGCCCTTGACACCCCCCGGCACCCCGGTCGTCAACTCACTGAACAAGCAGCGCAGTGCCTTGACCAATATTTTCCGAGCCTGTGTTGGCCTCCAGCCAGAATCGGAGATGACTTTGGAGCACAAGCTGTTTTAACTGGCCGAGAGTCTTGCTAGTCTAGTTTAGCCAACTATAGCCACTCTTTCTGAATTACATTGATTTACCGCTTTGATCTCGCGTATCCTGCCTTAGTGGTATATATATATGTAATATGTATCTTAAGCTTCAATAGGGCCTCCATGCGGTGTCCGGCCCAGATCCGAATAGGCATTCAAAGCCAATTGTCCTCCGAGGTGGGCGTACAAGACATTCCCTTCCTTGATCTTGCCCTTGCGGATCAAATCGATCATACCGGCAAAGCTCTTGCCCTCATAGACAGGATCCGTGATGAACGCCTCCATGCGTGCGGCGTACTCGATGGCCTCCCACGTCTGTCGGTTAGGGATACCGTATGTTCCGGCATGATAATTCTCATCCAGAATGATATCCTCCTCGCCAATATCTTCCTCCGATAACCCGATCTGTGCTGCCGTGTTCCTCGCAATCCGCAATACCTGCTCCCTTGTCTCCTTGGGCTTCGCCGACGCATCAATGCCAATAACCGTCTTCTTCGACTCCTGGGGATACAACTTCTCGATCAACTTGAACCCAGCCACCATCCCAGCCATCGTCGACCCCGTTACCGCACAAACCACCACCGTACTAAACACCATCCCCATCTTCCGCTCCTGCTCGCGCACCTCAAACGCCCATCGAGCAAACCCCATCCCTCCAAGCGGATGATCCGACGCCCCAGCAGGGATATAATACACCGTCTCCCCTCTCGCCTCACACTCCTCCCTAACCTGCTTCAATGACTCCTTATGTCCGATCCCAAATCCATCCCTCCCCATCCTGACCTCCGCACCCATCACCCTCGAAAGCTGAATATTCCCCACCCGCTCATATCCGACGTCTTCCCACTCCACCCAATGCTCCTGTACCAGTCGTGCCCGCAGACCCAGTCGCGCTGCCGCTGCGGCTACCTGGCGCGTATGGTTGCTCTGTACCCCGCCGATGCTGATCAGTGTCGTCGCGCCACGAGATATTGCCTCCGCGACTAGGTATTCCAGTTTTCGCGTCTTGTTGCCCCCGTATGCGAGACCCGAGTTTAGATCTTCTCGTTTCGCGTATATGGTTACCGGTCCGCCGAGGTCCGCGGTAATGCGTGGTAGGGGGTGGATTGGTGATGGGCCGATTGTGAGAGGGGTGCGGGGGATGGTGGAGAAGGGTGCTGGGAGAAGGATAGAGGACATTGTTTATAACTATTGGTGTAGACGTAGATGTAAATATTGATCGATAGGTAAATCAACTGTAGCGTAGAGTTGAATCGAGATGGAGAGGAGAGACTGTTGTATTTAGAGGTGAATACCTAAGAGTGTACCTTCATATTTATATCCGAGAAGTACTTCCGCCGGAGAAAGAAGGGAATTTCCGAGGTGTGGATATCCATGATAAGAGGGGAAGACGCTAATTACGTAGGAAATTCAGATTTCATAATGTCCATATGTACTCCGCACTTGGTTGGTGATTGTCTATCTCCATCTATATATGCGTATAAGTTCATGAACTCACGCTTCACAAGGGAGTTTAACTACTGCTTCGGAATGGGATTACGAGTTGATAATTCAGGTATAGAACTGGAGTCGTTGTATATTATTCAGTCTTTCCTTGATGAGGTCTAGATGCTCAAAGGTGGATCTACCAGGGTCAGATATCAGAGGTTCATCTACGAGTTTTCCGGCGGCCAAATATCTTTTTTGGCTGTTTACAGTTAGAGATATTAGCCTGGCTTGGCATGTGCATCCACTGTTTAGAGATCTTTGCTTTATATTTGTTTTCTTCTCATCTTCTCATCTTTTGTATGAGAAGCTGGCTGTTCAAGTACTACGTACCACTATCATGTAGTTAACCTGTATGGTTACATAATTCGTAGTAGTTCATTTTGCACATGACTCAAGGATGATACTCTAGGACCTGGATTTGAGATCGTAAGAGATACAACTGCTGTTAAACACTGGTATGCACCGTTCATCTGCTGATCATTTGGTTGCCGGAGACAGAATACCCCGCTGCTGAGGACCTTGAAGACAACAAGCAAAATATATATACCCTTTTTGTATCCTTCTCATCTGATCTGTTCGTTTCATTCACTAATCATCATCATTGAATGCTATCTTTACTGGTATTAAACACTTTTCTCTGATCCCACTATTACGACATATCCACCACGCAGCGTACACAGTCACCTTGTTTCATCTGCTCAAAGGCATGGTTGATGTTCGACAAAGGCTCACGGTGCGTGATAAATTCGTCCACCTTCAATTTCCCATCCAAGTAATCGTCCACCAGACCAGGTAGCTGAGTGCGACCTTTGATACCGCCAAAGGCACAGCCCTTCCAGACACGGCCGGTGACAAGTTGGAATGCTATATCTCCGTTAGTATTGTCATCCCATCGAAACAAAGGCTCAAAGCTTACGTCGGGTGGAGATCTCCTGTCCAGCAGCAGCAACACCAATGATGATACTTTCACCCCAACCCTTGTGGCAAGCCTCCAGAGCGGCACGCATCACGCCGACATTTCCGGTACAGTCGAAGGTGTAGTCGCATCCACCATCCGTCATCTCAATCAGTTTCTCCTGGATTGTCTTGCCCTCGAGCTTGGTGGGATTGACGAAATGGGTGGCTCCGAACTTGCGGGCCCACGACTCCTTGCCATCGTTGACATCGACAACAATAATCTGGCCGGCCTTGTTGCGAACCGCACCCTGGATAACAGATAGACCGACACAGCCGGCACCGAAAACTGCAATATTGGACCCTTCCTCAACACCAGCGGTGACCACGGCAGCACCGTATCCAGTGGTGATACCACAGCCAAGGAGACAAGATCGGTCCGTGGGGATCTTGGGCGTCACAGCCACGACGGAGATGTCGGCAACAACGGTGTACTGAGAGAAGGTGGAAGTGCCCATGAAGTGCAGAAGGTCCTTGCCGCGGGCCCTGAAACGTGACGTGCCGTCGGGCATCACACCCTTACCCTGGGTGGCACGGATCTTACCGCACAGGTTGGTCTTGCCGGACTTGCAAAACTTGCATTCACGGCACTCAGGAGTGCTTCGGGTTGTCAGATATGGGAAGGCATCAGAACCAGTGGGTAAAGCATACTAAAGAGCAACAACATAGTCACCGGGCTTCACCGAAGTAACACCCTCACCCACCGACTCAACAATACCGGCACCTTCATGTCCCAGGACAACGGGGAAGGCACCTTCAGGATCTTTTCCGGACAGCGTGTAGGCGTCTATCGAGCTGGTCAGCTACAAATATCGAAAAAGGTTGATGCGCGTCGACAGACCTGTGTGACAGACACCGGTGTGGTGGATTTGAATGCGGACTTCGTGGGCCCTGGGGGGCGCAACCTCGATATCCTCGATGGAGAGAGGCTCTCCAGCACCCCAGGCGACGGCGGCCTACGTAACAGAGATTCAGTGATGGGTTTAAAGACGCGCGACCGATTTGTATTTCAAAGAGGTCTTACCTTGCAGGTGATGGTCTACAGAAGTCAATGTTAGTCGCGACCAGGCAACATGAAAAGGCTCTCTTACCTGTCCGACAGTGCTAGCCATGATGAAGTAAGAAGAGAGACTTCAGACTGAGCAGATATGGGAAGGGAAAATTAAAGATGGAATAGAGTGAAGAAGAAAGAAAAGGACCAAGATTACAAAGGAACACCCAGGGAATAATTTGCTTAAACCGGACTCTTACGAGCGAGTGGTGGGGTGTTCAGGTGAGGGGGAGAGTGGGGTGTCTATGAGGGGCAAAAGGCCGTATTCAGAGACTCTCGCAATAAAGCAGCACTGCCATCCTTGGATGAATGGGTCTTCTCCAATTCTTCCCCTCATCTCTTCTTGGCTGGTTAGATGTGGTTGGGCTGTTTCAACTATTGTTGAGTGTAGAGGTGAGTCATGAGCCGCCTGCATATTCTAGGTAGATGGACAACCTTATGCGGAGCTAGGATTGCTAAATTGGAAGGATTATAGTCTAATGATTAGCAGAAGGGCCTATGTCCATACTAGTACGGACTACGGAGTAACTAGAGCTCCTCAGCTATCTACCAGGGATTACTCCCCTCACAGTGAACACCTTGTGTAACTCAAAGAGGCAATATTTTCCGGGGTCCGTCCGTGCATGAAGACCCGCAGTTTTTTCTGGCATGACTAATACACCATATTTGTCTATCGGGAGGGAGCTTTTTCCCATTCCTGGAGATACCATCACAATCTGGACCATGATGTATATACACAACACAGTCAACAACAGCTGGGTTTTTAATTTGCTCAGCGGATTCATGTAGAGCGCATATAGGGAGAGCCACATCTAGATATTGAATGGTTTTCGATTAACATAATACCTAGAGGGCTCCGGTAACACATCCTACCCTAAATCATAATATGGTACAATAGTAGGGAACAGCTTGTCCTATGCCACAAGCAGACACAGCATTTGACACATTCTAAGCGGCCTGAAATCAATCCAGGCCCGACAACAGTTCCGGACCATTCCAAGAAGAGTTGTCATCATTCGCAAAAATCTAATAATTTATACACGAACCACTGAACCCGAAAATAACAGAAAACGCGCAATTGGAGTAATTATTTTGATGGTTTACCGCCCAGGCATCTGTCCACTCTGCATCATGGCCGCGTTCTGCTCCTGGAAGCGCTCGTTCAACCGGGCAGATCCCTTCAAGTACTTATCCACGCAACGCATAACGCAACCCTCCTCGCGGTTGATCAGAGACTTGGTGGTGAAGTCGTTGACGCAGTCATCGAAACAGCGCTGGACCAGGTTGGAGTACATCTAGAATGGGAATTTAGTATGAGAAGGAAGGTTTGTCATGCTGACAATTAGAACAGGAGTGGCAGAATAGAATGCATCGGTATTGGGAGCCAAATAAATAGGGACAAATACTAGGAAGAATTGAAGTTACATACGTTCATGAATTCCTTCAGCTGCTTTCTCTCCATGCGAGAAGCGAACTCGCGCTGTTCCGAGGCATTGAGTCTGGGCAATGTTAGCAGGACTTCTGGACGCCGTCTCTCATAGAAGCATGCAGGCCGACAGGTGACATCACACTAACCCTTCCATTGTGATATTAGAAATTTATTATTAAAGAAACCGAGTATAGGTGGATGGTGAGGGAAATAACGAACAACAATCTGAGGTGACGGTTCGGTCCAGTTTCGGAGCTCAGGCTCTTCTTGGTCACATGAGATCATGTGATTGGTTATACCACGTGATATGTTCTGCTGAGCTATCCCATGACCTATCTACGGACTACTCTGTATTAACTAACAAGCTAGCTTAGTTGCTCTGTATAAGGACAAAGTATATGATCCTAATCAGGTAATAAAAAGGTCAATCTTGACCCATCCATGCGGAATTAAGCAGGGACATTGCACGAGGCCATATGTGCCCGGAGCACCATGGATGTGGGCATATGATGTGTTATACGAGCTGTCCATGCACACCAGTCTCCACGGCTTCAGCAGATTTTGACATATTTGGGATTGAACACAGTGGTTGTAGTGGTTATAGTTAAGTCATTGGTACGTTAAGAGCGTACATTTGATATAGAAATTATCTCTTTCGAGCGAGTACGGAAATACTGGGTATAGGCCGCTCCAGTGGACAGAATAATATGCTGTGCTTGTCATATAATCCCAAGAGCAACAGCAGCTTATATTATGTCCAAGTAGGCACGCACGACCAGTGTAGAAGTTGACTGTCGTGAATATGCCTCTACTTAGTAGGCCTCAGTTGTGGATTGTGGTTTATTCCAGTCTTCACTAGATTGGTCACATTAGAGAAACCACTAATGGACATTTAAAGGAATGTCATTTGCTACACGCAATCAAGGTTTGTCCTGCAGTTTATCAGCAGGGAACACTTAGTCTAAATTAGCAACAACCCAATCACGAATACGAGAAAAGCAAAGAGCCAAATGCTGCTAATTGCTGAGTATATTTCCTGACGAAGACTAATTGTTTACGTGCAATTTACACTGGCCTCGAAGTTACTATGTTTTAGAGTTGGTTTCGAGGTATCAGAATGACACATCCTAAATCGAAGATTCATGTCCACTCCACAATAAGCTGTTCGAATTCACATGCGCCTTTTAACCGAGAGCTTGAAGTTTAACGCTTATGAGACTGTTTTATTGGCTTGCCTTGTTGCAAGATAGGATCATTTGTCGAAGATTTACAGCTAACTCTATCGATGCACTCCAGAGTACAGAGTACGTATCTACCTCCTGCGTGGGATGTTAATTAAAGTGGATATATTCAATGGACAGGGCAGGTCATTCGTTGGCCGGAGGAATAAGCTAACTATATCTACATGCAAACTTCCCTCATTGCACTCCAACAATAAATTTAGCTTGCACTAGGTACTAGCGGTTTATTGGTGCCTAGGTTCTAGGCTGTCACGAGTGACCCTCCCCTGTGATCAGTGGTAGTACGTACCATGGACACTGAAAATCTTAGTATGGTGTTGACCACGATTTGTGGACAGAACCCCTATCAAGGGGATGCTTCGTTTCAGACTGTTTGGATGGAGAGAACTGAGGGCGGTGTCTTTTTTTAGACGTTGCATTTGTGCTGATTGAGTGGACATGGTCGATGGACTGAGCGATTATCGGCAAAAGGATAAAGTGGTATACGTCCATGGTCCTACAGACTCTCTATCCTACGACCGAGCAGATGGTACGGTATCTGTTGTCCTATAGTTGGAGGGCTTCTTTGATTTGATTTGATTCTACTTTATATTCTATAGGTTTCATCTTTGTTAGAGTCTCGGCTAGGGTTCGAGTTCTAGAATCCAGGTCGAAGCTAAACGATACTAATCCGTACGCAATCAAATTCGGGGGAACAGCCGTAACCGACGGGCAAATACCAATAATACCGTTCCGGTGGCGTATTGAACTCTTCTTCCAGACTGACTAAGAGCGAGATTAAAAAAAACGGTACGAACAAGGAGAAAAGGCTGGTTCCTTGGGTCGGGCTCCTATTTCTGCAATGTGACTGGGATCCTGATGATGAAAATATTAATTAATATTAATTGACCCATCCATAGTAATACCATCTCTGGCCTATTGGGGTAACTGCCATGCTCTACTGGTACTAGAATTGCCAATTACCAGGTATATGGAGGACAAATTAACATCTGCGCCCCTTCTGGGACACATGACAGGGGGTCTATACCAATACAAATAGAACTAATATCAAATATGATCTAATAAAAATCCCACCAGCTGATTTTTGGGCCCTCTGGAGATACTGATCTGCAGCCCCCCGAGCAGCGCCCCTTCTTGCTTTCTGGGGGCCTAAGTCAAACTTACCGGCCCAGCTCAGTAAGCCCAGCCCATCACTCTCTCCATCTGTCAGCCCTCTGCCCACTAGTGTGCCTCCCGATCATCAATCAACCCCCATCAATCAATCAATCAATCGAATCAATAATCTCCTCTGCCTCTCCCTTTCTTCCCCCTCCATCCGCACATCCACTTTCATCAATCATCATCCTTCTTTCCACTTTGTTCGCTCTTTTCTTTTCATTTCTCCCTTTCCATTCCTCTCACTCGTTCTCCTCCCCATCCATCCATCCACCCATCCCTGTCTCTCCTTCCTTTTATCCATCCCCTCCGCTCTCCGCATCCTTTCTCTCACTGTGTTCTGTCGCTGCGACCGCCCTAATCTCTCATCACCACCGCTCCGCCCGTTTTTCCTTTGCAAAGCTGCTACTCCAGCGTTCAGCCACGGTGTTCTTAACCATAACCGACGGCGCGGCACTATCATCCATTGCCAGGCTGACTAGTCCACGTACTATTTTGGGATTTCGACGGTCCCAGCCCCGGAATTTCTCGCGCGAACACGAAGGCGGTGACGGAGGACTCGGTTGTCTACTCCTGTACGGCGTACTTGATTTCGCACTCTGTTCAACATCCAGTTCGTCGCGCGCTGTCCATCATGGTCACCGGGAAGTCGCATCCCGGTGCAGAGCCGATGCATCAACTACCGCCCAAAACGTCCCAGCATGGCTTCGTCACGACCTCCCCGCCATCGAAACGCGATTTAGCATCCTGGTGGAGACAATTCAAGAGAAATACTCGAAAGGATGAGCCGAAAGGTACGTATGGCGTGCGCGTAGTTGGGGGGTTTATCCTGGGATCTTTTTAGCCCTTGCGGTCGGCTTCTGTGAATGCTACCTTGATTGCATTCAAACTCTTGCTATCCGCGCTGCCATCCTAGTCACCTACTTTACGCTTTCTTCGCTCACGGTTGCTTTTTCATCTTCCGTGCATTTACTAACTAGCTCCAGAAAAACCTCAAGGTATCTTCGGTATCCCCCTTAACGTTAGCATTAAGTACGCCAACGTCGCCATTTCGCTCACAAACGACAACGGTGAGAGCTTCATCTACGGCTATGTACCCATCGTGGTTGCGAAATGTGGGGTATTTTTGAAGGAGAAAGGTATGCAGATTGCTAGTTAAACTCGAACAGGCAAGTTGCTGACCACAACAGCAACGGATGTTGAAGGAATCTTCCGTCTAAGCGGGTCCGCCAAACGTATCAAGGACCTGCAGGAAGCATTCGACTCTCCAGAGAGGTATGGGAAAGGACTAGACTGGACAGGCTACACGGTCCATGATGCCGCCAACGTCCTCCGTCGTTACCTGAACCAGCTGCCCGAGCCGATCGTTCCACTTGAGTTTTATGAACGCTTCCGCGAGCCGTTACGAGTTTATCAAAACCAAGTTCAGAACAGCGCGCTCTCGACTGAGCTGGAGGGGTTTGATCATGCCAAGGCTGTCGCATCTTACCAGCAGCTGATCCGGGAACTGCCTCCGCTGAACAAGCAGTTACTCCTCTATATTCTCGATCTCCTGGCTGTCTTCGCTTCAAAGTCGGATCAAAATCGGATGACATCGGCAAATCTCTCTGCAATTTTCCAACCCGGATTGATCTCTCATCCCCAGCATGACATGGCACCGGACGAATACAAGCTGAGCCAGGATGTTTTGATATTCCTGATCGAAAACCAAGATCACTTCCTGTTTGGCATGAACGGCACCGCTGCTGATGAACAGACTGTTAAGGAAGTTGAAGGTGGAATGACTCACCGGGCGACAACCCATTCCACTATCAGGCGCTCTGTTTCGAGCGCAAGCGGCGGCGCAGAGAGCTTCCGCAAGTATGGGGGCCTCCGCAGAAACGTGTCCGTCTCGTCGAAGAATTCGCGCCACTCCAACAATGCCCAAAGCCCTGCAACTCCTACATCCCTGAGCGGGGTAGGCGTTCATCGGAGCAACACCCTTCCTTCTAAAATGTCTCCTGTGATGAGATACGGTCGGGTCACAGAAGCAACCGGGGTCAACTCTTCAGAGCGAACCTCCGCGCAACATTCTCGATCCTCAAGTATAGCCCCACCTCCCCAGGAGGACAAGGAGGATCCGCCACCGGCTGTACCGCAACAGCCTCCTGCGCAGGGGGTACAACCTGCAGCTGGCGTTGTGTATGTCCATACGTCAACTCATGGGCCAATCCCCAAGGTGACATCAGTTCAACCACCCATGGCTGAAATGCCGGTCCAGCCGGAAAAGCAAGCTGAGGCCGAAAAGCCAGCTCAACACGAAAAGCCACACCTACAGGAGAACCTGTCTCCGCCATCGTCTCCTCCACCATCTGTGGTTACGCCGACACGTGAACGCAAGATATCTAGTATATTCTCTAAGTCGCCGCCGTCAAGCGGTGAACAGAAAGAACCACGGCAGCCCAATCGCCTGAAGAAAAAGCGAATTCCGGGAAGTGCCAGCGAAAGTGCCCAAAGCTCATCCCAATCCCTGCAGGCTGCAACTTCTGATTCGGCTGTAAATGTTGGCCAAGGAACCCCAGGAGCTGATGCCAGTAGTGACGCTGGAGGAGCTACACCTCGGCCCCCATATCCTATAAGCTCGGAAGATCTTACTTTCGCAAAACAAGAAAGGCCGGCTACCCAAAGTGAGAATGGGCAGCAACCATCAACAGTCGACACGTCCCTAAAGCCGCACGGGTCACGAACTCCGTCGATGAACTCACGTTCATCCTTCACTGACTTTTCGGATATTGATGCAGCCGACGAGGCTTCCAAAGCGGAGCGCAAAGAGCATCGTCGAAGTTGGAGATTTCCTCGTTCATCTAAGCGCAGCAACGAGCAGATAGGACTTGGCCTTGCTTCACCGCCCCTTCTAGCATCGACACCAGGGGCCGACCGCAGTACAAGCTCGATTGGCAGCTGGCATCACTCCAGTCGCAGCTCTCCCTCGGATCTACAGCAGTTTGCTAGCGATCCATCATATCAGCCACTTAGCTTAGATGCCGAGGTCAACAACAATGGCAAGGATTCCGGCGGCTCGGAGCCTGAGCGGCGAAGTCTCTTCGGGAAATTTAAGGCTAAGGTAGCACAAGTCCGGGATGAAGTGAAAAGCTCATCCGAACGAGAACGGACCAGGAGCCCAGTGCAGTCTGATCCTGATAAATCAGCTCCTAGTCAGACACTGCCCTCTGTTGGTAAAGATCACATTAATCGCCCTGCCCCTATTGAGGTTGTCAAAGAGCCGGTTCCGCCTCCTATCAGCTCCCCAAGCTCTCCTTTGCCTGGCTCGGGACTACCCCCGCCGATTCCCGAGGAGCCTCACACTCCTGAAAGCCCCGTTGCGACGGTGGTTCCAAGGGATCCAAAGCGAGAAAATGGGGCGACCGAAGCGGAGACTGCAGGACCCGGCACTCTTCCAACGTTTGAGTCCCACAAGGGAGATAACGAGACCTCACACTTTCTGGGCAACTAGTGCATGCATGGCCAATGCTGAGCGGTATTTTTTTTATCCTTTTCTCCTCTGGTGGTATTTTGGAATATTCGGCTGGATAGACATTCCGAGGGTTGGTTGGTATGGATTCAAGATTTGGCTCATTTTTCCATATAGGTGGCCACGACCGATATGATTTTGTGACCCATGTCTGTATGTTGCTGGTTTAGGCCAGCATTTTCGATTGATGATTGAAAGGGATGTTTTCATTTTTCCGGTTACCTGTCATACCCTGTTGTCACTTGCTGATGTTTTTATGGATTACGAATCATGGATGTATTTTTGCTTGTGGACCTGTTGGCTTGGGTTAGCCTATGTTGAATGGAGTGAATGATATAGCTCTTTGATTATGCTTGTTTGGACGTATGCAATAGACTTAATCCTTCTCTGTTTCTTCTCTTTGAGATACCTTCTAAACCGCCTCCGTAAGCCTAAGTGGAATGCAGACACCTCAGGCACAAACAACAAGCAAACCCATCAAACATTCTCGAAATGTCCAAAACCATCACTGTCCATGGATTATTGATGTTTTCTTCCTTGTACCGCCCTCCCAGATTAACCACTCAATTCCTCCTATATCAGGGCGCAAGCCCAAAACTAATTCTAGGATGGCCTCAGCACTTCCCTCTCCGCCTTCTGCGCCTCCATCAGCATCCCCTGCCGTGAACATCCTCCCTACAACTTTAGCCCGAACATACGCCCTTGTCCACCCATGTCTTCTCCTCAGTCTTCTAGCGCTTCGATTTCGGTCACTCGAGGCTGATTCAGTCGGCGAGCTCCTGGGTGATCTCCCGCTACTTGCACTGCTTCAGGTGGTCTTTGTCATGATCTGTCTTCCTCCCGCGGGGTCCGCCCTGTCACCCAGGCAGTCAGCGTCAGGGGAGAGTAACGATGTCGACGAGAAAAAGCCCCCTTCCTCCCCTTCCAGCACCGTAGGCAACGGTGGCGTCATTATTAAACCCGGGAAAATCGGATATAGGCGTCGAGGCCCGAAGACTGATTCCTCGACCTGTTTTTCCGCCAAAGTGATTGTACGTTTCCTCCCCTGGAAGAGGAATCTTCAGAACTTTCGGATATGGAGTGGAATGGAGATCACTAATATTGTACAAATTGTTCATGGTAGCCGGCCGTATTATCACTCATCTTGACCTTCCTTCTGGCCGCTCCCGTCCTCGCCGCTTTGCTGGTTCTCTTCGGCGCCCCGATCACAACCCACCACTGGGAGACTCTTCTGTGCGCAGCACATATGGCTGTTCTTTCCTCCACTGCCTTGATCTACGCACATGGCGTCGATGGAACGACCTGGAAAGAGGTGTGGGGTGCGGCGAGACCGTTGGATGCCGTCTGGGGTGGTGCATTGGGAACGGGAGTGGGCGCTTGGTTTGGTGCGGTGCCTATTCCTTTGGATTGGTGAGTTTTCTACTACCTCTTTGGGGAGAATGGGCTTTGCTGACTGGTGCAGGGACCGTCCGTGGCAGACTTATCCCATTACGATTCTGGTAGGCGCGTATATCGGATATGCAGTTGGACTGGGACTGGGGCGGTCGTGGTTGTTTGGGAAGAGGATTAATTTTGATGAGAGTAAGGGGAACACGAAGGTTGATTAAAGATGGTTGGATATGTTAATATTGCTCTGTGTATCTAGTAAGAGGTAACTATAGGGCGGTATTTTTATTTATACATTCACTTGATAATTGTACATTTATTTTTAAGGCATTCTTACTAAATATTAAGAGAAATTATGCCATATTAACAATGCCTAACAACAATCATAACGTAAATATTTCCAATCCCCAAGGTACCCGAAGAAGAACATGTAACTCGCACGTTCCGGATCTGTGTCCCTTGCGCCTTCCTATTCCAGCATCGCAACCCACAAACCAAAATCCGCTCTTTTTCTTCCCCTCTTCCACATTCCACATTCTACATACTACAGCCACCAGAAACTAATCTACCCCCAAATCCTTCCGATTCTATCTGCCCATACCCATATTCAAACAAACTCTGTCGCGACGTGAGAACAAGGAACATGCCTGTCACTGACTGTCTTCGTACGTGCTGTCTTACACTACCTCTTCCCTAGTATAATACCCGTACATAAACTAGATACACCTAGTTTCTAGGAAGAGTAAATACAAAATAAGCCAGCCATGGGAAAAAATAAGAAAAAAACGCTAATAGAATAAACGAGAAATATACTATAGAACCCCCACTTACCCCCGCCGAACGCGCCATCGTCAAATCCTACGGCGGTTGGACAATGTTCATGACGTGTTTTGGCTTGAAGCCCTTTGATTTTGATGATGTCGACGAGGCGAAACTTATCTTGAGGGCGCTGTTGAGCAACGAAGATGATGATGATGATGAGTAGAGTGGGTTTTTCTGCTGTCTTTGTTGGTCTTTGTGTTTGTGTTTGGGGCTGATCTGGTAGTTGCTGATAGGTGAGAGGGGATGGGTAGCTAGTGAGATGGAAGTTAATGAATTTGATTCTTCCGAGATGTTCGTGTTCTTTTGTAGGTTGTATGTTCTGTAGACAAGTAAGATGAAGAGTATGTAGATCTTAAAATAAGAGGTTGTATTCTGTCTGTCTGGCCCGCGATATCAACTTTTAGAATTATGTCTTTATAATATCTGCATCGACACTGTTGATACTATGGTCAATGTCTGTTGGTATCATACTCAGCATGTATATGTCTAGATTTAGTCATCTAAGTCTATCTATATCTACTCAGACAATAGCTAACTGGCTCATGTCCTGGGAGTCAAAGTTTATGTATGGATATAGCAGCCAGCACTAGTATCCGTACATCTAAGCAAATCAATCACACTGAAATATCCGGAAGACCAATCGTTAGATATGAATCAATAGTCATGAATAAAGCCCGCCAGCCAGCCATAAATAAAATCCAGAATGGTAGTGTAGTGTAGTGCATGGTATCAGTCTAAGTAGAGCGTGCATGTAGGATGCAATGTCAATGTAACGCAAGAAAGAGAATAGGATCCAAAAAAAAAAGGAGAGGAGGAAGGAATTATCATAAAGAGAGGTAAGGTATCCAAAAAAAAAAAAAAATGCAATGAAGTCATCAGTCGCCAGTCGGCCGACTGAGGAAGAAAGAAATAAATAAAGCGCTAAATCATCCCCGCAACTTCCATCCGTCGAGTCGCTTGCCATCTCGGTTTATAGAAATCATCCTTGGCAGGCAACGCGGGTCGATCACATTCAGAATCACTTTCATACGGAGACGGAGACAGAGACCCAGATCCGGACCCCGGGTTATCCTCCGTGTGTGAGGAAGATGTCGTTGACCGGCCCTGACGCACGCGCAGGAATTCCTGGGAATCCGCGCTCCGGATGGGATACATGGTTCCGATGCCTACCGAGTTGCGAGCCATGCGCTGTAGCTGTTGGATGTCTTCTCGTAGACCGGAGACCTCCGCTTCAAGGTTACGACGGGCGGTTTGTTCCCGTCGCAGGAGCGTAACGAGGGCGCTGTATTGTTCGACGGATATCGAGGTGGTGTCGCTGAGGGATGTGGAAGATGGTTGTTGGAGGGTTGTCGATCGTTGCATGCCACCGCTAGTGCTACCGGTGGTGCCGGGGCGGATCGTGCCGGTGCTCGCTGGACGTTCGGACGATTGATAAGGATCAGGGGATGAGCGAGCCGTGGATTTCCCGCGATTGTGTCGTCGACTCGTTGCGGAATCGGCTTTCTTTGACGGTGGCGTCTCGACTGGCGAGGTGTCGCTCCGTCCGCCTTGTATGCGAGCAATGGCAAACTCCAAATCGATCAGCTTCACCTCTAATGTGGTCAGTCGTTGGCCCAGGGAGATATTCTCGTCATGTTGCATGGTGTTCACGAGATTCCCCACGTTCGGGGCAATGCTCTCGGCTTCGGCTTCGGCTTCGGCCTCGGCCTCGACCTGGTGCACCTCGTACATGGACGGTTCGGTGGACGGTTCCGGGAGACTGGTGACAGTCGCCCTTGTCGGGGGTCGCAGGGATAGCTCATTGTCCGAGGCGACGGTGTAAGCGGTCGATCCGACGTAGGATTCTATACTTCGTCTCCTCCACTGGATCGGCGACATGCGATGGTCCTTGGCCATCCCCCGCAGCGCTCCGGCACTTCGAGACCGTCGTCTTCGTCGTCGGTTCTCCTGATCGGAATTTGGATGCAGATGTAGGGAGCTTTTGCGACTACCGCCTGCTGCTCGGCCCGAAGGGACCACTTCGCCGAGCGCGCCGCGGGACTCGTCATCGGAGAAGATCAAACTAGGTAGTGTAGCTCGACGTTGTCGCGGGACTTGGATTTCCAACTTTTCCAGAGCATCGTTCAGCGTTAGTGGAGCCTCCGTCTCTTTCTGGACGGCATAGGTTCGCTTCGAACTCAGTGAACTGGACAATGAGTATGAGGGGATCCCGTCCCCTCGATCCGGCCGCGACGTGTTGGAACCGTTGAGCCGGACATCGGAATCAAAGTCATCTAGTTGGCTGCCTCGCTTGCGGTTGAAGATCTTCTTCATGACCGTCTTCAATGTGCTTCCAGTCCGTCGATGTACGTTAGGCCCGCGGGTCATGCCGGGCATAGGAGCACCACCCAGTGCAGCGGCAGCCTGCTGGTTCCCGCGGACGCTTCCCAAAACGACCGATGATTCGGAGCCGCGAAGGAGACGACGTGAGCTCACAGCGGTGAACTGTTTAGAACTCATTGGGGGAAGAGCTGTGTCGATGCATGGATCGGCCTGGTCACGGGACCTCAGACGACTCTTCGCCGAACCACTCCTACTGGGACTGATACCGACACCGGACATGCTGCAAATAGAGAAGCACGATCAATCCGGAGAGAATACACATGCGCTGAGCCTCAAGAAATAAGGCGAAAATGAGAGTTGAACTGGAGGGGTATGTGGGTCGGTTGGTCGAGATATACGAGGCGAAACAAATGAGACAGATACACAAAACGCCAAACGAAAGCCCAGTATCTATCTAAGGAGGAAAGAATGGGAAGGAATGTATCGCACGGGACCTACGGCTGCGGCGACGAGTCAGCATACAATCCGGTCAACAACAAAGACCCTGCAGCGTTGCTGACCTTGGCAGCGAAGGCCATCACTAGCTATAGGCTGAGGCTCGCGAGTAGTAAGCAAAGGTGACGTCCGATTCTCACGAAAGTGGCAATAGAGTTCAACCATACCCGGCTGTTGAGAAGAAAAGTGAGGCAGGAGTAGAGCAGATCAAAGGACCGACATGGCGTGCACCAGAATTAAACGAAAACAAAGGCAAGAGAGAGCAGTAGAAGGATCCACTCCACCGGGACAAGTACTAGATGCAGTCAACACCTAATCGACCAACGGAAGGGCTCAGACATCCGGACGAGACATGACTGGGCCGCGACCAACCGTCGTCGGGGATGCTGCAGCTACAGGGTGCTTAGTAGGAAGGAGGAGAGAGAGGGAAGAGGCGGAGAAGAAATGAATCAAGTGATATCGTGCACAACGACAGTGGCCAAGTGGGCCCATGGCCCACCAGCTGGTCGGGAGCCATGCGATGGGTTTCAGGGGGGAATTTAGCCTGGGCCAGATGAGGTGGCCATTAATAATTACCGAATCGATGTGATTGAGGATCATCATGATCGGAAGGGATGTCATCATCTCCATCTCGTATCCTCATGACGTTCTAGAAGCTACCGCAGATTCTTGGCGCAGTGACTTGGGATCAATGATGATGGCCATAGTCCATCAGATTCCGTAAAAAGTCCGAGATTTGATGTGGAAAAGGACTCCACCATGATACTTGGCCCCTTGACACAACAACACATCCCCATCAACGAACACACTAAGACACGGATAATTGGATCGAGGAAGACGGCAGTAAGCCCCCAAATCTTCTCTGGATTCGCCTGCATCAAAACTGCATATCCTGAGACACGCCAAAGTGGCCCCCATCGGCTCCATATGGCATTTATTTCTTTGAGATTTGGGTACGCGTGCGTGCCTTGTCCTGGTTCGCCAGTGCTACTGCTTACTCTCGAACATGCAGTAGTTATGGTTATACACTGCTAAAAAATCTTCCTGTCTGGTCTTGCCACGATCAGTCCGACTGGTCGTTGAGACAGATCTGTGTCTGTACGGAATATTCTGTCGCTAGATAACTTCATGTAGATGGCTCGGTCGCACTCGATATCATCGCATCCACTCGGTCTCCAACAACTAGCTCACTAGTCACTTCTGAAACCACCAGTGGAAATTTTTCTATTTATACCGCTCAAGCCCTCTCTAGAATTCTTCCCGAATTGATCCTTGGTTCGGTGGAGATCCCGACCTGCAGGCTACTATTTAGTAGTACTTACGTACCGATGAGTTGTTCTCACCACAATGCAACCATGGATTCCTTCCATGGGCGTCAGGACGTCCAACGCTCAGACCGGGGCGATCAATGTCCAATTCGGATGCCACCGAGGCCGTGCGAATGAAGAGCCCGCTGGCGTGTATCAGATTTCCGAGTCTCCCACGGCATGTCACCGCTGATCACCAATTATCTACTGTCTAGGCCATCCAGCAACGGCGGGCCTGATCACCTCAGTGTGTCAGGTGGTGCCGTCAATGCACTTAATCTCACAGTAATTCCCCAGCATCCGGGTAGCGTAGATCGGCGTGCTCCTCAAGGAAGGTCATCCAGCGTTTGAGAAATCCGCTGCCTCTGTGGGGATCGATTGCCACGTTAACGTTATTCCATTTCGACTGACCAGGTGGATCCATGGAGTAGAAGGAGCGGGGTTTCCCCTTGGGCCTTAGTTTGATAACAGGGAATGGGACTCACTTGCTGATGGTCTCTGAATCACCACAGACGCATAGATGTCGTTTGGGTCGTGTCATCGCAACTATAATCGTCGTCAGGATCCGATACCTGGTAGTTCACATGCAACGAGCGATAGCATGGGCAGCCACATACCATTCAGCCTTCGCCGCTCTCCTAAGAATCCAACCTCGTGCTCACTATTGCTGCGAACCAGGCTAACTACCACGGCTTCCTTTTCTCGACCCTGGAATCCATCCACGCTTCCTAACTCCAGGCCAGGGTACTTCTCCCGCAGCATTTGGGACAAGACAGCCAATTGGCCATTGTACGGTGTGATCACCGCAATGTCCTCAGGCTTCACTCCGGACTGTACCAGATTATCCACGTGCCTCCCAACTATCAAGGCCTCCGTCTCGTTACTTTTGCTCTCCCATAGGAGCGCCTCCTTCGCCCCAACTTCGCTATCTTCGGTTTTCTCCGGGAAATCCCCTCCTTGGGTGTCCCAGAACACCACAGGTTCCTTAGTATCGTCGGTTTCTTGCACATCATATGGCAAATCTTTCAGTAACCGGGCTTTCACCGTGTCTGCAGCCGTCAGCTTGGACTCGTAGAGCTCGTCAGACGGGAACCGCATAATTGAATCGTGCATCCGATACTGCGTCGTGAGCATTCTCTTGATCCCTGGTCCGTGGACCGCAAGCAACCGGTCGAATAAAGTGGTGTCGAGCGAAACACTCCCAATAATTTTCTTGTCACTGGTATCACTACCTGCATTCTTCCCCACTTTTGCCTCTGGCGATTTCGCACTCTTCGGCCTTTGCGAGGTAGATTTCACCGTAGGGGGAAGCTGCAGATGGTCGCCGGCGAGAACGACTTTGGATGCGGACAGTAGCGGGATCCAGCATTGGGCTTCCAGGGCCTGACTAGCCTCATCGATAATCACAACATCAAATTTTTGGTTCTTCACTTGATGCCCCCCCGCCCCGTGGAGTGTGGCCAGAACGACACTGCTCTCTCGGATCAGATTGTCAACGCATTTAGACTCTCGTTCCCGGAACTCCCGCCGTAATTCCTTCAGATCGTTATAGATCTCCCGCTTCTCCCTCCCGAACCGAGTCTTTCGGATACTCGCCTGCTTCTGATCAATTTCCCTCCGCACGTCGCGGATGATAGATGCTGCTTCCGATGTGTGGGTCAATACCTCCAAAGAGTGCTCCAGAACCGAGGGCAACAAACGGGCCGGATGGCCTATGCGCACAACCGGCACTTTCTTAGGAGCCAGACGTTCCACGATGTTGTCGACTGAAATATTGGACGGCCCACAGACAAGCACCCGGAGCTTTCGCTGAACCATCTGAAGAATCAACTCGATCAGGGTATGCGTCTTCCCGGTTCCTGGTGGGCCATGGATCAGAGCAATGTCTCGGGAAGCTAAGGCAAACCGGATCGCCTCTTTTTGCGAATCATTCAGAGTCGGATCAATAAATTCGACTGGCCCAACTGCCTCGTAATCTGCCTGCAGTGGCGTGGTATGACCAAACGCAACGCGCATGAAATGCGTATGTTCGGTATCCGACATTTTGCCCATTTTCTCCATCGTCTGGTTCATCCTAGGCATACCATCAGTTCACATACCCAGCGTGCACAGTGTATCAAAGCTCCTACCGTCGATACGTAACATCGTTTGCGAGTTTTATGCTGCAACCCGTAATCATCAGACCAAACCACCACCCAAGTACGAGGGGGAAAAAAGGGGAGAGAACATACAGCCAAAGCTTCTTCCCCCACAACTCCTCAATCGCTTCATCATCCTCCTTTGACCTCCCCCCACCGCCTCTTTGTCCAAAAGCAACCCAAACACTTCTCTCCCCAACCCTTGTAACAACTCCCTCCGGCCCAGCGCCAGTCTTCGCTTCCTTTCCAACTCCACTCCCTTTCTCCCTACCCATCTTCTTCCCCCCAGTCCCGATCTCATTAACCCTCACTACATCCCCGACCCGGATCCCGTGCGAACCAAGTCGCGCCTCCCCTCGATTCTTCCCATCCTCGTCACTCTTCGCGGCGATCGCAGAATCCGCACCAAATTCGCCGACGACACGCCCACCGAGACCAGTCCGACATTGCGAGAGTATTATCCCAGTTAACGCGTACCCGGTTGCTTGGAGGGTGCGACGGGTAGCAGGGGAGACGGAGGCGGCAGTGCTAGCGAGTGTGGACGAGGAGACTTCCGCTTCGTGTTCCTGCAGAAGGAGGTGTTGTTGCACCTCGGCGAAGAGAGGGATCGGTATTAGTAATTGCGCGGCCATTTTAGGATCCTGTAATCCCTCTGGGGAAGTCATCGATGGGCGTAGACGGTTGGCTGGGTTTTGCTTGCTGGTGGTGTTGTAGAGGCGGGGAATTTCAAGTCGGATTTAAGAGTTAGATGTTATGTCCGAGGTGACTTCATGCTTAGTCATGGTGGTTCAAGTCTGTAGATAACAGTCAGGGGATTGAATGGGTGGTTAATTTATGACCTTTATTCAAGAAATCAGGTAGTTGGTATTGTTGTATGCTCTTGTGTTTGTGGTGAGTCCTAGCTACTAATTGAGGAAGTATTCACCATTGTCTCACCATGTTCAGAACCGCAAGATATTACACTTAGATACAGAGATACACCTACTCTATCCTCCATTTCCTTAGCAACCGGCAACCATAAGAACAAATAGCCATAATTATTCGAATGAGGTACATCCGATCTTACTGTCCATGGAATTCTTCTGACTTATCCCCAGATCCCAAGCTAGTTCAGGCAAACAGATGCCGATGCCAATATGACCACCAGCAACCCGTTTCCAACGACAGACAAGAATCAGTGAGCGAACCGGATAAAGAAATATAAAGGAAATCCTCAAAGGAGGCTGCCATGAACAAATGAAATCATAAATGAGATGACATGAAAGAAAAAATAACAAATGGTACAAGGCTCCCAGCCATAAGATGTCTATCGACTCTGCGAACCCACCAAGCCCAGGCCAACTGCTTCACACGTGTCCACTCATGTATCTCTTACCAATAAACGGCATGGTCTTGTACTTGGATCTTCCAACGAGGTATGCAGGTCCCAAAACAGCTTTTTCTGCTTCGTTTTCAAAGGGGCCGTCGTCAGCCAGGAAAACACGGAAATCGCGGAGTCCTTGCAGGTCAGCAAATGTCTTGAGTAACTTGCGCAGGTATTTGTTCCGATTCGGGATTGCATTAGGCATATAGTTTTTTGTGCCAAAATCCACGATCGATATCGAAAGATACGGAATTGCAAAGTGCTCGCGAATGAAACGACGAAATACACCCCATGATACCAGCGCCGATTCTTCGGGCCGGTGTGCAGTTTTACCGGGAGTACGATAGACCGACGGGAACTTGAACGCTAAGTGGCGTATCAGCTTGAATGTCGAGTCCGAGGTATTGTGCATGAAGCGCATCATGAAGTCGGGGTCTTCTTCCACAAATGCAAAGACATTCTTGGAGTAAAAGATGCGACGTGCATCCTCATAGAATGTGCGACTGGTAAGGAAGTAGGGCAGTGGAGAGGTGAAGCAGCTACAAGTGGAGGAATACGCCGTTTGGCGGGCATGGCAGAAGCACATCGCTTGCAAAGATGAGCAGGTCCCACAGCAGGTGAGGGGATACACAGAGTTCCGCTGGCGCTTGCGCTCCTGAAGCGTCACGATCCCGCGTGACCACTCTGAAATCGGGATATACGGATCCGAGCGATTGGTTAGAAGCAGTTCGAGGATCATAAACTGTACCTCCTTAGGGAGACACTCAAATGGAAAAGGAGGTTTGTTGTCTCCGAGGTTGTCTGTCAACCTCCAAACGGCCCTTCTGAGTATGGGTCTAATCTCGTCATCTTGCGAGTGGTTGAAGTGGATAGCACAGCGTGATAGGACAGGGAACCCATCTGTTTCGCGCATGATCCGGCAAGCGACATCGTAATCCTTGACACGGCATTTAAGACTGAAGTCCTGGAGAGAAAACATGTGTTGCGCGGCTGATCTACAGAAGCTCTCCCACATTGTAAGTACTGTGCGATGGACCCCCCCTGCTAACTTGAGGAAACGATTGTCCCTAGGGCCTAGATCCAAATGTAGGTATTTCAAATGGCCCATACCCCAGTGTGTAGCCTCGCGAAACATGTAAAAGTCCGCCTTGGTATAGAGAATAGCACTGAACCGGTTTTGACTAAAGAAAAGGGGACCTAGGCCCTGGCGAATATTGCGAGAAACGAGAAGCAACTCCAAGGGCAAACGAGGGTGATCGCAGGATCCGTCAACAAAAGTAGTCCAAGAACCACGAGTCGCTCGCATAGGACTGCGATTGCAGGACGATCCATTGTTATTTTTCATGCGGTATTGCTCGAAGCTGATGTTGATCAGACAAGGCCTTAGTAGTCCCGCATATTGCAATATTTTTATCTGGACTTTCTGCGGAAGATCGAGCAGAGATTTGGTGGGCCTCCCTGAGATATCCATCCAGAAATCCACCTTCACGCCGGTCTCTGAATCGGTATCTCCGCCTCCAGAGTCCATCTCTATGGATTCCTCCTTGCCCAAGAGGAGGCCATCCAAGTCCCTGAAAAAGGGCGAGAATGCCACATCCTCGTCGTCAAGGTACTCCATCGACGTCCTGCTGTGGTGGTGTTGAAGAACAGGGTCAGTACGCTGACTGGACTATCAAGGAAATAGGGGAAAGGCACTGTAAGTGAATGATCATAGTGGGGACATACGTGTTGTGAACGCGGCGATCGAGAAACCCTCGCGTCCTCGGAGCAACCTAATGAACTATGGCTCTGCTCATCGAGAGCGAACAGAGATACGAGAGTTAAATGACGGGATCACGAGAAAGGAAACAGGTATACAAAGCTTTAGGACACTACACAAGGGAGGTAGGGGAAGCAATTGGCAATGGTTAGTTGGCAAGAGGTAAGAAGGCGGACAAAAAAATCGGAGCCTGCCAGCAAAGGATTGATTTAACTTAAGGAGACGCCCATCTCGCGAAGCTCATGTGCCTGGGGCATTCAACCAAATAGTGCCTACTCCCCCTCTAACTTTACCTGGACTCCTTCACCCTCCTCCAGCTTAAGATTCTCCTTCGCCTCCTTCTCCTCCTTAATCTTCGAGACAAGCCCCTTGATTTCACTCTTGCAAAGTTTAGTCCCTGCGAGGTCACAGTCACCGCACTTCCTTCTTACCGGTAAGCAGACTGTCTGGCCTAGACCCACCAGCAGCTTGTTGATTTCGTGCCATTTATCCTTTGGTAACCAAGACTCCAAAGCCATGCGCGTTTCCTCCGGATTCTTCGTCTTGTGCCAGCCCCAGAGGTTTGTGATACGATGGACGTGGACATCCACTCCGATGCCTTCATCCTTCCCCCAAGCAGCACTCATGCAAAGATACGCCATCTTCGGACCCACCCCTGGAAGTTTCATCAGCTCCGAAGCAGTCGATGGAATATCGGAATCGTATTGGTCTCGAAGAATGACCGCTGCTGCTTTTATATACTTGGTTTTGTTGTTGTGGAAACCCACTGTCCCGATAAGTTGATTAAGGCGCTCAGGCGCGACAGCCAAGATATTCTCCAAATTCAGGGTACTGTCTCTGACGGGTTGCTCGGTTTTAGAATCCTCTGCCTCTTCCTTGATCATAACGGACCCTATGAGTGGGGCTTCTCCAAGTTCAGTGTGCAATCGCTGCATAGCCACTGCCGTTACGGTGTCCTTGGTTTGTGACGACAACATCAACGCGACGAGAGTTTGATAGCGTTTGTCTCGGGGGGACGATGCGCGCCAGTAGAGCTCAGCACAACCCATGGTATCAACGGGTGCTGTTGGGTTCTCCTCTCGCATCTTTTTGACGGTGGAATAAATGGTCTCCCAGTTAGAGGGTGGTTCAACTTTAAATGAGCCGTCCTCGCCTTTGACCTTTCTAGCTGGCTCTTTCCGAGCTTTGGAAGATTCCTGCTTACTCTCGACCGATTTCTTAGTTTTTTTCTCGGGTGTTCGCATTCTCGCGGGAGTAAACCGAGAACTAGTTCCCCTCGTCGGCAGTTTGTCTATTTTGCTTTTATGTCGTTTGGCAGGTGGTTCCAAGATATCCTCTATGTCGACCGTATCAGAAGAGAGAGATGAGAGAGACGAGATTTCGTCATCACTCGTAGGCATGTCCGACCCAGCACGATCATTCACGCCCCCATTATATGCAAATTCGCGAAGTACATTTGCCCCAGACGCACTGCGCGTCTGACGACGCCCGCCAGGGGGTGAGAGCGCCTGAAGGACCTTTGCCGTCTCCCTTGATGCACGAGATGTCCGCATGTAGAAATTCAGGGGGTCAGCTTCCGTAGGGCTTGAAAAGTAGTTGCTACCACAGTATATAGAATATATTAGGATGTGAGGTAGTTCGCTAGAAATGACAAAAAGGTTGATGTGAATGGATCCTCCAAAATCGGTGGTTGGCGCTAGCGGGCCACCGAAGCTCCCCACGGAAATGGTCCTTGGAGAACAGAAGCGACCCACGGCCCGTGTTGAGCCTCGGCGCAAAACACCTTCTCCTTTGCATCTGCACAGTCACTACATACACACCTAATATCTATCTATCTCCAGGGTAGACCTTCGACACGACAATCCTCTAGCCTCCCGACCACATCCAGTCAGTTGTCCACCACCACCATCCCACATTCCAAGCCATTTCCCTTCCACCCGACACTAAACCGAATCAAACCAACCAGAATGGCGCCATCCTCTGCAGCTCCCACTACGCAGCGTCTCCTCCGCGAACTAAAAGACTACACGAATTCTCCGAACGAGGCCCTCTTACACCTAGGGCCCGTAACCGATGATGATCTCCTCCGTTGGGAAGCAGTCCTTAAAGGAGTCAAGGGAACACCATACGAAGGTACTGTATCACCACTGTCACATAACCTCAACCTCCCATTCTCCCATTCTTCGTTCCAACCTCCCCACCTTAATCACAAACCCCCATAACAATAATAATAATACCATACTAAATTATTGAAAAATAACCAGATGGACTCTGGTCCCTATCCATAGACATCCCACCCACCTACCCCCTCTCACCACCCACCATCCGCTTCAAAACCCGCATCTCGCATCCCAATATCTCCTTCACCACCGGCGAGATCTGTCTCACACTATTGACAACCGAGCACTGGAGTCCCGTGTACACGCTATCCACTACCCTCACGGCAATTCAGCATCTATTGACGGACCCGAGCCCTGATTCACCGCTAAACGTCGATGTCGCGGCCTTGTTGAGGGATGGGGATATTCCCGCGTGGGAGAGCATTGTCAGATTCTGGACGGAGGAAGAGAGGTGGCAGGGTGCACAGGGACTGGGACAGGGGCAGAAGGTTTGACGTAGTGGACTGTGAGAGGTTAGGTTTGGCTGTGGTCTGCTCTTGTATGGATCCAAGTCAAGAGGTAGGGTAGATTTACGGTGTAGTTCTCTTGCAAATCTGTTGATAGTGATTTGAAGCTCTCTGTACGTCATAATTTTACGATCTTATGTACTGTTTTGTTTACAGTCAATTCGAATTCCAGCTGCAGGGCGTTCTGGCTTAATTTCCTAGTCATGCTGAGTTCAACTTATTTCCAGGTTGAATGGCCACACAATATGCACACGCTTGGAAGACATAACCATAAAAAGGAGAGACATGTCATGATCGTAAAATGGGATAAAATGAGAATAAAAAGCTTCAACCCAACTCCGAACTCGCTGATCTTGATCGCGTAAAAGAGAGACAAATGTTGGACGCCGCAGAGATGCATAAGGATTGTAATGGATACATATTAACCCTTTCGAGAGAGAAACACCATATGTATGCAGAATAATAAAAACACATTTCCACAAAGGCCAGCGAATAAGTCCTGCTTGATTTTTACAGAGCCATGGCCACCATGGCAGCTCCTCCCATCATGACAAGGAACTCATGGGTGAGGCCGTTGTTGGAAGCAGCCGAGTCTGTTTGGAGACCCGGAGCCGGTCCAGTGCCGGTACCACCGGCACCCGCTCTGTTGGTCTGGGTGGGGTGGACGACCGTCACAGAGGTGACTGTGCTTCGCTCGCCATTGGCAAGTGTAGTGGTGCTCTTGTAGGTTGAGGTGTAGGGAGTCGTTGGGTGAGTGGGCTCGCTGGTTGTCTGAAGGTCCTTCGTCGACGAAGTGGTTTCCATGGTCGTGCGGCCATTGGATTTGGAGCTCGAGGTCGAAGTCGGCGTGTTTGAGGTTGGTTCGGAGTTGGTCGTCGACGAAGAGGTGGACTCGGTAGTGTGGGTAGCACTAGATTTGGTAGAAGTCGGTTCCTCACGAGTTTGACTCTTGGAGTCGCTGCTCGTGCTGGACGACGACGAAGAACTAGGCGGCTGATCCGTAGTAGAAGGGGTACTCGCTGTAGTTGGCGCCGTGGTGGGTGCCGTATCCGAGTGAGAGCTGGAGGTCTCCGGCGGCGTGACATGAGTTGGCTTTACAGCAGAAGAACTATTGTCACGCTTCCCCAGCTTCACGACTGCGGGAGAAGTCGGCGAACTATCGTGATCATGTCTGTATTGACCAATCATCTCAATAGCCTTCTTCACAGATTCTTTGTCGATGTTGTTCAAATACTCATGGAACTCCAGCTTGCCCGAGGCCACATCAGTCTGAGCCAGCTCGGGTGCTGGAGCGGCCACTGCAGAGGATGCGATCATAGAGATGCAAAGAAACTTAATCAGACCATTCTTGAAAGCCATTATGATCTGAGAGGTTCCAACCGTCTAAAAGTTATTGCGATGTATTTGGAGAGGGATTAAAAAGAAGAAAGAAAGAAAGAAAAATTGCTGCTTTGAGGGTCAGGCAGGGCTGGCACTTATCAGGCAAAAGACGAAAAGATGCCTAAGATTGAAGATGATGATGGAGAGGATGATGAAGAGAGGAAGCTTTGATGACTTGGCCGACAAGAAATAAATACAAAGAGGTAGAGAAGGAGGAAAGAAATCAGCCGTTGGCCTTTATGGCCGGAGCAGTGCCACCACCAATCCAGCCAATTAGTATGGATGAATTCACAGAACGGTCGCAAATCAAGAATTCTGCACGAATGGGCCTTGTCCTGCTTGGCACCGCCAGTGGAGCTCCGATGAAAATCAGCTAAAAAATCCCAATAGTGACTTAACAGTTCATCCGGCAGAGACCATGGTGGATAGACTAGATTATGGTAGGACGAGTTTGCACTATGATTGGCTTATGAACAAATGCAACTACTGTAACAAGGTAGCTGGCAACGTCAGCTACTTTTGTGCTTACGGATATCAATATCATTCCGATTATCTTGGATGTAAGCTGAGGGAGAGGCTGATGTTACAAATACCCTCCTTCCCGGGTTCTTTGAAAGAGGCAAGATTGAAGACCCAAGATAAGACAAAAAAAAAAAAAAAAATAGCTTAGCCGGGATACTGCCGAACCGGTGACCGATACGAGTATCATGACACCATTGTGAGGTCAGTGAGCCGTGGGTCTCAAAGTCCCTCCACCACCGCTATTCCATTCGAGTGAAAGTGCATTCATTGACCCTGAAAAGTATCTACTCCGAACTTTGCTCATCCTCTCGCAATGTAGCGAGATATCAATCCCATTGTTTGCGTCGGCGAATTTACCCAGTCTGGGGCGTCAAAGTCCCTGGTTCCTAGTCATATCCTTGGGTCTGCCCAACTCAAGACGCTCCTACCATTGTGACTGGACCTTCATCTGCCCATTGCCTGTGAATTCCGCTGGCAAGCAAAAGTCTACTCGTCATCCCGAAACCTCCACATTCCACATTCGAACGAAGCCGAACAAATAGGTTCTGACTCAGCAGGTTGCCGTCGAATGGAAGAAAACGGGACACGGCGATCTGTTATTCCATCGTTAATAGGTTTGAGTTGTGTGGTGCCATTCCTACCTCTCATTGGCGGTGATTCAGCCTTGTAATTGCACCTTCCCATTCCTGGACTAGCCCTAAGAGGCTTGGCTTTGGTGCAGCTAAACTTGGAACGCACAGCCTGTCGTCTCCGAAATAGAAAAAATGTCTTGCTCGGGTGGAATCAGCTCTTGGCTGAGTGTGACACTGTGTTGATCAATGACGACATGAAACCTAACTGAGTGTTAGGACTTTATCCTATACTTAGATTCTACTAATCCATACGGGTTTAACTGAGCCTAGTTAACAAACTGTACTAGCTCACCCTTCCAAGTTTTATTTTAGCTTCAATGATGCAGACCTCTGATATTCCACCTCCTTGCGTCGACGTGTTCGATACGTTCTTTAAAGTCGGTTAATACGTAGAGTATGAACCTTAAATTAGAACTAGAATGCAGCACCTCTTCCAACGTCTTCTCTGTATATTCTCAATGGCTAATAAACAAGAATCTTACCGCGATAGAACTTAATATATCTACCAGTGCTGAGAATAAGAGAGATACGAGAGACATATTTTACTATAGTTAAACAAGTCGTACACCCTTGCTTCGCTTGACGGCTTTATGGCGGAACACTAACTATGTATAATAATATTACTAAGATTTATTGCTATTTTATATCTTCAACCTGTTTATCCCATTAACTTTAGCCTTAGGCCGTATAGTTATAATATACAAATTCGAACACGATAAGAAAGAAAATAGGTGAGAGGATAAAGAACAGGCTAGAATCTGTTAACAATGTATACGCGGAGACGTAAGATGGGTTTAGAATTTAGATGTCCCCTTGAGTATATATATAAGGGCTCATCTATGGAGCCATTCAGTAATCCAAGTGGGTATGATCATAAACATGAAATGATGAAAGGAATATTTGGCCAAGTTTTTTCGCTACTCTTAGAGTGATGAAAAAGGCAGCTGAATATCTTCGAGAAAAACATACTGCATATTTATAGATAAGCTATTTCTGCAAATTAATACAATGGAAGACCATACATACCTTGGCAATATATAATCAGCAATTTAATAAGTTCGCGGAATGCTATGGAATCAACAGGGGTGACTTCTAGTTACATAGTATTTTTTGAGTCAGTGTTAGTTTTGATACTAAAAATTTTCTATTGAGAATGATTACTTAAATTCCGTAAATTTACTCCTCCAATCAATATCTGAATTCTGCATATTAGAATGCAGATATCCACTACAGAATCCCCTGTGAGGTGTAAGAATATAGTGCGGCTAGGCTCCCTACTCTATTAGTTCTACCAGGGAGACCATAACACTGATGTAGTTATTGACTATCTTTATCCACATATCTAGCGCTTAGTGTCAAGGTCTTGTAGTCATCATGTGTGGTCCTAGTTCCTGTGTCACAACGTCTGTACTGTCAATTTAACACAATTTTGTAATGGCAGAGAATGCTATGCCTATCTTTGATGGATTCCATATAGTATTTGAGGGATACACCAGGTACGCTAGCGTGTGTAAACCTTTTTTTCGTTTTTAATAAAGAAGATCCGTTCGGGGTTACCGAGGTATTCCTTCTGTACAGAATACCTGCTTTCTTAGGATATACACCGTCTTACGCACATTAACTTTAGAACCTATAAAATGCACAGTAGTTTTAGAAAACACACCGGTTAATTCAGTAAGTATCAATTGTAAAGAGATACACTAGACCCCTCAGCACAATCTTCTCTTTCCTACTCAATCTTTTTATCATCTTTATCGCTCTTTTTTCGGCTCAAAACGATCAGTTATGATACTCGGCAGTATCTCGTTCATTTGATGAAGCCATAGGAATCAGGCAAGTTCCCAGATTTCAGTTAGGATAGCTCTACATATACATCAGCACGTCGACTCTCCCAGTAGAAATCCAACCCAGGACAACTTAGGAATGATGATTACTTACCGCCCAGCAGCTATTGGGGTAACTATTCTGACCACAATGTATCTGGGCCATGTTCTTATACTATGTTAGCTATACTTTCTCAGAAGGAAGGGCTTCCGACTTACATTGCCAGATGCGGTCAAGCAGGTTGCTTCTGAGCGACAATCACTATCTTTCTTACACTGAGGTTCCAGTCAGCTTATTCTTGAATAGAACTGAGTGGGAATCGCGAATAAATAAATATTCTGTATAAGTAAGCGGAAATCGTACGAAAGTTCCTGCACCACACCCATGCCAGTTGTCTCCGGCTATGACAGACCCAGTGTCTGGCACAGCTGCAGCTAGAGACCCGGCACTCAGGCCGAGTAATGAGATGACGCAGGTGAAAAATTGCATTTTGATGAAGATAGTGCTAAGATTGATGGGCAGTGCGAGTATAGAAACCTAGGGGAAGTTCTGATGACAAGAATGAGGATGGTTCTCGAGGACTAGGCGACGTATTTATATGTCCATCCACGCAGTTTGCTCAGCCAGTTTCCTCTGCTGCAAAGATCGGATATGTGGCATTGGATATTGTTCGATATTGTCCCAGAACAGATGCAAGGGACCAGGGAGTTGGATGGCGGAAGCGTGCTGATTCTATCATGGGCTGCGTTTTGTATGCAACGGTGATATCGGGATACTGGTCTCCATGGCTACCTTGTGGAATATTCTTGGGTATCTAAGCAGTTATGGCCGGAATCAACTCACCGCATAGTCTGGATCAGAACACTTGTCTATGTGATAGATCCGAGGAAGCCGAGTCCGAATACGGAGACTCAGCACAAGTAAGCTTGTAAGTAGCCGGACTAATCAGTCTACGAATTTTGCCATCTAGAGCATAATTGTCGAGTTACTCTGCAGTTCCTCGATCATTCCATTGATACAGTCACTGAAGATGTTTATACCACTCATACTGCTGAATGTATGCAAAGATATCTGTCATACTTCACCATGTCTGTGGAACGTGGATCCAGGCTGGCCTATACGTCAAGGTACACAACATATCCACGGCCAATGTCTCGACTTCTCTTATCTATTTCTATTTACGTCCTTGCATACTCGTCCAACTTGGATTTAGATTGTGTTCGGCAAGCTTGAAACGCCACCCACGCCCTCGGAGCTGACCCCTCCTTGCTGGAAAGGATATGCCTGCTAAAAGACACGTCAGAAAGTCAACTGAGGGATCAGGACGCTGAATTGGGTACAACATGACCGCAATACGAGTGAGACACACATATATTTCAGCGCTGGACCTCCTTGGATGGCAGATATTCTATGTGGTGGGGTATCGAAGGTTGCTTTTAGAATTAGAGCTAGACCATGCAGATAGGAAAACTCTGATGTTGTAGAACATAGATTGTTTCTGGATAATAAGAATTTAGACGAGTTTAGATGGAAAGAAATAAATTTATACAGGCATTGTAGGATAACAGAAATGGGTGTTGTCTAAGTATTATATGAGTCAATTTTATCCTGAAGCTCTGTTCGCGTATCTTTACTGTATAAGTCAACATACCCTTTGCTTGCTTCATCCACTACAATACAGTAGTCTTCTATGATTATTTGTGGAGTAAGATAGCCAAGTAGATTCAGTTTTACTGTACCGACTTGTTGACAGTACGCTACGCATTCATAGATATGTATATACTGGGTTTTTTAGATATATAGAACACTTTCCCTAGGTATTCTAGTACTTAGGCCACGTACCTTTTATACTTCTCTCATGTCTTCTCGCTCCCTTTATTCACTACTAATTGAATTTCTCGTCTTTGCCTTTACCTACTCCGCACATTCCTTGCTTTTTCATACTTTCTTGTCTTCCGCCTGCATGGAGAGTCATGCAGAATATGTTGGCACTCTATTATACACATCAACGGAGGTTGGGACAATTTCGGAGTGGAACAACCACTTAGAGAAATCATTGACATGGCTTCGCTAAAGAAAGACAAAAAGTCGCTCCTTGGAAAATGTAACCTCAATTTCACCACTGCCACCTGGCACTAGTTTAAAATACAAATTGCCAAACAACTTCCAATCTCTACTTCTTTAAACAACACACTATCTAAAAGACCTAAACAAAATCTCCTGGGTTCATCTACTTCCTTTGACCCCACATCATCCAAGAAACATAAGCAGTCCTGCTTCATGTAGTTTGTAGCATAGTGATATGCATACTGGGGAATTGTTGGTTCAGTGTGGTGCCAATCCTGGCAAGAGTTTGGGGACACTAAAAAGCATATTCTAAGCATCTTCAGTGAAGTGGGCATGCAGGTGTTACTACGGATGAAGGATGCAGATTGTGTGAGGTTTTTCTTGAAGCCGCAAATGTACATATATATTGACAGGTAGGTCTGGGTTCGTAAAATTACGGTATTCTATGGGGGCAATAAGTAAAGCTAAAATAAATAATTTGACACTATTAATAACATATAGACTACTACTATTCATCAAACAATGTGACATCCATATCTATCCCTATCACTAGTCTGGAAGGATGAGCATAAGCCTATAGCTATATACGGGGTAACACCGTGTGGAGTGGCAGGTAACTTAGGATCCAACGCGTTAGTCATCGACAATACCCCGATACTGGCCGTTGATCCAATGCGGGGGGGCGATCGCTAACCTTTGCCGAGGTAGACTTGCATATGATAGGCCCCGAATCACCAGGTTTATAAGCCTCATGAAGGGCCCAATTCAGAGATGCCAGGGAGTGCATGTCAAGGGGAAAAAAAGAAAAAAACAAATTTAAATCTACCATGGAACGCCTCTGGCCTAGTATCGTCGAGTCGTACAGTCCACAATCCATTGAATTCGTGGGCACGCTTGTTGTGCAAGTCCTCTCCTTCTGGAGTCCCTCGCTCATCTACCTCCTATTGGATGTGGCATGGCCATCATTTTCCCAGAGACACAAAATACAGCCAGCGCCGAAACAGCCAACCCGGCGTGAGATCTGGAAATGTTTCGTGGTCGTCGCTCAGAATCAGTTGATTAGTTCGGTCCTGCACCTCCTCCAGATCCACGTCCTTAGACGAGGTGTTCCATCGTACCGAGTTGAATCCTCTCTCCCTGCATTCCCAGAACTTATTCGGGATTTATTCATCAGTCTCCTCATGAGGGAAGCTCTCTTCTACTATGGCCATCGATTCCTCCATCAGCCGTATTTCTATGTCCGCATTCACAAGCGCCATCACCAATTCACTGCACCTATCGCGCTCGCAGCGCAGTACGCCCATCCTATTGAGCAGATCTTCGCAAATGCGCTTCCAATCACACTCCCGCCACAACTTCTCGGAAGCCATGTGTTGACTTTCTGGCTTTACTTGGCCTACGAGCTCTTCAACACCGCAACTGTCCATAGTGGGTATGACTTTTTCCACAACAAGGCCAAAATGCATGACTTGCATCATGAGAAGTTTAATTTGAACTACGGTTCGATTGGTCTTCTGGACTGGTTTCATGGGACTGACACGCTCGAGAAACGCCGGAAGGATTGAGGCTGTATATCGGAGTATTCTCTATCCTCAGTACATAACCAAAATTGACCGTGTCCTTTACCGTTGTCTATAGCTTGTGTTACGAGCATCTCTAATGTAATGAGAAATAAACCTTTCTTGCGAGACCGTACAGACAGATCTTTGGCACTGTCGAAAGCTTCAGTATATCAGCCAAATATATAATTAGTTGGAATTTAGAATTATTAAGCTCTACTGTCTAAATTGAACAACCTCACTTATATCTATTGACCCAAAGGTGCATGTGATAATCCGAATCTCATGGTCAATAGCCGAAGGCGAACGGACGAAAATGTACCAGTTCCCAAGCCGACGGAATGCCCAATTCCAAATGACACCAACATACAAAAAGCATCGACAGTGACGACCATGACAGCGGCGGGAACGTCTATTCGAGCTCAGATCCTATTTCAAGTAGAGGTATACGCAGATTAGACTCTTGGAGCACAGCTAAATTCTCACAAGTGTGATTGGAGACGAACTCGGGAATGGTGACTAAGAGACATTTTCCTGGTCTATAATGTCAAAATTCCGATGCGAAATTAACAAAGAGAGCATGTTAGCTCAGGGGAAGAGCGCCGGGCTCATAACCCGGAGGACCCTGGATCGAAACCAGGACATGCTATGTTTCTTTTTTCTCAACAAAAAATTATAGCCTTACCCTGACTCATATAGCAAATATTTGACAGAAAAATTTGTAACAGTCAGCATGTTAGCTCAGGGGAAGAGCGCCGGGCTCATAACCCGGAGGACCCTGGATCGAAACCAGGACATGCTAGTGTTGAACTTTTTTTTTGCCAGCAAATTCTCCTTCTATCTTTATTCTCTATGGCGTACACTATGGAGCAACTAAATCGGAAAAAGAAACATCCTCAGCATGTTAGCTCAGGGGAAGAGCGCCGGGCTCATAACCCGGAGGTATGTTTCTCCCACTCTTCATGATTCAATGAACCAGTTCTCTAACCTAAAATAGGACCCTGGATCGAAACCAGGACATGCTATGCAAGTCTTCAATGTTTTTTTTACTTTTTCTCTTATTTCTTTTTGGTATATGCCTTGAAATCCTCTCTGGTACAAGCATCTACGCTATTTTGTTATGTTATTGCATGGAATGATGCTGGTAGTCGTTGGCATCTAAGTAGTTATATATGTTTACGTGGGTAGATTAGGAACCGATCGATGTAATAGAATCGTTCTGATTTGTAAAAACCACCCTGTTAATAGCCCAGATTTGGCATATAACTTTTCTTGTACTCCGAGCAAATGTCAGTATTGTGACGAGCTGTATTTGGTGTTGTGGGTCATGTAGATAGTTAAGCTAGTGCATGGATACAACTGTCTTCCTGCTGAAGACAGCAGGCGGTGAATGTTCTTTACCGCCTTTTTCTGGGGTAGGGAACTGAGTTGTGAATCAACAACTTCAAGCCGGATTTTCTATGTGGTCAAATGAATGCGCATGCCAGCCATATATATTGAATCATAAAAACCATTGTGGTTTTGCGGGGGTCAATATGTTCACATACCATACAAATATCGTGATAACTACTTTCCACTACTTCAGGGTATAATACTATTCTGAAGTCAGCTCGAGAAAGAGAATGGGACATGTCCCTGTCTATCCCGAGTAGCGGATGATTACTTTGTATCCCTTTACATTAACCGTGGAAATATCCAGAAGATTGCATTACATACTTTTGATCTAAGTCCCTTGGATACCTCCCAGCTCGAGAGTGTGAATGAACAAGTACATGTTAGTTTTAATTTCTGCATTCTCTCTGTTAGGAAATGGAATCAGCACGGATGTGTAGTCATGGATTATATTAACAAACCAGAGGCGCATACGCTATCAAAGATATGGAATAAGGATCACCATAACTAACACAAATGAACTGACCTCTTTAGAGGTTTATCTCTTTACTGTCCCCTCACTCTTTGGTTTTACCAATTGGCCCCCCTTTGGAAATGCCACTGTCCATACATGCTGCAACGAACCAACCCGAAGCCTTATTGTCGAGATTCCTAGTGGGCATCATGAATTCGTGGCAGTGGAATTAAATCAAGGGGACATCCCACTCCTCTTATATTTCCAGGTCTTTGATAGAGTGAAAGGCTGTTGAATCTATGATGAAGTGTACCAGATTTATTCTGGAAGCGGAGATATTTGGAGCATGTACCGATGGACGCCCTAACGCGATCTATTTCTCAGGTGATATGGTCTATATTGAGGAGTCGAGCATACTTTGTACGATATGTGAACATTGATAGCGATTTTGTGTCGTTTATCCCGACATGGCTGTAGGAATACATATGACCTTTGTTATATGAAGACTAATACTTTTCTGGGATTTAACACGCTGTCTACATAGTCCCAGGATTTGAGGTATTGGCTAGAGCGTAAGTTGGGGGGCTATAATGTCTGTCAGCAGAAAAAGAACAAGGACGATATCGAAGACTATTTGTTCTATGTCTTTAGCGGGTGGAGACCTTGCATCGTACATGCAGATGCCCGTCCTCTGCATAACTAAGGTCCTGCCGGTTCTTATCTAGCGCATATCATTTACCACCTCGAAGATCCCTTTTTGAATCCACTGACCTCAGGAAACCATAAAAATTTGAGCCCACTCTATGTGTCTCAAGCATGCAACTGTGTTTGTCATGATTTGGAGATGGCGGGTCATGTTACGTAGCGTCCTCTGATTTGCAAGCTTCCCGTTTTATAGCATAAGTCTATGATTTATCATCAAGCAACAGCATGTTAGCTCAGGGGAAGAGCGCCGGGCTCATAACCCGGAGGACCCTGGATCGAAACCAGGACATGCTATGTTCTATCTCTCCCTTTTTTTTTTTTCTTTCGACTTATTCCTTGTTTACAAATATTTCCCACTCACCAATAAACGGCAGAGGTCTAAGAAGATAGGAAACTCACACATGTGTCTTTGGAATGCTGATAAAGGCCCCTACCTGCGCACCTGACTCGTGCGCGGCCACCCACAAGGACACCACGGGAAGGTCTAAATCGCTCAAAATGCAATAAAAATTGATCAATTTCTATTTCTTATTCCAATATACATACAAATCTGCTTGAGCTGGTTGCCTGTCCACTTTCACCTCCACCGACGTCCTTAAATTGTGGAAAAAATGCTTACAAGTCGACATTATTTTGCATTTGCGGCCCATTACAGTAGAATTGTAATATATGGTCACAGGATATCATTGTTTATGTTGTATCCTCTTTATTGTCCGAACGTTTTATTTTTTTTTCTTAATCCTCACTACGCAAACCTGACTTACCCTCCGGGCATCGCGCCCTCGTACTTGAAAGAAGTCAGGTTGTCAGGTTAAAACTCCCACAAACGCCACAACCAGACATTAGCAGCGCTGTTGCTCGCATCGCTGCTCCTGCCATTCTACCCTATCGCCGCGAGGTCTACAGCGGCAAGTGTCACCTCCTGTTCCTTACACCGCTGGTAGGTGGTTTGGTGCCATCAGTCACGCCGCTGCAGTTGGGTCCGACGCGACGGCCTTGAAACACAGACAACTTGTTTACATTGATTGCGTTATACGCGCTCGCTATGACCTAGATCGTTCTTTCTTGTCGGCGGGTTTACCCGGGTCAAGTGATGGCAGCAAAAGGTGGATGTGGGATGCGTGGCGCGATGGGATATTCGCAGAGGGCGCTAAGGTGCCACTGGAGAACTGCATTCCGCTTGAAGAAAGGTTGTGTAAGGTTTTAGGGTACTCGCTCCAGGACTTGGTGTATATGGCTCATCTGCTTGTGCCGCATTGTGGGCTAAGTAACATCAAGCTCGAGTCTGGTGGGACGATTATACATGCCCGGCGACGGGATTCTGTAGTGACTTAGCCATGGGTCGAGACGAAGAGATGTTGGTGAGATTAAAGGAGAATTTTAAACAAAGATCGCAAGGGGCGGATATTGAGACGGTACAGGTGATGAAGATAAGGATGTGGCTGCTCTGCAAGCTTTTGGCACTGCTGATGCTGTTTTGGGCATTACGCCCTCAGCTGCGTCCATGCCAAAGCATACAAGGAGCGCTGTAAAGGCACCATTTCGTGGTGGGAGGTTCAGCTTGATGGGGTCTGCTAGGAACATCGGGGTTCAGGAGATTATGGTTAACATCACGCTCAAAGGCAAGAGCCCCGCTGCCAATGTAGTGTACTGTTACTGATGCTACTGTAAGTCGATGTATGAACGAGACGCTATCGTGCAGTTTGTCAAGATGCTAGAGAGGGGTCTGTGTCCTATGGGTAAGGGTTTCGTGACGACGGCCTTCCGAGTTGGATCAATGTAAGGAACCACTCGATGTAGGTGCGGAGCATAATGGTTTTAACAAAGTGTAGTCTTTGCCCCTTTCCTTTGATGCAATCATCTAAGACTACCCCCCATCGCTTGAGGATGGTAAAGATGACGAAATCTCTTTTTTCCGTTCTGGGAACTATGTACGATCCGCCAATGGCTCATAGCTAAAGTCGGGTTCTAGAACCTTGTACCGTCCTTCGCCCTAAACGAACTTTTGATCATATCCGATCGACCTATTCTGCGGGATGTCCGAGTTTAACTAACCCGTGGGCGGAAGTACATACGGGGTAGGTAGGTATCTTAGCGGAGTACCTATATAAGGAAGTTTATGAAGACTGACTGGGAGAAAGATATCAATTGTTTTCTTTTGGGGAGGGGAATTTGATTACTATGGTCTAATAAGGGGTGGACAGCTCAAGTTATTTTTTCTACTAAGACTTGCTTTTACTTTTCTTTCGCTAGCAAAGAATCCATTGTTTCAGTCCGAGAAATAATAGTGCCAAAGGGAAAAAGATCACATTGTACTGGTCTTCGTCTTTGGCGCCTGCTGTCTGCAGAACACTGTCAGGGGCAATTTCAAGTGTTTATCCACAGGGCCGTGTAGGTACTCTCTTTAAGTATGGGAACCATACCTACTGACTCAGTGCCTAGTCCTGTGAAACTCTGCGACAGATGAAACACATACAATGAACCGTTAGTGCTGGTTCAAATTTCAGGGTACTGTGTTTCACCGAGCGGGAAAGTATAATACCCATTTCTTGTATTTTAGCCCGCTTTGAGCAGCGTGGAGTACGTCTCGAATCGTGATTTGCTATGAAGGTTGAAGGAATATGTGGGTTCCAGACTTCCGCTGATCCTATTTTCAGGAGAAACAACAGTTTCACAAACTGAAGGAACCATCCTATAATAGAGTAGATCAGTGTGGCTGTGAGGACGGGATGTAATTCATACCGCTCCCACACTTACAGAGATCTATCTGGTCGGGATTAAATATCCCACTTACTCCGTACTCTGAGTAGTTATGGAGTAGGTACTTTTATGAACACTATGTTCTACATATTACGGAGCACAATGCTCAACACAGGAGACAAGGCATGGTAGAGGTTAAAAGACTAATCGAGTCATTTTGATGAGACGTTCCAGATATTGGAATGTGGGTGTTCTGTAGATGAACCAAGGAGAGGAGGGAGGATATGACAAACAGGGCGAGAGGAATCTTCAAGGGTCCAGAGCAGGGTCTCAATGGCCATCTTTATACAGTCTCATGCTACATATTTGAGGGGAGGGCTCCAAGGCTCCAATGCTCCAAGCGTCTTTTCTGTTGATAATATTTCCTTTCAAAAGCGCCAAAAAGTGCGAGCTTGGATCCCACGCACTTGCCTTGGCCAACCGACTTCCAGTCTAGACCCACTCCCCCTGGATGTTCACAAATAATTCCCCACTGCGGCAGCACAAATGGGAATTATCTTCATTCATTCTCGCCGTTGCCCAGTTTTTATTTGTTCCGTGACGACGCCTGTACACCCACCTGGCTGTTGGCAGCTTATGATTGATTGAACGCCCCGACCGTCCTAGGATTCCAGCCAGTAACAGGGAGCAGATGGTGGGAGACCCTTTGACCCTGGGCCGATCTGGTGCATGTTCCAGGGTGGATGACGAGTCCCTTCTTCTGGCCCCAGATGAGCAGTGGATCTGGGTTGTTCAGTACGGAGTTGTTATGGCCAGCTGTAAATTACCTCCTTGGGTTTAAGGCCACCTTTTTTCTAGAGCGGAGCAGGGAGCATCATGCTGTAATTCCCTGACCATGATACCGCCCTGGCCAGAATGCTTAACAACAATAAACCCATTTTTAGCACAGTGTTGGATAATTGGATTACCTCTTGCTCAGGGATGGATGGCATCGCTGATTCGCTTTAAGGCTCGCCACCCTCGTCCATTCTTTCCCTGCCTCTTTTTTGTTCCTTCTTTCTCCATCCCTTCAATCTTTGAGATTCATCCTTCGTTTTTCCTCTTTGTCCTTTTCATACTTTTACCCATCTTCTAGTCATTCGTTCGCCCTCTTCAAACCTTTTTGACCTTGTCTTCGTTTTCTTTCGTTTGCGGCGCTGTCTGCCTTCACCTCAGTATAACCTCGCATCAACTGACACACCTCGCCATTCTTTTCGAGCCGTTGTATTTATTATTCGATCGGTTTTTATAGAATTTTAGTTGCAAACTACTACTATCTCTACCACTTTCACTATGAAGGGCTACGCTGTTGCGACGGCTCTCACTCTCGGTGCCTCCACCGCCTTTGCTGCCCCATCGATCCAGACCCGTGACGATGTCACTCCCATTACCGTCAAGGGCAATGCCTTCTTCAAGGGTGACGAACGTTTCTATATGCGTGGTGTTGACTACCAGCCCGGTGGTTCCTCGGATCTGTCCGACCCCATCGCCGATGCTGATAGCTGCAAGCGTGATATCAAAAACTTCAAGGATCTCGGCCTGAACACCATCCGTGTGTACTCAGTTGATAACTCCCAGGAACACGATGAATGCATGAACGCTCTGGCTGATGCTGGAATCTACTTGGTGCTCGATGTCAACACCCCCAAGTACTCTTTGAACCGTGCCTCGCCCAAGGAGTCCTACAATGATATCTACCTCCAGTACATTTTCGCTACCGTTGACAAGTTCGCCAAGTACAAGAACACATTGGCTTTCTTCTCCGGTAACGAGGTCATTAATGATGGTCCTTCCTCCAAGGCTGCTCCTTACGTCAAGGCGGTGACCCGTGATCTCCGCCAGTACATCCGTAGCCGCAAGTACCGTGAGATTCCTGTTGGGTACTCTGCTGTAAGTGATGCCGAACTATGAAACCCCTTCACTACCCCTATTAACTCGCTCTTCGCTAGGCCGATATCAACACCAACCGTCTTCAGATGGCCCAGTACATGAACTGCGGTTCAGACGACGAGCGCAGTGACTTCTTTGCCTTCAACGACTACTCCTGGTGCGATCCTTCCTCTTTCCAAACCTCTGGATGGGACAAGAAGGTCGAGAACTTCACCGGATATGGTCTGCCTCTGTTCCTCTCCGAGTATGGATGCAACACCAACAAGCGTCAGTTCCAGGAAGTTGGCTCTCTATACTCCAAAGAGATGACCGGCGTCTACTCCGGTGGCTTGGTCTACGAGTACTCCCAAGAAGCTAGCAACTATGGTCTCGTCAAGATCAGCGGTAACGACGTGAAGACGCTTCCTGACTATGATGCTCTGAAGACTGCTTTCGAGAAGACCAAAAACCCCTCGGGAGACGGTGGATACAACAAGACCGGTGGTCCCAACCCTTGCCCCGCTAAGGATTCTCCCAACTGGGATGTTGATAATGATGACCTTCCTGCGATCCCCGAACCCGCTAAGAAGTTCATGAAGGACGGTGCTGGTAAGGGTGACGGCTTCAAGGGCAAGGGCAGCCAGAACGCCGGTGGTGCCACCTCTACCGGTACTGCCGAGCCTGGCTCCGGCTCTTCCACTGCCAAAGGCTCTAGCTCCAGTGGGGAGTCCAGCTCCTCTTCTGGTGCTGCTGCTGGCCTGCATGTTCCCAGCATTAGTCTGGCGCCCATTGTTGTTGGAGCAGTCACTATCATGTCGACCCTGTTCGGTGCCGGGTTCATCTTGATCTAAATTTCCAAATGCATGTTTCAGTTCGAGAGTTTTCCTGTTCTATGATTTCTGTAAACCTCCTTTATTGTGTCGGTGTTCTGCTGGCGGAAGTTCATAAGTAGTTTGTGTTGAATACTTCGTTGCGTTTCTCGGAAAACCTGGGACGCCGGCACCAGAGCTTCCAAATTGTACAATTGGTCGGCTCATTAATAGCCAATTAAGCTTTATCTCTGCGTATAGAGAAATATCTGACGATTTTTTTCATTTCGCTATAGTGAAGTCTAAGCTTTCCACCCACTTTGTATCTTGGCCTGATCCAGAGAATAGAGTAATATAAAAGACTAATATATTCATCTAACCTGACAGGCCATCACGCACGTCCTATCTCCTGGTCATGAGGTTGACCTGACTCGAGCTCCATGGCCGTGAGTCTTCCAGGCACACCAGATGAGCCACTCGGAGCAGGCCGACTTCATACTGAAGAAGCTGATGCACTTCGACACGTTCGCTATCGTTTTTATTTTGAAAGGAATTCTGAGTCCAGATGAAAGGTTAAGTGCACTGATTTATTGCTCAATCCTCTTGACTGAACTATTTGAGATATCATTTCGACTATATGCTTTGGCGACAATGCGTCTTGGACGTAATGTCTTAGTGAAACTTTAATATTAAGGTGTTCTTGGCATGTCTCACGCCCCTGTGTTTGTAGTAAGAACATGATGTGTAGTTTCGAGCGCTGAGCTTCTTTCCCCTACCTCTTGTCTCTGTCGACTTTCCTTGTTTGTTTGCCGTAGACCAAAAACGGCAAGAAGGCCATCACCGAGTTCCTTAGGCCTGCTCGACGTTATGAAGAAGTCTGGATCTGGGCTCAGTATCTCCGACCAGCCTGCCTCGATATTCTTCCGAGAAGACCAGCGGTGACTATTTTGTCGGTACTGATGATTTGCGACAACAGTACCGTGGTTGTCAAATTCACGGTCTACGGTACTCAGAATTTGGTCCGATCGACAATGATTGCCTTGTTTCTAGTTTCTAACATTGATGATGGTAATTCACCCGACCTGTCGACGGGTTACGCAAGTTGGCCGAGGTTGTTCTGACATGGTTTCGAGTCTATTCGAGTGGCAGTATCTAACCTCGGTCGTTCCAGCGTCACCGCCAGAAACACCGCCAACTCGGATGTCTACAGCGGACCCCGCGGTCACCGAGACGACGACAGCCACTGGGACGGCCATCACTTTGTCGACTTTTCGTAGGGGATAGATGGTGCAGACATTGTTGTGTAATTGGGAGGAATCCACTTTCAATTGATCTGTAGGAAATTGATTTTTCCGCAAATCGAGAACACTGGTATTTTCATTGATGTCAGCATGAAAAAAATAAATGATTGTGCCTAAGCGATCAGGGCCTACCGTGATTTAGCCCTTCCCTCCCTTTAATATGACCTAGTTCAGATGAACCGAGGATCCGCCCACTCGGGACCATAGAAATGATGGCGGTGGCCTGATGCTAAGCTCCGCGAAGCTTTGGTTTAGTGAACTGAAATTCGAATTCAGGGGAAACTCTCGAGGGCGAACTCATCTTTTTAGAAGGATTCGCAAGCACGGGATTCTCGAGGTAAGCTCCCACTGTAAGCTTCCACGAGGGGTAAAACACCAAAACGGCAAACGGATGGAGAGATCTTCCTTTGACATCATGCGCAAACGACGGGAGTGGAAGGGGAAAAATGCCTCATCGGCACCGCCACCTTCACACACAGGACGGGACCGAACAAAGTCCGTGTCTGATTGCTTGCACTTGAAAATTCTCAGATAAGCTCAACGACGTGGTCAGAGCTCCGTCGATCTCCCCGGACCGATCCAGCAATGGCAGGCAGCAGCCAAATGTATGAGGCATTATTCTGCGTCCTCTCGCTTAAAATCTTTTCATCACAAAATGCCGCAAGCCACCGTGGCGGTGTCGCCTCTATAAAACCCGCCCACGATTCCTTTGTCGTCGTCTCCCCCCATCGTTCAAGGGATGCTCATCGACGGCGAAAAGTGGGCTTGTGAAGCGTGTGTCCGCGGCCATCGTGTGACGACGTGCAAACACCATGGTCAGTTCCATCGCTCCCTCTCTCTATATCCAGATATCCAGCTCACTCTCCAGATCGATCATTGATTCGCATCAACAGAAAGGGTCGCCCCTTCGCGACCTGCTCTGTATGTCACTGTACGCCCTGTCCTACCCCCGAGGACCACGTCAAAATGCGTCGTGAGGCCGAGGCCAAATCTTCAAAAGTAGATGTGCACCAACCGTCTTCTCCACTGCCCTGAAATATCCCCTCTTTGGCAATGTCAACAAAACCTTTTGTGTGTTATTTGTTCTGAGAGTCGCGCCGCCGTGGTCGTTACTTCACTGATTTACTGATGATGGGTTTCTTTTCTTGTCTTCGCGTTCTCTAGAGAGCTCCGGGCAGACGTCCATCTTTGCGTTCCCACCCCGCCGCATTTATTCCCATTGCGCCGCGTCCGGCCCCCTCGACCGCCGCCGGCCCTACTACGACGGGTCTGCGTCTTGAGGACCTGTCGTATCATCGGCCCGAGGGGACGGATGCCGATTTTCGCGCCGATCACTACATGGCCCTGAGTATGTCAATGTCGATGTCGATGGCGATGTCGGAGGCCGGTCCGACGGCAACCACGCTGTCGGGATTGTCGCATCCCTCGTCGAATCCTCCGCTGGATCCCAGCGTTACGTTCGCATCGCCGCTGGCATCCCTGGCAGAAGTGGCGCCCATGTCTCTGTCGCTGGTCACTGGACCGCTGTCAGCGGAAGATCATGCGCATACGCATGCGATTGACCCGGCGTTGGAGGACGCCGGCACCTTCTCTCTTAATGACCTTGATGTCGACATGTTGGGGGATTGGACATGGTTGTCGCAGGCGGTTTGAGTGTGGGTTCGTTGTATATAGCGGTTTGTATATACGCGCTGTTTCACGGCGTACGAGGGTTTAGATTTGTGGTGTTTATTGAGTTTAATAACTCAGTCATGCAGAAATGAAATGTCAGATGAAATGAACTTGCGTTGAACTATATCCGAACTGCAGGAGATATATCACCAGCACGACCTAATGGATATTGACGATGGCTATAAAGGTTTCTGTTCTTTCTTTCCTTTTTTTCTCTCTTTTTGCTGTCTGTTCTTTCCGTTAGTCAAGTCAAGATGTATCTCCTTCTCATCTTGTCCTGCATCTGCATGCAAGTGCAAGCAAAGCCGTCTTCGCCCACTTCATGGTACGTCCCACTACTCACTCACCAACTAACTACTAACTACTAACTACTACTACAGCTGGGCAACTCGGAGAATTACACCACCCAGGACTGGGAAACCGACATCTGACTCGCCCAAGAATCACACATCGACGCCTTCGTCATAAACATGGCTCGCAACGAACTCCTCCCAACACCATCTCCAACGCCTTCACCGTCGCGGCCGACAAAAACTTCACTCTTCTTCGACTACGCCGCCAACGGCTCTTATACCGTCCCACAAGTCCTCGATCTACTAAAAAAGTATCAATCTCACCCAGCCTACTACACCCATCAGGGCCGACCCCTCGTATCCACCTTCGAAGGGCTTTCCTCCCACAGCGACTGGCTCACCATCATATCCAAAACAAGCTGCTTCTTCATCCCGGACTGGTCGTCTATTTCCCCCGCCGAAGCGGCAAACCACACCGTCATCGACGGGTTGTTCAACTGGGGTGCTTGGCCTGAGGGATCTCGCGAGATTAACACAACGCTGGATAGGGCATTTCTTTCCGCTTTACAGTGGAAGGCATATATGAAGCCCGTGTCACCCTGGTTTTATACGAATATGCCTGCGAGAAGAACTGGGTCTGGAGGGGTGATACCCTCTGGCGGACTAGATGGGATCAGGTTCGTGAGATTTAGCCGGATTTCGGCAGATTATCTCATGGAATCATTACGGCGAGTCGCATTATATCGGACCAACGAGGTATCATGATAATATCGATGTGTATAGTGCGTTCCGAAGGGGAAAGGCGCCCTTCAATTATGCGAGGGATGTACCACATGATGGCTGGAGGACGTTTCTTCCGTTCTATGTGGAGATGTATAAGAGGAGTGGGAATGCGATTGGGACTGGAAGTGGGATTCCGGAGGTAAGCCCGGATGATGAGGAGGTGGTTGTTTGGTATCGAAGGGAGAGGGATGGTAGCGGGTGTAAAGATGGTGGCACGACGGAGAATGCGCCCGCCCAGGGTCAGAGGGAGTATCCTGCTGCGGAGACTGTCCAGGATAGAGTGTTTTATTCGGCGTTGTTGGAGAGGGAGGCCGACGTGGAGGTGAGTATTGGGGGTGTGCGACTCATGGGGAACTGGAGTCGTGTCCCTGATGGTGGGAGGGGTGTGTATACGGGGAGTGTGAAGGTGGATGGTGATGGAGAGGTCAAAGTCCAGGTGAAGAGAGATGATAAGGTCGTTGCCAGCGTCAAGGGGGAGAGTATAACCAGTGATTGTGCTGGGGATAATGGGCTGAAAAATTTCAATGCCAGGGTGGGCACATCTGACCTCAGCAGACTGACTTCTACTTCAGCTTGGTTGATGGTTTGGGGGCTGTTGCTTGGGCTTGCATCAATGGATTTGATGAGTTGATTGTATGAGGGATACACTGCCTGTACATACAGCATTATAACGCTCATGAATCAAACAGTATATACTAGCTATCCAATTTACACCTCCTGGATGTAGTTGGCCGGCACACTCTTCGTCACACCACCTCGTTCAACGTCCGCCCATCCGTCGCCTCCGTCTCGATTCACCAGCACAAATCGATCCCCCTCCATCATGCTCCATTCCATATCGCTGCGCGCCTCGTAATCGTACATCGCTTCCACGTACTGCAGCTTCTTGGCTCCCCGTCGAGGTGCCACTGCCGGTCCGATGCGCTTCCCTCCGGTTCCCGCCGCACTTCCCGCCAGGGACGCCGACGAGCTCGAATACGTGGATCCAGGTCGATCTGTGAATCCGGGACTGACTGAGGCCGGAGACGGTGCCGGTGCTGGTTCCACGTAGGAAGCCGGCACCAGTCCTTCGAGGGTTCCAGCGCGCACTCGCATCCATCCAGACCCATCTTCATTTCAGTCAGTATCGTAGACTGCTTCGGATCTGGAGCTAGTAGACTTACCGTCGGGTTCGACGACCACCACGTCGTCGCCCTCTTGCACTGTAACCTCGTCGGCCCCGCCTGCTTGGTACGCGTAGAGCATCTTCCCTCGCGGCTCGCTCGGCTTGGGGGTAGGTTCCGGCGGTGGGCTGATGTATTGCGCCGGGGGTGGTGCGAGGATGCGATTCCTCCTCGCCGGGGCAGGCTTGGACTCCTGCGCTGGCGTCGGCGCGGCAGAGGTCGGTGCTGAAGGTATTGGCGCGGGCGCTGATGGGGCTGCCAGTTCCGTCGGCGGGGGGAGGCTGGCCGCATTAGACGACGATCGATTGGCGCTGGCCGCGTATCCCGAACTCAACGAGTTCATCGTGTCTTTCCGCGCGAGCGACGGCGCCGCCGATGGGTTGGCGGATGGCTCCAGGTCCAGCGCGGGCGTTGCGCCGGCCTGTTCTTGCCGTTCGGCTTTCAGCTTCTTCTTCTCCTCCTTTGTCTGTTCGCCGGGACATTCGGCGGGCACCTTCATCTGACACTTGCTGTGGCAGGTGTACCCACAATCCCGACAGTCGTACCCCTTGGCGGACAGGCCCCATATCCGCTCGCCGCAAAGGTCGCAGTTGGTCGGGATCTTGAAGGTTTGCGATTTGAAGTTATGGTTCTTGGCTCCAAGAGATAAGTCGCCCACGACGGAGATGATTGTGGATGTCTCGACCTCGGCTGTAAGCCGCTTGCGATCCGCTTCGTGCAGTCCCTCCTGCAGGAAGAAGATCGACCTCACAATTTCGACCTCGTTCCGCTTGTCCTTGCCTTGCTGGATGGCTTGCCGGATACGCTTGGCATCCTCCACGGTGCGACGCTTCTGTTCGGTCTCGGCGTGCAGGTCCCGCAGCTGCGTCTTGCTCTTGCTGAGAAGATTGCGCAGGAACACCTTGGCCGCATCGTCGGTAATGAGCGTCTCATCGTCGTGCCAGATCGGACTAGGTTCAAAGCCCAGGTTGGGAGGTTCCTGGGAGGGCGTGGAGTTGTGGCGCAGGAACATGAGGGAGTCAAGATGTGGGAGGTTTCGGGGAATCTCGTTGATGAGATTGGCCATGTGGTCCACACTTTTTGAGAGAGAATTCTTCTCCAGCTGTGTGGCGTGGGACCAGAGTGTGTTTACTTTTGCAACGCGGGTTTCATTGAGGTCTTGTAGGCCCTACCGGAATGATTAGCACGGGTCGCCAAAACCTATAGGAGAAAGCTCACATCTAGAAGTTCTGGCACGTATTCGTGGTAAAATCGCTCCTTCATTTTATTCGTCACGTTTATACTGATTAGGTACGTATTCTGCAACGGTTAGTGAAGTCTTGAAACCGGACTGATCCCACCCACTTTGACATTGTTCATTTCCAAAATCTGCTGTTGGTACGCAGTTTGCGCCTTGGCTTTCCCATGGTCAAACGAACTCTCCATTTTCTTCCGCTTCGCCTCCACTTCCTGACATGAGCCGTCGTATTTCCCCTTTACCTTCTTCAGGTCGCTGTACGAAGAGTCTCTCTCTTTCTCGAGTTTCGCGTGGAAGTCCACATGGCATTTCCGAAGTTCCTCGTACTGCGCCGCCGCCTGTTTCAGCGGCTCCGCCACCTGAATAACAAGGTCATTGGCGAACTGGTCGCGTTCCGCAGCATGCGACTCGACGGCGGTTAATTGGGTGGTCCAGGTAGTCAGGGAAGCGCTTTCGAGAGAGCCCGGGGTCATACTGGGGGTGTCCCCCACGCTCAATGTGCTGATTTTCTTTGCTTTGCGGTCATAGTACTTCTTACACAGCGCCGTTAGCTTGGCTGCGTATTCCTTCTCGATCACGCTCCGTTCCCGGTAGAACTGTTGTATCTCGTCCATCCATGATATGCCGTTAAATACCTAATGTAAGAAATCCGGTCAGTGTCGTCCGGTGTATCGGCGGCGTGAGGACGTACCCAATTGTTGACGGGTTTGAAGGCATCCTGTAAATATGGCTGTCAATCCTCCACCTCCCAAATTCAGCAGACTAAGGACCTACCTTCAGTTCGGCTCCAAAGTGCGGAGTGGCGTCCGGCGTGGCCATTATCGCCAGAGGCTGCAGCGTATGAGAAGTGGGAATGAGACAAGCGAGACCCAACCAATATCATTGACTGGGCCGCAGGGATAACCAAGGACCAATTCCAGGATCAGAGACCTACCTCCCACGTGCGGACAGTCCTTGGACGAACCGTCGATCAGCAACTCTCTCAGCAGGAGGACTCTCCGTTGTGCAGCGAGATCAAGAAAGAGGGCGACCAAACAACGACGATGGTGAAGGCAACAAGCGGGGAAGACGGTTGGAGTAACTAAAACGTGACAATACGAAAACCGTTGCCAGGCCACGTTGATTCCCCTGCTTGGCCGCTGCGTTGCCCCGGCTGGGCGTCCGATTCGCAGCCGACGTCATAAAAGCAGATCGTCTCGGGTAATCATACCGACAGGTACACTCACCGCCTGCCTGGTTGGATAGGCGCCAAACGCTCGGCTGGCAACCCAAAGCGGACTAGAGCTGTTTGCTGGGTTTTTTGGCCTTTCCGCCTCTAAAGTGAAAGAAAGGCGGGTTAAATCATACCTGCGTCGCTTGGATCTTTCTTTCTCCCTAGTTCATCCTAACTCTTGGAGTTGAGACACTTACATTGCCTATCGAATATACGGACTGTATACGCCCTACAGGCCATATACGCCATAATACACCATACAGACCTACACTATGGCGTCTGAACAGCCTACCGAAACGCCCTCCGGTGGCTCCCTCGGAGATCGCATTTCCAAGCCCGATGAAGCAAAGCCTGAAGAGAAGCCATCAGGTACGAGCATCATCCTAAAATATTGATTTCCAAGCCTCTGGATAGTCTGATTCTCACTGTCAACTCCAGAAAACACGGAGGCGCCCGAGCAGACCGATGGAACCCCGACACTACTAGGAGGCTCCGACCTTCAGGAGCCTGACTACTCAGTGGAGGTTAAGCTGAGTGATCTTCAGGCCGATCCTAATAACCCCCTATACTCTGTCAAGAACTTTGAAGACCTGGGATTGTAGGTGCTCTTTAGAATGTATGTCCTTTTGATCCTCGCTGACGCGCCGCAATCAACAGAGACCCCCGCATCTTGCAAGGACTGTCCGCCATGAATTTCCGCAAACCATCGAAAATCCAAGAAAGAGCACTTCCCCTGCTTCTGAGCACCCCCGCGAAGAACCTCGTCGGTCAATCCCAGTCGGGTACCGGAAAGACCGCCGCATTCGTTTTGAACATCCTAAGTCGCTTGGACCTTTCGTCAGAACAACAGCAGAAGACGCCCCAGGCCCTGATCCTCGCTCCGACTCGTGAGTTGGCGCGTCAGATTGTCGGCGTCATTCAGGTCATGGGTCAGTTCCTGGATGGACTTGCCATTGGTACCGCCGTTCCCGCCGACACCAACAGCCGTGTCGCCAAGATGGAATGCTCCGTGGTCGTTGGTACCCCGGGAACAGTGATGGATATGGTCAAGAAGCGCATTATGGTCGCTAATAAGTTGAAGGTGCTTGTTCTGGATGAGGCCGATAACATGCTAGATCAGCAAGGTCTGGGTGACCAGTGTATCCGTGTCAAAGCGTGAGCTTGTTCCAGTACCCGATGTCTTTTTCTGTGCACTACTCGGCTAATACTGAAACAGGCTGCTCCCAAAGGATATCCAAATCGTTCTATTCTCCGCCACATTCCCTGTTCACGTTCACCAATACGCGTCGAAATTTGCGCCGAACGCAAACGAAATTACCTTGCAGCATGAGGAACTGACGGTCGAGGGCATTAAACAATTGTACCTTGACTGCTCCGATGAGGAAGACAAGTATAATACCCTTGTGAAGCTGTACGGACTTCTTACTGTCGGATCCTCAATCATTTTCGTCAAGGTGGGTGACCCTTTCCTCTGAAGCTGAATGTCCGTTAACGTCGACTAGACACGTGCGTCTGCGGTGGAAATTGAGAAGCGCATGGTGGCGGAAGGCCACACGATTGCCTCCCTGACTGGTGGCATTGAGGGCTCACAGCGTGATGCTGTCATTGATCAGTTCCGTGCTGGCCATGCCAAGGTCTTGATTACGACCAATGTTCTTGCTCGAGGAATCGACGTATCCACGGTCTCCATGGTTATCAACTACGTAAGTCGTATGCGGTGGGTGTAATAGCGGGATGGGAGGCTAACTCGTTATCGAATAGGATATCCCCGAGGTCCATCAGCCGGGAGCTCGCGAGCGCCAAGCCGACTTCCAGACCTACCTGCACCGTATCGGTCGTACAGGACGTTTCGGCCGTGTCGGTGTCTCGATCTCGTTCGTCTCGAACCGCGACGAGTGGAACATGCTCAACCAGATCCAGAAATACTTCAACACGAACATCCAGCGGATCGATACCAGGGACTGGGACGAGGTGGAGGATGTGATCAAGAAGACAATCAAGAACACCCGTGCGCAAGCAGGATTTCGATGAATCGATGCTTCTACTGCATCCGATGCTCTCTCAGCTATGGCGCTTGGCAGCGCGGGCGCGGAGGAATGATTGTGTTGGCTCACCGTCGCTGGCTCGCAGCCCTTCACGTCAGCCCCCGACGGCCTTGCTTTAGAGTCGATTGGTTTATGGATGGATGGCTTGAAATGTGAGTTTACGCGTGAAGAGTTATGAGATTCCTTGGTGGCGACAAAGGTCAAGAGGAATAGTAGATACCAGTTATTTCCCTTTTGAGTACATGGAGATGGAGAATGGAGAAATGCGAGCGTGTTCTTATTTCCACGAATCTACCCAGTTGTCTGTTACATCGATTTTGAGCACCAATTGTGATGAAATCCAGTCAATTCCCGTCTCCTTACTTGAGTTTACAATGTTACACATAGGATATCCTTATTATTAAGGAGGCGATAAAGATGACAGGACTAAATGGCGATGATAAGGATGACAAGGGAGATAAGATAAGAAAGATAACAGAGTCGGGGAACAGGAACCTTTCAACTTCCCAGCAGCATGGCTTAAGTGAATCAGCGCTATCCTCGATCATGTAACATACTGTCAATCGGAGTGATATCCACAGAGAATGGCCCACGTATTGACTGATATTGCACAGCCATGGATGACATCGGAGCAAGTGAGGGGTCGAGACTCTTGATGTAACCCCGCCTTGCGTCCAGCATTGAGTTTCTCCTCATCTCCTGCATTGTTGTAGGGCAGCAGACGAGATAGCGTATCGCAGCATGAATAAACAGAAGAGTAGAGTAGAGTAGGGCGAGCTGATTTAGTATACTTAAATTCGATTCCATCCGGATTCGTGAAAAAGAAGTACGTTGGGATAACCAAATAATCAGGCACCCGAACCTCCCTATTTGGTGCCACCAGGATTGCAGGTCACATGCAGCTTGCCTTTTCTCCTCTCCATTTCCTTCCAGACTTTCTTTCTCTCCATCTCTCCTGACAATACCGACAACTTCTTGCTTTGTCCAATCGTCCACATCACATCGCCATCATGTTGGAGACCGATGTTCCCTCAAAAGCCGCGGAATCATTAACCGTACAGGATAAGGCTTCCACAAGTTCCCGGTACAGCACGCATATTGTCGTGAGTAGTCCTCTTCCTGGAAAACCTTCCTTCAGCCACCTAATCATTCCAGTTAACTACCTATCCTGGCCAAAGCGGCATCGACCCCATTCCCCTGGAATGGGGCGCTCCAGATGCCAAATCCCGGGGTCCGGTTGTCGTCTCCCGCAGTGGGCCGTTGCTGAAACGACGCAATGCGTTGGGAGCCCACGGCGGTAGTTACAGTATCTACAATGCGTTGGCCATCGCGTCGGGGGATCTGGACCCGGATTTCCGCCCGGACTTCCGCAACAGCGAACCCACCTTCAACTTTCCCCAGCAGCCTGCATGGTCCGATAAGACGAAGATAGTGTCCATGGACCCTTACGGCCACGACATCGTCAACCAATTCCGAGATGAGCTCAATTCCGGCTGGGATATCCGACCTACCATGGCGGTAACTCGCGCCAATATGAAGCTAGCAGAGGTCGGCGAAGCCGTGCGCGATGGACACCTGGAAATCGACGGGTCGATCGTGGTGGATTCGTCAGGTGAAGTCCGGGTGACCAAAGTGGCAGTCGAGCCTGTGTGGTATCTGCCCGGAGTTGCGGATCGGTTCGGCGTGGATGAACCGACGCTACGTCGCGCCCTGTTTGAACACACCGGCGGCAGTTATCCTGAATTGATCACCCGGCCTGATTTGAAGGTCTTTCTGCCTCCCATCGGCGGGTTGACGGTGTATATCTTCGGACCGCCGGAGCGGGTGTCAGATGAGAATGTGAGACTGGCTCTCCGTATCCACGACGAATGCAATGGCAGCGATGTTTTTCAATCCGATATCTGCACGTGTCGTCCCTATTTGGCGTTTGGTATTAGCGAGGCGATCCGCGAGGCCCAGAACGGGGGCAGCGGGGTGGTCATCTACTTCCGAAAGGAAGGTCGAGCCCTCGGCGAAGTCATCAAGTATCTGGTGTACAATGCCCGTAAGCGCGGCGGAGACACTGCCGATAAGTATTTTACTCGGACGGAGAACATTGCGGGAGTGAGAGACGTGAGCAGTCCACTTTCCTTGAGCAGACAGACATGGTTATACTGACTCGTGTAGATGCGCTTCCAAGCTCTCATGCCGGACATCTTGCACTGGCTCGGGATCAAGAAAATCGACCGCATGTTGTCCATGTCGAACATGAAATACGACGCTATCGTTCAAACAGGCATCCCGATCTATGAACGCGTGCCGATTCCCGAAGACATGATCCCCAGTGATTCGCGCGTCGAGATCGATGCCAAAATCAACGCCGGATATTTCACGACAGGAAAGAACTACACTATGGAGGAGCTGGCCGAGGTGCGCGGCCGTGGCTGGGAGAAGTGGGAGGATGTGACGGTAAGTGCTGGACTCCTGGAATGCCTAGGCTGAACCATCTAACCTCGTGGCAGCATTGAATCTCTTGATGGTTTGAATGATGGTATATTTCGGGTTCTAGTTGCATCATATTTAGCGTATAGTTACGTGAAGAGAAAATGAAGTGAATGCAATCTGTGGATGAATCTCGGGAGGACATCCGATAACGATCAGATAGAGGCATCGGGATCTACTTCCGACCGGATACTTTTCCTTTCCCCGCACAAGTATATAACCGTAGAATAGAACCCCTCCATTCCTCGTATCTGTACATCTTCCATCCAGATACCGGATACTACACAAGCGTCTTGTTTCTACTCTATCTATAACAATGGGTTCCCAATCTGCCCCTCCAACTGCACAACCCCACGTCCCGCCGCCTGGGGTCTGGTGTCCGGCTGTGACATTCTTCAACCATGAGACAGACGAAGTGGACCTCGCATCCCAAAAGAAATACTACCAGTACCTTTCGACGACAGGCCTGACAGGACTGGTTATCCTTGGCACGAACTCAGAAGCATTCCTGTTAACCCGCGAAGAACGCGCGCAATGCATCTCAACCGCCCGCTCAGCCGTGGGGCCAAACTACCCCCTCATGGCAGGCGTAGGCGCCCACTCGACGAAACAAGTCCTGGAACTGATTTCTGACGCGGCCCACGCCGGCGCAAACTACGCACTTGTTCTCCCACCTGCATACTTTGGCAAGGCCACAACGATGTCAGTGGTCAAGCGCTTCTTCGCGGACATAGCGCGCCAATCACCTCTTCCCATCGTGATCTACAATTTTCCTGGGGTCTGTAACGGCGTGGATCTAGACTCCGAGACCATCACGTCCATTGTGAAACAATCGGCAGAGTCGAACCCCGGAGGGGTGTCTAATGTCGTCGGGGTGAAACTCACGTGTGCGTCGGTGGGGAAAATCACCCGGTTGGGGGCTACGTTTTCCCGTGATGAATTCGCGGTGTACGGAGGACAGTCCGATTTTCTCATAGCGGGACTGAGTGTTGGGTCAGCAGGATGTATTGCCGCGTTTGCGAATGTGTTTCCCAAGACCGCGGCCAGGGTGTATGCTTTGTATGAGAGTGGGGAAGTCGCGGAGGCGTTGGAGTTGCAAAGGAAGGCGGCTCTAGCGGAAAGTCCTTGTAAGAGTGGGATTGCGTCGACGAAGTATGCGGCGGCGGTGTTTACGGCCGTAGCGGCGGGGATTGACAGTGCCGAAGAGAAGCTGAAGCCTAGGACGCCGTATGAGGAGCCTTCGGAGGGGGCGAAAAAGATGGTTAGGGAGGTTATGGCAGAGGTGGCGGAGTTGGAGAGGGGGTTTGATTGATTTTATGTGATGGGAATGGCGTAGATGAGTCGATATAGATATGTACGGCTCTAGTATTTAATAATGATAAATAGAGGTATGTCTTTAAACAGATGGTATTGTAGAGTTGAGCTTATTGCTTATTACCTGAACGGCCCTACCTACTGGGAGACCTGAGCTTTGCCAGCGCTTTGCGTGATCCACACAGTGCTGAAAGTCTAATTAATTCTATACTACGTAGCTGCCTACCTCCAACTCTCTCAAGCGCCATCTCCAATCCATCTAAGTCCTAACTTCAGCCTGTTTCACCTCCTCAGCGGAAAGCACCGGCTATTTCACACCTCCGGATATTCTGCCACAGCCACATCCCCATTAGAAAGTTCCTAACTTGCCTCCTTGGCGGTTTTCAGTATAGTTATCACCAGCCAGTGCGAAAACAGCCAATTGGTCCTCCGTTCTGCAACTCCCTCAGATAGCAGTCCGAGCAAACCACTGCCCGAAGCCGCCCTGAACCCTCTCGGCGCTAGAATGGAACAATCATGAAGAGGCTATTAGTTGGTTTGTTCAGCTCCGGAAGGTATTGAAGTATCCTCTATAAATACAGCGCCACCCTTCAAATGGCGCGAAGGGATACGATAAGGGAGGTAAGACGGTTAATGCAGTTAAGAAAGCTTTAGGATGTCCTAATATCGAGGATAACAAGCTTTGGTCAGTGGGGTGAATCTTCAGGCTCTTGAGTTATGCATGACATTTTCCCTACCCGTTCCGTCTCCAACGAATGTTGATAACGAACTTGGGTCCAGAATCAATGCTACCGATGACTTTCGCGAAGCTCTCTAGTATGCAAACCCGAACGGCGCGATGATGGTCTTCAAAAACCCGGACCTCCGAAAGCTCACGACCTGGAAGCACGCCAGGGACGAATGGAACGTTTTCACTGCAACGTGGCTGCGACTTCCCCTCGCTAATCTAAAGATGCCAGACAAACGTCGGCTAGCAGGTGTTATTGAAGGACGCAGCCAAGTAATCAGGACAAATTCCGGAGGAAACGACACTTCACAACGCAAGGAGAAAATAATCAAATTGCCTGTGTGAGCTATAATGCTAGCGACCATCTCGCCAAATCACTGGTCGCAATCATATATTTTTCCCGATAGCTGCACCTCTCTGGTCACCTAGTTAGTCGAATTGAGATCTCTAGCTTGAGCCATCCCTAAAGTAGGGCGCCGATCGATAGCTCTCCCCCAGCAAGCCCGAGAAATATATATTCTCAGGATCGGCTGTGGTAGACAGTATGAACACATCCGGGGATTTCCCTGACCAAGACAATGGCGTCGTGGCCATATACACAGTGGGCGCCTCTGACACGAAGACGCAACACATTGCTTATTCCACCGACGGTGGGTATAGCTTCACCAAGTATGAAAATAATCCTGTCATCAATAGCAGCTCGAAGGATTTCCGTGATCCGCAAGTGACATGGCACCCGGACACCCAGACACCGAGATATGGGTCATGACGGTTGCATACGCGAAAGATCTGGTCTCAGCTTCTGTACGTCGCCCAACCTGCGAGATTGGACCCATATGTCGAGCTTTAGCCAGGCGGGACTACCCGGAGATCAGTTTGAGTGAGAGTCCAAATTTGGTGAAATTTTCGGTTGCCGAATCGCTGCGGGGGGAGGCTAGTAAATATGTGGTCTTCATCTCCGTTAATCTTGGATACCTCTCGGCGGATCGGGCACTTTATTATGGTGGGCGATTTCAATGAAACCCACATCATACCTGAGGACTCGTGGGAGATTATTGATGATTTTGCCAGGGACAATTATGCTGTTCAGTGATATCTGGTATCCTGGAGGATGAATCTCCGATCTCTATCAGTTGGGTGAGTAACTGGAACTACACTGAAGTCGTTCCCACTGGCCCGCTGGAGGGATGGAGAGGCTCCACTGCTTTGCCCAGAGTGCATAGCCTTATCAAGGTGAACGACGTGTGGACCGTTACGAACGCACCATTTCAAGTGCTCTCGCCTGTGATGGACAAGCGGATCTTAGACAAGCACATGGGAAATGGAGAAACAACAATCATATTTTCGGACCTCCCTTCCAGAGCCATATCCTTCGGGGTGGAAATCAGGGAGGGGTATTGCTGTCTCCTCTCCTCTCCGACTGGACAAGTGGGGTTGAACTTTACTTCATCCTCAAAGGATTATCTTGACGGGGTGATTCTCATCACTGGTTTCTTCTAGGTGAACCAAGCAGGGACTCATCACTTCACAGATGAAGACGATCCCCACTTCACGCTTATGGTCAACACCAGTGTCTCATCATTCGAGGCTGGCGTGTTCAGGTACTCCGGGGTTATCGATCGATCGGTATTCGAAGTCTTTCTAGACCAGGGAGCCCAAAGTGCGACAATATCGTTTTTTGCATCATCGCCATTTGGTACTTTGACGGTTTCAGCGGCAGGTCTGGACAGTCAAACCAGAGTTAGCATTGATGCCTGGGGCGTCGGAGTGGCTGGATTTCATGATCTGCCCACAGAGTACTATTGTTAGCTCTGGATACTCAAAGATACTCCACATGGAGATGGACGAAAGGAAGATAAAGGACAATATAACCCACAGCATATTTAGCCCAGTCTCGTCTCTCATATTAATAGTTTAAGATATAAATACTGACACGGACCTCTGTCTCTATGAATCTCTTTCTCTCCTATTGACAAAGTTACGTTGCGGATTCTATTGCCCGCCGAAACAGTATTATTACCAGCCTGCACCAAGTGGGGGCAGAGACAGAACCTGATAGGGCTATCTGTCTCCACCGCCTGTACGGGCAGGTAACAGCGGTACCAGTACCAACCAACCGCAGGTCGGCTTGCCGGAAAAGCAGACCCGCGATCATACGACTGACGGTCACTGACTCCGCCGAGCGTTGGCCGAGAATCCCAGCAGGACTTTCTTGCTTCGTCCATTCAATCAGTCAGTCATTCTCTGGGCAGACGTGCAGTCATCTACTGTCTGTCATGCATTCCATTCATTCCCCTCCATCCTTATCATCAGTACAACCATTCACATATCTCCTCCAACCATCATCCTGTGGCTTGGGTATCTAGTGTTTTTAGCTACATTTATTCTAACCTACCTAGCTAACTGTGGATTCCCCCCGTTCCATTGAAAGAAATCTGAACCACCACACTCCTTTGACCCAACCACTCAACACTTTGATAAGAGCTTAGCAATCAGGTAATCTCCTCCGCCTTTCTGTCTCTCCCCCTTCTAGCTTCGAAGTACGTACTATGCCGGAACTATCCCTGACTGTCTTCAAGACTCACCGGTCAATTATTTGTTTATTCGTCGCCTTGGAATTGCCGCTCGCAGTAGTCCAGCTTGGTACCTTCGGGTGGGACAGAAATATCTCTTAACCTTACTCCACAGTTCACTTTTTTAGCCTCCTTAGCGCCCTCGGTTCTGGCTGATCATCAATCACCCTACACCTAGCCCGCACCTAGCTAGGCCTTCAAACTTTCCTCCTATCTCATCAGGTACGCATGTGTGTGGCTTCACCTGACTGAATAACTCAGGGGAGTCTTGCATGTCTTTGGTTCCATCTTTATTGACACTCTGTCGCTTTCAGGAGCAACGGTTCTTACCTGTTCCTGACACGAGATAGATCACTGTCACCCTGTCTCCCTGGCCATATTGCCTTGATGGTCTAGGCCCAGACCGCTAGACGTGATGGCTATGCCCAGTATGGGTGGTGATTTTCAGCTATTCTCTCCCGACAGACGGGATTCGCACGCCGACTCCATGACTTTCAGCACAGATGACTCGGGTCAGGATTGGACCCAATGGATGAGGTGGGATGATAACGCCTTCTCCGAGAACACCAAGGAGCTTTCGCAGTCCCCGCTTGAGTTCCCTTTCACTTCGCCCAATCCATCGGTAGGGAAGCAAAGCATTGGCATGTTCCCGAAGAGCGAGTTCTCGCCTGATATCTCGCTCGACTGCGGCAACCTTGCATTTGATTCATTCTTGGGAAAGGAGCCCAGCGAGGGAATGCCTTGCCAACCCCAGTCAATTGGTGCAGAATTATTGTCTGGAAACTCTGTCGCATCTAGCTCCCCGGTTTCCTTGGAAGGTGCCTCTCGCAAGCGCAAGTCAGGTAGCGATGACGATGGCTCTACCGTTAGTACCCATCTTCCGAACGGCAAGAAAATGCCGGCGAAGAAGCGAGCACACAATGTTATTGAAAAAAGATATCGAGCCAACCTGAATGAGAAGATTGCAGAACTTCGAGATAGTGTGCCCAGTCTGAGAGCCTCGAAACATGCGAATGGAGGCCTGGCCGACGACGATGATGCGGAAGGTGTCACCCCTACCAGCAAGCTAAACAAAGCGTCTATCCTTTCCAAGGCAACGGAGTATATTCGCCACCTGGAAATTCGGAACAAGCGCCTAGAAGAGGAGAATACTGCCTTAAAGAATCGATTGCGACTGGCGGATAAAGCAGTCGATCAGACAGTGACCTCCGCAGCCTCGATTTCGTCGCCTAGTAACTGCACTGTGTCGACAGAGTCCGGTTCGAGTTCGTCCCCTAGCGTATTTTCAAATGTGGAGGATCCGCCGAGTGATCATCCTCCGGACCCTCTTTACCCACCGGAGGGTTTGATGAAGGTCCCGGATGCCTTCAAACGTATGCGCGCTGCGCCACCACGGGATGCGTCTTTTTCACAGTCGTACATCCCATACCCCAGCAGCAATGGTGGATCTTCGTCATCTGCTGGAGGGCGCAGACGGTCCTACTACCCCAATAAATACATGCTCGGTGCCCTTGCTGGTCTCATGGTCCTGGAGGGCATGGGCAAGGAGAAGAATTCAGAATCGTCCGCTAAAGGCCTCCTCGCGGTTCCCATCAACCTTTTTAACAGTATTGAGCTACCTTCTAATGCCTACTGGGCAACTGCGCTCCGAAGCTTCTGGTACTCGTGGCATGCTCGAGCTATCTCCCACTTCCTTGTCCTTGCTACGCTTGTCGTTGGCAGCGCATTTGTGGTTTTCGTTTATCTGTTCAACTCCGGACAGAGCCGTCAAAATTCATCGCCAAAGGTCGCCTGCAAGTCCGATGCTACGATGTCCTCGAGTAATTTCAGACGCCAAGCCTGGCTGACAAGCATCCAACAGGTTGGCGTACCGCGGCACACGTTCTTCCATGAGTGGTATGTTGTTACTTCGCGGTGCTTGGAGTACGTTTTACGCTGTCTTATGGGCTGGAAATTATACTCGTGGGCCACGGGGATCACGGAAGAGGATGAGCGAGGCCGAGTGAAAACCTGGGATATCGCCATTGATGCACAGCTTGTGGGCGGTGACGCAGAAATTAGTAAGAGTCGTCTTGTCCTTACTATATTTGCTGCAGGCACCCTACCGCGGAGCCCGATGAGGATGATGCTGAAGGCCCTCCATTGCCGCATTTTAATGTGGCGCGTTGGTATCCCTGGTTCGTGGACCTTCAACACATCCAACGAGGTTGCTCGTACTTTGGCTCGGTACCAGTGGGAGCTGGCACGGAAGATGAATGCTTCGTTACCGAAAGACCACCCTGATGTTCTTCCTAGCCATTTGGCAGCCTTGCTTGAACTCGACAGCGAGGAGGTCATGATCGACAGCATTGTTCAGAGAGCGGCGAACCTCACATGGAACCGTCCTACACAGGAGGGAGCTGATGATGACGAGGCTCTCCTTGATGTTGTAGAGGAAGACCCCGCCATACAGTCCACGTTGGATGCACTCGCTGCATGGTGGTCGAGTCATCTTTTGCAACGCGCACTTCTCAACTACTTCGAGGCTAGCTCTGGCGGACCAGAAGCGAAGAAAAGCCGTACCATTTTCAAGGCCAAAATTAAGCTTGCTCTAGATGTGGCTCCCCAGCCTTCTGCTGCACACACGCGTGCTCTCGTCATGAAGGCCGTCTTTTTCGAACAAGACCGTGTGGCTAATATCGGAACCGTCCTTGCGGCTCTGCCCAAAGAAAAGGGCAAGAATAAACAAAACCGGACAATCAATTTCTTGGATTCATCTTTACCTGTGTCGGTTCGGGAAGAAATCAGCATCGCAGTTCGTTGCGCCATGATTGCCGCCATATTTACCGCACGAGCCACGGGCGACACCTCCCTGCCAACCTCGTTTACAGTGGAGAAAGCCATTTCATGGTTCAATCGATTGCCGCTTGATCCAGTGGAGCTGACCCTGCTGGGATTTGCAGCGGTCTATCACCTACTTCATGTCCTTGCCTCCGACACCGATTACCTGTTCTCATCCGACTCGTCCTCTCCCTCATCCCCCATGTCCAGGGCCCTCTCGTCTTGTGATGAATCATCCGACAACGACAGACCTGCCCAGAAGATCCCCACGCAATCAATTCCGAACTTAGGCCGTGTAGCATCTGAACTGATGTACTGGGCCCGCAACGCCTACAACCCTGCATTTTACGGATTCACTTCCAACCTTGTCGAAGTTATCGAGTCTGAATGCACATCTCTCTGTCACAGTGCCGGTGTTGACGTCACTGCCTATTCCTGCATCCAAGAAGAGAGGAGTAAAGCTCAACGGCAATACAAGAAAGAGAAAAGATCGTCCAAGCGGTCGAGGGATAAGGTGAACAAAGACATCCAGGATCCTCCGCAGAACTATCAAAACCGACATTCAGTTCAGGGATGATGTCAAACAGTGATGGCACTACAGGCGAGAGCCTAGGAGTTCGAAACCCTTTGAAGTGTCCGACGTACTAAAATGATCAAGACCAAAAAATCCAAGAAATCCCAAAAAAAAGCAAGTATCACTTTTATGTTCATTTAATGAATTGATATTTTATTTGTATCACTTACACGTTACTATATATCATGTGGGATACAAAATTGTGCTCATTTGACACAGTGAAGACTTCGGGTGGATGAAATATGGGATCGGCGATGGAATATTTTCTGGATCACGGCGTTTATGGTAGGAGTGCGGGTCTGTTATGTATCTTCCCTCAAGTGTCAATTTAAGTTGGATCAGGCTGGATCATATCCCTCATCTGGTTCATTGTGTTGTTAGACTAATAATGCGATGTCAAAGATGCACCGTTTGACAAATCGATGCGGATTTTCTCTCTGTCGTTTATGCTTTGCTCCACTTGAAATCATTTGGCGTTACTGACCTCAACATTTTAGGCTCGGATCAGGGGGTATTTGGAATGCCTTGGTGGCAAGACATGGCTATAAGTGCCATTCAGCTCCTCATCGAGGAGCGGTTTGTCAGGTCGAACCTAGGCCTTTGGTTGCATGCGGTAAAAATGCCAGGCCGACGTTCTAGCCTTTGATGCTCCCTTCCCCCCAGATATCGCCCGTGTGGGACCGATCTCCGGCAATCGCCGGTTTCTTCCACGCGATAGCTGCTACCATGGCTCATGGCGAGATCCGATATATCACGTTCAGTGAAGGGGGCAGCTGTTGGTTGGTCGGTTGGAGGCAGGAATGGATATATGCCTATCGTCCCAGGCCCAGCAGACGGATGGATGAATGAGCTCTGCCATTGAAGAAAAGAAAAAAGGTCTACATCTTATCTTATTCTACCTGCAATCTTGCCGGAGCATACGGAACTGCTAACCGCCAGTACGTAGTGGATGATGATATGTCAAACGCTCGAAGTGGAAAGTGGGTGGGAGATGGGGTGTTATTGTCCTAAGCTTAAATTTGAGTGACAAAGCTTATGATCCACCTTGGTTCTTCACAGAAAACTACGGTGGTATTCTTGCTGACACTGTATGGGGTTGATGCAGGATCGAATCGGACGGCATTTTTTTGGCTCCACCTGCTGGCGATGCTGCCCATCACTTTTTCCGCGGGGCTTGGGCTAACGATCCCACGCCGTAACGTTACAGCGACCTCTTGGCATGCTTCTATGCCCATCCATCGCTCCCTGCACCTAAAATGCAACAATATGTTTAATCTATCGAGGTTGTATAGCTGATCGGCGGTCGTGTCGGAGTGCGCAATCTTTTGTTTCCCTTCGAGGTGGTGACGTTCATCTGAGCTTTCTTTCCCACGATATCCCACACGACGGCACGATAGGCTGGATGATGAAGATTGCCGGCATATTCGTTATCTCCACGATGTCCCACTGATCATCACAGTCCAGGTGACGCCCAATACGGGCGGAAATCCCGTGAATTAAGCTGGAATGCTAGAACAAGGGGCTTGCGGCGTCTGTTTAAGAGGACACAGGCGTGCACGCACAGACACATACACACCGTGTGACGGGCTCACGAAGGTAGATATTATTGAGGGGTATGCAATTTAATTTTGGATCCCACGAGCGAGGCAACTGCCGTGATGCTTTTCAATGACGCAAAGTATTTCACGCGGGCAAGTGTGGGTGCTTCGGGGCGGGCGGAAGTTATGTCGTGTCCCATATTTCCGTTTTCGTCATTGCGTTTCATCGCGTTCATCCGGCATTTGTTTCGCTCGGACGAGCCAATTCTGCCGCCATGCAGCCCTGTTGCTTTGCGATCGCACGCCAGTCGCTCAGTATACTACAGCATGCACCACTGCAGATCGAATGTCGGGTTTTGATAACACCCTTGAGGGATCGAGGCAAGTCCATGACTGCATCCTCACATTCCACAACATCACTTCCCCACATTCCCTTTGATTGCACACACCCGTTCCCCATGGCCACCCCATTTGCACCGGACGGGCCCGTGAAAAAAAAAAAACTTGGCTGTGATCATGCCATCCTTCTTTTGGCAAGAGGCTGGACAACTCGGAGCTATCACCGGGGATGGATGACGCACCAGGGGGAGGTATAAAGTAGAATAACACCTGGCGCGTCATCATGCAGCGTGGCTGCCTTTGTTTGATGCAGTGTTTTTTAGACGTACATGGACGACACCTACTGTTTCCAGTGATTCGGACAGCAGTACCCCTTGAAGCGGATGCGTGGCTTCTAGCTACCTTGCATATCTTGTCTCTTACTTTACAGTGTACAGCATTGATCCCAAAGGCTAGACAAGATGGGTGTGGAGTTGCAAAATCCGGGGGCACATCGTCATCACCATGAACACCCTCCCATGAATCCAGCACTGGCAACACCGCTGTATATTCTAGGCGGCGCTATTGCTGTACTTTTCTTGAGCCGCACCGTCATCAGGCTACAGCAGAGGAGACGTCTGCGCGAGACTCTCGATAAAGACGATCAGACGAAATTTGTTCATACTAATCGTCTATCTGCCAGCTTCAAGAAACATATCCTCTATGCGCCGTTGCTATCCACCCGCCACAGCCGTGAATTCCGTTTGATGGATAGAATACACATGGGAGTGGTTCCGCTAAGGGTCGAGGCTATACTATTACTGGGATACCTTGTTGTGAATATTGTTTTCTTCTTCGCCTTGATTGATTGGTGGGCAGAATACGAAGAAATGATGTACCAGCTTAAATACGCGGGTGGCCACTTGGCTGTGTTGAATACAACAGCTCTTGTCCTAACGGCCGGCCGGAACAACCCACTGATTCGGCTTCTAGGGCTCCCATTCGATACATTTAATCTCATGCATCGTTGGATCGGGCGGTTGGTCGTATCTGCGGCGATAGTACACGTGACCTGTGTTATAGTAGCCAAGGTTGAATCCGGCAGTAAGTGAGCAGGGTGTCCGGTTCATTTGGATTTACCGACTGATGAACTACAAGACAGCATGGCGGAAGTCACCTACAAAGTTTGGCACGTTCCTTTCTTTGTTGCGGGATTGGTGGTATGTAATCTGCCGTGGTAGATAAGGCGGTTCAGACCTCTAACTTGGATTATGTGGATAGGCTTTTATTGCGTTCGCCACGATATTAGTCCAGTCGCTCTCACCAATGCGGCATGCCTTTTATGAGGCATTCCTACATTTCCACATAGCGTTGGCAATCATGGCATTTGTGGGACTCTGGTATCATCTCAAAGGACTCGCCCAGCAGCATGTTTTGCTAGCGACCCTAATCCTGTGGGGATTGGACGTGAGTGGTCTCTCGTGCCCAACGGTATGTGGTGCTAACCTTGGTGATAGAGAGCTGGACGGCTGGGCATAATTATCTGGCGTAATTTTGGCCGGAAACGAACTACTGCTACCGTGGAGTTGCTCCCGGGGGATGTAGCTCGTGTTGACGTAGCCATGGCGCGGGCATGGGACTTCAAAGCTGGCCAGTACATGTACCTGTACCTCCCTTCGTTAGGTCTGTGGACCTCGCATCCATTCTCCGTGGCTTGGACATTGTCCGACGCGACCAGCTGCCCGGAGAAAAGCAGCTCGAGTGATTCTTTCAATGGGTTATTGGGAGAACCGCAGCAAGCGACCATGTCATTCTTGATCAAGCGGCGCCACGGGTTCACCCATAGGCTTGTGGAGAAAGTCAACAAAAGCGATGATGGAAAATTCAAGGCGACTGCCCTTGCAGAGGGGCCATTTGGTACGACTTCTTGGGTTTGTGCTTGTAGTGCGCAGCTGACCTTGGCCTCCAGGTGGCCTCCATTCCCTGTCGTCATATGGGACGGTGGTCCTGATTGCGGGAGGGATCGGGATCACACATCCCATGTCCTATATGCAGGCGTTTGTGAATGGATTTGCCGCGCGGTCGACCGCGGTGCGCAGGGTGTGTTTGGTGTGGGTGGTCCGCAGCCTGGGTAAGTACCGTAGCTGCAATGCAACATGCCGAACTGCCAATTAACCAGTCCTCCAGACCACCTATCCTGGATCCAGCCATGGATGACTGCCCTGCTCAATCATCCGGTGATGCAAGTACCCAACGAGCAGAAGCAATACCCGCACTTCCGTATGTCCGAGTTTTCATTGTCTGTGCAGATCTACGTGACGCTGCGAGAGAGCAGTCCCGAGGAATTTAAGAGCGAGGAAAGCCCCTGGGCCGACGCTCCACCCCCAACGGTGCCTGTTGGCATCCATTTCGGCAAGCCGTGCTTCGAGGATATCCTGACGGGGGAACAAACACGACAGATAGGTGCCATGGCTGTGAGTGTCTGCGGGCCGGGAGGCATGGGCGATGACGTACGCCAGGCGGTACGAGGGAAGCAAGAGGGTAAGACGATGGATTTTTACGAGGAGACGTTTTCATGGTAGATAAGCATTTCAGGAGATAGGTAGTTGATATCGCGGGCGGATGTCACTAGCCAGGGGTGTATGTCTGGTGGGAATTTTTGAATCATCAGGCATCTGAAGTACAGTACTTATAACACACTTTTGGGGTCCTGTTGCATCAGATGTAAATTGACCGGGGTCAAAGCCTTCCCACGGAGCAAGAACCCCTCGATATTCTCCATAGCCAGTCTCTCAAACCCAACATGGGTGTCGACAGTACCTCCGGCATTATGCGACATCATAAACACCCTACCATGGGTAGCCAAGCGGGGATGCACCTGTGGCTCAGTGGCATGCACATCTAACCCAGCAGCGACCAAATGCCCCTCGTCCAACACCGTCAACAACGCCTCCTCATCCACCAACGACCCTCGGGCAATATTAATAAACCTTGATCCCCGCTTAAACTTCCTGAACCGCTCGAGCGTCAACAGCGTGGATCCAGCAAATGGCGTCGCCACAACGACGCAATCCGAGCTCCCTAGCAGATCATCCAGCTGCGCGAAATACGTCGCATCGACGCTCCGCTCCTGCTCGGGACTCTTGCGCACGAGATCATGATACTGGATCTTCATCCCGAAGGCGAGATAGGCCTTCTGCGCGATCATGTACCCGATCTGGCCTAGTCCGACGATTCCCAGGGTTCGTCCACGCGGGTTCAGCGCCGTCAATGGCGAGTTCGTATGTGCGTCCAGGAATCGGTGCGGGTTCATCGAATGCGCCGCCTGGTGTGACCAGCCTAGGTTTCGGAATACCGCCAGGATCAGGAACAGGGTCATGTCTGCGACGGATTCGGAGGAGGCGGCTGCGCCGTTGCAGTAGACAATCCCTAATTTTATTAGCAAATTAACGTAAATATGATAAATAATAAAAAAATAAAACATACCTCTCTTCGCCAACCTCTTCACATCAACCCAGTCATACCCTGCACCCGCAGATGCCATGATTGTCACGGAGGCAGGTAACAAATCAATCAATTCTGCGTCCCACGCGCCCATCTCGCCGCCGGTATTCCAGAACGGACGAAACACGGCGTGGAAGTCGCCCCATCGTCGGTCCTTCAGTGCCTGTTTGAATGCGTCGCGGGATCGGTCTGTGTTGCTTGGTTGGATCACGTCGAAGGATTGTGAGAATCGAGCGTATACATCATGGTTGTATTTTATCGGGTCGCCTAGGTAGAGAATTTTATGCTTCATTTTATATACTGTGAATGTATATTATTTATGTGGTGATAATGTAAAGATGGATGAGTATTATACTTATGGGACGTCAATAGCCGTCAAAGGCCGATAGTTGCCGAAGGTGAATTCCGATATTAACAGAATTAGTTCTGGTGTCTACGATGACGGGTATTGATCGGGTATGGAGTTATTACAATATACAACTCAAATCGTGCATTCATACTATCATATCAATCTGATTAAAAATCATAACTCACTTAAATCAATCAATCGATCAATGAATCAAATCAAACCAGATCAGTAAAATCGATCAATCAAATTAAATCAACATCATCATCACCGTCACAGCTCCTAAGACAACACACATCGAGCCCTGAATCCGTGGGGCAGCCCCATGCGCCAAAGGCACAGTGGGATTATCCTCACCCGTGGGTTCGGGCTCGGGTGATCCTCCGGATCCCGTGTTGGTGGACGTAGACAGAGTGGTGTCTGGCGGCACGATGGTGGATCCGGGGACACTGGTTGTGGTGGTGATGGGGCCTGGGTTGGTGGTTCCTGGGCAGGTCGAGACGGTCTTTGTTTCTGTTATGGTTCCGTTGGTTCCGGTTGGTGTGCTAGTCTGGGTTTCGCAGGTGGTGGTGGCAGATCCGCTGGTTGTCTCTGTTTTGCAGGTGGTTGTGCCGGGTGGAGTTGTACCTGGACTTGATGTGGTACCTGAAGTGGTTGTACCTGTATCTGTCGTAGTTGTACTCGTAGGACCCGGCTTAGTTGTCGTAGTTGTACCTGGCGGGGTATCAGACGTGGTAGTAGGCGTCTCCGTCGTGGTAGGAACAGGCTCCGTTGTACTTTGGCTTGTGGTTACAGAAGTATGAGTCGAGGCAGAAGTAGTATGATGGGACTCATCCCGATCAACGATTAATGGATGACGATAGACGTTGGCTGGGGTTGCAACAACACCAACGGTGCCCAAGATAAGCAAGAGAGAAACAATGTGGATCTTCATGACGATATGGACCAATAGAGACAACGAGAGTGAATATCAACAGGAGAAAGAGAGATGAACTCAGATGAATAGTATATATTAGATAGCTATCAATACGAAACGACTGTGTGGCCCAAATCTGAAAAACCAGACAGAGTGCAGACCGGTGGCTGCTATTTAACATCCTCAAAACCTGGGAACACATGTGTCATGGCTCGAGATATTTTATCGGAAGTTATTTGCGAGGCGTCCTTGGCATCAACACAACTGAACCCTCACACGCGATCCGAATATCAGGATTGGTGATGTTTGGGATACAAGTTCTAGTTGTTCCATTTCCGGCATGGGATCCCCCAGGTATCTGTATCTCGTGCCCTGCATGGGATAATGGCGGTACATTCAGGCATCTGTCACTTTGGATGCGCAGATGATTCTCCGTCGACGCACATTTACGTAGTCCAGCCAGGGTACTTTATCCCGTGGGACCGGCAGTGGCAGGAGTGGGACAGATCAACCCGGAGATTAGACAGATATGGCAACTTGGGAGGCATTCTGCAGGTCCGAGCGGAGCCCAAGTCGACGTTCTGCGGGGTTGTGAGACACTCTGTGGATATTCCACATTTGTTGGATCGGCAGATGTTGCGCTAACACTGCTCGATTTGGTGAATTCACCCCGCCATCTGTCCTTTTCATCACGCGATGTCACCGTCAAGTACTACCAGGGGAGAAAATGGAGAGTGGCATCCTTGGTACAGATTAATTATAAAAGGGATCCTGATAACGGCTTGAAATGCGCATCCTCATCGACCTTTTTAGATTATATTCAGGTCATGTCAAAAAGCGAAAGAGGTTCGCGAGGTCGAGAACAATTATATCTTGAATTCGCCAATATTTACAGATAAAGGACTGCCCGACAGACATGAGTTATTTTACGCACAGCGTCTTTCATTAGCCATGTTTCGCAGGATAATTTCCGGTCCTATGGAAAGATACAAGGTTCTTATTCTCTTTATCCACGCTAGGGGATAATCCTAGAATTCCCAACTCTTCAACCAGTTATTATGTAGGAACAGGATCGAGATGAACATCAGATGAGACATCTCTGTTACGACGTAGGTGGTATGGTGGTGTGAGAGACACTAGCCAATGCCACGGTTTCTATCAGTCTCTGTCTTGCTGGACACTGGTGATCGACAACATATTAGGATGATGAGAGATCAGCATCGGTTTACTTGGGTCATCTGGCCATGTAGGTAGAAATATGATAGAGAAAACAACAAGAGAAGAGGAGTATTCCTGATGTTTTGAATATTCGAAACAAGAATACGTGGTGCTAATCTTGAGGCTCCGTAGATATTGCTGCACCTGATAAAGTTGATACTATAAGGTAATTAAAGATAAAATAAGCGTCTTGATAGTTTTATCTACGCTTCTTAGTAATAGATCAATCGCGATCTGAGCAACCTCTACTTATAATAGGCTGCATATGTAGAGTATATGATACGGTTAGTCAGAAACGGTGGCCGCCATGGGAGTGCTATCTGCTCCAGTCTGAGCCGGTCAGGGCAATGACATCTTCAGCACCAAAGGACAAAACCTTCTTAGTATTGTAACGTCGATCCATTCCTGCCAACCATGCCTAGAAATTTGTTGCCATCTAGTCGACTCTTGGCATGGTTACCGCACAGCTCAGTGCTGAGACAACCAACAGAATATATTCCCTCATTACACTAAGTGTGCACTTCCAACCAGTTAGGATTCCTAGAACAGCAGACCGTATTAATCTGGAGGGCCTCTCTTAGCAAGACTGGCAGAGCAGGAGTACATGCATTCCCGAACAGAAGTGCAGCATCACTTCGAGTACAGTACGTATCCAAGTAAACTAGGCACAAGGTTGCCTCGGACTCGTCCGGGAAAGTTGAAAAACAAGGTCGGTAGATTGCGTCATATCAGTATGCTTGATGAAATGCTATGACAGAGTGGGTTTATCCTCAAATGGCCAAACCTTCACAACACCCGTTCCTCTGCAGTTCTCGATTCCTGGCGCAAAACCTCTTTTTGGAAAGACGAAGTATCCTAACAACTTCGCTATAGTCGACAGGAGATACAGCTCCATTCCAGCCTGTATACACTCCTATTTCATCAATCACTCGTGCTTTCCTCTCGACCTCTCTAGCCCATTTGACGCACACTTTATTCTCTTTAACCAAGTTCTCTTCTGCGTAGTTCAAGGGGCATGTAGGGACACGACGCAGATGTTTGAAACAGGGCACAGAACCGACGACCAGCGTGTCAGACGTGAAGGTGGAGCGTGGCTATCAGTAACGAAACATATGCAGAGCGGTTGGATATCGAGGTTAGGGGCGAGACTAAATTTGAATTTTCTGATCCAGTGACTTAATCATATGCCTGTCTCTAACTACCCTGGCCCGGCCGTCAGAGGGTGACCTTTTCGACAATCGGCGCACGGCTAACAGATCCGAGTATGAATAATACTACAACAGCAACAGCCACAACAACAACAACATATAATGGCTTACGTAGAACCAGATCTACAAGAAGACTCAAAGCCGCTCCGCTTTCTCAATCTCTGCCTTCCCCAAACACCACTTGTCCTGTAACTGTCGATCTAGGCTGAGCGCGTACACATCCTTGGGCCACCACTCACCCCAGCTCGTCAGGAAGATTTGCTCAGGATCCGCGGGGAGGTCGGTGGCTGTAAACGCGCGCAGCAGATTCTCCGCGCCTACCGTTGTCAGAGCGGATGCCGTGTTGATCAGATAGACTACTCACCTTCTGGGATGGTCTTGGCATCTGGCATATCCATCGACACACCCATGTCTGTCGCCAGCTTCGTGTTCGGAATCAGGCCCGGCGAGACGGCGATGACCGTGCACGTCGGCAGGTGGCGGCGCCAGTAGTGCGCGCCCAGGAGCTGGACGAACTTGGAGGCGCTGTACACGGACCTGATTCCGGCACCGGAGTTCGCTTTGAGATCGACGTCGAGGGTGGCTGGGTATGGTTAATCACGGGAACAGGACTTAATGAGGGGATGGCGCAGAGGCATACCTGGATCTTGTCCCCGGACGTTCCGGATCGAGCCCGATGACACGAACACCAGTCGCGACTGGGACGAGGCTAACGTGTCATGCAGGAGATGGATCAGGTAATGCTGTGCTATCGAACTGATCAGAATTGCCGAATTTGTCACTGATGTGATTTTATTGTGGTCGAGAACATACCTAGATGATTCACCACATACCCCTCACACCACGACGAACCATGCGGGCCCGGCCCCTCGGCACTATCTAGTGATCCCGCAACCAGGAAGAGATAGTCTAATCGAGCATCCCCGAGTTTCTGGAGCGCCTGTTCTGCGAATGGTCGTACGTTGCGGAGGTTGGATAGATCGAGCGGTAGTATGGAGACGGAGTGCTTGGGGTCGTATTTGAGGGCATCGTATGCCGCCTGGGTCCGGGCCGTATCGCGGGCGCCCAGGATGAAGGTGTAGGGCTCGGGTTGCGCCAGGAGTTGTTTCACTGCTTCGAAGCCCTGGTCGGTTGGATCAGTAGGTGTTCAGTGGGGTTTTGCGGGGTGGTGATGGGGCAGAGGGACCAAGTACCAGGCCGGAGGATGCACCGGTCGCGATGACGGTTTTGGGGGACATGATGCGGTCTTTGGTGGTCTATTGAATAATCGGTTTCAGCTGGCTGGTCGCTGTCGATGTGTGTTTATGATGGACTAGATTTGAATTCGTCTTGAGTCTGTTTTTCTCACTGCCCCTCATGCGCTGACAAAGCATGAGAGTCATCCGACATCTGTAATGCAGGCTGATGCGGGTGGTGTTGTTTACTTGCAGGTCAGACTAAAAACGACCGATTAAGTGCAGTATTATAAAGGCAATCTCAGATCTGAATAAGTCTAATATGCTCGGAGGGGATTGGTGGTTTCTGTTGTCTAACGTGTTGTGCATTAATAATTGAAAAGGGAATCGTGTAGGGCAACACTGGCACTGGCGCACTGCAACGGATGCAAACCTTTCAAACAAACTCTCCAACCAATTCTATCGAGAGTTTGAAAGGAGGAAAAAAAAAAGAAAATAAAAAGCTGAATCCCATGTAATCATGGTGAATAGAGTCAGAACGGTCACTCCGATATAACGACGATCCCGCCGCGGCAAGAGAAGCCGAGAGGCCTGGATAAGAAGCCAATCGGCGAGAGATTCTGCCTTCGCAGTGCGGCTACAAACGGAGAGGCCGAGCCGTCAGTGTGTTCGTCGCGGAGAGCAAGATCTTGTACTCGGGGGGTGAGGATCTCGAGGATCGGGCTATCCAGCAGGCAAGTCTTCAGAGCCAGAATTTGGGAGAGACATTGGATTCGGGCAGGTCGATGGCCTGCTGCTTCGCTTTACTGAGGGAGGGACACCAAATTGCTCTAGCCGATTAGGAAATGATCGGTCAACACCAAACCGTTTTGCAATTTGAGTATAGTTAATCCTTTCTCCTGGTTCCAACGAATTAATTGCAGCTAACGCTGCTTCCATTGAAGCCATATTGAATGAGATATGGTGGTTTAAACAACTACGTCTGCGAAGTCGGTGAGTAAAGATTTCGGGCGGCAGGCGGTATCGGGCGGCAGGTAGTGAAATACGTTAAATCGATGACCAGCCTGAATAGTGGTGCAGGGACTGTGTTTAAAAATCCGTCGTTAACCTCTATAACAGCCAGGAAGAACACAAAACTGTGCCCTCTCTAATACGCATATCGATACGTAGGTGCCATGTCACCAAGAAGATCCTTTTCGGACTCGCTGTACTCTTTTACCGTCCCGGTGGCCGCCGCTTGGTTGCGGCGCCGGTTATCATTCCAGACCGCTGCAAAGTAGGCGATGCAACAGGCAGACGAAAAGCAGAGGAAAGATACACTGATGATATTCCCCGGTCTATACTCCGGGGCATCCTGTTCCAGGAACGAGTACGTAGAAATGATTCCACCGACTAAATGTGCGTCAGCGGCATAGAAGGCACGTGTGGGGGAGTGCCAACACTCACTGTTTCCAAAGCCACCTTGCCAAGCTGTTCCCACGTTTCGTCGGCGATGACCCCCTAGGTTCATGGTGAACCAACACACAATCACCGGCATCGCACTGTAACAGCCACTGGCGACCAGGAATAGGGCACCGTATTGGACATGCCTATTAGATTGTCCGTGTACGTTCAACAAGATCCCGAATCCGGCCATAGCGATCAGCATGGGTCCTATCGTGAATGCAAACCGGTGTCTGGTTTTGTCGGAAAGAGTGGCAATGAACATGGAGAAACCCAATGCGGCCACCCACGGTGGGATTGAGTATAGCTGTGTCTTGATAGCTAGGGACAAATCAGCGGGTGAAGCTGAGAGTGTGTGAGAGAGAGCGGGAAATCCAGAGTAACGCACGGCTGTAGCCATAGGATTTGATGATGCTCGGCGCAAAGTAGGCATAACCTGCAGTCTATTAGCATCGACATTCTTCTATATTCGAAGCATCGGACGGCAAGGAGACTAACCATATGCTGTAACAGTCTGGCCAAAGTACATAAGTCCGCCAAGGAAAATTTTGTCTAAAAATTTCCATTAGGATCCGAATTGTGAATCGTCCGACGGCAATCACGAAGTGCTCACAGTCCTTGAAGACATCCAAAACTTCGCGACAACCAAGTTTGGCATCATGCGCAGCACCTCCGGTGTCTTTAGCCAGTTTCACGCGAATAAACTCTCGCTCCTCCTCTGTGAGCCATTTGACCTCCTCCGGGAAGCCCGGGATAACGAAGAACCAGACGAACGAGACAACGCAAGTGAGAAGGCCTTCAATAATAAAAACCCATCGCCAACCGCTGTAGCCTCGAACTCCGTCCATCTTCCCCAGCCCACTGGCCAGCAAGCCACCGAAGGCACCCGCAAGGGTCGTAGAGCTAAAGAAGAAACTAAATCTCTTCTGCGCCTCGCTACGCTTATACCACATTCCCAGAAGATAGAAGCCTTGATTCAGCTGTCGACACTGCTCGACCAATCAGGTGCGAAGGGGAGGGCTGAACACATACATCCGGGGAACATTCCTGTCTCAAACATTCCTAGAAGCACACAAGATTAGTCAATATGTGGTTCGCTCAAGGCACAGAACATAAACATCCATACCTAGGAAACAGCGGGTGGTTATCAGACCACCCCAGTTCGACACCAGCCCCTGGCAGATTGTTACTAATCCGAATAGAAACATGCACATCGACACTCGAATTTCTCCGTCAGTCGGCGCACTTTACAACACAGGAGGGGATCCATACGTACACCACACGTGGGGCTTGAATTTCTTGAGCAGAACGTTGGAGGGAATCTCGAATATTATATATGGAACGAAGAAAATCGTCAATGCGGTATTGTATTTCGTCCCATCAAAGATATGTAGATCTTGTTTAAGCCCGAGCACAGCCGCGTTACTAATATTAACGCTGGATGCGCATAGCTATGTCAGACCACCCACTGCGAATGTCGCATTGGGGTAGGTAAGAGGGGGGAATTTACATACCGGTCCAAAAGGGCAAGCAAATACATGATACACAGGCAGGGGACGGTATGCCAATCAATCTTGGCCATTAGCTTGCGCTCCGTGGTATTGGTGAGAGGAGGATGGTCGGGCGCAACCTGTCCCTCATTATCATCTTGGGGGCCCAGGCTCTCTGATCGCAATCTTCAGTTAGCACTAAAGTTGTTGAGATGCCACTGACGCGCACCTTGTCCCATTGTAATCCCGGCTTTGTCTAGTTCCTTAAATAGAAATGTGTGTGAGGTCGCCGCTTCTCGCAATTCAATCAACATACTCACACGGACCCGGGGAGTATGTAAGGAGAATGAAGAGGAGGTAAAATAAATTGCAATGACCAATATTTAATATATAAGCTGAGAAGTGAAGGCAACGACCGATTGCCGAAGAAACTAATTAAAAAGAAAAACGATGAAATGCTCCGCGCGATGTGGATGACGTTCTCGAACCAAACAACAGCTCTAACTCCAATGTCGACATAGGTCTCGACCGACTGACGTAAAGCGACAATATTTAGCCACAGTCGGTGGCAAAATTCCTAAGTCTGTACTGTACTTTGTACAGTTCCGCCCAAATGTTTGAAATATTTGGTACCTCGCAACCCAACTATGGTTCAAACCTCCATACAAAAATATGTATCACAGCCAAGTACACAGTTCAGCATTGGTCTTTAGCCCTCGGAGCAGCATAACAAGGAATCAATATGAGCAACCAGACTGGATAATTGGTATACCAAATCTTGAAGAAAGCTGGGGTGCTTGCCTACAGACCCTCGAAGGTCATAATGGTTCGGTCTTGTCTGTGGTCTTCTCGCCTGACTCCCAGCGGCTCGCCTCTGCCTCCGGGATGCCAGCAGCGGGCAGTACCTGCACACCCTCAAGGGTCCCTCGACGGTCATAATGGTTCGGTCAACTCTATATCGATGGTTGATAATCAAAGGAGGGGATATGACAGTATCAGTCACAGTTGAACCATCCATTCAGCCAGTTCAGCTAGTGAACTACCGCCATCTACGTGTGAGACCTGATGGATGCCGAGAAAGTCGCAGCCGCACCATAATTTGTCGCATGCACTGACTGAAGGATTCACACCACAGCCAACAGCGACAGCAACCCACATGGACTACTGAATGGGCACTACCCTCGCTATGGATTTGGGGCGGTATATCCGATACCCTCTCGATCCTTTTCTTTCCCTCCATCAACCCCCCTTCCCCGCCAGAACCATTGCGACCACCATCACTGACCACATCATCGAATCCAAAATGTCTCCCATCACCAAATTCCGGCATTGCACTCTGAAGCCCAACCAAAGCACCGCATCTTCAGAACCCACCCAGGTCATCCGACGTCTTCTCCCTCTGTGCCTCCTACACCAACCCCGAGATCTCGCGTCCTATGCATGCGCTGTACCAGGACACCACGGATCCGACTGCCCTGCTCATGATCACGGGCTACCCCTCGCAGGAGTTAAATACGGAGGCTGACGCCCAGTACGCGCAGCTATACCTGCCTCGTCTACCATGTAGGTATTATCTGTCCGTTTTCTATCAAGCGCCATAATACGATCTACCTCTACAACAGTACTGGTGAGTACCCCGTATTTCCCTATTGCAAAGGATGTACTTTGCTCAGTTCTAACAGTGATTAGATATAAGAAGTGACTGGAAAAAATGAAACCTCATTCAGTCGCACTTTGCCCGGCACTTCTCTGAACAGTGTCGCGTATATCTCCAATGGCTACAACTATCGGGAGTATGTCTACAATTTGCACCTTATCTTCCTGTGAGAATCTAATACATTGTGTCTTATTTCACCAGGATCCGAACTTGTCAATACAGGAGTGGCTCTGGAGAAACGGGCGGGGTTGGAGTAACGACCAGCCCATAGGCTTTGGAACCAATGTTACTCGTAGTGCATTCACCAATGTCGCTGTGGACGGTACCAATCTTCGTGTCTACTATGCAGCTCAAGCTGACATGATACGGGCCAAATGGTGGAATCCCTGATCGGTTGATGACTCTTCCGTGCCCGCCAAATCATGGCCCCTGGTACCGAGATAGGCTCTGTTACCCAGGGTGTGGTAATACCATGGGGGTAGGTATATCTTTCCGGCAAGACACGAAGACGGGTGGAGTAACTGAACGGGGCGATTCCTATAAGAAGGCTTTTGCACCGGAAATTCTGTCTATATTATAGCCCAGCCATGAGTCCATTGCATCTTAATGGTACTTGGGTGATTATGTATCTTCTTTTATCCTAGAGGATAGGTATTAGAAGCTGTTATAAAGCTGTTTTATAGATCCTACTATAGAATTCTAGGTTAATTATGTTGATACTCTGGCTTTCTATTATAATGTACTATTTCAGCTCACTGACAGTTCGGGTTTCTAATAGTCGAATGGTTTTGTCTTCGCGATACAATATATGAACAAGCTTTGTAACGGATGCACTAATAGAAATTAGCTAGAATTTCTAGATACTAGGAGCGAAGCCTTGTGTTGGGGTAGATAGGTATGTGGACTGCTGCAATTATCCCTTTGCTGCGATTTGAGTCAGTGCTGGTGCTGCATTCCTGTCAGACATATTATTGTAGTCGCTCTAAAAATAAAGATAAAAACACATCATTTTTAAACTACTCACTACTATACAATGGTATGGATTGTCTCCACTTCGAACCGCTAAATAAAACCATATCTACGAAGTTGCTATTAAACTAGCCAATCACCAGGATACGAGGTTGGTCAGGCCTATGAATGAAACCTCTACCTTTTTACTGCTGTAGAATTGACCAATCAGTTGCAGAATTATATAAAATAATCTACCATATTCGATTGCATTTATAATCCATATTCTCCATTTGTATATCGTCCTCCATTTATAATCAATATACGTCATCTATGCCACACATGAGACAAGGGATATAAATTGTTCACTGTCTTCCCATTTTTTGGTAAACAACATAACACTCAGACATCCTTGACAATTGTCGGACTCTGATACAAGGAAGCTAATTCTACGACCAACATGGCCACCACTACTTTGACTCTGAAGATTGTTTTCGGTGCCGCCTTCTTCTCGGAAGGGAGTAGCCAACCTAATGTACCAGCGGTGGAAGAGATGCTGCAAGCGCTTCAGCAAAGCGGAGTTTCTACCCTTGATACGGCCCATATTTACGGCACGAGCGAGCAACTTCTAGGCGAAACCAAGGCCGCATCTCGTTTTACTATAGATACGAAGCATCCCGGCGGATTCTCACCTGGGAGCGGGACCAAAGAGAAGGTAATCGCAGGAGGTGAAGAGAGTCTGAAGAAGCTCCAGACGGACAAGGTGAGTTTACATAATGGGAACTATATACCCATGGACAGTCTTCTGACGAACAGCAAGGTCAATATATTCTACCTCCATGCACCGGACCGTGGAACCCCTCTGGAAGAGACACTTGCGGGGATCAATGAGCTATACGAGCAGGGTAAATTCAAGTACTTTGGTATCTCTAATTTCCGAGCCGACGAGGTTGAAAATGTTATTCGCGTGGCGAAGGAGAACCAGCTGGTGTTACCCACCGTCTACCAGGGGAACTACAACCCCATCTCGCGCAAGCAAGAAACTGAACTCTTTCCCCTGTTGCGGAAATACGGATTGGCATTTTATGCGTACAGCCCTCTTGCCGGGGGATTTCTGACCAAGACGGTGGAGCAACTGCTGAAGGGAGGGGAAGGAAGATGGGACCCGAATACTTTTCTAGGGAAGTTGTATAATGATATGTACAACAAGCCTGCCCTTCTGAGTGCGTTGGAGAACTGGGGCCAGATTGCCAAGGAAGCTGGGATCTCCAAGGCAGAACTGGCGTATCGATGGATGGCATATCATTCAGGTCTTCGGAGCGACCTTGGAGATGCACTAGTCATTGGGGCTAGCAGTGTTGACCAGTTGAAACAGACACTCCATGGGCTGCATCAAGGACCGTTGAGTGATGATATTGCGGGGAAGGTCGGGAAAGTGTGGGACGAAGTCAAGGATGAATCTCCTTTGGACAACTTCAATGATTGGTTTATTAAGCAGTGATAGTCGGGTTTGTTCCATGTTATTAGATGTATTATAGTAGTACTTCTATATAGGGAATATAATATATTTATTAAGAGATTGGCCTAGGAATAAACCATTATATTCTCAACAAGCGCAGAAAATTGCACTATGCTAATATATTGTGAAAATATCCAGTAGAAGCATTTTCAAATTGCAATCTTTGCCTCCGATCAGCCTATACATTCTTTCTGCCGCCGTGGGAGAGGGTTCCCTCGTGGATGTGCTTAGTCGTGTATCTACTCTATTTTCAAATTTCCAGTCCATATCGGTAGAACAAGAATGGAACCGGAATCAAGATGTCCGAAACAAAACTTAAAATACTGCTTGCCTAGCCGATCCCAAGAGTCGTATATATGGCAGGGGTGAAGACGGGGAAACTTGTATTAGTAAAAGTGTGTCGGTGAAGCCGAAGAAGGGCAAGAAACCCAAATTGGTCTGCACGAGTGAGGTCCCATCCGTGGCCGACCTGGTTGTCAGGATCAAGGAGCACGGACAAGTCGGTAAAAAAGACTCTCTTCTGCAGCCAAATGAACGCCGGCAAAGCCATCGACGTGGCTACGAAATGGTACAAAGCTAACGCACCACACGGACGCGGCCTAGTAGTAACCTTTAACGCGATTGTCGATGACGAGTGATTTTTGGAACAGGGTAAAGCATTACCTTAAAACAAGCAAGATAGTTTCCAGAAGCTTCTATCTCAGGCCTTCGCTGAGGCATCCGACAGGATGGTCCACTTCTTCACCAAGGAGGGCAATGATGGCACTAAAATGCCCCAGGCTGGGAGTATCCTGCCCTGATTCGCAACAGAACGTCGACAGGATTATCCAGGTTAGTTTCCAAGGCGACAAGGTTACCACGAAGATCATTTGGAAGAAGGGGGATCCCGAGTATCCCAAACTTCCCCGCGGTCAGATTGCGTATTCAGTTAAGTTGGGAAGGTGATTGTGTTGGAAGGTGGCTGGTGGCTAGGAGCTAGGCGACTTGTACGATGTATTGGCAGATATGACTGATATATTCTTCCTGTACACTCATCTAGTTATAAGTATAGGCTTGGAAAATGTACTCTAGGTGTATATTACACTCTGCTGTATGCAGGACTTTGAATAAGCGGATTTACCCTATGGGTGATCTATGGTGTTGAGTTGCGAGTGTCTATACTTTTCGCATTATCCTATACGATAACCAGTCAATGCTCCAGAGTATCCTGTTGTTTATTTAGAGCAACCCTTCGGCTCGGGCAAAATTTTCTACGGATATAGAAATTATGATTATTTAGTGACGTTAATGGTATAAATAATTAAACGTTGAGCATTATAATTTTTCATAATTATGAGCATTCGGGAAGTCAACGTATACAGGACATACCTTATATCAGCCAGACAGCATTATTCTGCTGCCATCGTTGCTGCCTATTTTTATAGTCTAGTTATATTTATATATCCGTCCTGCAGCTCGATCTGACGCGCCACTCGCCCGGTTCCTCATGATACGATGAATCTCATTTCCCTCAGCCTTTGGGGGAGGAATTCGCTAGACGGGTCCTTCCCGGTAACTTCACGTTAAAATACTTGTACTACTTTTAGTTAGCAAGTATAGCTCGTCTTAGAGGAATATATCATATGAAACACGGAGTAATAGACTTGTCCGTTAGTGTGCATATGTAGTAGCTATCTACTTATCACTACAGACAAGTAGCCTCCTATCTTAACCCTCTCCCATTATAACCCAGATTTATTCCTTTCATGTTCTATTCCCTCCCTATTTTTGAGTACACTTCATTCATGTCCACAACTCCAAACCTCCTCTAAGCTTGCGCAACCGGTAATATAGCCAAGGTAGCTCGTCTACTAGACAAGTCCCGCAAGCTGCAACATGGTTTAGAAAACACAATCGACCTCTCCTACCCGCCAGCAGAGCTGCTCAAGGTCGCAATATATGGGAAAACGGGGTCGATATTGTCCCAAACGACGCGGAGCTGATACATAAGCCTTCGGTGATTGGAGCGGTAGAGTTGGATGTGCAGAGGTCGAAACTCTGCTTCTGCCCCCATGAGGCCCGTGTGAACGGGACTACTGCGTTGGCGATCGCAACGGAGAAGGAGCATGCTGATGTGCGAAGGTTGTCGATTGAGAAGGGAGGCATGAATGGTATTGCGATACCAGAGTGAAAGTAGGATATATAATGTGGAATATAGCGTTTTCTATGAAAGTAGATGTCTCCTGGGTATTGTTAATTGTTGGGTGGAAAATTTCAACTGAGTTAAAATGGGTACCATGGCCTTGAATAGCCAATTCCTTTAAATATTGACAAAACCCAAGTTAATTATCTCATCCTTGAAAATGATCATATATCATACTTGAATATCAATCATACCAAGGGTTCAGATTAGATAGAATATGGTACATACTAATGAATCATTCAACCACTTTCAGAAGCAGCATACTTGCCGTTTCATGCATGGTGTATATGCAAGCTTGTCTTTGAGTGCCTCTACGAAAGCCGACCTCATCTAATCGAGGGCTGTTATCCTAGAAGAAACAGGCCGATCACCTTGTCTTTTGTTGGATATCTGGTGTGACAAAAAATAGCTCGCTGACGAGACTACTTGCAGGCCGATAAAAGGCGACGATACAATCATACTTGGTATAACTATGAAAAGATACAGAACGTGATGGCGCAAAGGTGTAGTTAAATACGTGCGGCACTCCACTGAAGTCGATTACAGATAACGGGATCGATTAATTATCTTTTAATTTTCCCCATGTCAGGTAACTTCCAAGAGTGCTGCAACCAAAAGCAGGTACCATAACCTCAGTACCCATTGGAATGCTGTTTACCAGATCACAATATTTTAGGCAAAGAGACACAATAAGATAGTATTAAGTTAGAGTAGATTGCAACAGTATTTCATTTCTTCTCCAAACTAGTCAGGTTGGATATTCATCAGCCAAATTCTCTTATTTATTTTTAGAATTCTTTCCTGACAGCCTCTACGCAAGAACAAGGATTTTACATTCTTCTCTATATAATAGATTAGTAATATATCCTATAGCTACATATAGAACTTTTTCTTAACTATTTTGGGATATTCTAGTGGCTTTAAAATTTGACGTATTGGAGATAAAGCCAATATGTGGACGAGAGATTAGCCATGTGCCATGGTGAGGGCCATCATGAAAATAATTAAGTGCAAACAGGGGGAATCCAAAGATGAGGAAAGAATCAGCAAAAGGCAACACGTAATTGAAGATGCTATTGCTGGACGGGGAAGCCAGAGCTATGAGGCAAGAAGGGATTGATGACAGAGGATTTAGAAGACTCGGAGATGTTGGGAGTAGAAAAAAAGAGAATAAATTGAAGATAGTATTTAACGAAACACAGTTAAGCAGATCTGGATATGTGGGACCTTTCGATGCTCAACACATTTTTTTTATCGTTTATTTCTTTTCGTTTTTCTGAAGCTATCATGAAGTGATGACAAATAATTATTATGACAAGGGATAAAGATACCAAGCACCATCGTTTTCGTTCCCCGAAGCATCTGCATCCATGTTTTGACCCTCACTGATTATCACGGTATCATCGACCAGACATACGACAATGAGATCATTGTTACAGGATGTGTTGTCAGAGTACTAGGATTTCTGGGTACGTCTATAGCTTTTGCTTCACTGAGACGGTCGTTGCAATGATTTGCCCGTTCGCTACAACAATCAAACATGCACGTGCTTTTGTGAGGGCGACGTTCGCATGACGATTGTCTTACGCGAAGCCCAGTTCACCTTTCATTTCCTAGTCGTAAACCAGTCCGAAATCATATGTCGGCTTGATTCCCTTGGATTGCATCAACCATGGCCACTGAGACCATGTCTACCTAGATGATATTCAATTTGTGGGAAAGCTTGATCATTGCATCAATGTATCCTTTCCTCTGGTCTGTGTATGTCGGTAAGGTGCAGCATGAAAAACCCTCCAATGCATTGTTGGTAATAAACTTATCTACCAAGTTCATAAGGCTATATAGGGTTGACGATGATCTTTCCATCCTTTATGTCGAGTCCGATCAGTCCCATACCCTTTTTGGACTCGACATCCGGTAGTTCACTAACTAATATGGATTGCTGTTGTTTATGTAATCTTATTGTCTCACCCCGTCATCAACAAGTCCAGAATGGAAAGTATCACAATCTCATTCCTGTCCAGAAATCATGGTAGGATGTAAGAGCAGTCCAATGTAACATTTTCGAGTTGTTCCTATGACGTAAGAACCCCTTTCGCACTGCTTTAAACCTACTGGATTTTGATTCTGTAACCATGACCTTGACAAACCCATGGGTGGGCCCCTCGACCTCCCGCCCATCCGCCCATCCGCCCAAAATTAAGCAAAAATAGTAATCCACATGACTAGTTCTATTTATGCGATTTTGTTTTGAGTATTTCTAACTATTTTAATTACCTGCAGATGCTGCGCAGGGACTAATATAGCGATTTTGGTATCAGATTTAGCTGAATCAGCGAGTTATCTATCCTAATTAGGATTTTACAAATATGTAGGACATGCCCGCGGGCCTCCCATTTGGCCCATTGGGCGGGTCTAACCACCCACGGTCCGGCCCATGGGTCGTCTTGGGGGGTCTGTCAAGGTCTAGTGTAACCTTAGCGTAGGACTGTCTGGAACTTTTCACAACAAAACTATGTGTGGCGTCGCTAAGTAGCTTTCTCAGACTGTATAATCATGCAGGCTCTAGATGCATATCTATGACGTCTAGATCCCATTTTTATGATGTATCTTAACTTGATGAATAATAGAACCAGATTATAAAGAGGAAGCTTTCTCTACAGGAGAAATCTATAAAACGTTCCTACTCGTGTTAGTCTGGATATTCCTGGGTGGTATATTAATATATTTGATTTAAGCCTTACCGCAACAACGGGTCTTCAGAAAGCAACGAATCATGAAGACCAAAGAGTTTGATTTTAAACAAGATGCAGGGGATATGCCCCACGATCCTGTTGAGTTGCGCGGCAAGGATCGCGACAGCGGAAGAATGATCGTGCTCGATCGCTCCGCAGCGAAGATCGATCACACGGTGTTCTCATCTATCTGTGATTATTTTCGTCCGGGCGATCTTCTAGTGTTGAATGACAGCTACATGCTGTCCAACACCTTGTGGTTTCAACATGGCGATAAGTCTGTGCAGCTAACCGTGTACGGTCACGAGGCCGACGCCACAACTATTATCGAAATCAAATCTCAGCATCAGTCGGAAAAGCCGGGACTCGTCTTGACATCAGTGAACGATGACCGGCTTACCTGTACCCTTCTCGAAGCGCAGCCCGACCGACTCTGGAAGGCGAAGTTCGAGCCCTCCGAGCTATTAGTGCCGACGCTGGATCGATACGGACAGCGTTTAGACCAGAGTATCCACCTCAATCCAACATACTGGAAAACGGTGCCCCAGGCCTACCGCTCCGTCTATGCCAAGTCACCTGGCTCGCTAGAGATTCCGTCGGCTGGGCTTCACTTCTCTAAGGAACTGTTAGCTCGGATTGCCGCCAAGGGGGTTGAGATCGCATATATCACACTGCATGTCGGAGCGACTGAGATTCTCGCAGTTCGCCATATTAGCGAGGAAGAGGTCGAGAATCACAAAGTGAAATCCGAGTACTTCGAGGTGGGAGACGAGACCGCTGCACAGATCAATCGGGCTCAGGAGGATGGCCGCCGTATCATTGCCGTTGGGACAACTGTCATGCGAACTCTCGAGACACTTGCGGCCGACAAGGACCCTCAAGCCCCCGTGCAGGCGCAAGCGTCGTGGACTGATCTCTATATTTATCCTGGGTTCAAGTTCAAGATGGTAGATGGGCTGCTGACGAATCTCCACCGGCCGCGGTCCAGCCACATCGTACTTACCGCGGCATTTGGGGGCAAGGAACTTGTTATGCGCAGCTACGCGGAGATTACTGAAAGGGGAGGATACGAGTTCGACATGTTCGGTGACAGCATGTTTCTCCTGTAGGCGCAAGGGCGACAGGACATAGGCTCGATGGGTTTTGTAAATTACATCGTTCTAACCTCTTAAGTCCCCAGAGTAGTTAACTGTTTTAGTGACTAAGCTATTTCAAATTTGGTGGACTTGTTAAACATCATTCTAATGAAACTACTATTTTTAGTGAATAATGTTGTGAATTGAGGCTCGATTCAGTACAATAGTTTCATATACAGAACTTATTTAGATTGATTTCCAATTTTCAACCAATCTGATGTTTATCTTGTATAAACCCTGAAGCTTACAGAAGAGAAGAATGTCAATTAATCTTCCTCTGAATCACAACAAATAACACTTGGAATTGGATGTAGATCTATGAATATTCAAATAATTGAGTAACTAAGTTAATAATGATACTATCTTACATAATATTCGTAGAACTGGCGCCAGTTGGTTCGGAATGTATGTGGCCTTTAGAGATGCTTTGTGAATTAGGGCAAGGTAAGTAGTAAGTATAGTGCATGACGTCATCTGATCGCCTGAATCACTCTGAGACTGTAATGGTGGAGGGAGGATTATAAGTTCAAAGATCATTTACCTAAAAAAGGGAATAGGCATCATAATAGGAGGTTCAAAAAGTCGCAGAATAACAGGTCACATACATAATCTCAACGCAGCAAAAGATAGTCTCATAGCGTTACTACTTGAAATTTACTGCTAACTCCTGCTGGGTATTCTTGGAACGTCACAATTCCTAGAACCATGGCTTCGCCGTCCGTACCAATGTTACGTTCCTTGCAAAATAGAAGCAGCGTTCATCTGCGATAATAGTTGATAGTATGACGTCAAGAGATACTATCTCAAAGACAGCTCCGCACAGATAGAAGCTGAGCTTGTGCAACGTTGCATATCGGCAAGGACAGGGTTCTGTGCCTATATATGACAGGGTAATTAGAAAGAGTATGGATAACTTCCTACCTACCTTGAGAAACAAGCGGGTGCGTTGACATGCGACCCCGCAGATTAGTTCTATAATCTGAAAGATACTTCCAAAATGCCAATTCTTTTTTGCCGTTCAAGTAGTCGACTCTTTGAATCCACTCCCTGTCCAGCACGCTGCATTATCCCCACTGGTGATCCTGATGCCTATGACCTTTACCCCAAATTTCGCTGGGCTTACAACAAGCTTACGGTTGCCGAGCTACAAGGGATCAAATGTGGGCCGCATGAGACTGAGCCTGATCATGATCTCTATCCTATCTTCAGCAAGCCTATTTACAACCTCGGAGGCCTGGGAGCTGACGCACGACTGATAAGGACGCAGGAGGACTACTGGCGCTCCCATACCCCTGGGCATATGTGGTCGGCTTTATTGACTGGGAAACACTATAGCACGGACATCGCAGTAATTGCGGGGAGACCAGTCTGGTTCGCTCATACAAGGGGTATGGCAGATAAAGACCAAACATGGGATTACTGGGAGGTCAATGTCACAGCAGATTGTACTGTACAGCAAAACATTGCCGCCTTCATTGAGTCTCACGTGGCTGGATATACCGGGATGGTGAATATGGAAACCATAGGGGGGAAGATAATCGAGATCCATTTGCGATTCTCCCCTCAGTGGCCGGATTTATACGGTCCTTGGTTTCTCCCTTCCCTTGTGGATCTCTATTGCGGTAAAGGATGGACCGGTCCTTGCTTGGCCGAAGCAAAGACGCGAACGGGCTACAGTGTGCCTCTGTTTGGTGACGAGAAATATGCCCTGATTAGCTCCACCATAAAGCACGAACAATTACGCGAAATGGAAATAGCGTTTAATGTTAGCAGTATCACAATGGGGTATGATAAGACGATGCCAATGGAAGGTCGGACACGACCAACTGGTGGGTTTAGGCTGGCTTGGATAAATGGGTTTGACCTGGAGAAGTGCAAGTTTGCGAGACGCATGTTTCAAATTTATTTGCACAATCTGTTCGATATCCAGGTGACTGTAGATCTCAAGGCACGGAGGGAGAGAAGGAAGCGAGATTTCAGATGAAGATTTTCAGAAATTTCCTGGTCATTTGTCCTGTGGGTATACTATTTACTAGCATATGGGAATATCAACTTATGTCGTCGGAAAACCGAAGATGACCGCCAGAAGCACTAATAGAAATTAACAGCAGATATCAACTTATGTCGAACGCAGTAGATTTAGCCATCAATATTCAATTCAAAGTTCTATTGGCCTGTAGCAGCCCGTCTACTGAAGCGTCTAGCTATGCAGGTGCTTCCCTAATGAAACAAGCACCAGAGGTCCTCAACGCCATATGAAATCCCATAAAGAAAGAAAGTATCAATTGCCCCCTTAATGTGCAAATGAGAAAGGAAAATCAGCTATCGCTATATAATCCAACATCCCACCGCTAAAACATCCGAAAGCAATGTCTCAACCGTCTTGCCACCCGCAGCTGCACCGTGGCCCTGCATAATAGGCACTTCGTCCCCTGCTGCATTCTACTGTTATGTTCACCTTCCGATTCGTCTTCGTGCCGGGTTGACTCCATTCCAACAGGCAGTCCAAACGCGTGCTTGCTGGACGCGTCCAAGACAGCCCTATATATTCTTAAGTTTTACACTCGCAGTGATTAGATAAAGTAGTAAATGGTAAAAATAGCTTATTTATAGTTAGATCTACAATAAACTCTACAACATAGCTGTTTATTGCATTTATATTAAAGGCAAACTTTTGAACACTAGAACTATGCTTTAGTTCTTCTGGGTGTATATATTATACATTGAAAATATATATATTAACTATATAGATTCAAATCCTAAATTAGTAGGGAATTAAATTATTAATATAACCGTACAAATACATTTTCTTTTTTAGTCACGTTTTACTCGAATGCGCTCAATCTATTCCCACCTCTTGCATGTATAGTGTATTTCTAGGATACAAAACCATTATATTCAGTCAGTATAACAGGCATCCAATTACTGCTCACTACTGCTGTCTCCGTGAGGGGACAGCTTGGAGGACGTGCTATAAATGTATATTTTGACCATGTTTTTATATCCATATTTGTTATTATTATATATTTTTTTAACACTCGTATTATAGCAACCAGCCTATGAGCCATGGAAATATTTATTTCTTTGCATAGTGGAGTTAATGCAGAGCACATGGTACATTATTTCAGTATTTCAATATCACCATACTCTTGACCAAACCTCCTATTATCACAGTTGCATTAGCACCGCCAGAAATGACTCATAAAGTGGCTTGGCAGACAGAAACTCCACTTGTCTCAATCATTTTAAACCAGCCCACCAGTGGCCGTTTTTATACGAACAGCCAGCCAAGAGGCATCCAGTCAGATATTTCCAACCGACTCGGGCCAATAAATTATCCCATATATGATCCATTAGCCATGCGCGGAACAAGAACCGATCAAGGACTGCTGCAACTTGAGGTAGATGCCATCTTCGGACTCGATTCTACATCATCGCAACCTGTACTTAAAGACCCAAAATATCGTGCGATATATGCTTGGTCCCTTTCCGCGAAGTTCCTTGCGCTTAGTCCTGAGATACCTTTTGGCCCTTCTCAATGTCATAGCTGTATCGACCAGGCCTACGAACCAGGAACCGTCCCAGAGGCTCTTGTTCATCTTTCAGAAACTTTCCCTGGCACTATTGAAGGAGGTCCCTGTTTTACATTTCCAGACCGACAGCTGACACCACCTTCAATAACACTGCCTATTTACGTGTCAGACTCGGCAGGCAAAGCTGCAGCTCGGGAATTCATTCGCCCCAGCAATTGGGAACCCGACGAATGGGCCGAGCTAATCACAGGATCTAAGGGAGAATGGGCTATGGCAGTACATGAGAAATCCCCAGTGTCTATTTGCTTTTCACCAGCCATGAACTCAACTGTAGCTGAGGCCGGTATCTGGACACATCCGGACTTCCGTGGGCGTCGTATCGCTCCAGCGGTGGTGGCCGCGTGGTCAGAGTGTGAGAGACGGAACAAAGAGATTCTCTTTTATAGTATAGCGGGAAACAACCTGTCTTCTCAGTCGGTGGCGCGCACATTGGGCTTAGACCCTCTGGGATGGATTTGGAAACTCCACAAACCGGCTCCTGATCAGGAGTCTTCTGGAGCTATCGGCTTGAGTTAGGACACCTAATGTAATAAGTCAAGAGGACATATTTGTATAGAACTACATGCCTAGTGCTAGTGTTACGAGTGTTGCATGATACTGCTCAAATACAGAATAGGCAACGCATTACTCATCCTTCATGATTACTGACGTCAGGATGCCATTCATGAGATCTGCAAGCCAAAAAACACGGTTACGATACTCTAATTTAGTCTCGAGAGTACGTCAGCCACAGATCCAACGGGAAGCCAATTTCCACATAACCTGGTTGTGCATGATGAGAAGGGACCAGTAAAATGACATGCATGCCCTGACAGGTTCAGCGGTTCGTGATACTGGTTTTTGGTTCTTGTTTTAAGGTTTAGATACACAACGTGCAGCTATAGCACCACTTCTGATAGTTGATAATAGGTTACCAAAACAGGTAGACGTACGGTATTGCCGAGGTCTAATACAAAGTTCCTCAAAATAGTATTCAACAATGGCAAAAACCTGCTGTTCAACGACGTACTCCGGGCAATTTTTTGTAAACCAGCCGTGAGCAAACTCCATCTTCCGACTGCTGTCGTCCCTGAATGGCGATGGTCTTATTGCAGTAGATGTATTCCAAAACTCATCTGTGGAAGGAATATATGCCATAGGGGATGTGACTTTCAAGGCTGAACTAATACCAGGTAGGACTCATAATATTGTTTGCTTTGCTCAGCACCAATAATATTCCTGGTTACTTTCAGTGCCGGCCCCCAACTTGGGAATCGTCGTTGGCCCTTCCGATTTGAATTAATCTAAGCTACCATATGAAAACCTCCCCACGGTCGACTTTTCGCACCTGAGGTAGCGTTGGCCCCAGTCAGGATCTCTGGAAAGTACCAGGCCAAATTACCAAACCTTGTTACCAACAGGTTCTCCTCTGTCATTCGCCTGATGACAAGAAGAAGAGCCCGACTCAGTTCAATGTAATATGTGTAAGTGAATCGGAGAAAGTGGTAGGAGCTCATATTCTTGGTACGGGTGTTTCTGAGATGCTCCACGGCCTTGGCTTCGATTTTAAAATGGTGCCACTAAAAAGGACTTTGATGCATGTGTTGCGATCCATCCAACCAGTTATTACAGTTCCGCCTGAAAGTTTGAATGCACAAGCTGGATTCACTAAAAGATCCTGGGTCGACTTGAATCTGGTTATGAAAGCTGGGCCTGGATTGATGGACCCATGGACCTTTATGTAGCTCCATTTTTGGGTATTCTTCCGAGGTTAGGGATTATGGCAACATACTAATGGTGGTGTCAAGGATGGATATTGTCCCTACATAGATAAATGGGACACGCGCATTAAAGATAAGAATGGACGGGTAATTAAAGATGGTTGTTTTCAGTAACAGCAAATTCCTGTTAATCTAACTTACTAGGTTGGTCTAGTATTAAAGAACTCTCTCAAACCAGTAGGTTATATATGATTACTTCCGTCAAAACCATCAAAAAACATCAAGAAATGAGGCAAAAAGGACAAGATCAAACTCCTCGGATGGTAATAGCTTCCAAATCCGCGATTAGTTTCCCCCGAACCAGTGAACGTGATAAATCTACCTTGATGCTCATCACCAGTCGAAGTGTTCAACGGAGTTATACCGGGAGGTCTAAAAGTATTCGTTAATATCATTGGCAAATGACCCACTGTACAGTGTATAGGGTCAAAAATTACATCCCAGGAGTGAATCTAAGAAATTCGCTCTATTACCGTGCAATCCATGCCGAATGTGCCATTCAGGTCCAAAGCTGCATCACCGAAGTTAAGCTGGTGTCACCCTCTAATGTACATTCTGCAGGACCTAGATAAGAAGTTTGAAGAGGCCCTGAAAGCTAGATGATTGTAGTATTCTAGTCCGCGTTCAAGCCTGACGAGAGTGCTTATTCCGCTCTGTAAGCCGATGACCTTCTTCATCCTTGTGGCGGGCAAAAAGGCGAAACAGGTTAAAGGTCAGGATATTCATGGCGACATACGCAGCCTTAACGAAGACCGGTTTGTCATCCTGGACTTGTACCTCTTCGATTTCGGTCGTACCGTTAGCCGCCAAAAAAACTGTATGGTGTCTGGGAAGATGGCGGCCCGGATTGAACACGTTCCATAGGAGAGAGTTGAGGAGCATGAGGGATGCCTCAAAAATATAGAAGAACCACTCATACCGCAAAAGGGGGCTCAGGGTTCTTAGTTTTTCGGGGTCATTGAGATCCACCGACGTGTTACCTACGTGTTCCACCAGACGGTAGATGCAACGGATCAAGATCAATGCCATACTTATGTTTAGCATGACTAGGAGAGTCGGGAGAGACCTGCGGCGGATTTTCGCTTTCACGCACCGCCAGTGAAAGGAGCCTGTTATAGCAACGAATACAGCAATCACGCAGAGTTGAAGGGCGAGCGCGGCTAGGATCAAGACTTTTCCCAATTCTTGCTGGGTGCCGGTTGGGTTAGTGTTGAAAGCTACCCCTAGAGCATTCAACGCCTCGACGAGAGCCATCAGACCACCGAAAATAGCAAGAACTTTGTCGGGAGGAAGAGGTGCAAGATTTGGGACGTAGTAGAAAATCCGACCGAGAACGTGGTAGTTGGCGAGCTCGAGAAGCGGACTATAAAGTGAGACAGGTTCAGTCGGTACCCAAGCGGCATTGAAATGCTTAGATATATACATAACTCACGGGCATATATAAATAAAAACCTGGCTGAGAATATAGATGACCAGGTTTTGTGAGTTGTACATATGGTGTCCATAGGCTCCATATGCCCGCATAGCATAGCCAACCGTAAACAGTACAGCACAGAATGGCTGCAGGCCGATCATTCTAATGCATTTGTACCGGCTAATTGTGGGAATCAGAAGGGTTGATTGTCAATCACAACGGCCGGGCCGCACTCACAGACATTGCCAGATATAGCCAACTGCCGAGGAAGCAAATGCAATCGTGAAGAAGATGGGGGCTCCCTTATTGGGAATGTAGACATAAAGGCTTCCTGGGACTTGGGCTTGTCAGTATCACGTTGCTGTGAAGGAGGACCACCCTACCAACTTGCCCACTTGTCATCATGTACTAGATAATGGAAGTAAAATTCTTGGGTGAATTATTGTTTTTCAGAAGGTGACTTGGGATGGCACAGCAGAACATGGTGGCTTATATAGGTCCCATCAGCTGCTGATATGTTTTCTTCCTTTTCAACCCCATTTTATTATAGGGCATCCTGAATCGTGAGACGCTTTACCGAATTAGGAGAATAGAGTCGCCAAGACGCTAACCATGGAAGAGTGACGATCATCCTGAGGTGGTTGCCTGTTTAGAAATTTGATGGAGTAGCTAAGTGGGAGGTTACAGCTCGCTTGTGCTGAGCGATGTATTATAATGTCAATGATACGAGATATCCATCTTGATGATCTAAGGAATGTTCCTGAATCAGTGGAGGGCAGATATGGGAGATGCCAAATAAGCGGCTTCCTAATTAGGCATAGTCAGATGGGCGCCCTACAACAGCACTTTAGTATGAATGACTATACCATTACAGCGCTGATACTGTTGGTAGTTCTGACAATTTCAGTGGTCGCAGACGTGGGAATGACCACTCTGTGACTGAATATGTTAACACAATCCCTTTCTCTTCCCCTACCGACGACATCAACGCATCAACCACACCCAACACCGTCAAAGTTATCACCGTTCTCCCTAAATTCACTCATATCTCCATCCATCGAACGTCTCGGATTGGGCGAATGGGAAATGGAGGAAGATCGAAAGCGCCACTGTTGGGAATGTCTCCGACGTTGTCTAGTCTGTGACTTCACCCGTCCCCTATGTAAGCGGTGTACTTCCTCTGCGATCGTGTGCCCTGGATATAACGATACGGAGCCTTTTAGATTAAAGTGGCTTGCCCCTGGAAGGGTCAAATCTAGGACCTGGAAACTTAAGGGCAACACTAATCGCAAAGAAAAGCCGACTAGTATTCCCCATTTCGAGACTATTACTGATGCTCCGGTCTTGGCCCAGGCAGCCGAATACTGCAAGTGAAAGCCATGCATGACATTATGATATAACAAAACAAAAGACTAACTCCTGGGACAGACAACGCCTGTATATACCCAGACTTAGTCCCCATTAATGACCTTGGGCCAAACCAGGGCATTTACAGGATCTCGCCCACACACCTTCAGCGAGGGGCTGCGCACCCCGACTATTTACGACTTGGCATAGTCTGTATGACCCTCAGCCATCGAATGAACCGAACGAAGAATGACCCTCAGTCTAATACCCTGGCGGTGAACTTTTTCCGATACCGGGGCCTTGTCATTCGCTCTCTCAGTAGCGATATTGATGAAGGGTATAAGCGTACCCGCGATGTCGTCATTGCCGGAATCATCACGCTTCTTCTCGTTGATGTAAGTCGATTCTCCGGTAATAAAAACCATCCGCACGTACTGAACCCATGTGTTGCCCACACACAAGGCCCAGCAAGGTGCCTCTCCATACTGGCGAGGCCACATCGAGGGACTCCAGAAACTAATCACGCTGCGCGGCGGCATTTGCTCACTGGCCGGGTCAACCAGCCTAGCGCCGCTGCTTCATTGCTTTTTGTTGTATGTTACTGTGTGCAAGAAGGTTCGGTTTGAAGTAGCATAAAGCTGACCACCTCTGAGCGTTGCAATTATCGGGGACACTTCGTCGCCTGCATCAGACTTGGCAATGACTACTTTGCACCTTGAGGAAATTGACTTCATGCTAGAGAAGTTTGGCGGTGAAATCTTTGCCTTCCAGATGTGTCCCAAGCCCCTGTTTGCCGAGATTATCAAGATTAATCATCTTCGTGTGCGAGCCTCGAAACAAGAACCCGCGGGGCTGGAGGACCACATCCAAGATGCGTACGGAATACTCAGCCGTATCCATATCTTCTCGTCAGAACAGTGGAGTGAAACCAAGCCGTCGTCAAAAGAGGACTGGATGATTGTAGGAAACGTGTACCAGGCCGCTGTGGCATTATACTGCATCTTGTCGCTGCAGAGCCTGTCGGTTCTGCCTCTGACCCCTTTACTGAGAGCTAGTTGTACGGGCCATGGCCAGCGTCTACAGGTGCTGCTCAGTGAGGCATTGTCATCCCCAAGGATAAAAAGATTCCTACTTTGGCCGTTGGTAGTGCTCGGGGTGGAAGCTGTGAATAGCGGCCCAGTGATGCGTGCTTTCGTTCGAGAGCAGCTACCAGAGATGAGTCGCCATATCGGCTCGTATGTCCCGTTGACGGTAAAAGGCGTACTTGAGAAATATTGGGCTTTAGGCGAGACGCGTTGGGATGCTTGCTTCGATAGGCCGTACATGTTAGCGACGCAGATTGCGGTAGACCTCAGCCAGTTGCCCTAGAAGAACAGCGCGGTTATACCATATACGTCGCTACAGTACTGACTATCATGTTTTCAGGGAGTAACATAATCAAAGACCACGCCTACCTGGTATTAGACGTTTAGCCCGCGGTTCAATTAGACCAAATTGCGTTGGTGACCCAAGGTCATCAGCTTGAATCTCGCTATAGGCACTCTCCCCTCTTTCCCCCCTCATGATAAGTAGTGTCCAAGTGAGACTTTAGATCATGTGCTTCAGTACTTAGTCTTCTCAGACGGAAGGTCAGGCATGGTCCTAACTATCCCCTACATCTCCTGGTTAGAATGACTACAAACACTACATGGTGGTAAGCGAGGATGTAAACACCTCGGGCATCTAAAAAAAAAAAAAATTGGAATTAACCGCTCAATAGTATACAAAGATTACATCCTTTCCTTCTCCAGGTTGAAACGCAGCAGGACGGAGACGTGCTCAGGATCCACGAGGTTAGTTACTTATGTTCAAAATGGCATCCACAAGAAATCTTTTGATTGGCCGTGAAAGCAAGGACGATTTCGAATCAACAAAAGAGTAGAGCTGTGTAAGAATCATCACGCCTTTTGGCCTAACTCTCTCTGCAAAAGAATGCGCGTTGCAAGGGCTCGGAGACTCTCAGCGTACGTGATGCCAAGAGCCAACTGAGCGCTGGTCTCCCTGAGAACTCGGTTGCGCAATTCAACCGACACAAGAGAATCCAACCTGAATGACGCGATGGGAGCATCGGCACGCACCTCATCCCGTTCCAACATCATCATGGCTGCAATTTTGATGATCAGTGCCTTGGTCACACCAGTCAGCGCGTCCTCAGCGGCAGCCCATGAAGCTGGCAACATATCGCCGTTTCCACCTGCGCTGCTTGTTCCTTGTCTGCTGTGCTCCGTCTTGAGGCGTTCTCTGATATGCGCCGGTGGAAGTAGTTGAAGGCCTCCTCTGATACGGGGTGGCTGTTCAACCATATCGAAGGTAGAAGCCGACCAACTGATGGCACACTTAACGATGGTGCGAATGTCCGCCATCGTAAGGGTGGCACCGAGTGATTGCTTCAGAATGCCGCTGAGATCGCTATCTGCTACGTGACCGACGTCTAGGACGACTGGTAGGGTGGGGGCCACGGTATACTGACTGCGGGCGTTACGGTACTTGGCGAAAACATCGTCAAATGCCTGGTGACAGTTCTGTAATTAGCCTGATAGAGGACAGGGTTAAAGATGAGTAGTGAACTGTTCGCCATCTCATGTCACAGACATGCTCCTATCCTGGGAAACTGCCTGGGGGTAAAATAACGAAATTGTCAACCAAAATCACTGCTATTTCTTAGTCTTGCCAATATCTCCGGATTCAGCCACCACCTCGCCATACTTAATATATCATATCCATTAACGTAGTTCCCGGACCGCCACGCGCACCCGCTTTTCCACTATCACCACTACTAAAATAATCAAAATAACTTAAAAGGTCATAATAATAATAATAGTAGTAGTAGTAGTAGTAGTAGTAGTATTCATACTCGGATCTGTCAGCTCTACTCCGATTGCTGGAAAAGGTCACGGTCTGACGGCCGGGTCCTCCGCTAGGGGTAGTTAGATGCATGTAGTTACTAATTAAGTCACAGGGTTAGAAAAATCAAATTCTCGCCCCTGACCACCATATCCAACCGCTCTGTATATGTTTATTTACCGATAACCGCGCTCCACCTCCAAGCTTGACTACGCTGGTGGTCGGTTCCGTGCCCCGTGTCGTATGTCTGTGTCTTGTCCCTGCAAGCCCGAAGGATTGGAGGTATAGTGGTCTCGTTTTGAATAAAAGTCCGATTGCATATTGAAGGCGTGCGCCTACGGGTTTCTGTGGCGCGATGATAGTGTCTTTAAACTCCTAAATTGGCCGAGGAGTCATGTCTGTAGCATAAATCTGATTATCCGTTGCGTCAAGCCAGCCACAGCTGACATGACGTTTAGATGCCGCCAGTAATCAATCATGCAGCGGCCATTCCGCAATGTTCTGGACCACAGATCTGCATGTCGGTTGCGTGAGATCAGGACATGTTGAACTGACTGTGTCCCATACGGGCATGCGCTCGCGTCCACGGCACTAAATGTTCCTAGGTAGGATGCCAACGTAATCTGGTCCACCTGCATCTATATAAGCACCGAGCTCTGTTCGCGGTAGAGGTCCTAATGGAGGTTCAGCACCCGCTCTGTGGGCTCGGGGAGTATCTGTATGGTGTGTATGCCGTGTGTTGTGGGGGCCTACCTCTCCTGCCATGTCTTCATCCAAGCTCACGGAGGAGTCGACGGTACGCAGAGAGAGGGCCAGATCAATTCCCGTGAGTTCTCCTGCATAAACCATGTGCGTGTCTTGCCCCAGCGGGCGATTACGGGATTGGTGTGGAATGACCGCCGACGCCCAAATTCCGCCACTGCGGCTGCTACCATCAGTATAGGCATTGGTAACGTCTCAAGGGAGATGGTTACGTTGATGGATAGCTTCGTCTCGGTGTGGTCTCCGGTTGCTTCCACCACGGAGGCACGATTACCAGACGGATTGTTTCTAATCCAAATCTCTCCAGGTCCTCCCGAGGGCCTGGGCGACGCGGCATTCGAGACGATGCAGTGGGGACAGCGCAGGGTCTTTTCGATATTAGTTCTGCGCGTGGTTGGGTTCATGTTACGGATAAATAACACAAATAATAGACGGAGAGTGTCTGCCTACCCGAAAGTGCCATTATTCGGTGGGTCCGGAACATCTGATACAGTTAACTATATGAATGAGGACTATTAGGTTGTTTCACAATTTAAAGTAAAATGCTGCTCAGCCTTCGGAATGGACTCATACTTCTCCTTCATATTTTATAGCTCTCGAAAAAATTCTGGCAAAATTGGGATGCTGGGTCAAATATACGTAGATGCAAAACAACTTAAACTTATAAGCATAATATATTATATTAGAACTAGAGGCCACTTAGAGTTTCGTGATCTTCGACCTTGGGATGCAGACTCACTCTCAGCGCTGTTAATTCCTTAATTACAGATGATCTATCCTCTAGACTGAACTTTTCTATATGACAGAATATGCAACTACCCTCGTCAAGGTAGTGGAGAGTCCCCAGAGAAGTTTGAGCTATTGGGAGAGACTCCATAGTGGCCAGCATGAAACCATCATTTCCACTTTTTATGGTTACTTCTCGGTACTTAATTCCATCTCCCATCTCCACAGCGGAATGGACGATGATGTTGTCATTGGTTAAATACCCTTCAATCAAGGGTTTATACATTATCATCTAAGCTGTACATGCCCCGGGCTTATTCTAGACCACGAGAGGCAATCAGTTGGAAATATGAGGACCTTCCTATCAGTCTCTATTTATACATATAGAGTCTACCGCTCTTAGATAATAGAACTCCCCAAGACATTCCATTGTACACGACCAATCCAACATGCGGGCCATCGTAGCTGTTTCTCTTCTATCCGCAGCGCTACGCGCAGCCGCAGACCTGACCGAGTCCAACCTCAAAAAGCACACTGACGTGCTGACCCTCAGTCATTCCTTTAACCCCGTCCAAGAGGCCTACTTTACTCGGTTTCCCCATCACAGACGTACTCCATTCGCAGTCTCTCCCGATGGAAAGTCCGCATACATCGCTTATCTAGACGCAAGCCAAACCGACATTCACGTCCAGCAAGTGAACGTGGATACATTTGAAGCAACGGGAACACCGGTGACAGTTTCCGGTGGAAAGGAAGGTGAGTTCATTCTATATTATATACACCAGATGTGAAGAAGTTGCATTAGTTGACAACAGCGTATGCTAACTTAACTAAAGCTGGGGGCCTCATCGCCCAGAACGACGGCTTTGCCCTCCTAACAAACGAAGTCATGCCCTCCGGGACCGCAAACACACCACCCAAAAATAGCCCCGTCCCTGTTCTATATCGATACACCCATGGCAAACAGACATGGAAGACCTGGCTCGGAGGACCCGGCGTGCACGCAGCTGATGGCCTCTCCTCATCTCCAGAAGGCCAAATCAACGGCGACCTGGTATACTCTGAGAAGTCAAGTCTCTACGGCGCATACTTTACCACGACTAATTATGCCGGCTTCGGCAGTGGCCACTGGGGGGATAGCATCCAGTATGTCAAGGAAAATGGAGAACTCACTACGATTCCGGGGGCCAGTAGTTCGTGGGGCTGTAGTCACAATGGGGGAATTGCATTTGAAGCCGCGGACGAACCGCCGTTCGCGAGTATTTGCGCCGTGGACACGGGGGACGCAATTTGGCTGAACACGAAGACGCAGGGCATGTCGAAGGATGGCGTGAAGATCTCCAATGAGAAGGCTGTAATGGGTTCTATAGGAGAACCCATGGGCGGCATGTCAGGTAGTTACAGTGCTCTTGCTCGATTCGCAGAGACCACTCGGTATATCTTTACTTGGGTGTCTCGCGGCGCGATCGATCTGACAGCAAACGAGTGGATGGGTAGTGGGTATACTCACGCTGAGAACCGGACGAGCAATCGCAACGTGGCTATCGCGTTGTTTTCTGACAAGTACACCAAGATCGGGCCCCAGGCTTCTGCCGAAGTCGGTGCAAAGGACGGTGATAGCCAGGTTAACTGGCTGACTCAGGGTTCGAATGACTGTTCGAATGCTCATGCGGCTACATTTGGGAATAAAAATGCCCTGATCACATGGGAGGAAATCTCGGATCCGATCTGTGAAGCTGTCGCGATGGGTTGTCGCGGGCAGTTCGTCGGTACATTCTATCAGCTGGTGGATGTCGACGGAAAGAAGGTTGGCAGGGCGTTGCAGAGTACCGATACTTTTGTCGCTGGAGATATGGTGACCATGGCTGATGGCCGTATCTGTTGGCCTTATGTGAATATGGAGTGGGATCTCTCGGATGCTGTTGATTATTTTGGCACCCCTGCGAGCACCACGAAGATGAGCTTTGCGTGTATTACTCTGTAAGCAGACATTAGCCTGCTACGAGTACCAAATACAACTACAGGGCTCTTACCTGAATGCCAATAGCCAGAAGACTATCGCGAAACAGTTTCCCTACTACTGGCGTCCTAATATTGGAGATATTATAATAGTATAGAAAGAATCTTATTGTCATCTCGATTCCTGACGACTATGAAACAAATGGATAAATATAAAACGACAGCAAACCAACAGCAGCATTCATGAAGCTTAAACAAACATACAGATATTAACAGCTCACCTATCATCCATCCTGCATATCATTCTCAACGCGAAGAACCCTTATCAACGAATTAGATTCATCAGGTGACTGAGGATGCAAGCCTCTTAACTGCCAATCCGGGATCACCACACTCAATCGAGTCGAAGAGATCCATCTTCTTCCTCCAATTTGGTAACGGCGTTGGTAACGCGAGATCCGTCTCCCTCATAAAGTGTAGAGTCATACACCGTGGCTCCCATAATGCAGCCGAAAATCGGGGCGAATATCGGGACAACGAAGTAGTAATTCTTCGCAGTGAACACCTCTCTACCGTAGATAATAGCAGAGAATAATCTCGGACCGAAATCTCTCGCGGGATTAATGGCCTAGACACGCGACCGTCAGCTCAGTACAGAATTACCTTTGCAGACAAACCTACATAACCAGTCTGCCAGCCTAGGGCGGTTCCTATGGCCAGAAGAAGCAGAAACACAGAGAGCTGGGACGATTGGAAACGGAGACCATTCGCCGGGTCCGAGATGCAGAGAGATCCGAACATGAGCACCGCTGACGCTAGCAATTCTGAGAAGGCAGCCTCCCAGTTCGACTCGAAAAAAAATCAGCCGGGTAGGTCGAAAAAATGCCAGCCGAATGATGACCCTGTGGGCTGAGAATGGAACCACCCGGAATGGTGAACTCGGGATCCCATGCCTTGATTGCTGATCGGTAGTTAATATATACAATAGCAGCGCCCACGAATCCACCCAGGAACTGAGCGACCAGCTTTCCTGGTAGCTTTCTCCACTGTTCCGGAACCGGACGAACGAGAGCCATGCAGATGGTGATGGCGGGATTGATAGTGGGACTGGGATCACTCAAGTAGCCAGAAATGCAGACCGCCGCTGCCCAGGCGATATTGATGGATAACCAGGTGCCATACTGGTAGTTCGATAAAAGGCACTGAGCGACCACGCCGTCTCCGATGACGATCAGTAGGGCTGTTCCCAGGAACTCGGCAAAATATGGTTTCAGTGCTCTCCGGGAGAGACCACGTATTTTCCAGAGCATATTCCTGTATATATAAGTGTACATATGGACGAGAAGTACCGTGGTTGATAGCAGAATGTGTGGAGGGGAGGGAATGCAAGGGAGATAACCCAAATCACATCATGATCGCGTTGACGTTTACCGCCTGTGATCGTGGGTCCAGATTTCAGAATACCTATCAGAAGCCAAGAGATGATCGTGCTGTGTTGGACGAAGATCATTGGTCTGATGGGGAAAGATAGCAATGATAGCGCTGAAATAGAGTGTGGCTGGAAATTAGGCTTCACCCCTGCAGCCACCAAGACCATCTTAGAACATACCGAAATATGTTGATATTCAAGAGATTACCTGCCAAATCAGTAGCTTTGGCTGCTTTCAGTCCAGAAACTTATTGAAAATATTTATATAATTAATATCGTCTCGATGTATTTCTGTCCAGCATGATCCCCATCGTGGATCCGAAACAACTATATATTAACCTGAAAGAACAATACCTGCGCTTTAAATGAGCACGATTTTGGCATTATCCTGCGTATATTTTTTTTTATTGGCACCATACTATTATATTCTTATTCTTCCAGCATGTGCTGCACCTAGATAGGTTACGAATCTACATGAGTCGCATTTTCTGTGGAGACAAGGATGAACTGAAGCCAGTGATGTGGTTCTCGTGCTTGTTAATATACAATTGCAGCCGAAGCAGATATAGTGACATCTATGCTCATTCATAGACAATGTAACACAATAGATTCCCTTGTAGGAGCTGTCCGGTTTATAGATTGATCAAGTCTTGAATCCGTTCTCACTCACTGGTACGGAGGGAGAAGAAAGGGACAATACAGTAGATGGTATACACGGTTCTGGTACCATCGACATATTCACTGGGTTTTGTCCTTCTCCCAGAGATGTGTCATGCAGTGATGGGTAAAAGTAGCGTTCCTTGTAGGCGATGGAACGATCTTGTCTCAACGTCATTAGAGATCCCGCGGAATCCAAGACAAACGCTAAGTCAGTCGTCCCAGTCCCTTTAGCTGTTGCGGAAAAGAGGGCTACTGCGGCGGGGAGTGGGGAATGGATGGATGACACACTGCGTTTGGTAAGTACAACATCAGTTGACTTTACGTCCCGAGTAGAAAGCAGTATACAAGCTTCTAGAAAAGCTTATATTTCGCAGTATATCGGCGCACTAGAGATAGCTTATTGATGTAGAGAACAATATCTACCTGTCTGTACTTGTGCCTAATCCCTAGAGGATATAGAGAAAGGATAGTTGTATTTAAAAGACTAGAGGACAGTGCTAAAGAGGTCTCTATCCCATCGTCACATCCGTACACACTTTCTGATCATTTACATGAACATTCACACTAGCCGATCAGTTTAGATGTCTGCAGATAGTGGATCGAGTCCAACTCAACTCACCGCTGAGGGTCAAAATTCATCGTCCGCATACTGTCTGGTTTCAAGATCCGATGTTTCTCAGGAAGGATGTTGCTACTAAACGTCTGCCTTGGTTAGATCACTGACTGGGATTGCAGAAACATAGTCATACCTCCGTGGAGGTGTCGGTTATTTCTCCTTCGACATATTTCTTGCCAAGGAGCTTGTCTTTCCACTGTTGTTGGACGTCGGACATTTCTGTTCTTTCTTTTGTTTGAGTATTTCGTCTGCTCTCTGTGTTGGAAATGTCGGATGATCGAGGCGGGGTATTTATTGTTCCCCGCCAAGGCCATTACGTGAGACCAAGACACGGGATGAACAGATGTCATCTTGCAGACGGATTGGTTCCTATATTTCTGGTACTTACTATAGTATGCTGCAACCTAGATATGATCTATTGTCTATTGTCCTGCCCATTCACAAAAGAAACGAAATGAATTAAATCGCCCCTCCCTCCGTCAACGCCCACCGTACCAACTCCACCACTGTCACCGTCACCTTCTCTAACCGCGGAATTTCATGTCCCCCGCCATGATTATACGTCCTCCTCTTTCTGGGCTCACACACCTCACTCAGCTGAATCCCAGCAACGTACCGAGGATCCTTCTCCCCGTAGACATGTACTGTCGGAATCCCGATCTTCACCCCACCCGAAATCTCCCCCCTGATCCCCTCCTCGGTCTCCCCCTTCATCGCATCCGCATTCCACCGCCCAGACCCCTTCGCTAGGATCGACTCCGAGTGCGCCGCTGCAGCCAACTCGGCTCGACTCGTCGCGTCACGCTCCCACACTCTCTCAGAGATCCTGTATCCGACTTCCTCGAGGAGTTTCAGCGGTGGACCGCCGCAGATGAATATCGCCGCTTTGAACGGCGCCGGCCGGTCGGGGGTTTCCAGCTGGTGTAGCAGGAGGAGGCTGGCGCCGATGGTGCATCCCTGTGAGAACATCATCACGGCATCGTACGGTCCGTGTTGCGCTATGTATTCCTTCAACCAAGACACGCTGTTGCGTATCCCGACCGGGGTGTTCGATTCCAGGTAGCTGTAGTATGGCGGGGGATAAAAGAGATCGATCCCCGCGGCTGCGGTCGCTGGATACGGTCCATCCAGGAAGTCGTATTCGATCGGGAGGTCGTGGAGTCGGTTGCGGATGCTGGCTGTGATGTGTTTGTATTGTGGTTAGTTGTTGTGATGTTGGGTTAAGGGGATGGGATGTACATGTTTGTGAGCGGAATATGGAACCGCTTGTTCCTTGGCCGTGGAGACAGAGGATTTTCATTTCGATGGATATATAGGATGGAGGAAGAACAGATGGATAGATAGAGAGATGGATGGAGGAGAACTGTTCAGAGTCCACATGTAATCTAAGCCCCTGGGCATGTCAGATCTGCCCCACCTAGCTGCATCTTTCACGCTGCGAAAAAGGCCGGTTACACTGCAATACGAGGTGATTCTTAATATAGCCAAGATTAATAAATAGATGACTGAGAGGTGGTATTCCTCGTCGATTCGGAAATGACAGCACACAGGAATGGAAAAATGGCAATAGTTGTCTTGAACACCTAGACCAAACAAATCGTCCCAGGTTGGACCTCGCAATCCTAATACACAGTCATTACTTGACCACTACGCTGTCATTGGCACTTATATAGCGATAGGCGTGGTGAGATGACCTCGCGGTCGGCGTCTCCCAGCATCAACCGTGCATTCTTTCCACTTCCAATGCTCCTTCCCTCCAACTCTCTACCAGTCCAATATAGGCCACCACTCATCCGCAGAAAATGCAGGCGAGTATTGGACGGGAATGACAAAAGATACTTTTCCACGTCCATTCTTACGCTGCGTCAATGGGCTCCCGATGGCCGTAATGGTTATCCACATCGAACAACCCAGCCTTCCCCCAGTTCGAGGCTGAGAAACTGCATTCTAGAATCATCCACCAACGGTTCCTGTCATCTTCACCATGCCTTTCTGGAGTGCAAGCAACCCTTCGACCTACTCGACTGAGCGATGCTCGAGCACCGATATACAAATGTGTAAGATCATTGAACCCAATGATTCCTCTAGCACCTGGACGGAAGATATTGGGAGCCAGGAATACGGCATTGCCCTTATGCGAGAGCGCGTACTCAGCGTCGTGCGGATGTTCGCGACGTTGTTGGCTGCTACCTTTCTCTCCGGTCTAACGCCCAGAACCTTGCAGGCAGAGCGTGCCCACAAAGCAAGTATTAAATCGCTGTCCCTGAGAAACAGCTCCTCCTTCCAGTTACTGGTTTTGTAAGCCGAGATATCGTTTAGGCACTGGTTGCGCAGGTGGTCGACGGAAGCGCGAGGTAGCCATTTGGTGTGACGCTCATCTTGGCGAGACAGCAGTTGGTCTAAGAATCGTCAGCCTCCCTAGATTAGAAATATGGGAACAGCATCTTCTTGACCCCGTATAAGTGCGGGCCATGAATTCAGAAAAGCGGAGATACCTCACGTCTGCTAGGGTGTATGTCCAGGTGGCCGGCCGTAAGGATGGTAGCATCGTCAAAGCTGACTGTAGATCTCAGCAGCCGGTCAGATCGAGAGCATCAGCTTGATTGACTGGGAACGCGGTGTCGCTTACATTAGTTCGTAACCGAGTTCCCAGTTATCACCCGTCGTCGATCACGATGAGTCTATTAAAGCGCTACGCAGCTTTGATATATCCAAGACTTCATCGAATCGCATCGAAATATCAAGGAATATAGCGAGACTGTACTACACAGCGTGTCAGCACCTGATGGGAATAACCTGATCCATCGGGACTATGGCTGTTTGCGCTGATTTCGAACAGATGCATGTCCACATTGCACCGAATTGAGGGTAGAGTTAGGCTAGGCAGATCAGGGCACGCTCTGTAGGATTGTAGTTCCTTCCTTAGCAGTGAGTATTAATTATTGTCTATTGCAAGAGGAGACTTAGGTCGCTCGGGAATGGTTAAGCACGGAAATGGTTAGCTATGGATGAACAGTACAGAGTACATAAGGGATTGAGGAGAACATTAGTACGACAACAGTAACAAAAGTATCTAGCTACCCTGGCAAGTGATCTTCACCTTGCTTTGAATTATCCTGGCTTGCATAAGTTTTGATCAATTTTCGAAATCACTGCAGTATGCAGCCACTTGCAATAGTCGTATTGTTAGTGGCCTGTCTTCAAATTACGATGTCCCATATATGGCCCAGCAACCATAGTATTTTAGTGTTTGGCACAGTATAAATGACGAATTACAGTCACCTACAAAATGCATTGGAAAATGGCGTTCCACAGCGTGATTTCGGAAATTTAACAATATGCAGGCCAGGGACTGTACTCCATATGGACTTTGACCATGTCATGGCCGCCGATTGCGGGGCATTCTCTCGTCTATTCTGTTCCTCGAGAAGGGTCTTATAAGATAAAATAGCAAAAGAAAGACTAATAAGTGTCTCCTCATAGCCCACCTTGTGGGGGTAGAAGCATGATGAACCTGTAGATGTGGGCTCAGCTCGTAGAGGTGCGCTGACATGCCTTTAGGAGTAATAAAATTCCATTGCACTAAAAAAGGATATGTAACTAGTTTCGGTATATATTAGTCTGCATTAGGCATAGTATGGTTGTAGTAGCAGCTCCTATTCTCGTCCACCTCGCGTCCTTGTTCGTGGGGAAGATAAAAAGATACACGAATGTTTTCATAGTCCCGGGCAATAGTTTTACTCTTGCCGAATGAGTATAAAATGACCTTTTTTGTTAGCTCATCCACGATACTAAATAGCTTAGTTTCCTTCCAATTCGGAACTCGAAGAAGAGCCGAATCTCAAGCGGTACCCGGAAGCTGGCATTTATGGTTTTGCTGCGCGTCGAAATCGGTGGAATCTTATAATAGCTCTCCTGGTCATTTTCGCGGGGTCTGTTTCTTTCGACACCTGTACTTCGAACTGCTCCGTATAGTAGTAGATGTGCTCATATGATCCGCAATAATGGCTATGAAGACAATGAAGTGGAATCCCAGAGAGCAGCCATCGGCCAATTAGAAGCCAGCCCGCACCGCCCAATCTCCCGCTAAAAAATTCCGCCCGGAGCGCATGCCAGAGCTTTCCATCATCCAATACAGCAATCGCTACGGGTTTCTTCACAATGGTCGGACCAGCAGCATCTTCTTTGACTCCCCTTGCCCGTGCCGATGGCTCGGCCTCCTACAAATGCCCCTCGACCGGATCAAACATCCTGGGCTCCGTCAATGCCCCCGTGGAGCTTCCTGGGCGTCGTGATGCTCTGAAACCCGAAGAGGCAACCGTGGAGGTTTTCGTCAAGCCGGGGACTGCTGCCGGTGGAGTTGGCGAACGATACGTCGAGGGAATTATAAAAACCTTGCTGGGAAGATTAATTTTGGGGAGAGAAAAGGGATACGCAAGACGAGGCGTTGTACTTACACTGGCCATTGTTGGCGGTGAAAGTGTGCCCAGGGGGGATTCGGTATGCCTTTCGCACGTCTCGCTAGATAAGTCGCTAACTTGGGAACCTCTACTCTGTAGTACCTGACTTTGTTACCTGCACTACTCCATACCTCCCTACTGGCGTTATTATCGGCATCGGTTCCTTTATCCATGACCTTCTCTGCGACCGTGCTAGGAGTTGATCCGTCGGGAAAGATTATCCGAGAGCCCTCACCAAATGATGCCCAATCGGCAACATCGCTTCACGTTCTAGCCTTCTCTTCTAAGGGCCATCTTTTGCTCACCGAAAGCCAAGGGGCCTTCGATTTCGACACCTGGGAGAGAGTCCGTGAACGCGCTTTGACCATTTGCCATGGCACCTTGGCTCAGAGCTCCGACGGTGATGTGGCTATGGCGGAAGATGTGGATGGCCAACCTCTCGAAGGGATAGTACGGGAGGCTGTTGAGGACAAACTCCATCAGGACTATGCTTGGAAAATTGATGAGGCTTGAGGGTTTGGGGGGGCGCCATGCACAAGGGGTTCATCAATTGGTGGCGGCCAGTGGCCTGCCAAGCACGTTGGTTGGATGCAGGCCACCACATCCGGCATCGTTTCGATCTGCTCGTAATCTTACTCCGGAGTACCGTCACGATTGGGGATTGGCTCAAATATACGTCACTTGGCGTAAGAATACAAGGCCACACGCGCTTCAACCGCTGGTGCGCATGGGGATTATGGGCACCCATAGAATGACCAACTTTTACGAGAGAGACCTGATATGATAGGCGGGTACGAGTCTGCAAGACACCGGATCGATGCGACCGTAACTTCGGATGCTCAGCATCAGGGGCGATTCTGGCGGTCAATCTGATGCGGAGACGCATGTTGTATGTACTACTATAGAATACCTACCAACCGAACCACGCAAGCCACATACGACCACAGGGATGTGCCGACTCACTGCCACATCAGCTCGCGAGAGTGGAAGCTGTATGCGTAGTATCCATGAAACGTACAGAGTAAAGATTGTCCGATATGTGGGATTAGTCAGGCGGATCGGCCAACGTGGCAGGAAGAACAAACAGACTGGAGTTCTAGTTACCCCTTGCATCCGAGACGGCCGTGAAGAATGCGGCAATTATTCAGACTTACAGAAAGTGATTGCGACTCGTCATCGTGCCAGTAATGATCATGATCTTCACTGCGAGACCGAGGGAGATTATAAGTACGACGACTAATACGTCCAGACACCGCTCCTTTATCCGAGACTACACAATTCCTCTCCCACTCCCAGATTTCACTGCGGAGTCCTTTTCGGTATGAGGAGCTGACAAACCGGTCTAAACAGGCCGTAGAAGCCTATCGAAGATGATCCTCGGCTGTCATCTGTGTCTACGCAGCCAATGACTCCTCCCCCTTGAACCTTCGTTCCCTGGTTCGATTCAAGGAAGATCTCTGGCCCGCCTAAAGCCCGTTACGTCCGAGCTCGTCTTGCGGCCCGCTCACCACCCCCGGCTTATTTCGACGCTCCATTATTCTTCCAAGAAGTCGCTCAGAACCAACCAGAGCAGGCTGACCAACCTGTTCTTCTTACATTGTCCATGGCTTATTACCCTGATCCTGGCCATGGTCCCGTAAATTTGTCCGATTCCTCTGAGATTCCTCGCTCGAACACCACGCCAACTTTTGTTCCGTCAACATCACCTGAATCATCATCACCACCATCATCGTCCTCCTCGACGTCAGCCCCACTGCGAGGTCCTCCTTGTGCTACTCTCTCTGAAACTCTAACTCCGACTATCGGTACAGTACTTCTTCGTGACTATGCGAGTCACATAGACCCCGCGCAGTCATTGAACAATATTCGTGGTGGCGATCCCGACCCGGGACATTCTGGTCCTTCGCTCACTTCCACGCGGAACACAGAGTTGGCCCAGGAGGACACCCCTGTCGTATCGTTGCCATCATCATCTTTTCTTCCTTTTCGCCCTTACTCGCTGGCAAGTCACCGAAACGCCCTTTCCACCGACTCAATTCCCCTACAGACCATAATGAAAGCCCTTGCATCCCGACCGTCCGGAGGACAGAATCACAACTCCAACGCGCCGCTGGCGGCCTCCTTGGGGATTTTAAGCCCCAGCACCTCGTCCACCCCCCCAGAAGAATCGGAACGTCATTGCGACAATCCCTCGTCGCGGAAGCTCTCTGCGGCGCTTTCCAGTTTGCAACTCGGTACCTACCTGGACCGTTTGCCATCCACTGCACGACTAGTGATGCAATCGCCTTGTTTCTTTCACCAGCGGTTTGACGACGCTGTAAATATCCAGAAGGTCCTCGAAGAAATCGCAGATGACGAGTGGTTGTCCCATTCGCGGTTAGTCCAGACCGCGACGGGTGTTCGAGAGGTATCGAAACAATTGCAACGTCGGCCTATCAAACGGGCGGTGAAAAATGTCATGATTGTGACCAAGGCGCGAGACAATAGTCTGATACATTTAACACGTGAATTGGCGGAATGGCTTCTCTCGACACCCCGATATGGGAACGCTACTGGCGTCAATGTGTACGTGGATGCGAAGCTACGCAACTCGAAGAGGTTTGATGCCCAGGGGCTAATCAAGAACGAACCTCGATTTGAGGAGATGCTACGATACTGGACGCCTGATCTCTGCTGGACTTCGCCGGAGATGTTTGATCTTGTCCTCACACTCGGTGGAGACGGGACTGTCCTATTCACTTCGTGGCTCTTCCAGCGCGTCGTTCCTCCCATCCTCAGTTTCTCTCTGGGAAGCCTAGGATTTTTAACCAATTTTGAGTTCCACAACTACAAAGAGCATTTGAATGCGGTCATGGGTGATGTCGGTATGCGCGTCAACCTTCGCATGCGATTTACATGCACTGTGTTCCGCAAGGACCGCAGCAAGGGCGCGGAGGCCGACGCAGTGGAGGAGGGGGAGCAGTTTGAGGTTCTAAACGAACTTGTTATTGATCGGGGGCCATCGCCTTACGTGTCGAACCTGGAGTTGTACGCGGATAATGACCTTCTGACAGTTGTTCAGGCCGATGGATGCATTTTCTCCACACCCACCGGTATGTAACGCGTTCCTGCTCCTGGAGTATTGACTGACTGTATATTACAGGGTCCACGGCTTACTCCCTGTCCGCCGGCGGCTCCCTAATCCATCCTTCCATTCCCGGAATCCTCCTAACTCCTATCTGTCCTCACACACTCTCTTTCCGTCCGATGGTTCTATCAGATACTCTGCTACTCCGCATTGCCGTTCCGGCGGGATCCCGCTCGACAGCGTACTGTTCGTTTGACGGCAAGGGACGCGTCAAACTTCACCAAGGAGACTATGTCACTGTCGAAGCCAGCCAATACCCATTCCCGACCGTGGTTTCTGGGAGTGGGGAGTGGTTCCATAGCGTTCAGCGTGCATTGCGATGGAATACGCGCGGAGCGGTGCAGAAAAGTTGGCATCGTGGGTCCGAGGTCGGTGCAGGCCCGACCGACGAAGAAAATGATGACGAAGAATGGGATATCGATACCGATGCTGGGTTAACCGGTACTGATAGTGGGTTGGGACCTAGTGAGGATGGCGATGCGGGATCTATCAGCCCGATTAAACGATAATTCGATGAGCCTACTTAGTATGTAGTGCTTTATCGTGTTGTCATCTTCCTTATATCATTGCACGTGGTTGCTCTCATACTAGGCACACTAGATTGGCGTATGGAAGTGTATGGATACGGGCTGGGATTCCCTTTAATAGCGAGTTTCCAAGACTTGGCTGGCATTGCTTCTGACTTAGCGATTTGCAATTAATTATTACTGGCATGTGTTAAGCTTAGTTTCGGGTCAATTATCATTATATCAGCAATATTTTATGTTGAGTTCAAATGGCTACTGCGTAGCACAGTAGTAACATTTACATTTGATAATCAGATCTCGTGATACCCACCACTACTTATTGCGTAGCCTACAATTACTGCAAATTAAGTGTCGGCCACTTACCCTGGCTGTGGATTATACAAATCACATGCATCGACATCTCTATCATTAAGGTACGATCTATCTGTCATTATCATTCATTACACCGAAACTCTGCAATCCTCTATATTCAAGTAAACCCGACCGCTACATGCTCACCAATCGCAACATTCAGAGAGCAAACTCGCCAATTCCTCCAAATACTTCCTATCTGTATCATCAAATCCGGACGGTTCCGTACAGTCGATATCGATAATAGCGACAGTCTACCCATCAGATCAATCAATCAGTATCCAGCTATTTACCCAGCTGCGACAGAATACAAACGAAAAACAGAGAACCAAAGAAGGAAAAACAAAGGGGATGGGAATGGGAAATCATACCTCACCACCCCACAAAATCGGTACCACAATCTCACTCCTACTACTAGCATCACAGGCGATATGGCCCGGAAACTCCCATACATCGGGAACCAGAAGTGTCTTACGGTTATGCGCCGCGGTTCCACATACACCGCGCCCGAATCGGATCTCCTGACATGCGGGTCTGCCTTGGAATGGGCCAAGGAGGAGGGTACCTTTTGAGGACTCGTCGGCGGTGGAGGATTTAAGAACCGGAAATTTGTCCTGGCGGATGTAGAAACCTGCCCAGTTCACGGAGGACGAAGGGGTGGGGAGAGAGGCATAGGCGTGCCAGAGGAGGGAGGCGACGTTGGAGAGATTACTTATTATTATTAGTTAGGAGCTTGTGGGGTTGAGTTTGGGGGTTCTGATCTTACGAGACCTGTTAGTTATCATTAGTTTACATATCAATGGAGGGATTGTCAGTGAAGGATAAGGGTAACATACCCAATTCCGCTGACCGGTTACCAAGCCCTTAGCTTGCTCCAGGACCTGAGCGTAGATTTCTGATTTGGAGGCATTGGTAACGCCGAAGTAAGAGGAATCCGCGTGAGGCTAATCTGTCAGTGAGACAAGATAATTCAATTTGGGGAGGATGATAAGGTATCATACCATGATGGATGCGAAGGATAAGTGTGAGATGAATGTCCAGGAGATCAATGACTCAACGAAGATAAAAAGTGGGGCATGGACGAACCCAACGAGACGACAAAGACAATGCCATTTCCCCGTTCGATTCCACCATTTTAGATATCGCCTGGGCCTGCTGTTTTGGTCTAGCGTAGGCGCCAACGTCTCCACAATATATAACCCCATTTCTGGCCAGTGAAGTTTCTGGGGTAAGTACATACATACATACATACTACATGCAGGTTTGACGGCATGCATAAATTCACGCTTATTTTATCCTACATCACTTGTATTTTGGCCAGGGAGATCGTCTTCCCTCCTGTGGCGGCTATCCGAGGTCCATCCGATCAATTGCCCTTGGCAGGACATGATCCTGTGGATATCTCCACCGGAAGTCAATTTTCTGGGTTGACTACGTTCGCGCACATTCCGTATGTTAATTGCTTCGTCGATGAGCAGGCCGAGTCGCAGGCATATGATATAGCTATCCTTGGGGCTCCATTCGACACGGTATATCTTATCTTCCACTGGACCTAGTCCTGGATAGAAGATAACAATAACATCTAGTCTGTAACTGGCCGTCCAGGAGCCCGGTACGGACCAGGAGGAATCCGTCTCGGATCACGACGTCTAGGGGGTTGGAATGTCTACACCGGGGAGAATGTCTTTGCTAGCTGGGCCAAGCTGGTTGATTGCGGGGATGTCCCGTTGACTTGGTTGGATAACACGGTTGCATTGAAGCAGCTAGATCTGGCGCATAAGGTATGCTGTCATATTAGTATTGGAGCGGAGCTGATACTGCTAGGTGGTGTCTTCTCGGCCTATAAATGCCCCTCTGGGAGGAGTTCCTCGTATACTCACTCTGGGGGGTGATCACACCACAACGCTGTCTGCACTGAGATCGACGTACGAGAAATGGGGCCCCGTTTCGGTCATTCATTTCGATAGTCATATCGGTTTGTTTCCCTTGCCTATACTGGATATAGCTAATAGATTATGCAGACACGTGGGACCCAGAGGTGCTAGGTATGTGATGAATATCTATCAGCCATTCGGTATACTAACTGAACCAGGCGGCGGAATATCGCATTATGCGTGAGTATATCTTTGTCTGGTAGAATGAGACTAAGTATCCCAGTGGCGTCAACCACGGCACGTTCCTCCATCTTGCTCATGAAGAGGTAAGTAGATAGCAACCCTTTCAAGCAACTACTAAACTCCCAGGGCCTAATTCAAAATACTTCCATCCACGTTGGCATCCGAGCCCCCGTATCGCGTCCCAAAGGCGACTATCGGAACGACAAGCGCTGTGGGTTTGAGATCATCACAGCGCGGGACCTCGATCGCTTTGGAGTCGACGGTATTGTCAATCAGATCAAATCTCGAGTCGGTTCTAGCAGAGTCTATATTTCTATCGATATTGACGTGCTGGATCCTGCTTATGCACCTGGTAAGCCTTCCAAAACATTGATACATTTTCAGACAAGCTAACTATACCTAGCAACCGGCACCGCAGAGCCCGGTGGCTTCACAACCCGCGAACTACTGTCAATCCTCGACGCTCTGCGCGGACTCCCTGTCGTTGGTGCCGACGTTGTCGAGGTTGCGCCCATTTATGATACTGCAGCTGAGACGACGACGTTGGCGGCGGCGGAGGTGGCGCATTCACTACTTGGATTGATGGTTGCTACACCTATATGAATACATCTATTCGGAATGGATTAGTAGGAGAACTAGATATACCTGTACTTATTAGAAATTAAGGACAGCTTAAACCGTAGACAAGAAAATCTTATCCATCCATTCGAGCAAATAATAAGCAACGTTTGCACTATATTATTCTACAGTGCGTAGTATCAAAGTTTCCCCTCAGAATCGAATTTCCCATGTCTTCCAGCACCAGAACTAAACCTCGCCGCCCCTTTAACACTCTCCGACTCAACGACCTCAATCCCATTGTCATACTCAAACCGCATCGCATCCTCAAACGACCCAGCCTCATAAGCTGCATAGTAACACGAAGCACGATCAACATTCATACACCCCTGAGGAAACATCACCAACTGCCGAGCGATCTTCATCGCCTCCTCCAGCGCCTTACCCTTCGGCACGACCCTGTTAGCCAACCCCATATTCAAAGCCTCCTGAGCACCGACTCCCCTCCCGGTAAGAATCATATCCATCGCACGACCGAGTCCCACAATCGCCTGCAAACGAACTGTACCCCCATCAATAAGAGGAACTCCCCACCGTCGACAAAATACCCCGAATACCGCATCTTCCTCAACGACTCGAATATCACCTAGTAAACTGAGCTCGAGGCCCCCCGCAACAGCATACCCGGATACGGCGCTGATGACTGGTTTCCGAATCTGCAGTCGAGATGGCCCCATCGGACCTATATTGCGACCCGAGACGCGCTCGGTGGCTCCGATTCGAGGACCGTTGTATTCGTTGTCATTGTTGTTGGTGGAGGGAGCGAACTTGGCGACTTCGTGCAGGTCGAACCCCGCGCAAAATGTCCCGTTTGCGCCGTAAAGGATGCAGACTTTCTGGGTGGTGTCGGTTTCGTAGCAAAGTATTGCGTCGGTCAGTTTCTTTGCGGTTGGTCCGTCAACGGCGTTGCGGCGGTGTTCTCGGTTCAGTGTGATTGTGGTGATGCCTTCTGTGGTTTTGGTGGTTTGGACGGCATTGGGTTCGGTGTCCATTTTTATTGAGCCCTTTTATCTGAGAATACGCTAGAAGGGAATTAATATTGTTAGTGTGAGTGTGATATAAATTTATTTGTCTCTTCTGGCCAGTTTTATATTCCATATGTCCGAATTACCCCTCTCGAGGCAGCGCATGTCAAAAACGATCCTCGGCTGCCGGTGGATAATGCCGGGAGACGTGATACAATCTTACAAATTTAGATCTATTCGATGGGTTGATTTTGTATCTGATTATTTATCGGGAGAGCAGATAGTGGAATACAGTCAGTGCATCAGATACCTATTGCTTACCGTTTCCGGATTCTATCGTTGTTCGAGATCGGTGGATTGAGTGATGAATATAGCATGGATTGCCTCGGCTCGGGGTACATGTCGGGAGAATAAATGTAGGCTGTTTAGGAAGTTTCTGCTAGTATTGATTATGGAGGAGAGCATATAGTAAGTTGAATTAGTCGAGCAGATAACTTTCGACTACAGAATCATATGATAGTCAGTATTTATAAAAGAACTAAGTTTGGTACCTAAGGAAGCATTGGCGACTTTATTTTGTTCCATAAATTAAATATGTCAAGTTAATAGATAAATGTAAATACCACATATATGCGTCAACCCCTCTTCTCCTCCACCGCAATGACCTGCTCACTCCCTTCTTGTCCATGCAAAACGCTCATCGCTGCAGGTCCTGTAAATCGTCTCCTCCCCGTCGTGACCCAAGTAACTAGGGCAATCAACGCAACGACACCGATAGCCGCACTGGTATAATTCATGGAATCATGACTAACAGGATACGTAGTGGGAAAGTTGAACGTGATGGCAGCGAAGAGCAGAAACAGGAGTCCGAGAACATTCAGAGTCAGTGAGATAGACTGGGGCAGGGCAAAGGGTCCTTTCATGGTTGTTTTATGTCCGGTTATATATCCCAGAAGACGAGATGAGAGGGCAATGGCGTAGGAGAGATCTGTTTATATTCATATCAGATACTGTTCATCATGTACAAGAAACGTAGGAAGGAGGAAGGAAAAACGAACAAAAACCCTCTGTCGCAATTGCAATCACAGTTTCAAACCCCGTGGTAGTTCCGAAATCAATTGCATCCAGAGCCAACTGCACTACCAGGGTCAGCAGCACCGCGTTAATAGGGACCTGACGCTTGGGTGCGACTTTAGCCAGGACAGCCGAGAACGGCAGTCCATGATCTCTCGCAAAAGCGTAGATGGATCGCGATCCCTCCGCGAGGATGTTATTTCCCGCGACCAGTACAATGACAGCTATCATGCTAGCTAGGAAACATGTCCCCACTTTGCTTCCTGTGGAATCGTAAAAAATCTGAATGACTGGCACACCGGTGGTAGTGTTCGCGGTGCTGTCGATATCGCCGATACAAAAACACAGAGTCAGTAAGAATACAAACCCCGTTATCGCGCCCAGAACGACAGAGAGAATAATTGCCTTGGGCGCCTCTTTGGACGCAGACTTCATCTCCTCTGTCATATGGGAGGGGGCGTCATAGCAGCACATGCCGAAGCAGGCTTGCAGGATCCCCACGATAGCAGCCACGGAGGAGCCCCAGCCGGTGAAGTTTTGAAAGTCATGGAAGACGAAAGATGCGGGCTGTTTGTTGTCGTTTGTAGCGAGGAGAGTGATCATGGTGATCAGAAAGGAGCCGACATTCCAGATGAGGATGAAGCGCGCGATGCGGTTTAGGAGATGCGGACCCCAGATGTTAATCCCTGCGGAAACAAAAGCGATCAGGTATGCGACTAAAACGGTCTGCCAGCGCTGGATGGTGTATTCTGGGAAGACCAGATTAGCCATGCCGAGGATGAAGTTGGCGCCGATGGAGTTGTTGGTTGCTCCCATGGCAAGGATCCCTAGTATATCATTCTTAGTAAGGTAGATGATAAGGGGAATAACATACCGATGAGCATGAACCATCCACTAACGTAGGACAGACCTCGGGCTATTTTGGGCGGTGCTAATGCCGCAACCCATGAATACTGGCCCCCCGCCACGGGATACATGGAGCACATTTCGGCCATGGGAATGGCAACAGCCAGAGTGAGAAGACTGACGGCAAGAAAACTAAACACCATAACTGGGGGGCCGCCAGATCTGACGCCCACTATAAACACGCCGCTGAGGGCAGTCCATCTGGAATTGTCAGGAGAGAAGAGAGTAATGAGATAGGAGAACGGACGATGTCACCACGCTGAAGCTGAATCCGACCATACCCAGCAAGCCGAAGCTGCGTTTAAGCTCTGGTGGGATCAGTCGTTTGGCATACTGTATATGGAGTAGAGTATAATATACCTTGCTCATAACCTAGATGCTCCAAACGAGCTTCTTCGCCCGTTGACGTTGCAAAAACTTGGGTATTTTCGTCCTTGTTCTTCATGGTGGTTGAGTCAAATTGCCAAATCTACCCTCAGTCTCCCGCACTGCCAGACAGGTATTTAAGAGTGGCGTATCGTGGGGCTCGGCAACTCATGAAGGAGCCATTGGGTCAAGACATGTTGGACAAGGAGCGACATTGATAAGAAGATGTACCACACACGTTTCCTAATCGAGAAACTCCGCGCGACAGCCGGTGGAGTAACTTTGCGGGGGGCGAATCGGAGCCTAAAAGATTGAGTGGTATTAAACCAAACTATTATTAGCGTATTATTGGAACGATAAGAAGGTTCCATCATCCTTGCTGGGCTGGCTTAAGATAGCAACAGTTAAGGTTATTAATATAGGGTGCTGATGTTGTCTGCAAACCGGTACTTCTGCTTAATACAAGCGTAATGGCTAATCATATTCTGGCGGTTATTATATTTGCCTCTGTTAAAATACAGGTCAAAAATAAGCTGACTTGGAAACCGGACCAAAAGTCCTACGGTGCATCTTCATGGTAAGGTGCGTGGTGTTTGTCCCATCCGTGGCACTGAAATCATATCGTTAACTATACCATTTTCATCCTAGCCATTCCGTATCCATTGACTAAGTACCTTAAACACCAGGCTTGAACATTCCACTATTTTGTCGACAGCAATGGATCATACACTTCTTACTATTTACCAGGACTTTAGGGCAGAAGAACTTATGAGCCAACTTCCACTCCGCAGTGTCAGTATCATCCAGGAATACTCCAGCGATGGGTCTGCAAAGCATAGAGCAGATGAGATTAATTGATCTTCTTGGTGAAGAAGTCGGATTCAGCGAAGGTAATAGCAGCAATATTGGGATTGTTGGTCTGACAGGTGACGCGGCCCAAGTTGCTTGTTTTAATAACAGGCCCGTACTGGTCGAGAAGGCGCTGATGATTTCCAAGATGGTTGGGATACACTTCGAAGGTACTAACGAAGGGTAGTATCTTAGGCAATGGGGATCGCGAACGGCATGTCCGTTGATTGTAATGGACACCGGAACGACCGCAGCGGTAACCTCTGAGGTCTCCATGAGGACCGTATCCTTTCCCTGGAAGCAGATCCCCGGTGGAGCGGACGTCCTGATTGACGTCGCTATGGCTAGAAGTTGCCAGCGCTTCTCAGGGTTCAAACGGTACCATGCCAAAGCCCCGAAAGGAACCCAATTGCGTGCCGGATAAGCACACAGCGCACCCCAGACACTGAAAATAACGAGGAAAACCAGCTCACACGACACCTGCCAACAGACAGCCAACACGCACATTAGAATTGCCCTACTATACGTGGACTATGGACGCGCAAGTAGCCGGCGTCGGAACAACAAAACGGGATATATTATTAAGTTTAAGGATGCTCAGTCCGTTGATATGGCTCAGAATAAAATAGAATAGCTTAGGAAACTAGGTAATAACACGAACCTCGTAAAACCGCTGTTTGGCATTGTGGTCCACCACACCTCTACCGAAGACAACTTGGAAGGAAACAAGACTTAGGGAATAGAGAAAATCATGGAGAAAAATATGGCTAGTTGATACAAATTAGATAATATTGCATAGCTTAAGAGGAACAACAATCCTCTAGGCACATTAGCTTCGCTGGGTATCGAGCTTGATTTGCTGGAAGCAACCGAATATATTATAAATAACGGGCTTCTTGTGGGACAGAGCTATATTAGGAGTATTAATGCCCCTCAGGTCAAGCAGAAAAGATGCTCCTTATATAATTATGCAAGGAGCAGGCCTGCTGCGGACACTGAGCAGGCGGGCATAAATATCGACGCACCCACTGGGAGTAAGAGCTAGATATTTAGACTGCAATGGCGAACATCCTATTTGTAATAAAAGGTGCCAAGCACCTATAAACGCAGTGTTACCTTAACAATATCGCAAAACCTTTGTTTACTACAGTTGAACATCATCAAATCAAGACCAGGAATGGAGAGCTTTTATTACCGATTATTACACCCAAAATTTAACATCCTGCCAATCCAAGAGCCCCCTGCCACTGCTTATGGCACTCATATTAACCACAGCGCATGGAGACTCTACCGACTCATATAAATAATAAAGTATTAGTATTATCATGCCACCAGTTCCGCTGCAACCACTCAGATATTAGACTGATAACTTGACCCGATGAATATTCAAAAGTAATCATGCGATTGAACACTCGTACACGTAGGTTCCCTACCTCTACTCTGGCGGGATTCACAGGAAATTTGTGTTAACTAGTATTACCTATAGATTTGTAATGTATAGTGCATGTGGATGCATTCCATTCTTCAAGCAAACATGAATATAGACATAGAGAAACCCAGCTCGTGTTTAGGCATGTATTATTTGCAAATGTTGGCCACCCCATTTGTGAATAATCATGACCATTCAAGCTCTGTTGGTTTGTGGAGTCCTACCTATCATATTGACTTAATAACATTACATTTCTATAGCTTCTGCAATATGACTGCACACTGTAGCATATACTCTTAAGTCTAACTTAGGCTTACATTAGCAAGACAGCGAGGAGAGATAACAAGATACTATATATATAAAACAACACGCTTTTCATTTCCCGAGTCCTCAATCAGGTCAACCTTGGCCTTAATATTCTGATTCAGCTCATCAGATAGCTCGGGATACTTGGACATCCGCCGTGCCTCCGTCACAGTGTCGAAAATATACATATCATACCGGAAAAGTCTCTCTAGTTTCTCCAGGCTGTGACCCATTGTCTCAGGGTAGAAGAAAATACTATTATCGGGAAACAAAACGCAATCAACATGTAGATAATATAGTACTTGTATCCTAATTTTGCCAATGCAACGGGGGTGATGATCTGGACGACGAAGTTCCTGTAATTATTAGACTATATCGTTTAAATTGAGGATGAACGTATCAGAGCCAATGATTAGCTGTCGAAATAGAAGTCATGGAGACGGGCAGCCGAACCGGTGCAACCTCAGCACAGGAAAGGAACGAAGGACCGAGGAACCCTATGGAAAAAGAGAAATTGTATAGAACGATAAATATGACGCTGAATATAGAGGCAGTTTTGTTTGTATTAGGAAAACTGTTGGTAATAGCAAGTTCCACCATGCAGATCGTGAGCCCGGTCCTAGTAAAAAGGAACAGCTTGCGTCGTCCGAAGCGATCAATGGCAAAGAAGGCAACGAATGAGGATAGAAACTTTTATTTCGAAGCACAACCTGCAAGGATGCGAGAAAGGTCGTTCTAGAGACCCAGATCCTGCCGGAAAATAGTCGTCACGTAGGTGCTGATCACGTTGGCCCGGTCATATGGATGACGAACTGGAGACCCATGCAGAGCATGAAGCGATACAAAAGCTTGTCGTCTTTCATGGTGAAAATGTCCTTCATGGTCGCGGCTGTTCGGCAGCTTCCTCGAGTAACAGTTCAATGGTTGCCACCCCCTGTCGGATATTTGGGTCATCGGGGGTGGTTTTTCTATCTCGAGCTAATGCGTTGGCTGCTGCATCGCGACGGCCAGTACGGATTAGCCGGCGCGTGGATCCAGGGAAAAAGAAAACAGACACAATCAAGACAATAGAGAACGGACACGGGATAGCTAGTAGGACACGCCAGGAAGATGACTCTTCTATGTGGGAAATCCCGTAGTTGATCCAGGAGGTGAGCATAGCCGCAGGTGACACAGATCCAGTCGACAACAAAGTGGGCTCCGCGGTTGATTGCTGGGGAACATTCAGACTGCCAGACCGGAGTAATGGTTCTCAGAATCCCCACACCAAGTCCAATAATTATACGCCCCACAATAAGTTGCGGTAGGGAGGTACAGGAGATGTTCTCCCCAACGTCAGCCAAGCTCCAATGAAGATAGTCTTGCGACGACCAAGCCAGTCCCCGAGAGCTGAACAAGAAAAAGCTCCCACGAGAGCACCCAGAGTGGACGAAACATACACACCCTGGATGATGGAGTTATTTGATGTGGCGTCACTCTTACTGTGTGTGGTATCTATCTCCAGGATTGTGTGAGTCCAGCTGTTGAAAGCTAATAGTCCAACAACACCGGCTTGATTATATCCAAAAAGTATAAAGCTGGGGAAAGCGACCAAGATGTTCTGAGCGAGTAGGAGACTTCGTCCGTGAAGAGACATGGCAAGCGTGAAGGGCTAGAACATAGCAGGCCGCCCTGGCCTTTTCCCTTGATATTTATATATGATGAGTCTTCTAAGCGGTGGGATGATTTGTTTTAGATCCCTATTGGGGTCAAATACCGCATAACTTTGATATCCCGGATTGGATCCACAGACCTTAACTCTGCAGCCGACTAACAAAACAGACCCATTTTACTCGATGTTTCTCTAGAAGACAAAAAAAAAATAAATCTATTCTATCCATAATGATCATCTCTAGTTACTGCATGGCTCTGAAATGACACCTTTTATCGCACGATACATCCTCTTATGCTGCTCCAGGAGAACCAACGTAGCCATCGTCTGAGGGCCCAACCGCACGAAACTCGGCATCCATCCACGAAAGATCCATCTGACCCCTTCGGCAGCAGTCAGTTCCCTAATTACCGAGAATGTCGATCTCTGGAACGGGCATCCCATCAACTGGGTTTTAATCACATCCATAGGGCTGCACAGAGTAGTGGCAACCAAACTGGCTAGTAAAGATGCAGACAGGTGCAGAGCGGAATGTTCTCCTTCAGATCCGCTCATTCTCATCAGCACTCCCTTGAAAACATCATAGGAAGCTAACTGCGAACTGGTCATTAGTGCACAGCGAGCGCAATTTGGCCATATCCCTTGGGTGAATGCACCCCAACCTTCTTGTCGCTTCATTTGTATCCATGCATCCAGAACGTGGCTATAGTTTCTTCGCGTTGCGACTGGCAGAGATCGATCGTTCTGCATTCGTATGTTGGCGATGTCAGACGGTGTGCCGAATATGGCGCCCACAAACCCAGTTGATGCAGCAACGATCGCTAATAGTGGTGGACTTAATTGGACGTTGTTTTCATTGCATAGGTCCTTGACGGATTCATATAGTCCAATGCGAACAGACCCATACGTTACTGGCGCGCGTTAGCTCCAGTAGACTGAATGCAGACTTCGTACGTACATTGTCTCATAAGACCTGCAGATAACTTCCATGTTCAGCTTGATGTATCAGCAATAGGGTGGACTAGCCATACTCCACCGTATAGCCCCGACAGCCCTTCACTTTGAACAATCCGTATAGCCGTCTTGGCAGTCCCTTGTCTGCCTCCGCCGCTCATCTGCATACGGACCTTGACTATGATGGTCAATAGAACGATCTTAAATGGGGCGAAGGTCGTACTCAAATCTAACGGATGTGATACGATCACTGCCATACTTGATGCCGACCCGCCGAACCATTTGGGGTAGTCAATCCTGTCTGATATGATGGGGAGTGAGGTCTCAAGAAGAGACGGGGTTTGCTTTAAGTCAGTCATGTTCGGATAAAAAGAAAGGTTGAAGCTTTTTAGACTATATTTAGCTGAGCTTGGCATGCTGCATAGGCAGATCTTTTATATCAAATCTCGACTGGACTGTACCTCGGCTTAGCTGTCGCATAGCCGTTACGGCTATCTACTCAAGCAAACGGCTGCATTGAGTAACCGCGTACCGGGCTAGCATTAATAAAATAGGTAAGATCCTTTGGAAAGGACTGGCTAGACAAATTTGTTAAAAGGCTGAGCTAGCTATATATTCAAGGAAAGTAAGCCGAGCGATGGAGCTGTGCAATAAAACCGGACCCTGATTTTGTTGACTAAGGAAGCTCGTTCTGACATGGAAATAATCAAAACGTAGAAAATTACAAATTATATAGAAGCCACTCTAAAGACAGTTATAAATTTATATCTATGTAATAAAAGACTAATATAATATAGAACAAATATCTCTAAATTACTTCTGTACACAGCGGAAAGAACGGAGCTGTTTAATACCTATCTTCTTGTCCAGGAAACTAATGCTTTTTAAAGCACGCAGGCCGTTATATCGTATCCAAAATGCACTAAAGCCACGACTTTTTATTGCTTGAAATTACTGAGATAAGTAGTGAGGTGGTGGAGGTGGCTGTGGAGGTGGCTGTGGATGTGAAGGTGGCTGGCCGAGAGGTGGAGGTTCACAGTAAGTTAGGCAGGGAGCAGACGGATCCAGTCAGAATAGGTTAATCTAGAATAAGACATAGATGTTAGTCGGGTTTTATTTCATTTTGAATGACTTAGAACTCATCAGAAGAGCTCCTCGGGTGAAATACAAAAATTTTCTTAGCTTTCATGATATGGATATACTGACCACTGGTTCGACCACTGGTTCATTGGTAGCTCTGTCGAGCCCACCACCACCACGTCCACGGCCAAGCCCGCTTGTTTGTTCTTGGAATAATACATACTCAAATGAAGGCTCTCTTGTTGTAGTTGAATCCGGTCGAGGCCTGTTTCGGGGCTCGGTGGATGACCCTTTGACTTACCATCTTTGGCTCCAATACTAGATCGGGGGGTGGGGTTTACTGGGGAGGGATCATCTCTGTAAAGACGCTAGTGGCTATGGAAAGGGTTAATTTGCAATGGAGTTCCAGCTTCCATTGATTGTTTCACTAGATGAATACAAAGCAGCTCCTCAGTTTGTCCCTCCACTGGATTCTGGATTAAGCACGTTCTTACCTGGCCCTTATGGCAGGAATATCACCATCATGTTGTAGATCTTGTGGAGGGCAACCAGGATATTTTTGCTGATGTCAGCTGGAAGAGAGGTATTAAGAATTGTGCCTCTATATCACAACAAAAGTTATAGATATCCTGATCTTGTATACCCTCTACTCACTTCCGTGCGAAACCTGTAGTAACGTGGCGAAGGGCAACTCTAATGTGAAGTTAGGCCTTAATATAGTCGGCATGCTCGTTATTATCTTGACAGCGGAGAATATAACAAGTTAAAGTAGGTTAGGGTTCATGATTATAATAAGTTTCCATAATATTTGGATCTGTATTAAAATACTAGGGAGAAATGCTTAGAATCGCGCCGAAGAATCAGTCTACAGGGATAGTTAGAAATGAGCTCCCGGCCCGCTTCTGCTAATTCTCACGTGCGTCATATTCTCCACCACGGCCACACTTGATCCATACTGAGCTTGTAAAGTCTTCCATTTTTCACATCTCTAAACGGCATTTAGAAATTACGTAGCCATGTTGGCGAGTGATATCGTTTATTGTATCAACTGCTTGATCCGGTTATGGCGAATATCTGGGTATCAGGGAGTATTGGGAGATCATATGGAATCTCCTCGAACTCCAGGGCGGTTAGGTGGCGTATTGAGTGCCATATTAGAGAGTATTATGGCCAATCAGATATATAGGGTTGGATGTAATCGCTAGCAAATCTAATAGATGAAATCATACTAGGTCCTATATCAAGAATGCTAAAGATAAAGACGAAAGGAAGAAGGTAGAAGGGCGTTGTCATGGTGAGCGAGAATATGGTAAGGAGCTTCCCAGCCCTAACTCTGTGCCCCCAGCCCTTTCTAATCCCAATACAGTCTACCTGCAAACCACATAAACATCGCCACTGCATTGAGCTGAACGCGATGCCGAATGCAACATTATGCATAGCATTGGATCTATGAATGCAGGGCTGATAGAAAATTTTAATGCATTAATAGTTCGTGAGAAATGATCGTTGCTAAGTAGCGACATGCAATACTAAGACGTGAGTAATGCATTTTGTAGAGAGCTGATAGGCACACGATGATAGTATGTAAGTGGTGATCAAAGTTAAGATAGCAATAACTGCGACTACGGAGCTGACAGACAAGCAACAATAGTCTGTAAGTAATAGCATTTGTTTAGATAAAGATACCATGAATGTGGAACTGACAAAAAAAATATAATAATAGCCTGTGAGCGATGATTGTGAAGAAAAAAACTACTACAACTACAGAACTAACAGAAGTAAACTGTCACGGCCTACACGATCGGGAACACTCGATCGAGAAAACCGCAGAGTCAGGAGTAAAAACTCGTGTTCAAAGACAACATCCTTAAACTGTTCTCGCTTTATATAGTCAGGTTGCACAGAGCCGTAACACACACGATGATAGCATGTAAGTAGTGATCTCTGTTAAAATAATAATGACTGTGCCCACAGAGATAGCAGGGGCACGTAATAACAGCAAGTAAGTAATAATGTCCATTAAGAAAAAAACAAATATAGCTACTGAGCTGACAGCACCATGTAATACTAGGGCGTGAGTAAAGATTCCAAATAGGAGACTTTCCATTTGGGCCGGCAGCGGACGTGGGAAAGGGTCCTGGATGATGCCTGTACAAGCACCGCAGGACGCGCGCTGATAGGTGGTGGGACGGCAGGCAGACGCGTGTGGCTGCGGAGAAGGAAAAGCGGCACCAGCAGCTGTACATCACATCCAGCGTAATAACGATGACAACGAACCCATAGAATCCGGAAGTTCCTAATTTCTCCCGGGTTACCCTAGGCCCGTGCGCGATTTTTCAATTCTTCCGTATGGTAATCCTAATATCTCGAGTTCCCTTCGATATTAAATCCTGTCAACCATAAAAAATACGCGTATTCCAAGTATCGATCCTTCATTGAATTAGGTCTCTCCTTCAAGTAAACTACCAAAACATCTCGCATTTATAAAGGCGAGGTAAACAAATTAAGAATGCAAACTAACTAATGTAGGAAATAGACGCGATCCGACGATGTTGGATCATCAACAACATTTGACCGAGAAAGGTGCTGAATAATCAATATTACCATAATTGTCGACAAATCCAAACCTTACTTCTACGTGAATACCGCACTTGTTCAGCTTGAGCTATGGCTTCAATTCCGCCACTAACCGAGGGCATGGCCTTCTACTTCCTAGATGAAGCTAAAAATGTGCCACTTCGATATACTGTTGCGCGCGGGGAGTCCTACAAATCGTACCAAAGAGGCGCATCTCGATATATTATGACATGTCGTAGCACGCCATGCTCCTTCCGTATACGCTTCACTCTAAAGAATGAGAATTGGTTTCTTACTCCCCATACAAAGCATACCTGCAGTGGCCGAGACTCATCAGGGCTGGCTGCTGAATCTGTAGCAGTAGGGCTTACTGTATAAGCAGCCGCGGCAGAGTAGCTGGCTTCCGCACCTAATACAATACCTGGTACAGCAATATAACTAGAGTATTGTAGAAGAGAAATTGTCGCATGCCGACTCTAGATAACCAGCAGGAGGAGGATGAATACACAGCTTGGGGATTTCTTAAACAAGAATGGCAGACTCCCTATATCAATGGACCGAGACCCTAGGATGGAAGGTATGGAAGGCTTTATGCCTAGGCTCAGAGTACTTCGGCAGTATCCTAGGGCCTGCGAGAATTGAACAATAAACAATAAGTAGGGTAACGCGCAAGATATTAGGATTACCGCACGGAATCATTGAAAAATTGCGCACGGGCCTAGGGTAACGCGGGAGAAATTAGGAGCTTCCAGAAGATAACTCTGTACAAGTTCTCAAGCCAGACAGGTTTTGCCGTTGTTCCACTTTTTGTTTTTCTTATCCTGTCCTGAGAGCGCACAAGCAATAGTCCAGCAAGGATTCCGCCGGACATCCTATCCTCCTTTCGGAAAATCATTCCTTCTTGTCTGGCAAAAATATAGTCGGGCATATTATATATAAACCTATTGCCAGTCATAATTTTCCCCATCCTCCATTATGATTTTCGTCCCCAGTTTTATCCCCTGAACCTGTCTTCCTCGTGTAAACCGATCAACCTGTTCCTGTTTGCAACCTTATTTGTCTTGAAAGAACTTCACTGCCTGGGGCGATGGAAAATAAATCACCCTACAGGGACTCAACTCCTGCCCTAGCGCTGGGTATTACAAGAGAAAAGGTTTCTCTGTGGCGTATGCTTATTGATCAAAGCTGCTGTATAACTAGAGTCCGAGCCCACTCTTACAGCGGATCAGGGACGGAGGAAGACCCATATGTCGTGCAATGGCTAGATAACGATCCTCGAAACCCTTATAATTGGTCAATGACTATTAAAATTAATCTAATATTTTGGTCGTCGATGACTGCTCTAGCGGCTTCGCTTAGTTCGTCTGCTTACGCGGGTGTTAGTGGTCAGCTTGGCGAACAGTTTAATGTTGGGTCTGAGGTAAGTTTGCGACGAATTGCTATTGTACAGTTTCGGTCTATTGGGAGTAAATCTCGGTCCGCAGTTGCCATCGTTGTCGAGGTTCCTCTTGGTTTATCCGACAATCCATTTAAGCAAGCTGTTCAGTTATTCACGCAATAGACGCCTTTACATTTCAGGATTGGAAGCTTACCAGTGCCACACAGGTAGTTGTCCTAGGGATCTCGTTGTTTGTCTTAGGTTTCGCTGCCGGACCCTTCTTTTTCGCTCCTGTTTCAGAGCTCTACGGTCGCCAAATTGTCGTCATCGGCTCTTACAGCGGCTTGGCGATTTTTAACGGCGCAGCAGCAGCATCTCAAAATATCTGGACACTTATTATTCTCCGATTCTTTGCTGGCGTCTGTGGTTCGTCCACTCTTACTAATTCAGTAGGCCAAGTGGCCGATATTTTCGAGGCCGATCTGCGAGGTCTCGCCATGAGTTTGCTGGTGCTCGCACCCTTCGTGGGCCCCGCGCTAGGCCCTATAATTGGAGGCTATATTGGAGAGGCTGGAGGCTGGCGCTGGGTCCAAGGTTTTATGGGCCTGTTTACTGCCTGGGCAGGAGCACTCGCTGCCTTGGTGACCCCGGAGACATATGCACCGGTTCTACTTAAACAGCGAGCGCGAGTGTTATCTCGGCTGACTGGATTAGTCTACCGCAGTAAGCTGGAAGTAGAACAAGGACAAATAACACTCGCCCAGACGCTGCGGACCGCCATTATCCGGCCTTGGGTTCTGCTTATTCTGGAACCCATTGTACTCTTCTTGTCGTTGTGGATTGCCATTGTCTATGGGATGCTCTATATGTTTTTCGCTTCCTTTCCAATAGTCTACCAGGAGATTCGCGGCTGGAGCCCTGGGCCCGGTGGACTCGCCTTTGTCGGAGTTGCCGTGGGCATGGTGGTGGGGGTGCTGTACGCGATTCCGGAAAATTTGCGCTACAATCGAAAAGCTAAAACGGTTGATTTCATGCCTCCAGAGGAGCGACTATGGCCCGCTCTTGTTGGAGCTCCTCTAATTCCGGCATCGGTAAGGGAAGCCTTCTTTTCTGGTCTTCTTGTTTTCTTACCCTAAACAGGACTAACCATGATTGTTAGATGTTTTGGTTTGCTTGGACAAATAGTCCTAATCTCTCCGCTGCGATTTCCATTGCAAGTGGAGTGCCATTTGGGTTTGGCATGGTGAGCATCTATCTGTCTATCGCTAACTACTTGGTCGATGGATATCTTATCTACGCGGCTTCAGCTTTGGCCGCGAATGCATTACTGCGTTCGATTTTTGGTGCCGTATTCCCCCTTTTTACAGATCCTATGTATCACAACCTGGGGATTCACTGGGCTAGCTGTATTCCAGCATTCTTAGCCCTGGCGTGTGTGCCGCTTCCGTATTTGCTGTTTCTGTACGGTGCCAGGATCAGAAAGCGATGCAAGTACGCCGCCGAAGCCGAGAGAGTACGACTGGCGGTCACGAGTCGTCGTTAATAATAAACGACCACCCACAGCATGCACGTATCAACAGGCGTTCCACCGACGATGGGTTTCAGGTCCGACAAATTAAGACGAGCAACTTGAAAGGACGATTGGCAAAGTTTCAGACAGGAAATAGTGTTCGGTGAAGATATTCTCTTCTTACAGCCAGGTCTGATCATGGCTGTCTTTGTTGTATTTACTGGTTTGGTTGGATATATAATTAGCGGGACAGATTTTAATGATATACTTGCTTTTGGTTTGTATATATAGTTTCTTTCTCTTAGGTAATGATCTGGCTGTGGACTCAGATATTCTACAGCTACATCCAGAGCAGGTGCAGGTCACTTGGATGAGGTTTCTAGTTACTCAGAATTGATCTGGCACTGTAGCAAGCTCGGCTGGTGAAGCTGACCTTCGGTCTAGGCTGCGTACCAGAAGTTTGGGTGATCCCAAAAACACTTGACACGGCCCTGTAGCACGTGCGAGGTAGTTAATAAGTTATGACCGGGCTGCTCCTCCTATAATACAGCATTCCCGCTGCCCTATTCTCTAGGAGGGGGTTGAAGATTTCTTGGGTCTATGAGGGTTTTTTTCACCGAGAAGCCCCAGGCGTGAGATGGGTTGACTAGGATGCAGGGCTATTAGCAGTGCGCGACATACGCCGGGAAAATGTTAAAGCTCGCTCGAAATATTCCGGAAGCGGTGGCATCTGTTCTACAAGGCAGGAGGTGGGCATGAACTTAGTAAAGACACGATCGTCACACGATCGTCAAAGTCCATATGCCAGCGGCTGCTCCCCTTCCCAAAAGGCAGAAGTCAACCCCTTTGATAAGAGCACGATACTATCACCCAAGCCAGCGCCTCAGTTTGCATCACATCTCCCAAAGAGAGACCAAAAATCTGCTTTCTTTGCCTTGGTAATCCCAAGCTGCCAGAAAGTGAACGACTAGAGATATACAAGAACTCCGGATCCCTTAGCCGATGCTTCGTTAACACACACATTAAGCCCTTCCTAACTAACATGTGCTGTGGGTGCTCTATTTCCAGGGAAGGGCTGGATCCAAGTTGGCGCTGCTGAATCATGCGGAAAGGGTGCATAGAACCGTCTCCCGCTTGCCTTTAGCTACCCTTGGGCTAGTTCAGTGGCCAATCCTCGCTTCAGTTTCATATCCATTAGGAGGTGGGCAACCCAGAAGCGGGTTCTAGTTTCTTTCATGGACTAGCCGGTCATTGTATCTTTGTATTAGTAATTGCCATATTAAATGAAGAGAAGGCGTTCCAAATAGAGAGAATTTTCGATGAGACTAAGTGTATTCAAAGATCTCTTTAGCTTGTTGTCAGTGCTTGGCAGTCTTCTTGGCCTATCCTGCCGGCGTAGCATATTATGTCAAGAGTCTTATACTTCCTCTTCGGCATTGCGCCAGCGCCACCATAAATTAATATATAGCTGCCCGCTCACAATTACTACATACTCTGCACAGCCAATTGCTAATGCGCCCTCAGCACCCAAGTGGCACTCTAAGGTCAGTGCGACTGACGTGGGTGAGATTTTAGAGATTAGGGTGCGAGAGGCGAGGGCGGGGTGAGCATGTTGTGCCAATTCTCACCCAGAGTGATAATTACGGGCGAACCCACTTAATAGTCAATGATCATTCCTTTGCCATGCCGCTTCTTAAAGTTAGCTTGAGCTAAATTCTCGCTTGATTCCAAATCACTCCAATTATCTACCTATTATCTCCTAAGGCCCCATGTCGACCAAAGCGGGGCAATATTACCCATCATTCAGCATCTGCTCGGTCCGACTTTGTTCCTTTGTTTGTTTTCACCTATTATTCAATTCTCCCAGATAGATTCAGATACTTAGAGACCTTAGAGACCTTATCTTTTTCAATCCAGATCCATATTCTTATATAATCGGTGATACTAGCTCATACGCATATTCAGATGACCAACACCTCATGAATAGACAGCAGACGCTGTAACTCTTGATCTAATTGTTTTAATTATTTAATACAGGGCAGGAAGGCAGAAATCTCTTAGCTGTGTTGAATAATTCGAGGTTGATATATGGTATTTCGGCAGCGGATTTAATGTAAGCCTCTTGGTATAATTAATGTAGATGTCTGAAAGCGTAGTATCAGGATTGTGGGCAGTGTTAGCCAGTCTAGCGTGACTACATGTCTAGCCTATTGGTGACACAGCACATGACCTCCAAAAGCAGTTAAGCTATTTGCGCGAGGTTCGTCCCACTTGTGACTGACCTGTGTCCTGCTGTCAGATAAACAGATACCATTTTGTCGGTCAGCTAAATACGCGTATGAGCTAGTATCACCGATCATATAATCATAATATGGATCTGCATTGAAGAATGAGGTCTCTAAGGTCTCTTGTCTATCTCAATCTATCTGGGAGAGCTGGATTAAAAAGGTGAAAAAACAAAGGAATAAAGTCGGACCGAGCGGATGCTGAATAATGCGTAATATTGGCCCACTTTGATCGACACATTATTATATGCAAACTAGTGAAATAGAGGGAAATGGTAGAACTCCGAAGGAGTAGGTCAAGGAGACACTCTTAGACAGCTCAGAAGTTGTGGGCCCAGAGCCTACAAATTCCTGGCAAGAGAGAAGACAACATTCCCCTTACGCAGGTGCTCTCCGTGGTATGTAAGAAGGTTGTTGATTGTCTATTGTTACGGAAACACTATAATCCGCCCGACTTGGCGGTGCGGAAGTATCTGACGATCCATCCAACCCCTTAATCCTTTAGTTAGTTGAGCACCCAGATAGGAATGCAAGAGACTCAGTTGGTTGAGATACTGTGATTCCTGGTGTTTCCACTGAATGACATCTACTTCCTAATTAGGCTAGTTGGCCTGTAGCTGATAGAATAGCTCCCTGCGCATCACTTCTCCTGAGTTCCACAACAGTTGAAAAGGATAAGGTCTCTTAAGGTCTCTATCTGAATCTACTGGGAGAGCTGGATAAAGGGTGAAAAACAAACAAAGGAACAAAGTCGGACCGAGCGGATGCTGAATAATGCGTAATATGTTGACCCACTTTGGTCGACAGTATATTAGACTCATGCCACAGGTTCCTTCGCAATCGAATGGCAATAAGTGAAAGTTGGCACACAAAATCACCTAGGAGTGCATGAGAATAGCCAAAAATCAATATAGGTGGTCTTCGGTGAGAACAAAAGGAAGAAGATTTTTATTTGCAAGATTAAATTTGAGGACACTCATGTGAATTGAATGGCATTACTGTATACTTCAGTCTCGTTCATTATCCATGGAGAACCACTCCAGTCTCAAGAACTTGATTTATTTCCTTTTCACTGGGTGGCCCGCAAGATAAGCGAATCTTGTTCATGCGCACCCACCAACTCCTTATCAAGTAGTCCGGAAACGAGAGGCCAGGGCTCTTAAATTTTGCGAGAAATTCAGCCAGCAGGTCATCCAGCTCCAGTATCAGAAATCTTTCCTCGTCGTGAATCTCCTCGATCTCCTCTGCGTCTATTCCTCTGTAATACTCATGGGTGCAAGTATGAGAGATATTCAAACTTTGATAGGTGATAAACCGGAGGACGCAAGGAGCAATTAGCTTGATGAGGCGTTCTTGATTTTCTGGCTCAAGTGAGACTGCAAGGCATTCAATCACCATAGCAAGCCTGTGTACGAGCTCTTCCAAGTCTCGACCAGATCGTGTCGGAAAAAGTCCGCGCAAAAATGCCGTAAGTCCTATGCAACCAGCTGAAGAACAGGGACAGCAGCAATCATCTCGAGTATCGTCGGAGAATATCCTGAGCATCAGGCCGATGGAATCCTGACTTAGATCGCGCACTTGCAGAGAAACATCTTCAGAATCATTGATTGAATGCAGAAGCTTTCCCACATCATGTCCTAAGAAGTGCACAGCCGTGAGATCCCTGCTTTTGCGATTTATATTCGCACCTTTGTTAATGAGCCAGTTTGCTTTCTCCAAAAAGGCGTTAAGGCTGCAGGGCGGCGAATTCCACCACAATCCCATCAGACAGGTTTTTTCATTGCCATACAGCTCATCCACGTCTTGAAACCCGGAATTCCAAAGTAAGTCTGCTGACTTGAGATTAACCCCAATATAGTCATATACGGACCATCGGGTTGTCTCTTCAACATTGTCTACATGAACAGAGCTTGCCTTAAGAAGTTGATAGGCCCTGTAGGCTTGAAGACTCATTAGAGTACTGGGACTACTACCCAGTTCTGAATTCACTTCGTCCGGCAAGTGAGTCTCCGCAAGAGTTTGTAGCCGTTTCCTGCGGCCAACGAGTGCGTTCACTATCAGTTCCATAATCGTTCCATTATGGTGACTGCAGGCAATCTGCAGTTCAATTGGTCCGATATAGCATCTTTGTGTATTGATCAAGAGCTTGATACTCTCCTCGCAATTCACTTCGCACGCTTCTCTAATACAACTGTAGGTTGGCGTATAGCCAGATTCAAACAGCAAAGCCAGTCCGGTAGGCCATTGTGTATACGAAGCAACCCAATTTTGCAAATCGACACCCTTTCTCAGAAGAGAAATCAGGTGGCTCTTTGACCTATACACAAGAGGAAGTAGCTCCTCTGGAAGATCAATATCTGTATTTAAATGAGCCTTCGCTTTATTCTATCTCTGTGATAGCAGGAAGCTTACCTTGAACTTCTTTCTCATCGGCAAGTTGCCAAATAAGCTGTATACTATAATCTTCATAGATATGATCGTTCATACGGCCATCTCCTCGGCATAAATGGTATGAAAGATCAAAAAAATTCGGTATATGTCTAGAATCGAGGGCCATAACCGTCATGAAGCCCCCAGAATTTAACAAGTCGCAGCAAATGTCAATGGTCCCTTGCCGCTGACGAGAATCTTTGTGTCCGCCAAACACCTCAAAGTAACCTATCATCCTGTCTGCGGGAGTTTCGCCTCGATCGTTAGTACGATCTGGCAGTAAGCCTATTTGTAAAATTGTTCCTATAAATGCACGCCAGTAAAACCACGAGCAGGCATCCCACTTGGAACTGTACAATTGCCAGCCAGTAACGACCTAACCGGGCAGACCGACCATTAGCTTTCAAGAGCAATATGTGTTCATATGAATCAACAACTTTTAAAGGTGGGGTCAAATATTAGCAAGGACCGGAACTTGCTCACATGGAGAATCGTATTACCGTCGGGTAGAGTATCTGAATATGACCCCTTCCCTTCTCGAAGAAGTGACAGCAGTTCTTTATGGGCATTTTCTATGGCAACTGCAGCCCCCTCAGACTTCATACTTTTCTGTGCTTTAAGGAGGAGTTTAAATACGGGCGAATCAATCGGCACAGTTGCACGGAATTCGAGGTTAGGGGAAATAGAAAAACCTCCAGCCCCCTTGGTCATGTTCAAAGACACTTGAACAGAAAAGCTTACTATCCAGTTGCAAAATATCCAGCGCTTGAATAAGAAAGCGGTGCGTTCCTTCCGGCCATGGAATGGGCAAACATGATTAGGATATTGAAGAAAGTTCCGATTCCCCTGGGGCAACAACAATGCAGTCTGACTGATGCGAGGGCACGTGCATTTGACTCGTCCTTTTTCACGAGGAGACCAATTTCTTGCCACTAAGCACTTTGCATCTTCATCAACTATTTCCTGGTCATCCAGAATGGATCGTAACAAAGCTGGCGCTAGGATTGGACGTGCCTGGTGGGAAAGAATATTGGATTCCTGAATGTCAGCAGTAATTAGTTGGATCATCACAGCAAGAGCATCCTGAATCGACTTTGGTTGCATACCATTTGAGTGAGATGATGTTCAAGCACATCTAATCTATTGTCAATACCAGTACTGTGTTGGTCTAAACGACGTAAAATGTGGCTTGTATATAATGCAGTGGACGCTGATGCTTTGGTCACTGAGACCACTTGCTTTTGACTGGCGGCCATCATAGAACTGTATCCCTTTCCAGTCGGCGACAAGCATATAAGCACTCATTGCCGACCACTTACATATTCAGCATTTGCAGTGAGGTATCAAGGTTGGCCTGCAACCAGCTCGTTGTTTCCATAAGTGCCTTAAGTGTCTCGCGCCTGAAAGGATATGACAGCCGATCAATCCGTTTCTTAGGCGCGATCGAGCTACCGGCTTGTTTTGTCTTGTCGCATTTCTCGAGCATTTTTCTCAGTTTGTTGAGTCCTTCTTGGCAGTCCAGAATAGTATCGATTCCCACTGCTGCAGATGGAGCTGTTTCAGAGGCGGACAGTACATGGGCATCGGTGAGAACATGCTGCAGCGCTTTTAATATGCCATCCAAGGCAGCAATTCGACAGGCGACCTCGTCGACTTGCTCGTGGAATGCTTTAAACGGCCCATAGTAAGCTAGCACTCCCTGACAAACAGTGAGGCCAAGCGAGATGACGCCTACTGCACTACCAGCTGCAGATAATGGATCAGCCATGTAGAGTTTTATGTTATTGACTTCAAACTTTGGTGATGAAAAACGAAGATTGTTGTGAAAACCTCGATACGGTCCACGGTGCACAGGGGAAATGGGGAATAGGGCAGGAGAAGCTATACCAGCTACACGCACGTAGCCTACTAAGGAGCGGATATATTCAACTAGATATATATTCAACGTCTCATCTAGATGCCACACTCACTTCTCTTAACTGGGATAGAGGATTCGGGGGTTGACACCGTTGTGCGTAGCCAAGGTGCTAGGAAGGAATCAGTCCGAATACGACTTCTTCAACAAAGATCAAGAGATAGGGTGACCAGAAGTGCGATAAGACTGATATTTGTTGAACAGAGAGCGACAAGGTAGCGCCGAGTCAAGCGTAGCCGCCTGAGGCTGACTAGGTATTGTTTAGCGCCTTTCGTCACTTTCCCCACAGTGGAACAAGTACCTCCATGCTCTCTAAGATGCATGCTTTGCATCCACCCCGAAACATTTCGGTGGCTATATACAGATGCCAAAGTGCCGAGTGTTATAGGTGGAGCTATGTGATCCAATAAAAACTGTACCGCAGTTCAGCTGAAGGGATCAGTGCAGCGGCTGTGCGATCCAGTGGGTGAATTTCACCCAGCCCCTCCTCACCCTGTCTATTGTGAAAAGCATACTCTCTTTTGTGATTAGCGTTTCTCAGATTGGAATATAAAAAGGCAAAGCAAAATTGTGTAGTTGTGCGTACATTATTATCATATACAAAGCACCTGTTCATGGGAATCTAGAGAGGTCTATTGCCTGCGTTGCTACCACCCACGGCATAAGCTAATTACCATGTTTCAGCTTTCAGACCACCGGCGCCATGTAGACTGGGTTAGCCATATATTCTGGCCAATTCCCACTAGCGGCTGACGTCCCTGTGGGGGACTTAGACACCCGAGAGTGTTACCCCAACATTGGGCTTGTTGAGCAAGGTAAACATCTCGTACACCATCTACGGTCCTATCCATTACTTCAATATAGCGACAGTCTATAGTTCCCTTGCAAGAATATACTATGTAGTATTGACATTAGGATAGAATGCCGTCGGAGAATGTCCGCTAAAGAAATGGCCGACTTCAGGCATTGCTACAAGCAGGTATTGACAATACACATTTCCGGTCGAAAATCAGGTCATAATGTTGATTTCCAAATTTGGTCCGACCTATTCATAATGAACTAAGGGGTTATTGTACTCAAAATGGGGATTTACTTGCGGCGTAATATGTAAATCCAGTGAAACACTTCCGGAGCATACGCAAAAGACGAAATTTCTCCCTGGGGCGCCTTCACTGGGGTACGGGACACAAGTTCCCAATGACTCGCTAAAAAAGGAAGATTGTCAAACCGCATGGTCGAATACGACAGTGCAATCCACACAGCACCTTGCTTTGTTAACGGGACCAGATACAGCCCCAACAGCTCTACCGGAGATAATGTTAACCCCCCATGGTTGTCGATAACTTCTAGTACTGTAGGACAAATGCCCGTCAAGCTAAAATTAGCCGAGAAGGAAATCGACTCGGCTGTCGCAAGAGCATCACTGGTGCCTTTGTCTAGGATTAGATCAAACGGCGCAAACGAGAAAAGACTAGTCATATCCTCCCAGGATCGCAGGTCCACCTGTAGCCATTGCATGGCATGAGACGGGTCCTCCGTGCTCTCGTGTTCTCGGCCCAAACGGACGGCTTCAGCAGAAAAGTCCACATTCTATGGCATGTAGAAGACTGAGTACTATGAAATAAGCTTGCAGGGAAGGCAAGAAGGTACACACCACAATACCACTTCCCATCCAGTTTTGCTTGACGAAGGCATCGCGAAGTTTTATTCCCAGCTTTGAAATACCTGGTCCCAGGTGCAACACACGTGGCATCACGCCGGCTGCGAAGGATGCCCTGCCTTGCAAGTCAGACAAAGCCGCATCGATAAGCATCTCGCCAGGATTCAGCCATTCACCGACACCTTGGCCGGTCGCAAACTTAGCATCCCAGTAGGATGGGTCGTCATAGTCTGGAGCGCCAGCTATTTTAGTGTGTGTTCTCACATTTGCCGGGGTGGCCATCTTTTCATCGTGAGCAGCGAAAAGGCCAACACCATTGAGTGGTTGCAGATGACTTGTACTCCGCTAATATGTGCGTATAGCTGTCAAATAATATGGCTATACTTGGCCAGGATCATGTGACTAAGGAGGGGTCATAAGGGCCTTTTCAACGAGCGAAAGAACATGATAATAACCAACAATCATAATCAACCACCATAATTATCAATATAATCAAGAAGAGCCCAACTAGCTCAAAACCATCCATTCAAGACCTTTCCAAAAATTGTGCCTTCTTTCCTATTTAGTACTAGCCGAATATCTAACAATAGCTCGACGTGGGCAAGAGTCGGAGCGGAAAAAATTTCGGCGTGGGCAGGTGGGGTAGCCAAATACGCCTACAGTAAAACCCCTATATAAGCAGCACCCGATTTAAGCAAAACTCCGGTATAAGCAAATGAACACGGTGTCTAATTTGATTTTCCATATTAATATGCTTAACCCCCCGATACAAGATCTTTGCTTAATTTTTCGCCCTTTCCTATATAAATTTGCCTATATCGAAGTCACAAAATTGCTTATTCAGATATCACACTTTGCTTTAAAGATGGCTAAGAGGACGCGTCGCGCTATTTCAAATAGCCAGAAGGCTGCCCTACGCGCTCAACATCATTTAAAGCCTTATCTTTCTCTGGCATCTCTTTCTAAGTGGTTTGAAGAGACATATAAACAGCCAATTGACCGCTCCTCGATTAGCCGAATCCTCTCCTCTCGATTTGCCTTCCTTGACGACATTCAAGCGCATCAATCTGAAGATAAACGACGCCGTACAGAATCCTGGCCAGAGCTAGAAAAGGCACTCTACAACTGGATACGGAGGGCTGAGGGACAAATAACAATATCTCAGGAGATTATTCGGCAAAAGCAAGGGATTTCTGGCCGGAGGTCTATCCAGAAAGGGAGATGCCGCAGTTTAGCAACGGCTGGCTTCGACGCTTTCAATCACGCAGAAATATTAAGTGGAGGAGTCAGCATGGTGAAGCTGGAAGTGTATCTGAAGATGCAGCTACTGAAATGGTTATAATCCGTCACGCTCTTAGTATATATGCGCCTCAGGATATCTTTAACTGCGATGAGTCAGGTCTATACTGGAGGATGATCCCGGACCGGAGTTTATCTACACGTTTGCTTCCTGGCCGCAAGAAAGAAAAGGCTCGAATAACTGCGCATTTCTGTTGTAATTCAGACGCTTCAGAACTCCTTCCTATCTGGTTTATTGGGACAGCTAAACGTCCCAGAGCCTTTACTGCAGCTGGTATTAATATTGAGAACCTTAACTGCACTTGGCGCTCAAATAAGAAGGCATGGATGACTGGTGATATCTTTAAAGAATGGCTGCTCTGGTTTGATAGAAGAATGCAAGGCCGAAAAGTTGCTCTTTTAATGGACAATTTTTCTGCACATGAAGCTGCATATAAAGAAGTAAACCCGCAGCTAAAGAATACACTGGTTATATGGCTTCCATCCTGCTCAACGTCACGGTATCAGCCTCTTGATCAAGGGATTATACGCACATGGAAGGCATATTGGAAAAAACAGTGGGTTTTATATATGATGGCTGAGTACGACCGTGGTTTTGACCCGCTATCTACTATGACAATCTTACAAGCAATTCGATGGGCAATTTCTGCCTGGGAATTTGATTTGTCTAGAGATACAGTCAGAAACTGTTTTCAAAAGGCCCTTTCAATTGAATATGTCAATGAGCTTAATGATGAGCAACTTATTGACGATATAAAGCAAGGACTTCAACGCCTAAAACTCTCAAATAGTATCCAGGACATTATGGATATTAATCAGTTTTTGAATCCCACAGAGGAGCAGGTTGATGATAGTCTTATAGATATTGACTCCGCAGTTCTGTCTGAAATTGCACCGCCTCCAGCTTCAGATAGTGATGAGGAGGAAGATCTACAGCCTCTACCAATAATTACACCTACAGACGCTTTAGAGGGCTTATATAAACTACGACTCTATCAGGAACAGCAGGTTGATGGAGATAAGGCCCTTATTCGGCTTCTTACACACCAAGAAAGGCTCCTTCTGGAGAGAAGAGCTCAAGCTCAGCGTCAGACAGATATCCGGTCATTCTTTGCCTGACCACCCACCTCCACCTTATTAAGCTGCGGGGCCCCTGGTTGCCAAAAACATGCAGAATATAGGTTATATCTTATAGAATGATTATAATAATTAATATATGCGTTCTTTAATTCAGTATGGTGCAGTAGATTTATATAAAGCTATATAAATATATATATTTATTACCTTGTTCGGTATAAGCAAAAATCCGGTATAAGCAAACTTTTAGCCGGTCCGAATTCTTTGCTTATATAGGGGTTTTACTGTATTTGCACTTAACTGCCCAGGCTAAGCTTATGTCTGTTTGAGATCGCAATAGCCGACCGTCCCGGACCCGCACTGAGACAATATGTCTCCAACAAAAAATTGATATCACATGACGGCTATATGACCCTGTTATGCGGATTTGGGACTAGGAGGGTTTCGGTGGAATGCCAGCACTAATTTAATATGACCAATCTATGCTAGGCTGATAGCCTGATACAGCCAACTTCGCCTATACTACTCTGGGATGTGGAGGTAGGGGAAGATCTGAATCAAATGAAGATTCTGATAATGAGGTCGATGTACCGAAGGTTCAATATCCTCAGGCATCAGGCAATGTGGCTGCTTATATGATGGCTCAAGAGAGCTCTGCATGATCGATTAGCCACCCTGTTCGATCAAATCAAATAAAATAGGTGTTAATTAATTCATGTACACACGAAGACCTATAGACAAGAGTGTTCTCCAGGTTTCGAATTGAGAGCGAAGTTGATTAAGCGTTCTCCAAGTGAGATATCCAAATGTTGCAACTGTACCTGACACTTACCTACATACAGTAAGCTACAGAGTATGGCATACAATAAAATATTAATTTTTCTTACTGCCTGCTGTCTCCTGCGAGGTTCGGTATGAGCTTGGAATGGGGCAAAGGCACTCTCGTTAAGGGAAAGACTTGCTACAGTACGCCAGAAACGACAGATGAGTTGGGAGGTCAGTATCGTGTCAGCTCTACTTTTAGTAGAATGAGCTCGAGCATTTCAACTAGCAAATTGAGATATTGGCATTTTGTTTTCCACCTTTTTTTCTTCTCTAATTGTTTACTCCATAGGAGAAGATCAGCCCAAGGACGAGGTTAAGACCTACTAGTACTAAGGTATCATGAGCACAGTTCATCCGAAAAGTCGTCATTTATCTAAGAATGGCTGCTGGAATAGTCTATATTATTGGCCCATGGATTGATCAGGCTTATGAACTCCCCTCCACTTTAATAATTCAGAGTTTGTTTGATAGCATCATATATTCCTGTGTAGAACGTTAGCCTAGGACCCATAAAACAACAATTCAATACTTACTAGCAACATCCGGCAAGATGAACTTCTCATACGCAAGTCCAGTGTGTGTACTCCATCCCGCAACCCGCTTCACAGGAGCTTCCAGCCGCAGAAACGCTCCGTCTTGAATCGTGGCGGCCACTTCAGCGCCCACTCCATAGTTAATCATACTCTCATGTACCACGATCGCTCGCCCAGTCTTCCTAACACTGTCAAGCACGGTCTCCCGATCCCACGGGTAGATTGTTCGGAGATCGATCAGTTCGATGCTAGCACCCAGGGCTTTCTCAGCAGCAGCAATAGCTGAGGAGCAGAGATACATCGGTTGACCGTAGGAAATAATCGTCAGGTCATTTCCAGGTTTCACAATCTCTGCCTTGTTCAGGGGAATGGTGTAGTATTCGTTCGGAACATGCTCCACTGCTGCTCGATACAGGACCTTCGGCTCCATGAAGACCACGGGGTCATTTCGCTCGAAAATTGCAGACAGGAGAAGACCCTTGGCCTGTGATGGTGACCGCGGCATAACCACATGGACACCCGGGATGTGGGCAAACAGAGCCTCCGGTGACTGTGTATGATACCTGACAACGCCTGATATGAGCTCCAACCCAAATAGCAAAGTTCCTGGTATACCTACAGAGCTCCATGACCGACCGCACCACAAGGCATTCGTATTACCAATCCACCTGCATTTACTCCTGTGCCACCCTCACGATACCGGAACTTGGCCGCTTCGTTGACGATCTGATCGAATGCGGGAAACACGTAATCGGCGAACTGAATCTCGGCGACGGGCTTCATTCCCTGCGCGGCAGCTCCAATCGCAAATCCGGCAATCCCTTGCTCCGTCAACGGGGTGTTGAAGACTCGTTCCGAGCCAAACTCGGTCTGGAGATCCATGGAGCATCGGAAAACACCGCCGAACGCGACATCCTCCCCGAAAAGCATTACCTTATTCGATGACGCGAGGGCTGTTCGCAGGGCGGAATTGATAGCCTGGTAGAGGTTTAGGGACTTCGAGGTCGTGGAGCTAGGTAGGTCAAGGTTATGGGTGAGAGACGACGAGGTGTGATGAAGGAGAGGAGTGGTCTTGTAGTCAATTGGTAGGTTGAGTCGTGACGAAGGGGATGCGACGGCTGAATACAGCCGCCGGGGCTGCTGCAAGAACCTGGGGACACGAATAGCAGCCATTTTGGCGAGAATGTGAGAGGATCAACAAAGAAATCGCTGCTGCAGGAGAGCCCCGAGAAGGAAAGGGAAGAATTACCCCGTACCCCGGCACTTATATGGAGAGTTCCTTGGGCGGGCGTCATCATGCGGGGACGCGCCGCGGATAACCGAGTGCGGATGGGTGCCTTGGTGCCTGAATAACTAGGTGTCGGGCCGTTTCACGCCAGAATTGTCAGGCCGAAAAATCGCTGTAACTGGTTTGGTCCGCTTATATCGAATATGCCTAGCTGGCTTGATTTATGCCTCAGGGCACATCCGCCAAAATGAAGATGAATGGACTCAATGTGTAAAGGGCTAGGGCCCGTTTACCTTCTCGGGCCTATGGTCCCTGTTGTCCCTATTGTCCTACTGTCCCTACAGGCCCTTTGTCCCATTGGTCCTCGATTTATGTCACGTGACTTTTCACCCTATCGCTCCTTTTCCGCTTTCTTTCTTCCCTTCGATTCCTTTTTGTACATAACCTATCCTATAGGTTCTACGGGTTCAGCCCCTGACACAATGGAGTAGTACTATTGAAACAATTCATAGAAAACAGTTGTCCTAATATCCGTATTTTCTTCGTTTTCAAATTATTATTTTTGAGCAGCCGGGTACGTACTATAGAATAAATATTTATGCCGAAAAAATAAAGATTAAAAAAAGTAACATGTAAAACTATATAACTATGCTAAGTAAAATGTTGGCTATATTGACAAACTCCACAAAGGGTCTCATAAACTTGCAGCAAAAATCAAAATATAATGCATAGCATACAGTCTCCTACATATGATATCAATTCACCACCAACCGAGCACCTGAAAGTCTTCCACTTATCTAGTACATGGTCAAGGAGTCACCATGTTACCCAGCAATCTGCCTATCTCTTCCGCGATGGCCAATGTCTTTTCCTCACTTAATCGCCTGCCAACGACCTGGATTGCCACAGGAGCCCCATGGTAAGCGTCAGCGTCGTACTCAGCCTGCACCACTTCATCTAACTCATTCAAAGGCTGGTAATTCTCCTTTTTCGGATCGAGATTCCGGTCGGCAAGGGTGACAGGAACAACAACACTCGTCAGGTCCAACACATTAAAGACGGTTGCGTAGCCATAGTACTTGAATTGATTATGGCGAATAGCGGCAGTTGCACTGACAGGAGCGACGATGGCATCCAGCTCCGAACCAAGCTGCTGCTCGACCTCACTCCATTTTTCGAGATACTCCATCTGATAATTCCATTTTTGCAATTGTACATCCCATACCTCATTTAGGTCCCTTTTCTTGATATCGGGGTTCAGCAATTCCTTGATGTTGGGAATGAAAGGCTCCCCAGAGGCACTGATATGACGCGCGACGTCCTAACACCTGGTTAGCTAGCTGTCTTGGGATGCTTTCAATCTCATACAGTGCCACCGTCCGCTGCGTATATGATATTGGCCATGTCAACAGCAAAGGCATGCTTGTAAGGTGCCCAAGGCACCACTTTGTGTCCGTTCCGCTTCAAGGCATCAACAACCATGTCAACGCCTCGAAGGATCGGAGGATGTGGAAGTACCTCCGCAAGAGTTAGTTGTACAGAAACCTAACTGCCGTACCGACTCTCACATTGTCATCAGACTTATAGAATCCAACAGCCAGTTCCCCGGCCTCAATCTTTTTCTTCACTGCTACTTCCTCTTCGGACCTCCACAGCATGGGAATGACTTTCGAGTCGTATTTCCACGGCTCTTCGTGAAGCACCGCCGTCATGAACAGCCGGATATCTATTAATGTAGTCAGTAGCGGATTCCAACAACGCGAGTGGTTATCAGCCGTACCTGCAGCGGAATGGGCAATTGGACCCACGACGCTAGGAACAGTCTCTTGGCCCTCCATACTATTTGCCATACGTCCGTATGGCAACCTTCCATGACTGGGGCGGATTCCATACAGATAATTAAAGGCAGCAGGAACCCGAATGGAGCCACCTATATCTGTGGCCACTCCAATAATCCCCCCACGCATACCAACCATGGCACCCTCTCCTCCGGAGCTTCCACCGCAAGACCAGTTTTTGTTGCGTGGGTTAGTGGTCCTACCGATGATATTGTTGATAGTCTCACAAACCATTAGAGTCTGGGGAACGCTGGTCTTGGTATAGAAGACCGCACCTGCTTTGCGCAGAAGGTTGGTGAGGATGGAATCCTGTTCGTCGCTTTTTCCCAGCCAGGATATATATGCCATGGATGTTTCGTATCCCTGATGTTGACCTGTATTAACACGATGAACAGCTGATCCGAGGTACTGATATTTACCTTGACACGAAGCTGGTCCTTCAGGGAAATAGGAAGGCCATGTAGCGGCCCTACAGGTTTCTTGTGCTCACTATAGTACTGATCAAGCTGTTTTGCCTGCGCTAGTGCATCCTCAGGGAAGAATTCGTGCATGCAGTTCGTCTGTTAATTGTCAATTTAACATTGGAATAAAGGGGAAGGAAGGCCATTTTACCAGCTGCTGTGCAATGGCTGCAGACTTGCAAAAAGCAAGGGTCACATCAACGGCTCGCAGTTTTCCAGTTGATAATTGTGAAACAAGATCCGTGGCTGAGGAAGAAATGATACTCAGTTCTTCGGGAGAGAGTATCCCGCATGTCTTGGTGTATTCAAACGCCGAGTCGCCGCTCGGTAGTTTTTGAACTCTCCACTCGCTAGGAATGGCATTAGACAATTGACTTCTTTTGGCTTCCGCACGATCTGTCCAGCTGGAGGTCATGTTGAACTGATGTCTGTTGTTCAGAGAAAATATGCAACCACAATGTACTGTCACAGACTCTTAGGCTCGGCTCTCTGTTATACTAATACCAGTATGGGGTAACCTCATGCACGGGAGGACATAAGGATATATATTACTTATACAGGAACCCGGCTCTCGAACCAACAAACAACTGTATAGACTGACACACAAGACGACAACAGCCATATATTAGCCACCCTCTACAACCATAGTGGGCAGGTCCATTTATCCGAGCGGGAGACGATAGTCGGCAGTTGGGGAAACCTACCCCAACCTGCGGGGCACAGGCGGGTCCGAGTTTGTTCTATCTCTTGACTGTTTCATTGGCCGGTGGCCCAGGAGATGATAAGGACGAGATAAAGGGTAATTGGTTCGTCGTCCGGAACATCAACATATTCGCCAAATATGTATCTGAGGCATTTGGAGAAGGATCTTTAGCGTGTCGGACGAGAGGATAAACCGGTGGGGATAGAGTCAGGTGTTAATATGCTCCATAGTGTGGTTTTGTATTTATCTCTCAACATGTTCAGTCTTGCTTATCAACTTATGTCTCTTACGTAACTTGCATACAATATTGTACAGATATGTATGAAGTTTATTTATTCCAGTTAGCCTGCAGCCTTAGATTAAGAATATTTCTTATGTATTCATTGTATCTTTCTCTCGAAAATCTTACTCAGAGATATTCTCCAGTAACTATAGGTTCGGCTGTAGCAATTGCAAATGTAAGTTATTTATACAACAATATAACTTTGTGGCTGGCTCACAGCATGCAGTGGAACATCGCTGGGAATATGCTGGACCCGGCCGGAGCCGTTAAGAAGCATTGTTCAGAACAGAAATAGGAATAGCATTTGCAGGTTGTTATAAGCGTATACAACGTAGGGTGAGTCGGAGGCTAGACTTTGTATTAAGATAGATGTGCATGAAAACGCAGGTACTTTGGCTATTGTGCGGTTTTAATATATGTCTAAAGTACCGAAACTCTTTTCCAAGCCACTGACTACTTTCCTACTCAGTGTACTCCCGCAAGTATGGAACATCATGGAGGAACGACTTTTGGGGCCCCATAGTATACTCGACTTGGACTTGATCTTAGATCGTTGCTAATGTTTTCCCCTATCGACTCTTTCAGATAGAATCTGCTTACAGCACTCGCTCAACAGGCCGTTACCAGGGACGAATACGGTCAATTGCTTCGTTAAAGAACTTCTCTGAATGGTCCTTTTGGTATCATTATCGATCTTACACGGCCACCGAGCCAGTCACTTATGTAATACAGCAGGATATAGCATCCTATGATAAAACTAAGAACAGGAGTCTTAATAAGAAGTAACTTACGATGTGAGCAGTGTTCTTGCTGCTGTCTTCCAGGGTGAGGGTTGCCTTCTCTAGCCCAAAGGGACGAGCACCGGCATTTCCCATATTGGTCTGGACCAGTCTGTTTACTATAGTACAGATTAGTAACCAAAGATATAGCATAACGAGAGGCAACTAAGCTGAGCACATAGGTTAATAGGGCTTCAAGGGGACCCACCCGGGATGGATACACAAAGTGATGAGCCAGTCATTCTCCATGCCCATCTTAACGACTAGCACGTTGGCCAGAGCCTTGGAGCCTGCATAGGCGGCATTCGGGCAGGGGTACTTGGGCATATCGTTCAAGCTGCCACCCGCGGCACTGACAAAGGCAAATCGAGCTGCGCGGGCGGCCTTCCGCAGCAGGGGATGGGTTGCCTTTTATAGGAGCATAACAGAAAAGGCGTTGACTCTCAGCATCTCCTCCAACTCCTCCAGCGGCAGATCCTCGATTGTGTTCAGCTTAGCAATGCCTGCACTGGAGATTACGGCATCAATGTGGTCGACACCCAGGCCTGGATGTCCTTCACGGCCTAAAAAGGTTCCGTGCTGGGGCCAAATCGATCTTGGCGATGAGGACCTGCGTGTTGGCGCGCCTGGGCACGTCTAGAAGGCTCTGAGCATCCTCCACATTGCGCACAGCAGCAATGAGCGTGTTGTTGGGCTGGGAGACATAGTAATCAAACATACCGCGCCCGATTCCTCTTATAAATCCCCTTCATTGTCAGACGGCAGCTGCTGCAGAGGTCCAGAGCAGGTGCTAGGGGTTATTCATTCTGGGGGTCCTTCCTACGCACTTCGGTTTGCGCCGGTAATCAGGTATGTTTTTCCCGACATTGTGTAGAGATTTTAAGATCGTGTGGAAGCTTTAGAGAGGCCTGTCAGATAGTCGAATATACTCTGTTTTTACTGGGTATGGTGGGATGGAATCTGGAAGGATAATAAATGGCGCGGCGACTGGTTCCTAAGTAACCATACTAGGCCTAGCAGGGGACCGCAAGGCGGAAGCCTGGAAACAGGTTGCTCTCGAATTTGAATCGAAATGGGTTTATAAGCACAAAGAGCATTGAGTTATTTCCACGACATAGTCAGGTGTGGGCATAACCGCCCAGGACCAACACAAACCGCTTAACACGGCCAATTGGCAGCCCTTGCCAGCATAGTGTCCCAGTTCTGGATAAAACATGTGACAGGGATATAATCCTGCAAATGCTCTTGGACGGCACGTTCCGGGCGCGCAATTGAATAGTCACTGCTTGCTCCGTACTCCATATGATTTGCACGTTAAGCCGGCAGGTGCAATTACCGTTAACCTACTCATTGGCGGAAAGCAGGCGCGTGGCCGCCTGGCCGTGTCTTATGATTGCTCAGTCGCATTTTAGTCCGTGTTTAGACCAGATAAGCCTTACAGCGCTCCTTATAAGACACTGTCTTTGTGCCTCATTACCATCTTAATGCATGCGCTACTTGCAGCTCGTAGGGCCGAGTGTCATATGTAGAATAGCGGTTGAACGTGGCGGAGGAGGGATAATGCGGAGAACTTATACTTTCCAGCAGCTTGAAACGTATGGAAGCGAGTCTTTAACATAGTGAAGAACCGGCTTTGGGCGACCAAGAAGCCATTAATACACTCCACACTAAACAGTATACCCATGATGGCCCAAAACTTTCAGAACTTTGATATCATTTATACCAAGGTTAGACTTGCTGTCCGTGGACTCCACGTCCGCTACACTGTTGGCTTTGCTGTACAACGAACATTCTTCTACCCCTACAACGCATCCCCGGTTCCAAGCTAGCGGCGTGGACACAATGTGTTGAAACTTAGTACGAGTGCTTTAAGTGTCCTGGAGGGCAGTTCTTGTGGGAGTATCAGAAGTGGTATGGAAAGTACGGTGCGTAGGATTGAACTTTACCTCATAGTACCCATGAAATCTTTAGGGCTCACTGACTGTTTTGCGCAGCTCTCATCGTCCGCAAACAAGGCGTACATCAAGGACCCAAGATCTATGCGCGTAGTTGTGGCACTCCAACTTTGTCGCCCGCAAACATTACCGGAGACTGTCCTATGCTTAAAGAAACGCCATAAAAATACAGAAAAATTAGAAGCCCATTTGAGAAATCAGTACGGGATACGCTTGACCTGGGGAGCAGCGCGTTTCTCTTCACGGGGTTCACACGTCTAGCTGTGTGCTTATCGATGACTTTCTTTTTACCTGTAACTTCCAGTACTAGTTTTGATAATAAATTGGGGCCCGGAATCTATGCCACCAAGGATCTCGGCGCCGCGCTAAATTACGTATTCAAGAACACCGACTTCCGAAAAATTTCATTCTGGAACCGGAATAAGGAACAGTGGAGCATTTTGGCGGCGTCTTGGTTGCAGATCTCATAACAGATTTCCGAATGCCGGATGAGCAAAAAGAAGCGGACGTGGTACAGGGACCATTGTCGGCCGATTCTTCTATGGTCAAGACGCAGAAACCATTTCTCAACCAGGGAGACAAAACTCAGTTTATATGTGTTAGTTATGAGAGTTGTAGGTGGCTTATTGCTTCTTGGTTGCTATCTATAATATATCTCACCAGTTACTCTATCTACACAAGTTGAGGGCAGAGATCAATTGAATAATAGTCTCCGTGAGCAAGTGCCCTAAAGCTACTCTATGAAAGGATAATAAACGAGTGCAGAGTCAGCTTAACAATATAAGTTACCGTAAGGTCTGAGGGCCGGATTTCCTGTCTTTCGCCGGCTTTCTGGCTGTGAAGATGGCTACGACTAAGTCTGCGTACAATAAAAGTTTTAGCAAAGTCATGGGTTCTACAGTTGATATGAGCTGCGTCATCGCACCGCCCACCACCCCAACTGCTCGTCCACTCACCCTGCTCACTGTGGTCGTGCGACTCCAGGGCGGAACTGCTCATATACTAGAACAGGATCAACAATGGCCTTGGCGTCCGTAGCGTTTTGCTCGGTTGGTTGGAGATATTGTACCCGAAATGGAAACTCTACTGGTCCCTGGAAGGGTTCAACCGTGGAAAGGACATTTGTGCTGATTGGCCAAATTTAATATAATATACGAACACTCCGCAGCCCAACATAATGCTGACATTCATCCTAATTCCTAAGGTTGACTATTGCGGCGGCTATGTAATATGTACATACTAGGGTTTGAGTAGATAAAAAGCAGGAAAAATTAGTATTCAGCAAATTTGAAAATAGTGAGCGACTGATTGGCCTCTAGAATCGCTAGTTATACGACACCAGCTGGATTGAGCAGTAGGCCAAAGGATCTTTTTCTCCGGAAAGGATGGATAGCACCATAACGAACTACAAACTTAACGTCTTTGTTCCCCGGCGATTTGTATTTCTGGTTGACACACCTATATATTTTAACAAAGATGGTTTAATTCCGAATGTCCATATCGTCTAGCAAATGCGAGAACAGCTCATTCCAAAAGACCGAGTCGTCATGTATGCAGTCATCATACTCCTCCAATTTCTTCCGCAGTATGTCAAGAGGGCGCTTAAGTATCTCGACACGCCGCTCCATTTCCTCCCAGGTCACATCATCTGATGGCGGTTCACGTAAATCTTTAGTTACGGCCGCTACCATTCCCAACAGCACTGCCAAATTATCCAGCGAAAATGCGACTCGACCAAGATAACCCTTTGCATGGTCCCAACCGTCCGGGTCATAAAGTGATACAAGTCCGCTTTCATTATCCAGCATGACCATATAGTTATCCATGTCCCCAAAATGGAAACTAAAATTGGTTGGTGGAGGTTGTGGGTTTTCAGGGACCCGTCGCCCATAAAGGTCATCGCTATCGAACTCATGTAATTTCTTGCCCTCATCTGCATATTTTGATAGATGGACAGACTCAAAACCTGCGCGGCAGAGTTTAATAGAAGGAAAGCCGACATTTAGAAGGAATTCTCGTGACAGTTTTTCTGTGAGGGCTGCTGGAAGGTCTGATTCTTTCGGTTGCCAGAGGGACCCGGCACCGAATTGAATCTCCAGCCAGGATTGACTCGGAGTTGCACCACGAATTGCATTGCTCTAAGTGACTGTCAGCTGGTACCTAGGATGATTTCAGACATTGGCATATGATAGCATACTATAATTGATTCAAATATCTTTAGTTGGTCCTGTGACCGACCGAAGACATGGTAGGCATGTTTGCATGATTGGGCAAGAAAATACGCATCAGCGATAGAATCTAGACTGTGGTAAATCCAGAGGAGAATCTCTGGTGGGAGACTCTGAAACCCAGGCATTTTGCAGGTAGTTACACAATTTTCACCGTGCAAGGTATGTGGTTGAAGTCTAGAGTACATCTAAGTGTAAAGCTTCTCGTATTTACTGGGCTAACCCTTTCTGGCAGATTGGAATACGAGTTTCTGTGGATCTTCAACCACTTATGGAGGCATCAAAATGCCCAGTAAGCATTCTAGAAATTGGTAATCGGAGTTATGCTTGCGCAGCCATACTAACCCTGATACGAAAACTCAACCAGTCCATTTCTTGTCAACACCTATAAGATAAACGAATGTTATATCCCTTCCTATTTTGGGTGACCAACCAATATACTCTGTCGAACTATATTTCGCAATTCAAATGTAGGAAGGGAAAACGATACATCTATCAATACTTACCAGTAGATATCCATTTCGCTATCACAACTCCAGTTTAGCCACCCCTCGACAATCTACCTCGTTCATGTCTCTAAAGAACAACTACATTAACTCTAGAGGTAGAGAGAGTATGGATAGAAACCATAGAGAAAGTACTTATCTACGTTGTAGAGGTATGTTGAACCGAAGCCTCCTCCCTAAAAAGTACACGGAAACCTTCGGTACAGTTTTATTGACTACCATCATAGCTAAAGTCGACGCAAAAATGGCCCGATAACGACCAAATAATCAAGCTGTCCGTTCACTTGTTCTTGGGTTGGCCGCCACCTCCCTTGATACCACCAGCACCATTGCCTCCACTTGCACCATTGCCTCCACTTGCACCATTGCCTCCACTTGCACCATTGCCTCCAGATGCACCGATAGAACCCGGCATCCTGTGGATTATATTAAGAACCGTCAAGAATGGAAATCTGAATGTTTCCTCACTTGATTATATGTCTAAGCGCGGGTGAGACAAATAGTTTAGAGTTGACTTAGCAGATTGAATAACTTTCTATCAAGTTTAATTAGTATATTCATCAGTAATTTTCTAGAAGTCACGAGCTCTTAATACTTACTCTTTAAAGCATAAAGACTGCTGCATTCATCTCGTTCGTACATGGAGCGTAGGATGGGTATTTATCTTCCAGCCGTCATTGCACATCAAATCGTATGTCAATTGCAACGCCACCTTACAATGTGAGGGGTTCTGGAGGTGACGTGTCTACCTTCATATATGTGCTAACTTTATTGGTTGAATATGCTGATTATTCTACGCATTGACCTCGTTTATACATGATCACTGAACCTTGATGATAGGCACCTGGCACATACTTGGATTATGACTGGCTTATAGAACAATTCACTGGTGACCATGCGGATCTATCCGCAGATATTGTCCGCGATCTGAAGTGACCATTATTTAACTTCGTTTTATAGGTCCGACCCCTCACACCGTTAAGTGCAGATCTCTGATGTGGCGTTTCCCCTCTCACCGGAGATAGTACCCTGCATACACTGAGTTGTCAACTCATAGTCTGACCGCTCATCATCTGTACTGCTCGAGTTCTCTTTAAACCTACGAGATTACACAATCCGCGTTGCTCCTATGGCCGCGATCTGTCCCACGTTAGTAGTTACCCCTCTTTTTGCCGTCATGGTGTAAGAATATGCCAATAGTCGTCATCTACATATAACAATGACATAATCCACCAATGCATGACTTCGTGCTGCTTAAAACCGCCACAGATTCTGGCGGCATCCCTAACACTTCGAAGGCATAGAGAGCGCCAAGAGAGGGACAAAACGGGAGAGCAAGGCGTGGATCGTCAGACCATCATGAACGACGACACTCTTCTCTCTAGACTTGTTGGGACAACTCCCCTGGTTGAAGAAGTGAAGCAGATATGCGAAGTTGCCTCCATTTCATGGGGCGTGCTACACCATGGCCAAGTGATCCATCGACAGAGCATCGGCTACCGCGATGTAGAGAATCAACTTGACGCCAACCCAGATACCATGTACATTATTGGGTCAATCTCAAAATCATTCTTGTCAGCGGCGGTCGGAAAACTCGTCGACGAGGGGAAACTCTCATGGCTTCATCCAATACAGAAATACATCCCTGAGTTTAACCCCAGCGGGGACCCCAATATAGGTCTAAAGGCGGACCTGATTGACGCTCTGCGGCATTCTACAGGACTTGCACAGCCAACTCTGCTCTGTCTTGGGCCGAGATCAACCATTCTTAATAATGAGAAGGATTACATCCGTTTACTGAATTCATTACCGACATCTAACCATGAAGGACAACGGTTCAATTCCTGGTGGATGTACAATAACTACCCCTACGGACTGGTTGCGAAGGTAGTTGAGGTAGTCAGTGGACAGAGTTATGCAAGTTATGTGCGGGAACATATCTTGACTCCCCTCCAAATGCATTCAACAGTTATTTCAAGCAGGGACTGGAAGAAGGACAATGTTGCACACCCCTATGTATACACAAGTGACGGGAAATATGCCAAGCTTTCTTCGGAATCTTGGCCGTGTGATGACCACTCTCCACTGTTGGCTGCCATGGGGATGCGCAGCAGTTTGAATGACATGCTCACCTGGTCCAAGGCCGTTCTGGAAGCTGAAACACAAGAGACAGATCAAAATGGCGGTAGCATAGGATCGGAAAACCCATTGAGACAGATGAAGAAAATTCGGCAAGCCTACTGGACTAGGCCTGTGGATGACACATTCCAGAACGAAACAGCATACTGCATGGGGTGGCTAAGAGTCGAGATGCCATCTTCAATGATAGGTTCACTGAGCTGTAATACAGACACGCGCAAAAGGAACGAACATCTGAAATATATCCTTGGGACCCGATCAAAACCTATGGTCACTATTTGCCACAATGGGATCATGAACGGCTCGACAGCGGCTGTTTATACATTCCCTGAGACTCAAAGTGCTGTGGTGGCACTATCAAATTCTCTCAATAGCGGAGATGCTAGTGATTTCACCGCACAAATACTAATCCAGGCTCTTTTCGACCTTCAGCCCCATGTAGATATACTTCCACTGGTCAGGATGGAAGCCCAGATTCCACGTGAGTGGTATGAGACTGAATTTGCGGGTCCATGGCGACGAAACAGAAGGGAAACCGATGAAGAACGGAGCAGAACCCTATACCTAGGCGACTATTATGGCTTCGACGACACTTTTGTTTTAAGCATCGTTCCAAAACCTAGCGACACATCACCTGGATTCTCTCTAGCTGTGGTGTTCAACCGACAAGCTGCTTCAGTTTGTGATTTGCAGTTTTACAGAAAGGATACATACAGCTTTTTCCCCCTGTCGCACGATGATCATTTGGTAACCATATATCCGCTTTGGTGCGATTACAGGATGACCATACTGGAGTTCCACTTGAATAAGACTAATTCGAAGGCAACAAGCATTCGGTGGCTCTGGGACGAAGATGAAGAGCCAGCCATATTCACAAAAAAGTGATCATAAAAGGCGCCGTTTTATGAATAACAAGAGATGCCCTTGGATGGGAATAGTGAAAGAGCGCTGGCTCTCCGGGAAGGCCCCAAAAGTGTGAAAACTGTAAGATATACCAAAGGCTGCATTTTAAAATGTTCTTTAGTTAAATGCATTGAAATATTCTAGGATAGATTTATCAACCTCTAATCAATCCGCAGCCAAATGCAAGAACACTCCTTTTTATCGAACTCATGACGGAGCGGAAGAGGGCACTGCCTACTTAGCGACGATTTAATAGGTCTTTCCATGCCATAAATATTCCTTAAGAAGAGCTAACTCTATGAAACGAACGATAGAAGACAGAGGTTACGGTAAACGCCGCAAGGAAGAGTAAATGGCTAACCAAAAAGGGCCAGCCTGGCCAAAATTCGGGTTGTGCCATCTGTAGACTTAGTAAAGACGGCCATAATTGGCCGCCGATTACACCAGCTAGACTGTGGATAATCGATCTCGCGGCATTCAGCTCTGTAAAATGGGCAGGCGTTGTGAGGCTAGTGAGCAAAGATTGTGCGCAATCTAGGACCCCCACGCCTAGGGTGTAAAGAAGAAGCCCTGGAAAGAAAAGAATAGGAGAGCTGCTAAATCCCATGAGCAAGGCGCCACATCCATATAGTGCCAAGTTTACTCGAACGAGAAATAAATCCATTTGCCGGGGTTGCTGATACCAAGGGAGTAGCCGAGCATTTATGAAAGGCGCCGCTGCCAGAGCCACCAGACTTGTGAGTAGCGTGAAGGATGTTATAAAAGTTGTATTTGCCAGCTCCCAATTAAATTGTAGACTTGCCCATGTCTGTAATATTATCTTATTTCCTGTCCCTAGTACTACTAGGGCCTCTAGTGTAAAACCTGCGAGGAACTCAGGGCGCCGAAGAAATTCCTGATAAAATAGACTGAAGAATCCGACCGGAGAATGCCTACTGCGCTGCAGACTGTGGGATCGCCACCATACGCAGCAAAAATGAGACTGAGTGTTATCCGTAGATTCTGATCTCTCCATGCACATAATTTCCGCTTGATTGAGGAGGGTAGAATTCTCATCCTCATCCTGGAGCTCAGTCGATTCGGAATGGCCTAAAGTGGTTGTGCTTGGTTGCCTCGATATTATATTTTTAACCGAAGCTCCACGGGTAAATAGGACAATGAGAACAGCGAATTGAGATAGAGAGACAACGATTGCCAACAGTCCTACTGTCCATAGAGATTGTTGGAGGAGAAAACCACTGATTGTTGTTGCCACACATTGCACAGTAAGCAGGATAGAGCTAACCGCTAGGAAGGTGGACGACCTGTTTATGTTAAACAACTCTGAACATAACAACAAACATAGATTGGAATCTCGTACCTTAGCCTTTCTGGAGTCCCCTCTGCCAGTAATGCCCATAGCCGTGTGTACATGAATCCACGGTTAGCACCGGCGAGATCAAATATGTTCGTGAGCCAAATCAAGCGCGAATCTCCCACAAAATAACAGCACCCAAGATAGAAGGCAATTATTTTGACTGTGTGGCTTACGGTACAGACCGTGAGAAACTTATGTTTATTCATTTGGTTCGCTACCCACGCGCTTGGAAGGGCAACTACCATGCCCATGAAAGATAGGCTCTGTTCGTCACCCCCAGCTAAATAGGCTGTTTCCTTCTGGATATCAGACTGTCCGCAGGATTGTACAGTGGTGTGATGCCAATTGCGACAGACCAGGGCATTGAGCATGGGTACTTTCGAGGCGACAATCAGTGCTTCGGTCAATGCTAATAAAGTCATTAACAGAAACACATCGGAGCAAGCAAGACTGGATAATATGTGACGCCACATGTTGATATTTTCATCTTATTCTCCCAGGTAATATGACAAATTCACAGGTAGTGTCCAGCGGCAGAGCACGATGAAGCAAAGCGGGGAGCTTTGTTCCGCTGCAAGTGGTCATGTGTATTTACGTATTTGTTGGCAATTAACTAGTTAGCTATGGTAATATTGATTATTCGGCACCTTTCGCGGTCAAATATTGCATCGGATCGCTTATATTTCCTATATTAGTTGGTATACATTCTTCGTTTGTTTACCTCGCCTTATAAAGCGAGATGTTTTGGTAGTTTAGTTGAATTAGAGACCTAATTCTATGGAGGATCGATACTTGCGAATACGCGTATTTTTTTTGGTCGACAGTATTTAATTTAGCAGAAAAAGGAAAGAAAGGACGATCCCGATTCCTGTAATGTAACTAAATTAATAAAACTAGTTAGTTAGTATATTGCTCTTATGGTTTTATTAATGATATTTATTATTCTTATAAAGGTGCTAGACAATATGAAGTTTTATTTACGTCTTCTAACTGTTTATTCCTTAGACTTGCCACACTGTAACTCCATCTACTTTCTTGTTTTCTTTATAGACATATTTTACTATGGATAAGAAGTTTATCTTTTAGTATGGACTATGTAATATCTCTATCATACTGTGACGGCGCTGGCAACCTACTATATAAGAAAGAGTGACTCTAGGACTGGCCTCCTAGAATATTAGTCTTTTGTTCCTTGCGCAGCGGTTTAGCCTCAGGAACGCTCCCTAGGTTGGATCGTGAAAAATACTATCTATGAGCAGCAGTGCTGTCACTAAATTTAACCAATATATTACCAAATATGCTTGGCATTATTCCTATGCCCTGGAAAGGACAAACAGTAGACGGAGGAAGGCTTGTCACCTCTGAAGTTTAATTGTACTTCATTTATTTTTATCAGCAGCGGCCTACATACTGGGCAAAAACTTGCAATTACTACGGCAAGCGTGGCAATTTTAGCTAACAGGGTAAAGTCTCTATCTTTCCATTTGCATCGGCTCTCCTTCTATCCCATCCATGATTCGCTTGAACTTTTCCAGCTCCTCTGACTTCATGGCATACGTGTGTCTGTACTCTGGAAATTGCTGATTCTTAACTTCTTCACGGAAACTTTTGATGGCTGACTCCGTTTCTTTCCAAACGTTGCCATATTGCTTAACAAACTTAGGAATGTGTCTACCTGGCGGAAAGTTCCCTGCCATGTCATTTTGAACAAGTACTTGTCCAGAGCACCCGCTTCCCGCCCCAATGCCAATGGTAGGTATGCGGAGCCTCTGCGTAATTTCCCGAGCAATTTCAGCCGGAACAGCTTCCAGAACGACGGCTACGGCTCCGGCCTTCTGGGCTGCTAGTGCATCATGGAAAATCTTGACTGCGTTAGCAGCCGATTTGCCCTGGGGTTTAAACCCTCCCAGAGCGTGCTCACGTTGAGGGGTGAGTCCAATATGGGCAAAAACTGGGATCCCTGTTCGACTGATGGAAGCCATGGTTGGAGCCAGCTCTGCTCCTCCCTCAAGTTTGATACCGTGCGCCCGTCCCTCTTTTATCATTCGAATGGCTGATTCTACCCCTTGCTCTTGGGTGACTCCATAAGAGCCAAAGGGTAGGTCACCGACCTACCACGGAGTCAATATCAGCGTATGAACCATGAATTTAGATCTAGTGATGGTGCATCACTAAAGGTAGCCTTACAATGAAGGATGATTTCACAACACGCGAGACACTGCGACAATAAAGCAGCATTGTATCAAGTGCTACTTCACTTGTGCCCTCCAAGCCTAGGGCTACCATGGCCAGACTGTCTCCTACCAAGATTAAATCAATGCCAGCAAGATCAGCGGCCAAGGCACTGGGAGCATCGTGAGCTGTGAGCATCGTCACTGGCTCCTTTTTCTCGTAGAGCGCACGTAAGCTATTAACGGTGAATGGCGGCCTTGTAGGTTCTTTGGTATCCGTAGTTTCTTTGGTATTCGCTAGGGCGGCGTGGGAACTTTGGCGGAACGGCTGCAATGGAAGACAGCGTGGCGGGGTTCGGCGCAACGACAGTGATACTCTAGTGAATGCTGAGGCATATAATCTCATTTTTATGCTTCGAATATTGGATGATTTCTTTTATAGATGAAACCAATGTTGGATGGAATGGAGATGGTAGACTGAAATATATACTAAGCATCTCATTGCTCAATTCTTTGTCCTTTCCTTGGAGATTTGGAATCATGGCCCACATGCATCTCGAGGCAAAGAAGCAAGTCACCAGACACTCGATACATAAAGAAAGAATCGTATTGAGTGCACATCATTCGTCACCTATTTTGGATGCTTTTACCGGAGGCGGCGGATCTTGCAGCAAATCAAGATAGGGGGTATGGATCCTATCTAGCCCTAGTACACCGCCACCTCGTATCAGACAAAGAAACCGCGCAGAGCGAGTTCTTTATCTAACCCGTGAGAAACCAAATGCACAGCTTGGATTATGGAATAGTTTATTAATAGAGTAAGCGCAAGGGCAATATTAAGGGGACAGCAGGGGGCGGTACTAACCCCCTGGGGGATGCCATTCAGACTTTCGGACTTGCTACTTGTAACCCTACCATTATTATGCACCGAGACATTGCAGCACTATGTCTAGAGTTGTTGTGGCCGGAGCAGAGATACAGCTATTGATCTTTATTGTTTATTGGCTTACACTGTCTAGGTCTCTGTGGATTAAACACCTCCAAAACCTACCTCCAGTTACGTGGCGTGTACCTCAAAGACGGATACCGTCGGAATCTACAAAACAGATCTTGCTCCGCTTATTCATTGTCGAAGTCAATAGATGCAGATCAAGATCCAGACTCAGCGCTGCTCATCGTAGCCACTCGCTCCCGCCTGGGAGGGACTTGGGCTGTAGACCAACACTGCACCAATTTGCTCAGTCAAAGCACCTACAGTCTCTATGAGTTCTCCCATTAGCTTTAGTCGTACCTCCTCATCCTGGAGATGGAGATAATCAATATATCGCTGGGTGGAAAATCAATCGCTAACTTCACGCTTTGGCTGAGAAATAAGACCTCGGCTAACATATGCGGTTTAACTGGAAGGTCGGTCAGTGTCTTGAGCTGGGTTTATTGACCTTAACATTAATGTTTTTTATGCATCAAGTGCTTGTGGACTAGCAACAAAATAATGGCAGCTTGATCTAGGCTCCACAATTGAACCTGTCCAGTCGATAACGATTGTGTAAGACAAGCTAATCATCGTCAAGGCATTGGCCTCTGTGCCTGCCCAACATACCCGCTATACCTAAAGTCGACGGGCATCTGAGCAAAATTCCTACTGCCCATGCCAAAGACCGGGGAAATTACTGACAGTAGAACCTCGGACATCTCCCTATTCCCTTGTCTTGGAAAGCGGTATATACTGTTGAAGTCTCTAGGGGAAGAAGGTATGTTGTGAGGCCGTAGGATAGCGGTGACTACATTTTATATTGAAACCATCGTGTGATCTAGTATCGCAAGGTGTGTGTTCTATTGTCTAGAGTGAGCAAAGGCTTCTTTATGTCTACGTGTTGCTTAGCCCCTGAGTGTGATATATCAGATCGCTGCGGGACTAGGATACCCAAAGCTGCCTTAGGTATCCTGATTTCCTACATATATGAATGTTTCCGAAGCGCTGAAAGCTCACGAACCCGCGAACAGCAACGTAGATCTTCGAACCGTGGCCATCCAGTGTTGAGCAAAGTCTTCTTTCGACTTGCCTCCCTCCATAAAACCACTCCTACTGTCCAACTGGACACCGATCTGAACTAGTGAAGGTACGCTAGATCATCCGCGAACATGGCTCTTCCGATAACTAAGCACCCTAATGGATAATAGTTGCGAGTGACAAGGGAGCAAGCACTAGGAGACTCTATGATAGTGACTCCGTGTGTATGCTCGCCTCCTACACGAACCAAGCTGGTTGGCTCGCAATCTCCATGGGGATGGAGTGTCAAGGTAGAATGTTCATAGATACGCAGAATCCACGGAATATGCTAGAATGGTTTGTGATAAGTTAGATGTGGAAAGCGGTAGCTCCAACAGTCTGCCGATTACCAGTCGGATCCGAAGAAGGGGAAACTTCGTCCATCAACAGTCTAAGTGGTAAGCTAATCCACTACAGTTATTCGTCGAATAAAGCCGAGGGTTATCGACTGTATGTCGTCCGGAGAAATTGCCAATCAGCCCGGTCTTTGGAAGACCATTCACTCTTCTAAACATCCATGTCTATCGGGCACAGACCAATAATGTCTCGGAGTCCTCAGCGCCCACCATGCATTGCCTGACGGAACATAAGTTCCATTAGTCGAATTAATCGTACAGGCGACGGGGTACACACTTTTGGTCTTAATATAGTTTTAACCAGACGGGTTTTCAGAATCCATTGGACCAAGTTGTGCTCTATCCAATTCCAAACCAACTGTAGTAGCGCTCGAGAACCAAAACAACCGCATATTCACGAAAATGACTGGCATGCCTTCAATGCACAAGCGACATGCAACACCAAGAGCATATTTGCTTCCTGCACTGCGGAATTAAGTCTGTCATCCCACTAAGACCGTAATGCTATACCATACTCACTCTTTCGACGCATGGTGTCGCCAAAGTTAGTCGTGGAAAGAGATCGATCGTCTGACATTCTGGGTGCTATCCTAACCGAGGCAATCGCCGTTGTTGCCGAAGTATAAGCCTTGTAGTTAGCTGCATTCCTCACCGGTAAGTTAGAGTCATGGAGTCCCAGGCACGAATCCAATCTCCGCTGCGCCTCAACGCAACCTCTCACACGAGTATTTGTGAGGCTGTTTAGGAAGATGTAGTTTGAAGACAGGTCACTGGAGTTGGACTCGACGTGGATTCAATCCATAAGAATATCCCATAGCTGTGGGAAACTATTTGGATCGAGTAAAGATAGTACAATGAAATTCTGTTACAGAGCCTAGGACTAAGCTCTTCTCTCATTCGAGAGAGGATTTGGCGAGAGTTGACCAGTGTATCTGGGCCTTTCTATGCAGGGATCGTTGATGAATGGATGCATCGATGGCAATAGTATCTTGTATACGTTTGTATTTCCTACTAGGGTATGTTATGTATGAGACGAAATATTTGAATATATCTAAATGTTACCCGTATCTGTGCCATGCGTCAGTGAATCCAATGTGTTAAAAGGAATCAACTATTTTCCTGTGGAGTACAATCTATGCGGATATATTACACCAAAGCATTGACACCCCAGTAGTAACCCGCTGGTGACTAGCATAAAAACAAGGGCACTAGTACAGAGGACTTAGTTGAAGTGGCGATTGTGCAGCACGCAACGGGTGTCATGCGGGTATCCTGGGATTACTTCGAGAACAGCACTGCGTTCTTCACCAATCTTATCTATGTATTCGGTAATTCAATTCTCGGTGTGCAATGGGGAGACCGCGCCCGTTTGTGGGTCACAATACCTTTTTGCTCTGGATAGCTAGGGTCTTTATAACGATCTCAACACCCTCCTTCTCTCTCTCAAGCCCTGAACTAACAAGCGTAGCGGTGCAATCCGCTGGCCGTGACGATCCCCGATGGCTATGTGACCCACCGATCCGAGAGCCATGTGTTGGAGAATTTTGACCTGGCTCTGCTGTTATAGATCGCCAGCAATATTATTCGGCTGGCCAATCATTATCGGGAATTCAAGCGTGTATCTCTCACCCATTTACGATGAACTTGCGCGATGGGAGAATCGACCCCGTGGATAATCCAGTGCAGAAATAATGTATGTTACGTGGGGAAAGCAGATATGCGTACGGCTGCAATGAACTAGTCTTTAATCCGCTGCGGACATGGCTTTGGTAGGTCCTTGTACCCGGTACTTCATGACGCTTCTCTGGTCCGATCTCCAGTTCTCCTCCAAGTTCACCATTCTGGGCTACACATCTCTCGTGTTATAGTCCCTCCCGGCATTAATGGACCGCCAGGGATTTCTTTTCAATGTAGACTATGTTATTGTGTTTGGATTCCCGTTAAACTTTCTCAACTACTTTCTAATCGGTTTATTCAATGACTATTTGGATAAGTTCTACATGGAGTCCTCGAAGAGTACATATCGTTGACCGCACTGAGTGAGAAGAAAGACGAAATAACTAACTCCCTCTACCATGGCAGTCTTCCTCAGTCTGGTCATCGTATTCTCTGGCTTCGGCAACCTCACCTTAGCCTCATCCCCTACCGACTGGGCGAGAAGAGCCCAGGCCCAGCGTTTATGGAGAATTTCAAGCAGATGCACATGTTCGTATGCCTGCGATGTACTTTCTCCGCCCGGGTTGGGAAAGAGGATACTACCTCCTGAGAATGCGATGAGCCACATTGTTATCCTACTTGGGCGTTTCGCCCGAAGACTCGGCCTCACTTGTGGATGAATGGAGCCTTTGAAATTAGTTCATTGCATGCGTCTCCGCCGCATTGCTTCGTTGTTAAATTTGCCAAGAATCAAGCTTGGTATTAACCATTCTATTCTAATACGCTACAGCGATAACCTTAGTGGCAACTTTCCAGAGGCTAATGCATACTAGTATATGCGTATCTACCCGAGATAAGATCGTTCCCCGCCTCACTGGAGACTGACCCTACTGGTTGGGCAAAGGGAAATAGGCGAAAATTATTTATTTCCTCCATCACACACCTATAACAGCAGCAGCAGGCATTCATGAACTTCTAGTTTTGATATCTGATAAGGCAGTTAACAGATATTTCTGACACATGGCAAAGTTGGGAACTTATTTCTTGGTCTGCTATTCTTGTCACGTTGGATTTGTGGAATCATGAGGCTATCACACGATGACTACACAGTAGGATGGATATGCGCACTGCCGTTAGAGATGGCGGCTGCAACTGCCATGCTCGATGAAATTCATGAAGACTTACCAGTTCAGCCGAATGACACAAATGCTTATACTCTGGGAAGGGTTGGGAACCACAATGTGGTGCTTGCCTGCTTGCCCAGCGGTCAGCATGGGACTACGTCTGCTACGGCTGTCGCCATTCAGTTATTATCGAGCTTCTGCTCCGTTCGGTTTGGGCTCATGGTGGGGATTGGAGGGGGAATACCAAGCTCAGACGCCGACATTCGACTGGGCGATATTGTTGTTAGCCAACCCTGCGGAACGCATGGTGGCGTTGTACAATATGACTTTGGGAAAGCACTACATGGTGGCCAATTCCAACGGATGGGAACGTTGAATCGTCCGCCGCAAGTGCTTCTAACCGCGCTCGCCAGGCTACAGGCGAAGCATCGACTAAACGGAAGTAAAGTGTCGCCTTATATTCGCGACATGATAGCGAAGTATCCACAGATGCAACAGGAGTATCTTCCGGTTCACTTGTTCGATGAACTGTACGCAGTGGGACATCATGGAGTAATTACACGAGCAGCGAGGATGATCAACGGACCAGCAATACATTATGGGTTGATAGCTTCGGGAAACCAGGTCATCAAAGATGGCCTCATGAGGGACCGATTGAGACAAGATTTTGGTGCCTACTGTGTTGAGATGGAAGCTGCTGGGCTGATGAACCATTACCCGTGCATATTAATCAGAGGAATATCAGATTATGCAGATTCGCATAAAAACAATACATGGCAAGGGTATGCGGCAGCAGCAGCGGCCGCTTACGCAAAGGAACTTCTCGAAGTTGTTCCAGTAAGTCAGGTTGCTCAAACAAAAAAGGCACAGAACGTGCTCTCAACATGGGGTATGCTTTCAAACCTTTATGTTCCAATTTTAAATGTATAAGAGTCTCTAGTAACACGTATGTACGCAGATCAGAGATTTCGCGTTTCATTTGATCTCAGTAAATTTCCTGCAATTGATAACTATGTGGGACGTACAGATATCTTACATCGGCTGGCAATTGAATTGAGTCCAAGTAAATCCCCACTTCGCAAGGTGACAGTGCTACACGGATTAGGAGGCATCGGAAAGAGCCAATTAGCAATACGATTTGCGCGTATCAACCAGCATTCCTTCACAGCAATTTTCATCCTCAATGCAAAGGATAAAGTGACATTAACCAAGTCTTTAGCATCCATATCAACTCAAATTCCAGGAGAAAGCGCTTCGTGTGGTATCTCCTCTGAGGGTGACCTGGAGAAGCGAGTGCAAAGAGTGAAGCAGTGGTTATCGATTCCTGAGAATTCAGAATGGCTTCTCATTTTTGATAATGTCGATCGGCACTGGGAAATTGACGGGGAAACAGGAAACGGCATCAGAGAGTTCTTCCCGTCAGCAGATCATGGCTCGATAATCATTACTACCCGCTTATTATCCCTTGGTGAACTTGGAGTATCGCTTCCTGTAGGTAAGATGGGGTTTGAAGATACGATTCACTTATTTTCCCAGAGTTGCGGATTATTACCAGATATCAGGGCCGGGGGGCCTCTCAACCCAGGCAAGGCACCTTTCCCTCAGAAAAGAGGAACGATCCAGCTACTGACTCCAACAGATTTATCCCGTCTAGTTCAGCGACTAGACGGGTTGCCATTAGCAATAGTCATAGCGGGTGCCTTCATCAAACGTACTGGCTTGGGCTTTTCTAAATATCTAGATCTTTATGAGAGATCCTGGTGGGATCTTCATCGGAGCTTCAGATCCTTGCGTCATTATGCACACGAAGGCATCCTTCTTGCATGGTCTATCTCCTATGATGAGATCTTTAAGAGGAGTCCATTGGCTGCAGAGCTGCTTATTTTTCTTGCTTTCTTTGACAATAAATATATATGGTTCGAGCTCATCAAAAACGCCGCTTACTACTCTGATGCACCGAGATGGCTCCATCAAGTTGTTGAAAATGAACTACAATTTGCACAAGTCATAGAAATCCTGGTTGAATTCTCTCTGATAGAAACAAATAACGGACAAGGGGTTTATTCCATGCATCCTGTCGTCCAGGACTGGTGTCGTCACACTCTTCGCCAAGTTGACAGAGATCGAGAAATCTTGTATCAAAATATGGTACTGGTGTCAATCTCTTCTTTAGTTATGTCACCGGGTAACTTCGTTCAGTCACGTTTACAGCGAAGACTGTTTCCTCATGCAGTTGCAATCCTCCAACGAAGGGAACATCGATGGAAAATCAATGATAGCACAGAGCTTCCTAAAGCACTGCATAGGGTGGGCAATCTTCTCTCAAATCATGGCCGACTTAATCAGGCAAATAATTTATACAGAGAAGCTCTCACGGAATACGAGGAGCTTCTGGGTACTACCCACTCCTCCATTACCGTAGTGCATGATCTTGCGGATCTGTATCTTCGTATGGGTCGATTAGAAGAAGCCTACCATATGTATCAGCGGGCGCTCATCCAACGCGAGAGCATCCTAGGTCCTAATCACCTTACCACCTTGGCGACAGTCAATAGCATGGGAAATCTTCTATGTTGGCAAGGAAAGCTTGATCTGGCACAGGCAATGTATCAGCGTGCCTTGACTGGTCGAAGGAAACAGTTGGGCCCTGACCACATTTCCACACTGGTCGTGATCAACAATATTGGAAATATTTATTCCCATCAAGGGAATAACAAGGCTGCCGAGGCGATGTATGAGCATGTCATCATTGGCCGCGAGAAGACCCTCGGTCCGGATCATACGTGTACTCTGGCGGCGGTCAATAACCTAGGCAACCTGTGCCTACACCAAGGTCTGAACGATAGGGCAGAAGAGCTGTATGAGCGAGCACTTCGAGGCCGCGAATACATCCTAGGTAATCACCATATCCTCACGCTGGCTACACTCAACAATATCGGGAATTTGTACTCACGTCAGAAACGATTTGAGGAGGCAGAGAGGATGTACCAGAAGGCCTTAATAGGGCGCAAACGAATCTTGGGCGATAACCATGCATCCACTCTGTCAACTATCAACAATATTGGGAATCTATTCTGCGACCTGAACAGGTGGGCCGAGGCCGAGAGCATGTATCGGCAGGCTTTGTCGGGTCGCATCAATGTTCTGGGTCAGAATCATCCATATACTTTGGCCACATTACAAAATCTGAGAAACTTGTACACCCATTTGAGGAGGTTTGAAAGGCTAGAAAGTTTATATCAGCAATATTCTTGGACGCATGACAAATCAACGAGGGTGGGAATTTGCAGGGGTTTCTGGTCCTTGCGCAATGTAGCAATTTCTATGAAATCACTGCGTTCACTGAGAAATGCACGAAAACACCTCAGAGGCTTTTAGGAACTGCCTTTTACGACAAAATCGTAGCCTATTCAAGCAAAATCCGGCAAGAAGACATCTCTGACTCCACTGCTGTACAACCCACGTGGCTTTTAGGAGGATTTTGTGGAATGGAAACTTTTCTTTTAGGAAAACTGTGCTTATAGAACCTTATAAACAGCATGAGGCTCAGTGAATGGGCCAGCATATATGATCAGAGAGCAGAACCATCAAGTCCAATGTTACCTCATGGAATGAATTGCGGACAGTGAGAGCAGAGAATTTACTCAAAGTTTTCTGAGCGATATTCTTGACCAACAACGTGCTGGGGGGTCTCGAATCCGTGACCGAGCAAAGGGTTTAGATTATTTGATCAAATTGTGAAAATTAGTTCATGTACCCTGACCCATTGCCTTCGGCCATATGCATGCTACTACAATTATAGGGATCCGAGTACGTCTATTTACAGGCTACAATTTCATGCTGACGAACTTAAAGCATTATCAAGGCTTGTGTCGCCTATTTACCCTTGTTTCCTCTCAGTGGCCGGGTCTGTTTGACACGTACCTTGATAGTTTTGCTTTTTTGCGCCAGACTTCTAGTCTATACTCTCGTATCATCTTTACACATAGGGAAAGAATCATAATGGTATTCACCGAAAATATAGTACTGTAAAGTTTCAGGAACACGGGATCTACAAATTCCTAATTGTATTTAAACCCGTGTTCTTGGCCTAGAGTTTGGGAAAGAATCTTGAAGTGCGCAGGGTGGGCAGGGCAATTGTGCAAGCCATTATACAGCCACTCTCGAAATCGGCCGGTTTTTTTTTTCCAACCCCACTGCCAGGGCCTCTGAGATTAGTGTGGATTGTAAATGATAGCAGACTTAGAGCTCTTACTTTTAAGTCTGAACAGCACCTCGTTGCATTTTCCAGCGAGTGAATGCTTCAGCCCATTCAAAAACTTATGGTGCAGTTTTATCTTGGCGCCCTTAGATGTAAGGTAGTCATACACTTCTTTTGTATTTCCTGTGTCTGCATCAACTACCCACAGAAGAGGATGTCCACACTTTATCTTTTGTACTGACATTTGTGCCATGGTAAATAAGTAGTTTCCGGCACCAAGTGAACCATACTCAGCTACCCAGGATAGTAGAGTTCAGCCATAAAAGTCCATCTTATTGACAAAAAATGACACGATGTTTTATAAGGAATTCGATTATTCGTGTATGGTCATTGTTAGAAACATTTTGTTAGGTATGGTGCGTCACCTAACATTACAGTGCCCTACTAGATAAGGTGCTCAGGAATATCTGATCCCAATGGGATCAGATAGTGATCTTTTAGCCCAGTGAATTGTTAAGGTCGTGAGATTGGCTATAACACATATAACAATAGTTGTCTCCCTTATTCTGCTTATTTTCGTTGTCACGGAGATTGTAATTAATCCCATTATCAAGATACATTTCAACGTCACAGAGAAGGCATTTGCCAAGGGCTGAAAAAATTGTAGCCTTTCCGAGGTTCTTGGTTTACTGAACATTTCTTTAGTGACGGAAAGGGTATGTTTTATAGACAGAATAGAAAAAGGCGAAGAAAGTCAGATTCGAGAGAGGAAAAGTCCAACAGAATTAACGAGTATTTATATCTATCATACTTTGAAATCTTCACAGTTTAAGAAAAGCGTATACCAGAAAAAAAAAAGCATTTATTGAGCATTAGGGTCTGCATTAGCCACTGTAGCTAGTCCCTATTCCCTTAGCATTTAACCTGCACAAAGGTCCTAAATAGTAAATAAATAACAATTTCCTCAGGAAGCTTCACAGATACAGTGTGTTTGTCTTCGTAAAAAACTGATACAGCTAACTCCTCATAGCTTGTTTTCTCCTGTTTACATTGTACTATAGATGAGGAAAACGGTTTCTATGATACAGGCAGACATCTCAAAACCTGCCATACTTCATTTCTTGGCGTTCATTATAAAAGAAAGACAGTGTTTAAAAGCAGTGTGGGGTGATGGACCGAGTTATTAATAGACTTATTGCAGCAGCACAAACAAGATGGGTGGTTAATTTTTCGACCAGCGCACTGTGAACGGGAACGGGGTCTAAGCGGCATCATCAATGCTCCTCAACTCCGTACCTGCAACCACAATTCATGCTCCGCTTCTGGGTCGCTCTTTGGTCCATAATCTCCAAGTTCTGTATGATTCATCGGCTTCTCGAATACCCCCTAGCCCGTAGCCCGTGCCACTGTCTTCATGTCCGCCATCTATCAAGTAGGCAGTCTGGATCACCGAGCCTTTCCGGAGTAAGCGTGGACGAGCTCAGATGGCACCGTATCACTGCCTGGTCATTCCATCATAAGAAGGGTACGGTGTTATTCGTTAAGTGCTCCATTACTCAAGGGTTTCAAGGGAGACGGGCGGGTTAAGGTCGGATATGCTCCTGTTCTACTCCCCAAGTTCCCGTCCTTTGGAGGGGTAAGTTTTGGTGTGCTAAGTCGCTTTGAAAGGGATCCTTCAGGTCACAGCTTATAAGGATTAGCCTAGAGAGAGTATTGTGTTTGGTCGCATCTATTGTTAATATCTCGAGTAAAGGACTTTAAGGCATCTTTGAGATGCTTAAGATGGGCGAGAACTAGGATAAGGACCTACTCCAGGCCGTCTATCTCTTGTTGGCAGTGGCGGAGTAAAGCTAGTTGATTATTGGCCCCACGGGAATAAGCAATAATGGTATCGGCACACTTCATTGTCTTGTTACGGGATAGAATAATAATAATATGCCAAGGCAAGTATCAAAATACGCTTCCCAATTTTGTTTAGTACATACCTAATGTGCTAACTAGTTATAGCTTTATTTACAGTACATTACCAATTTTCTTAATTTACCTTTCGAGAGGTGATAATTACCGTAATTTTTATTAAATATGGTAAACTGCTGTCCTATTATTACTAACTAAACAGCCCGGTTCAGTGCTTCTTTACAACCAGCACCACTTGTCACGGGTTAAACCCAGAGTATTATTCAGGCTAGGAAGGATGCCCTCGTTATTTACCTACTATATAGGGCGCTAGATGCGACTGATCGAAAGATCAGTCGCCTTGTATTTTTTTATGGTCAAGTGGTTTTACCTCTACTAGGCGGAGACAACCAACCCATCACACCACCGACTGGAGTCCGTTATTCCCGGAGAAGGACCCGTGGAATTCTGTGGAGGTCTGCTGTGTACATTAAAATTGGATAGGCTGCAAGTGTTGTGGAATCCAGGGGAAGCGATATGCAGGAAGCTATGGATCAGCTACAGGCCAACCCTTAGCCTATCTAGTAAGTAGATGTTATTTTGGAAACACCAGGAATCACAGCATCTCAACTGAGTTTCTTGCATTCCTAGGCGTTCAAGGAACCAAAGGATTGAGGGGTAGAATGGATCGTCGGATACTCCGCACCGCCAAGTCGGACGGATCATAGCGTTTCCGTAACAGCAAGGGGCTCTTGGTTGGAAAGGAGTTTAAAAGCTGAGGCCGTGACGTAGGTAGCTGAAGTGGTTAAAGAACCAGCTGAAGCTGCCCAATAAGGCGTGCAGTAAATGCTGCACATCTGGTCACCAACGCGCAGACCATTCCTATTAGTAATGTTCGTTCTTTGTACTGAAAAAATCTGGTTGCATTATATTATATAGTCTACTAAACAAGTGGAATTTAATTTGAAGCCCACGGGAATCAGAACCACAAGCATCCGAGACGCCCGCAATGCGGGGATGCACTTCAGCTACAGTGTCTGACCTGCACATTGGTAATTTTTCAACCTTCCATACAGCCACTCATAACAATGCTTTAGCCACCGGTCAGTATTTAAAGTACTATTTCTTGGACAGATTGCGTAGTGCCTATATAAGTATATTGTTAAATGCTGTAAAAATTACAAAACACAGTCGATATTAAAACCTATGGAAAATGGCTGCGGCCATCTGTGCATTGGAAAATTACCAATATGCAGGCCAGGGACTATAATACGACTTGATATCACAAATCTTCCATGGTATTTGCAAGCAACATAGGCGCATGATTACAATACCTTCCTACCTTACTCCATCTGCGTTTTTCTTGGACATTCTTAAGTCAAGCTTTTTTTTATAAAAAGATAGACGTAGTATGCAGGCTCTCCCATGTATTCTTTCCTTTTTGTCTTATTTTCCCACCTTCAGATATTTAAAAAAAAAAAAAAAAAAAAATTCCAAAAACCCCTCCTTTTCCGACTACCTACCATTACAGTCACTATGCATTCATGGGTCACAGTCCTTCTAGCAACCTCAGCATATGCCACTGCCGTCGCACAGGAGCAGCAGGTTCTAGTTAATCCACCCAGCAAAACATCCACTACTAGTGATGTTCCGGATTGGTTTAAGACCCGGCCTCAAAGCTACCAGGGTAATATTTCTAGGACGCAGGACTATACGTGAGTACTTCGACTGTTAATACAAGCAACAGGTCATACGGCCACCGGAGCGCCACCATTCCTTGCTCAGACGAACCCCGCTCCATTTGATCTAGAAACTTGGACGGCAAATTATCCCCTTGAAACATCAGAGCCTATTCATGGCGCAGGAAAAAAGAACGCCTTCCACCTAATGGGGAACCTAAGGTATGGAGAGAATTTTTGCATCAAAGACGAGTCGGTCCTGACAACATATTGGCAGTCCCTACTATCCCCGTGCCAACGGCTTAGGGGTCGATGAATATCCTCATCCACCAGGATCAAACATCACCCAGATGCATATGATCCATAGACACGGGTCGAGATATCCCACGGTCTACGAGGGCGAGGATCTCCAGGAGTGGGCTGATAACATCTCCAACGCCATAAGTCTCGGTGCACGTTTTAAAAAAAAACTCGCCTTCCTGAATAACTGGTCTTATAAGCTCGGTGCAGAAATGCTTGTTACCCGTGGCAGGCAGGAGCTCTTCGACAGCGGTGTGCTCAACTTTTATAACTATGGGGCGTTATTCAACAATGAGACGAAAATTGTGGTTCGCACAACGACACAGGATCGGATGCTGAAGAGCGCTGAAAACTTCCTCTCTGGGTTTTTCAATCTTGAGTGGACGGAAAAGGCCAACCTCTTAGCGATGATCGAGCACTTCAATTTCAACACCTCCTTGATGGCCGTTTATGCGTGTCCCCGCTCACAGGATCTCTTCGGCAATTATTCACTCCTTCCTCTCAACGAATGGAAGAACAATTATCTCCAACACAGAACAAGGAAGCTTCGACGATTATCGCACAACTACAATTGGACAGTGGAGGATAGCTATAAGGCGCAGCAACTGTGCGCATACGAAACAGTCGCCGTTGGATACAGTCCCTTCTGCAGGTTGTTCCATTACAAAGACTGGAAGGGGTTTGCCTATGCAAGCGATATCCTCTTCACTGCCAGTAGTGGATTTCAGAGTCCTGTGGGCCGAGCTCTAGGAATTACATGGGTGGAAGAGTTCCTGGCTAGGGTACAAGGTCTTCCTTTCAACCCGCTCGGTAACACGGCAGCCAATATGACTTTAAACACAAACCCTATCACCTTCCCGGTTAATCAATCACTCTATTTGGACTTCGCACATGACAACATCCTTGTATCCGTTCTAACGGCATTCGGATTGAAGCAATTCAATAAATACTTGCCTCCCGATGGACCACCGGACGGTCAGGAATTTCATTCAGGCAAGATTGTTCCTTTTGCTGCAAGACTGAATATCGAGATTATTTGGGCGCCTTACAAGGTAAAACGCCACAGGTCTCACGATGTAAATAAGGATCCTTATATCCGCGGCACAGAAGATACATATTATGTGCACTTTCTGCTGAACCAGCGTACAATACCTTTACATGATAGCTTTAAGAAATGCGAGTACCGCAGTGATGGTTGGTGTGAGTTAAGCACCTTCTTAAGGATCCAAAGCAGGAGCTTGAAGAAGGCAAATTTCGACTTATCATGCACGGGAAATTGGACGCTGGGAAATTATCGTGATGTACATGACGGTGTTCCTCCCAAGTCTTGGTACTAACCCGGACTTTGTCGGGGACCATTGAGCTGTTCCATATACTGCCATGCCACTTTCTCTGAAGCCCTAAAGAGAAAATGCATCCAATTATAATAGGAGACAGACTGCAGGATTATTGGGTCCAGGATCAAAGAGATCCTTTATTTCATAACTTTCCTAACATGCTGGAGGAATAGCTCTATACACATCTGAGACTCCCACAGCCCTCAGCGCGATATAATAGCGTTTTTTAGAACAGACTAGAGGAGAAAGCATGAACAGTTCTGATAACTACGCTGTCAGAAGAAGCCGAGAGTCTCCTTATACCTGGGACATGGTCAAACGATTGTGATAACCAGAATGAGAATTATGTGTGTGAGAGAAAGGGGCGGAACTCTCTTGTGACGGATCATCGACTTTCTACCCGCGGCGGCAGCATCAGTAGAATTTAGCCAACACGCATTTTTGCCTATTTTTTGGATGTGGAGGAAACTTGCTGGCATGTTCACCAGCTGTCGACTTTCAAGGCACTGTATATATTAGAATTTCTGATAGCTTCTCGAATACTATTGCTTATGAGTGTCTTTGTGTCTTATCTCTACACGTAGAACATGTTAAGAGCAGTACAATGCAAGGGTATGGTGCTATCCGCTATATTGTATCTCTATACTATAGAATATAGATCAAATATTTGATTTCCCTCCATATACTTGGTATTGTTGAAATACTATATTCTGGTGTTTGACTAGTCTCTTAGGCAAAAATGATCACGATTTGCCTCATGAGCTTTCATAATTTACCCACTATTCAGATCCATCATACTCAATAGCACCACCATATCCTCCACCACCGCTACCACCACCGTATCCTCCACCACCGCTGCCACCACCGTATCCACCGCCACCGCTAACGTATCCATCCGTCCACTCGCGTTTGACTGCATCCTTCGCCTAATAAGTAATTAGTAAATCAATATTTGATAGAGAGACAATAAAAAGAATATTTGTCAGCCTATAACTTACCACATTAGAATCAATGGCACCACCATATCCACCACCACCGCTACCACCGCCGTATCCACCACCACCGCTGCCACCACCGTATCCACCGCCACCGCTAACGTATCCATCCGTCCATTCACGCTTGGCTACATCCTTTGGCGCCGGATTCATACCGACTGGTATAGCCACAGCGAAACCAATGGAAAAGACGAGAACGGTTATGAGACGCATGGTTTAGATAGTGAGGAGTGTATGCGTTGTGCAAAGTAAAATTTAGGGAGAAGATAGTTAGGTTGAGTCAACAAAATTTTGCAGTGAGGTAGATCAAAGGGGAGATGAGATAACTTATCTGCTCAGGAGGAAGGAAATATATATATGTACCCTTCTTTCCAAATGCCTACGAACTCTGATTGGCACTACCAATACCATAGCTGGTTCCGTTAGTGATGGTAAAGTATGCACCTACCTGATAATAGGCTAAATGCATACTAGGCCCAATCATCTATTGATACACTATAGTACAAGTCTGGAGCAAAATACAAAGGTATTGTGCTATCAGCTGACGTATCTTCTCTCTATACTGTACTTTCTTACCTCTATAACCATATTGTAGTATAATCCAGTTATGCACAATCCATACGCCAGGGTTTCTGTATAGTACGCATTATGCCTCACCCCAGCCAGCCACTCTTTCATTCAGTAGGATTGGCTGGTAAGCTGAAGATCTCCCAGAAATAGATGCAAATCTCTCATGGCCCTCATACCAGCGCAGGGAATGCCTTGTATCCGATACGATTTCCAATATCGGATTGGCTCAAGGAGAATGCCTTGAGTGTGAAGTCCAATTTCTGAGTATAGTACTTTGTTCAATGCGTGTTATATGTGGCAACGCATGTAGGCTCCATCCACCTGCCCGATCAGGATATCTCGTATACATTATCTTCCACCAGTTAAAGTGTTTTCAACCTGCAGAATCTAGCACGGGGATCTTCACAGCTGATCAACGAGGTGGAATTGCCACGACTGTTAATCGCGCATTTTCTGACAATTCCCAGTGGTGTTCACTAATAATAATTTCCCTCTATAGTGGGGTAATGGATGGCGCCGGAGCTAATTTATGCACAAGTACAGCCAGCCAACCACAAAGAAAGCTTACGCTTCACTCTTATCGATCCTCCTAGTTTTCTACTCTGGATAGTATGGTAGTATAGGGATTATTCAACATGCAATAGAATTAAGATAGATGTAAATATTAGTTACCTAGCAAGTTTCTAATCAGTAATACGAACTCTGTATAGTAATGGAGCTTATAGGACGTAAATATCTATCATCATTCCGCGAAGGTTGAGTTTAAAGTATAGGCTGAAATCAACGGGGCAAGAAAATTGCAGGGTATGTGTACTGCTGTCGCAGTTGTCAGAATGCGTCATCATGATTACGATCTATACTGAGATTGCTAGCATCGTCCTAGTTAGGCACATCCACAGAAGTCTAAACCTCTCAATAATTTTGGGACGTCGAAGTTCAATGTTCTCCTAAGATTCAATCGCTGGTGCCTTCAGGTTGTGAAGGTCCATGGGCTGTCGTGCTGGCCAACAAAAGCCATGAAATTGACTTTGACTTGCATGAATAAATTAGACATCGTATTCTACTATAACACAATCTAACAGCTGAGGAACAAAATGAACAGCAGGTACTGCTAGCGTTGTATTCAAAAATATGCTTTCCAGAAATGTAGTTAATCCCTCACCTTGGTTTTGACGGAACTTCATAAGGAAGCTTTGCAAAAACACTGTATGGATCTGGTTGTAATAGATGTCGTCATCCAATCTGAGTTTTATGAATCTTTAGCACTAATATGTAGCCTACCAACTAGCGTAGATATAAACTTCGTAAAAGAAAGAGAGATATCGGCTGGACAAAATGTTGGGGAGGATTCAAACTCATGCGCTGCATATCCAAGTGTGAAATGGATGCATGCAGAGCGGGGTATCTGTAACATAGAGCCAAGAATACAATACTTCTACTTGGTTTTTTTAAACATACTGCCGTTTTTTTTTAAAAAAAAAAAAATTATCAAAAGAGGGTCGCGGTTAATCGTGGCGATGATAGACCCTGTAAATGTAAGCTTAAGCCCGCGCGGATCGGCCCAGAACTTACGACATAGGCAGATCAGACTGCTGAGAACACGGAATGATCGACATCGATGCAAAAGGAATGTTACACTGCCAATGTGCTAAACTCGGCTTGCGCGGATCGGAGAGGACCGAAATATTTTCTCTAGATGGCAATCTTTGCCATTCCTAAAAGCACCTGCCAGGCTGAGATCGTCCGCTTCCCCGCTGTTGATCTCCATGTGATCACAACAATCATGAGGCGTATCAGCTCATCGAAGAACCATGATCTGTTCTGATCATCGATTAGTCTTTGAGACAGACAACCCGTGGCGCTTACATTCAGGATAGGCATACCCTTCGTCCTGACTACGTAGCGGCCTGTTATAGAACTGTGGTCTTGACACATAACCCCTGTACGGGAGAAGCATTGCGATTGATACTGCTTACTCCCTTTCCCTGCCAATTTTTACACTATACAGAAGTATTAGCCTGTCATACTATATTCACCATTCCGATACAAGATCGTCAAATCCTCTAAGTTGCTATATTTACACCTGTTAACGAAACATAGATATTCATATTGTATTATTCTCAAACTCCACCTATTGACATATCCATCAAGGAGGAGGCCACATCCCCTCAATATGCCCTGGTTTTTTTTCGGCATTGGAAACTCTTCCACCACCATACCATTTTCCCATCTCGCACTAACATCTAATTTCTGATTCAAAGCAAAGAATGTATCCCAGTTCTTGCACGTATGGTACGTATTGAAGTTGGGATATGGAACGTCGTTGGGTTTCACCCAGTTATACGTCACTAATGATAGATCGCCATGACACATCAAGGTTTGGCGTAGGATGTCAATGCAATGATCTTTTTCATGTTTGCTTCCTGTTAGATTACATATGCTAAGTGAGAAGAATGGGCAGATACTTACCTAGATGATATGTAATTTCATGCTCTGTATAGTAGATGAATTTAGGCTCACGGTCATTGTAGTACTCTCGATAAATTCCTTTTCGCAAAAGATCCTATAAAAAAAAAGAAAGAAAGAACAGCCGGTTAGCTACCTCTTCAAATATAAATACTTGATCCTTACCACACAGTGAATTTGGTGCAGAACGTCAAATGTAGCCATATACAGCCCCTCCTGTCCTGGCCCATCTAGTTGTACTGCCGTGTCATGATTAGGGTTCAATTTCTCCATTTGTTCCCGAGTGATCCCCATAGCGCCTCCTGTGGAAGGGAATCCTCGATCAGATCAGATGGTCCTGCGCTATTCACAGTGAACTTCCTGGATTCTGGGTTTCTCACTAGTAATGGCATGCCAATTTGCATCCACCTCAGGTCCTATTCCTGTAAAAGCTGGTGAATGCGAACTGTTCAACTGTTGTGGCTCATATTTTATTCCGGCTTCGAAATCTGGCACTATTTTTTTTTATCAGTTTTCGGAGTCCCATTTTTTTGTTTTTTGGTAATAAGGAAATCAAATACATACACCACTCATGATGATTGATCAGTCGTCCACATTCTTTCTGTCTGTCTTCGAGAGGTTTCTTGAGCCAGATATTACACCCGCCTACAATGACGTTGACAATAAGGAAAATGATGTTCAGTATCAGGAACCAGGGATTTCGAAAAAAGAAGCGCCGAGTCCGAGCCCGAGTCCCATTGGAATGCCCATCAACATGCTTCATAAATGAATCATTATCACATGGGTCCTCGCATTCAATGCTGCTTCCTCTATCATTTTCTTGATACTCAGAGATTTGTTTATACTTTGTGTGCTCCATTTTGGATGGCGTGATAGTAGAGCTTTGAATTTCGGGGGAATGAGATACTAGAACGTCTACCGCGATTATTAGAAATATTTAAGGGTCCCTCTACCGCTCGCTTTCATGAGATGATCTGCTATGACTACGGTGCGAATCAGGTATATGATCTACCAATACAGTCTTGGTAACGAATCTAACCATCATTTCTCTTCCTGTGCATCAGTCAAAGGAACTAACTCACTTGGAAACGATCATCAATTCAAACAGCAGATGATGTAATCACCTTACAGCATGTCTAATCAGGCCCCTTTGCTTTTTTTTTTTTTTCCCCGGAGAGTGGCTGGCTGTGCGAGACTTCCAAAGGGAAGGGCACATCCAGCTCGTCCAGGAATACTTGGGTTGAAAAACGATTGAAATTTTCAATACACGGGTAGAATGGTTCAAAAAATAGAAACTGCTGATATTTTTAATTGATGGTAATACGTAGCTGTTTCTAAATACAGTGGCTCTCCTCATTTTGTCGGTGGGAACGAAAATGTGTATTTTCGACAGAATATCCTGCTCTTGCGGATCTACCAGATCATAAGTTGACTGCCACAAGTCCTGTGGAGGGAGATCCTCCATCCGGGTTTTTACAGTGATGGCTGACTCCCTAATGCTGGTACAGAAGAAGTAATTGTGCACTCAGTTTGAGTTCCCCATAAGACATATCTTTCCTTGTCAGGTTTGATCATCCCGATGTGTTGGCTCAGCTGAGTGGCAGTATCACGGACCTGATCTTGCTATATAGTATGCTGAGCTCGATGACCCGGTGGTCATCGATTTGCGCCTTTTTGGCTGTGGCGTAGTAGTAAAGATCATCATCGCCACGCAGCCGGGGGCTAGCTCACAAGCAGGTCCCTGGTCACTAATTTTTATCTACCAAAATTTGCCTTCTTTTCTACACTTTTGAAGTCCTTTTGGCCTTTATGTAGTCCACTAAATATAAGCCTTTCTCTCTCTAAAATTAGGTGGCTATGTATCTGTCTAAACAACCTATTTCATGTCTTAATGCCATTCCTTAATATCTTGAAATAGTGGAAATAAGCCTGCAGTGGTCGTAATTTTCGGGTCAATCGAACGCCCACCTTTTATGTTACCCCATTGAATTCGTGTACTGAAGAGGATGAGGACACGACACCTTAGGCATTGATTTCCCAATATGGAAAGTGCCTAGTTTAACAGTCAAAGTCATTCTAAGAACTTGGTTTTTAAAAATAACGCCAACAAGCTTACAATAATTTGCCCAGCTGACGGTTTGATATTTCCGAATTTGGTGTCCTAAAGCCAATTGCTACAAGTATTTCATGTATAATGTCAACTTCCGGTAATAAAAGATGCTAAGACAGCAATGTGGCTTTCAGTCCACAAGATCTCTATAATTCTATCTCACATAATCTATCGACCAGAGTACCTGATATCCGTTGCCGTTTCTGAGTCCTACACTGTGAGCCCTGGTCCTCTCAGCACCAATTGCAATGGTTCTCGCACTGGATGTTCTTATCCGTAGTGTGCTTTAATTTGTAATTATGTTACTTTAATTTCATCACATAGTGTGATGTGATAGTGTTTTCTGCCGGGATACACACTCACATCCTGTACGCCGTAAACCATAGACTGATTTATGAAAAGATACCTCAGCTAGTCAGCTCTTCCTCCGGATGGAAGTCCATGCCTAGATGGGCTGTAACAGGGGCTCAACACTCTTATGATCCAGCTCAGAGTCATAACCACAAAATACACCGACATGGGCAGCTGCTGAATCACTTGAGGCCATTCGCCTCTGCCAACTTCGCACTCCACAAATGAACACGCATTCGTCGTTGTGACGATTTTCATCATGGTATCAAAGATGGTCACCAATTTGTATTCCGGGCAATATCCCACATACTTACCGAACACAATGCGCGCATCCTTTTCTTTGGATGGCACTTTGACCGAAACCTTGTCCACGGCGATCGTCTTACACAGAGCGCCGGTTTCTTCACCGATATGCGTCCAACGGCGGTAGGTCACCGTATGGAAGAAGTCCTGGGCAGAGGCTTCCTGTTCGATAAGGTGCTTGATTTCGTCGAAGTACATGGCCGGGTGGACCACGTTTTGAAGCCCTGACGCGTTTACTATGTACGTGGTTTTGGGATACATAACGAAGTAAATTATAAGTGACCCTGGTATGAAAGTCAGGAGAAGCGTCACCTTCCGCTTGCCCTCGATAATCCGCAATAAATCACTTTTCACCAAGTCCTGATATGCCGTGAACATTCCCTCGGTTTTGACTAGACCGAGATAAGCCATATGAGAAATATCACGACAAGTGGGAAGCCTATCAAAGCTCCAAGTGGATAATCACGATAATTCTGGGCAGTAAGCGCATTTGTTATCCCACCGAGTCAAACTGAGTGGTGTGAATGCTTGTCGCACAATCTGCCACTGTTCAACAATATCCTCCAACATGGCTTCTGCAAGAGCTAGGAGATGAATGTAATTTGTCGGAGAGGTTCAAGGTGTCTATATTGGCTAGCAGCTAATTAAAGCGAATATAACTAGGATGTCGAATATTGTACCCCTTTATGCACGCGATAGGCGCTGTCCTTTGTTGTAAACACCCATCTCAACTTGGCCCCTGAACAAGCTCTTTCTTTTGGTTCCTTGCAATTCAAGTTTCAGTGAGCAGCCTGCCATATTGGGAGTCCTAATTCAGCCTGACCTCTACGCATGTCAGCTTCAGGACCTCGACCGATAGGGAACTTCTGGTGGATTCGTTGGGACAGAGCCATACAGATTTGGCAGTGGACAGTGTAACGCGTGGATGTAACATCTTATGGGGCGAAGGAAAATAATCGTTGCATTCAAGCTCGTACAGTCTACTTCAAATAGTGACGCCTCTGTTTTACTTCTTTTTTCTTCTTACGCCAACATGTCGTTGACCCGACGAATTAAGCCCTGCACAGTCTGCATACCCCTCTCTTCACCCTGCGAAGTGGTTGTGCACCTTTATTCTCCATCATTGTTTTCAACAAAGCCTAGAACATAGAGTAGGAGAGAATTCCCACAAGCGCCTTCTGAACCGAATCTAACATGTAGGTGCTCACTTGAATTAATAATTTTACCTGCAGGCTACGGTGGTTTTGGAGAAAGAATCAATTGATATTTTAAGCAAGCAGGTATAGTAGCTCAGAATGACCAGGGTTGAAGAGACACCAGGCTTCTGTGCTTCTACAAATGGTGATGAATTTGTCGCAGTCGACCGAGATGGCCCTTGAGATGTTGGAATTGGGAGTTGATTTGACCCACCGAGGAATACTCAGAATAATGACCAGCGCTCTGCACCACGGTCTTCTGGAGTTATGTTTCTTGATCGCCCGTTGGCTGCGAATGAGCATATGATGCTGCCGCTGTTGCTGCTGCCACCGCCGCCACTTATGATGACAATATCGGCACGCGAGCCAGTTAGCTAAAGAGCTCTATAATGTCAATAAAAACCTCTTGGGTCCATATAGCATCCGTGCCACTGCATTATCTTCCATAATGGAACTGTCTAGAGTTTTGAATAAGTAGCCCGCGGCTGTTATATCCGACTGTATGAAAAGAAATGAGCTGGCAGTCTTGCAGGTAATAACATAGTCCAGGACCTTCATAAGACTCGCGCTCAGCTAAGATAATTTTAGATGCATGCATCCTTTACCTCGGTAGGAGATGGAGTGGACCCAGACCAAGACCTGGGCTGGAACCAGTTCGGGGGAATAAGATAGCGGGACAATCGTCCCCGGGGACTGGTTCCGATATTATCGAGGTCTGGGGAGGGACAAACACTTCTTCATGCGATTCGATTAGTGCTTCTCGAAGCCGAGGGAAGGTTGCCATTTAGAGCAGCTGCAGGATCTATAGCAACTCTTGTCCTGCGAAGCTGGTTCAGCGGCTGCATACCTTTTGATTCTTGATCATTCCGCCGACCACTGCGAGTAGAAGGGAGATGCGATGATGGACTGGTTTCGAGATTATATGTGGTGGACGATGGGGAAAGGAACAGATGTTTCTGTAGAATGACAGGTATACTAGGCACTCGCTCTCTATCGGCATATGATGTTGTTGGGAGGGCCAATGCCGATCCGTCAAAATCTAGCTCCTGTGCTGCGTCGAACGAGACCATATCCAACCACGGAGCTGGTGATAGATGTATTCTGTGATTTTTATTGCTAGGATAGGACTGCTGGTGGGAGGACTGGGGCATGATGGCTTGATTATGGTGCTGGTGTCCCGACTGCTCGCTTTGCGCAAAAGTGCTTACGGCGTTATGGGAGCTTACTACGCACAGGACACAGTCAGTGAAGAGCAAGCCAGCAGATACATGGCAACGTACCTCTATTACGTGGAGAAATACGATGCACGTTGTCTTGACCCGCCGCCCCCTTCTTAGCTCTTCCAGTGTCAGCAGGCCCTTGTGCATCGTTGGACTGGTTACTCGCCGAGGCTGTCATGTCCCTATTGCAGCGAAGTTTACGGCTTCGACATCGATCGCAGTCATAACGGCAAGACAAGCTGGCTGTCGATAGTCGCGGGGCTTGTTCCGGTTGGATGGAAGGTTGAAGGTTCTCTATGACTTCAGGCGTCGGGATATATGTAACATGTATGATGTAAAAAGGGACAGCTCGGGCGACTCAAGCAGTTCAAACACAGGTGTTCCCCTCAGTGAGATAGATGATGGTGAGATAAGTATATCGACTATCATCCCTATCATCTGGAGAGTTGGATTGTTGCTAACTACAGGGTTCTTTATGTTTCTGACTGCATCTGGTATCGACGTCAGATGCTTTGCACCGGAGTTGTTCTTGACAAGCAGCTGGATCACTTCTATACTTGTTGCTGAAGATCGACAAACGTAATAAAAGGAAACTGGTAATTAATATGCATTCTTTCAATTGACGGGCCGATTATATCGTCTTTAAACTAGGCACGAGATTAAAGCGTCGATAGTCTTGGTTTCTCGTTCCAATCCAAAAACCTTGATTGGTCAATGGAGAATTCCCCCGGGTTTAGTATAAATATAGTTGGGAGTCTGCTTTGGATTGCATGGGATTTTATAAAATACGCAGTTCTAAGGACGTAGTTTCTGCAGATTTTATTAAATCTAACTAATAAAGGAGGCAGGGATGCTTCTAATTCCATGGCCTGTATAGGTAATATTTTAAAAGCCCCTAGGATCTTTTTTAAGGAAGTATTTTGCAGTTTCTGGTAGTGGTTTACTAGATACTGTTAGCCTTTCCACTATAAAGAAACTTTATAGTCTGTAATAGACAAAACACATGCTATATAAAGTTATCTTATGGCTTGGAAGCTTAGCCCCTTTTGGAATATGGTCATACGTGGCCGAGGTCACGCCTTCCTGTTTAGTATTGCTTCCATATTCGGCTACGACCTGGCCGTCACTCAGGCATTAGGTATCGAGTCAGTCAAGTACGCATCGCGTTTACCCTCGCCACGTTCGAGATGAATGCGGGGGCATGTCTCGACTCTATATCGAACACTCATCAACTGGATGACATTTTTGTTTGTTTTCTGTCCCATTTTCTCTTTCTGTTTCTCTTTCTTTTCCTCTGCTGTTTCTCTGGCTATGATGATCTATTCAAATTTACCAGGATGCTCTCCAACTCGTACTCACGAATCACCGTCTGCACGTTGAGAAGTATGCAAAATGGGTGAAAAGGCAACCGATATCCCGACGCGAACCTCTGGTAAGAGGGTGGACGAGAATGAGTCGCTCAAAGAGCAATCTAGAGCTATAAACGACTACCCACAAGTCACAAAGACCTACAGGCACAAGGTTCTAAGTTTCGACAGAGTCTGATCGATGCCTACGGATCTCGCTATCCTACCGAGGATTGACTTTGGTGTCTTGTGCCTGGACAATGATAGATAGAAAAAGGTACGAAGGCGCCCATTTATTTCCCTATGTACTTGGACGCTATATTAAGGGTGCTACATTTGGGAGGCGCAAGGAGCCTGAATTGTTTTCACCTTAAAATAGAATTTTGATCTCCACCAATATTGAGGCAATTCTAACGTTGAGTCCATATCATCCGAAGATACTGAGAGTTCTAAAGACCTAAAGAGGCTTGCTCCGCGATATTTCCGTCCTTAGCGTACCTTAGCCCCAGCTATTTGCTTTATTTCCATATCGAGGATTCTTCTGTATAAATGGCGTTTAGCAACAACCTAGGCTTCTATCAGGCCAACAATCTAGCTCGTCAGTCTTGTGAGAAGTTACAATTAACAAAGTTATATGCAAATTGGTGGTTTGTGAAAGCCTTGTACAAGGTGCTATTGAATGTAGTTCATTGGGCAATCAATGGGGCTTGGCAAGCCACTCACGATATCCAGAAGGAATGCTTAATTCGGATTGGTTATGCTTCCTCTTCGAAATAGAGAGTACTGCATCAGTAATACGGGCTAACAATGTGCATGAGGTAGGGGATCGAATCGCAGCGCATCGTATCCGGCATTCTTAGTAAAAAATGTCCATACTGCAACATCAGTCCAGGCGATAGCGTCATCTGATTATGATATATTAATTCCTTAATTAAATAGCATGAGTTCGCCCTATTTATTAGCCCTATGCTAATATATAAAGGTGTGTAGAGTGCAGTGAGGGGTAAGTCTGATGATTCAACTTCTGCCATGTTCCTGTCATATGCTGCCCTATGCACTTCGATTCTTCAACTAAGTTAGAGATCGCCTGACAGCGCAGGCAGTCACCTTAGGAAGAATATGAACACTTAACTAAGGCAACACATGCAACCTCGACAGTCACTATGAGGAGGTTGAGGTAGTTGCTGCCCGAACCCTAGCCATTATACCTGGTAAATTTGTTGGCTCGAGATGGCATGACACTTAACCTCCTCTGCCGATTAACCCCGTACAGAGCTACGAAACATCCCGATATGTTCCATATTTACCCCATGCTAGCTACCCCGAGGACAGCCAATAGCCAATACTGAGGGCGACATGCTCTCCAGGTGCACTCCAGAGAGGCTGTCTGAATTTATTGAACTTTCCATTTGTGGAGCCGTGCCTGCAGACAACGACTGGGATTGTCAAGGATACGATTCAGATTCCTAATATTGTGCCTCTAAGGCTTCGAATCACAATGCAGAGCACAACCTCATGCTGCAGGTTGATTGTTAAGAACTTAAAAAACGGCCAATCGAGGTGATGGACTCTGCAGATCGTCCTCAGCAGGCCTATAGAACGGCTCCACCTTCCAAACGTTGCCCCTTTTTGGGACTGGCCGAGAGGGGTTGCCGAGATGCCGATCCCGTGCCTCCAATGAGAACTGCCTGGGCAGGCATGCGGGCAGGTCACTGGACGCCAAGGCCGCCTGGACGAGCCCCACCGAGATACCCACTGCATCTCTGCCTTACCGCTTCAGGGTCAAGGACTACGATCATCACAAAAACACTTCCCCTCCATTTACCATACTGCATCTGCTATCGTAGCACTTCTCTGCACTTCTTTGTTCATCATGCAATGGGAACAATCTGTAGGCACACGTGGGACAGAGGATCCGGAGAAATGGCCGATTCTCAAGCGTGAAACAGATGATCTGATCACTCGCCCGGCGGTGGGAGATATAAATACAGCCTCTGCCGGGAAACGCAAACAACTTTCTCGGACCCAAGCCTTTCTCGTTACGCTGTTGCTCCTCGCCATGAGCATTCTCTCCCTGGTCACTTTCTTCTCCCTGGGCGTGGCCGGCCTACCGCACGGCCCAGCCGCCCAATCCAGTGGCAGTCCCATCAAGAATGTTGTTGTTCTAGTCCAAGAGAACCTCTCCTTCGACACATTCGCTGGTGGTCTCACCTACAACCCGGATATCGACGGTCTCGTCAATACCAAATACTGTAACCCGGCCAACGTCTCCGATGTCAACTCGCCCAAGGTCTGCGCCGAACCCATCGCTAAAAACGTCGCCCCTGATGACCCCGACCACAGCATTAGCGGTGGAAATCAGCAGGTCTACAGCACCTACCACCCCACCAACAAGAACGATGTTCCCTCCATGCAGGGCTTCGTCACCGAGCAGATCATCTCGTACGGCCTCGACGGAGATCTTGAGCGCGCCGCTGAAGTCATCAACTACTACACGCCAGAGCATGTCCCCGTGTTCAACGCCATGGCGGAGAACTTTGTGCTCTTTGACCGCTGGTTCGCCTCCGTCCCGGGACCCACGAACCCAAACCGTGCCTACCTTACCTCGGGCACCTCGCATGGCCACGGCACTAACGACAACGACTTCCTGACCTCCTCCCTCCCCCAAGTCTCCATCTTCGAGCAGCTCTCGAACGCCAACATCAGCTGGATCAACTACTCCAATACCACGGATTTCCTCCCAGACGCCCAGTTCTACCAATGGACGGCTAAGTCCGGCAAGGCCGACACAAACGTGAAGCCCCTCAACCAATTCTTCAAGGACGCCCAGTCCGGCTCGCTCCCGCGCTTCACCTGGATCAACCCCGAGTGTTGCTCGTACATGTCCTTCCACCCACCCTCCCCCATCAACATGGGTGAGGGTTTCATCAAGAGCATCTACGAAGCCGTGCGTTCCTCCCCACAATGGCATGAGACCCTCTTCATCTTGACCTTCGACGAGCACGGCGGTTTCGCCGACCACGTTTCCCCACCGGAGAACGTCCCCGCCGGTGATGACCTTACCTACACCGAGAAGGCCAAGGACGGTAAATCCATCACCTTCGGGTTCGATCGCTTGGGAATCCGTGTCCCCACCGTTCTCATCTCCCCCTGGGTCGGAAAGGGTATCGTACAGAATAGCCCCTCCGACCAGTCGGGTGAATACACCCATACTTCCATCCTCAAGTTCGTTGCCGACCTCTGGGATCTTGATATCTTAACCCCTCGCGTCGCTTGGTCCCCTAACTTTAATCATCTCATCACAAATACCTTCCGTGATGATACGCCGGAAAAGTTGCCTTCGCCGGCGGATTTCTAGTCATTACTTGAAGTAGATATGATATGCTTGCATGCGTTACGAATTCATGATTTTATTCTCTTTTCTATAGTAGTACTGTGATACTTCGCTTCCGTAATTGAGGATTAAACTATTTTCGATTGAATGGCTAAAGGCAAATCGTTGAGATATTGGAGGTGCGTACGAAGATGCGTGGTCAATGTCCTGAACGTGTGTCAGGTGTGGAAGAAAAAAAGCAAAGAGAGAGGGGCAAAAAAAAAAAAAAAAAAAAAAGAGGATGAAGTGGGAGGATCCTTCCTAATTCAGTTCCGTCCATGCAAGGGAATTTCTGTCTAAGACAGTATTTCCTCCTCGGACCACAACAGTACATGAGACTATTGCTGTAGTATCGATTCGTACTGACATTTAAAAAAAAATCTAAATCTCTTCTTCCTTCCTATTGTCGACCATGACCTCGACCGCTGAGTAATTGCCGAGTTCCTCATGCTCGCCCGGTCGATATCGTATGAATTAGACTCGTATGTCCCTCCAGACCGCTCATCACTGGAGAAAGAATCCGCCGCTCCAGATCCTCATCGATGATAGTTCGCTACGACCTCGTTCTCCACCTCCTCATTCACGATAGTCCCTGTATGAAGAGACTTCTCCGCTATCTTGCGCACGAACTGGTCCAATTCCGCAGAATATTTGCATGTATATAAAACGAACAGAAAGGGGAGACAAGCTGCGGACAGAATAGTAGGGACACACGATACCCAGTGGATGCCGAGGTTACGATACATCTACGTTGTGAACAAGGCGAATCCCGTGCCGAAAGAGGACGGAATTCTCGAGTTCGCAGCCAATACGCTTGCAGCATAGATCATACAAGCATCGGTTACGTACACCTATGCCAAGGAAAACAAGCACCATGCCGAATCCGAACGGCGCAGACGCATTAACCCTGACGATCCAGTGCAAGAATTGCATGATATCCTGTTGATGTGGATTGTGGTGATAATTAGGATATCCAGACCTTATCAATTAAGATGTTGTACATCAGGTGGGGCTAGTCAGGGGTGAGTTGACGTACTCTTGACGTTTCTTGGTGATCTCTCGAGTTTATTTCTGGGCTTTGTGGAAGCAACTGGAACTGACTATCTTTTAGAGATTTACATCGAGTTTCCTACAAGCAGGAGTCTCCACTCATCATGACTGGCAGTGATGAACACATGGCCGCATATAACAGTAACATGTGGTCTCACGTGGACTGCCAGCCAACTGGAAATTTGAGACTCCTTAAAAATCGGCTTTGCCTCTTCTCAGTACAGTTGGGTATCCTCTATCCAGGCACTGAATATAGCGTACCGAGTCATCAATCATCATATGAGACGCGTAATATGATGGCAACAAGTGGAAAGCGTTGGTCTACCCCTCTATTCATCCCCATCTGGGTGTCCATCTTCGTAATCTAGGAAGCTGGGCATAGCCTGGATCACTGACTGAATCTCCTTAGATCGTTTTGAGATATTCTACGGGCTTTAAATCAATATGCCATTATTCTTCATCTTATGTCACCATTACCAGGCGATGTATTCATGGCCATAAAAGCGTGTTATGTCCCATCTACGCTTACTTCTCATCCCCTACCTTGATGTCGATCGGAATAAGGTACTAGACCAAAGGTGTGGCATCGAACCTGATGCAGCTGAAATATAACCTAAGCCTGACAATGTCTAGAGGTTAACTGACTTGAAACTTGCAGTATGTGGAGTTGACCCATGCCTCAGAAAAGGAAAGCTACTCCAGATATTCCGACTGCGAACAATCAGACAGGTATGAGAATGACCCAGGCCCAGATCAAAGCTATGTTCTCCAGGGTGCGTAGTCGCCTGTGCAATCCTCGACGCTCGTTGACACTTTAGGTTCTACCTCACAGAGTGAGAGTGGTGAGAATAATACAGAATCTGATAAGGATGACAATGCGAGTCGGAAGCCTGCAATTCAGGGCCCCAAAAAGGCCTTCACAGAGGTGCCCATGAAACGAGTCAAAGTTTCAAGATGTTGGCTACCCGGCGTCTGGCGAATGATCGATTTGCTTTCGGCTGTTTGCGAGTTCTGATCTCTGGTAGGTCAACATCCCATGCTAACCGGATGTGCTAAACTCCCCCGGATTGGAAGCTTGATGTTGATTTGACAAAGGCAAAATATGATGAAATCGCACATAATATTGGCCTCTGGTCAAGAGGATCAAGACATTGACCTCGCTGCAACAACCGATGCTGGGTTGCTGGCGGGCATCGTTCGAAGAGCACTGAACGGCATACAAGATGCACTATACTCATCTGTGCCGATGCCCACTTGTCTTGCGCTGGTATAATAATTCCTTTCGGGCTTTGGCTTGCAATCACAGAAGCAGCTTACCTACCTTCCCAAGTATTTAAGGCGAGTCGCAGCACTTTTTCGCGGAACGCTGGAGTTCATACCGAAAGATCCAGCATCAGATCCAGGAGCGTCAGCCCGAACAGTGGTTCGGTACGTTCTGGATGGATACATCATAATTGTATGCGTCAATATTCCATCATCCTGTGACAGCGACGGATACAAAATGGAAGGAAAGATTGGTCAGTCCAGGCTATTACGGAGTCGATTTATATAAAACCCCTCTGTTCTTCTTTCCGTCCATTTTACCCGTCCACACCATATAGTCTTAACTCTACTGTCTTCCAAAAGTGTGTTATCACTGCAACTCAAACGCTAGGTATTATCAGCCAATCCATGGTATCCTAGGATACGGCCCCTACTTCCGTATCTTCAAATTCACAAATGATGCTAAACAACCTAAATTCTGCTTTGGCCGATTCCCATGACGAGGCACAGTACTCCGCTCGCATATCTTTATTCCTAGCGAGGATATAGGAATCCCTGGAAACTTGCAAAAATATGCATCGTGCCTGCGGTACTGTTTACAGCCCCTTTATGTATTCCTATCAGGCTGCCGTTGTTGCATGTAACAACTGATATTATGCAAAAGCCGCGAGAGCTAAGTTGGACTACAGCCTACAGTGGGAAGCAGCTTCCGCCTCGACCGAGCGACCCATCGACTCGAGTTGCACCTCTCTTACGATAAGTCGTTCCAGAATTCGATCAGGGGGTATAAGAGAATTTGATGAAAAGGTCAGTGTGCATGGTATATGAAGCTCATGCCCATGTTAGCTGCTGTCGGTAGAATTGACGCATTGCCATTGGCGAAATTGGGCCCGGTGTCGACCACTCAAGTTTGGCGAGATTTCTACAGGTGTAGAAGGTTCCGACTAAATTAAAATGGTTGTTAAAGTCCTTGGTAGCAAATATAACTTTGATACAATGGGCAGAATGATGAAAGTTTTGTTATTTAGAATGGACTTTAATTAATTTATTGGATGACACGAATCGAATCTTATTGAACTTGTATTTGACAAGGCAAAAGGTAAACTATCAAAGGTGGTTGATCTCTCATAAGACAATGGAAGCGGTCATCTTACACATGTACTGTCAAATAAAGGGGAAAAGATGAGAACAAGATGAAGGAAAAAAAGAAGAGAGGTGGAAAAAGAGTATAAAAGAGATAGCCACACCCTGTTTCCAGGAGGATACTGAATGGCGCTGCTACTATGACATGCTGTTGACGCGCCACAGTTCTTAGAAGCTGCTTATCAATTGTTGATTACAAAGTTTTGTCTCCCGGATCATATAAATCCCCCATATCTTCAACTTTTTGCCAGGTGAATATTCGACCAGAGGCACTGAAACAAATCAAAGGGACTAAATATTACACAAAAGAAGAACTTTATCCATGTTCGCAATTCATCCCTAATTAGTCTTCCCCTCAGGAATAGGCATGCAGCATCCCCAACAACCCTACAAAAGTTACTACCATCCCTCCATCATCTCCAAGGATATTCATTCACTTACCGGCTGGCCCGAGGCAATCTATACCACTCGTCAATACAACATCTAATGAAGCACTAGCTAGAGAACTTACCTGTCCAGAAGAACACTCCGGTTTCTCTTCTCTGCACATGTCAATGCAGATGTCCTGGCTCTGGACGGTAATCGCCAGGAAAAGCACGGAGAAGATAAGTACTCGGAGCATGGTGACAACTTGAGGATTTGATTGAATTGACTGGATTGACTGAATCGATTGATTTGATTTCTGAGAGATCAAACTGGGAGGGGAAGTCCATTTATACGACTGTAGGTACATACCTGGACCGGATATCATCGGGAGGGGAACGTCCATTCCATCCCATCCCTGGCAGGGATCAAAATGTAAGGTCTTGCTTGGCTGCGTTCATGGTTTCATCATTATATAACAGTATGCATATGGTGTGATAATGCTGGTATGGGCGGGTTGAACCCTAATCCATCAGGTGATTGTTTCCTGGGATTGTTATCCGCCTACATTGCTATTTGGAGTTCGTGGGAGTGAAATACTGGAAATGGATCCATTCATTTCTGTACAAAGTACAGAGAGTACAGAGAATGGATACTTGCTTGTCTGTGGCATGCGTTGGATGGAGTTCGAGCTATTATTGGTGCAGAGAATGACCCTTGCATACCGGTCGTGCCCCTGGAGTCTGGAACATCTTCGACCGCTTGGAATGTTGTGTTGAGCCCAATCAGGGTTATATTTATTTCCTTTCCCACCCCTCCCCTCCTGCACTGGCCTCGTCAGTGCTGCACTATTAATAATAGGAGACTGGGAATAGAATACAACTGCGCGGTTTTCTAACCGCAATGCAACAATGTCAAGGTTATTGCGACGCTCGAGCCATTCCCACATATTGTCTGATGTTTTCCTGCGAGTCCACAGACTGAGACAAGAAATGCAAAAAGTCCATGTATCTGATCCTACAGATCCCGAAGTTAGAGGACGCAACATCGGTGAATATGAACATGCTGGATATAATTAAATACAGAGGACTATATATATTGATATGTACAACGCCAAACTCCACAATGCAATCAACTCGTTACACATACTCCGTCGACTGCCTTCGAATATCCCAGAACACCACTATAGTCTCTCCCGTATCCGCTCCGTCCAAGTCTTCGGCCTTGCTGTCTCCCATGAAAAGTTCTGCAGACGTCCGGTATCCAGGTCCGCCTGGAGGAGATGCACAAACGAAGTGCGGAATACGATCTTGTGACCGAGATAGAGGAGCGCGAACAGAATAGGACAGATATAGGCCACCCAGAAATCAGAGACGTTGAATTTGGGGATCCACGCAGTGAAGCCCTGCGTCAGGATAATCAGGGTGTTGAAGAACAGTCCGTAATATGCCAGCCACGGCTGCCAGATCGCCTTGTAAGGTAAGGTATCTCGGGAGAGATCGCGCGCTTTGAGCGCACGCATGAATGCGATGTGACTCAGGTTGATGGAGCACCAGCAGATAAACCCGGCCACACCGGAGATATTGACCAGCCAGTTGAACACGGTGCCTCCAGATTTGGAGACGTTCATGAACGCCAAAAGGCCGAAGAGTGCAGTAAACGAGACACTAACGTACGGAACACCCCTCTGTGTCACCCAGCCGAAGAACTTGGGGGCGAAGCCCTCGTGAACAAGACCCAGAAGCACACGGCTGCCGCTGTAGACATTGGAATTCGCTGCAGACAGAACCACTGTGAGAAGCACGGCATTAATTATGTGTGGTAAGACTCGCACTCCAGCCAACTTGGCGGCGATCACCATGGGGGACGCAGATGCGTCGTTGTTGTCGGTGACAAGATTCTTATTGTCATAAGGGACGAGCAGGCCGATGAAGAAGATGGTGAGCACGAAGAAGACCAGAATCCGGATAAATGTCTTGCGGATGGCAGATGGGACGGTTACTTGGGGGTTTTCGGTCTCGCCGGCTGCAACACCAACCAGTTCCGTACCTTGATGGAGAAACCGGCCTGGATCAAGACAGCCCAGAAGCCCACAAATTTGGCCGTGGCAGCATCGTTCTCGATAAGATACGGAGCAAATGCACCGGGATGATGCCAGTATTTGAATCCTAAATATCCCTGGTCTCCCACACCCGCATCGATGCAGATGGCAAAGATCATGAACCCCAGGACAGTAATCACCTTAACCAGGGAAAACCAAAATTCGATCTCTCCATAAAATCCGACAGGGAGGAAATTTATCGCCGTGATTACAACCCAGAAAACTGCAATGAATATCGCAATAGACAAGTCTTTATCCCAATATTGAATGATCAGTCCGGTCGCCGTCAATTCCACAGCGTATGTCGATGCCCAATTAAACCAGTATATCCATCCCATCGCGAATCCCAAACTTGGGTCTACCAATCGTGCCGCATATGTCGTGAAGGAACCGGTGATGGGGATGTACGTTGCGACTTCACCCAGCGAGGTCATAACGGAAAACACGATTGATCCAACAAAGATGTAGGCGAGGAGAGCCCCCGCCGGTCCCGAGTGCGCGATAGCCGTTCCACTACTAATGAAGAGACCGGTTCCGATTGTTCCACCTGGTTTTGTCAGCACAGGTTTTGCAGTCTCCAGACGATGTGCTTACCGATCGCGATCATCTGCAGATGTCTGCTTTTCAGCTTCCGCTGCAGTTCTGGCTCGGGGGTGTCCCCTCCCACTCCATCCTTCTCGACATCGTGGTCATTGTTGTTTCCTGACTTGTCCTTTTTGCCGTGACCTTTAAACCCGAACTTTCCCTTTCCTGTTTTGGGGGCATCGATAGGAGCGACTTCGGTGACCTGCGGCGCAGAGGTGACCTCGTCAGGACCCATTCTGGCCAGAGGCTATCTTGGGTAGACGGGTATAAAGATTGGGGGAGTTGTTGTCAAGGAGAGGGGTTGACGAAGTTGCAGGATTGAAGGCTTTGGAGTGCTGAGTCACATTTTTTGTTAATTTTTTTTTTTTCCTTCTTTTTTTTGCCTAGCATGGCCCGATATGAACCGTGGTGGCGATAACCCACCTGGAACCAAACTATTAGGTAAAGGAAACCGTCCGTCCGAAGGGGACACGATGTTGCATCGCAAGTTCGATAGAACAGACGGCGGACCTGAGATCCCGGTCAGTGGAAATGCAATGTCTTTGGGTCAGACCTGTTTCTGCTCTTCCTACCCCACAGTTGTAATCCGGAGTGCACGACATGCTCTCCTTTTGAATGGCCATTGTGAGTCCTGAATGCGGCCGAAATGGGAATTTACTTTTCAAGAGAGTATGGGTCGGGACTGCACCAAGCCTTGCCAAGACTCGGATTTTGCAGGCGCCGCCGAAAGTGGCAATTCTAGACTGCTGAAAACTGCCCATTTAGGTAGTTAGGGCTTAGGGCTGGCTGCTCGGCTGGTTCCCTGAACTAGCCGTATTGGGATCTGACAGCTGTCACGTGGCATACCCTCAAATAGAGTCATCAAGTGGAAACCATGGGATATAAATGTGCATTTACTAATTTCTAGAGCTAAGACATTACAAAATACCCTCAAAGATATACTTAGTATTTAAAATAATGCTCCCAGTTGGTTATGCACGGATCGACAGGAAGCCCGTCGTACAAAGTAGCTTACTGCCCTTTCAATGCTCCCACAAACGCGTTTATAACTGAAGGTACGTAATTCCTCCGTTCCGCCTTAGATTCTAAGGGCATCTGAGTTGCACGAAGATTATTCAGAATTATGAATGTCTCTATGCTCAGCCCAAGTCCTATGAGTTTCCCCATTCATCTGACTGTTTATATGTTTCTGTTCTAGTGGACCAAGTGTACTGTTGTATTTTTGGTCAAGTGGCTTAGATTTATATATTTTAGCTCCGTGCAAATATCACCCTTATTCATGGTGCAACTATATAATTCACCGCTCGCTATGATTTCTGGTTGTATTCCAACAACTTCTTACTTTATTTGTCGAGTCCTGCTGGTCAACCAGTCCCAGGCACAAGGTCAATGATAAATGGCTGAACTCTAAACTCGACAGACCAGGTTCTATGCGGATTTCATTCCGCGGAATCACCTTCACATTGGCCCTGGGGCTCTGTATCACGTCTACCCCTCTTTTGAATGCTTTCCTCCTCGTACTTTTAGCACGTATCTTACTGCTTTTCTCCTCTTCGTATCTCCTACTTTTAAGCTTTCCTTAACACTTGTCAAATCAGTATCCTTCTCTCTTCTTCTCTCTTCCTTCAACTATACTGTCACATGCAAAGTCATTTGCTTGTCTAAACAAGGTATAGCTGATGTGACAAGAGTGGACATGGTATGACGGTGGCCCTTCTCCTCTTTTTGAACAACAGACACGGAAGTCGATCTTTCGATCAGAATACCTATAGGACACCGTCGATAGAAGAAATCATTCATCCTTAGCCTTGCTGATACCGCCATCATGCGGCCGGCGGACACATATGATTATATCATTTGCGGGTGAGTGTATTTAGAAGGACTGGACTGGCGTCGTGACTAATTCATCTAGGGGAGGCACCTCCGGTTGCGTTGTCGCTGGTCGGTTAGCTGAAAATCCCAATGTGAAAATTCTGGTCATCGAAGCAGGACAGCACAATAAGGATCTAGAGAATGTACATATGGCTGGAGGGTTCGTCAAAGGGGCATTATAACTATCCAACCTGCTAATAGACACAGGTGGGCGAATAACTTCGACTCCGAGACTGATTGGAACATCGTCACACCTCCTATGGAAGGGATCAACAATCGACAGGTCAAACTCAGTCGTGGACGTTTCCTCGGTGGCAGCTCGGGATGCAACGGGACGCTGTGTGTGCGTGGCAGTCCACAGGATTATGACGATTGGGATCTGGAAGGATGGAGCGGAGAGGAGTTCTTCGCTGCCATGAGAAAGGTTCTATTATTCTGTTTCCTTCTCGGCTTTCATGCTTATACCGACTGAGAGCAGGCAGAAACCTTCCACCCCAAGGATTGGTTCCAAGCTGATCCGAAGAGCCATGGATATTCGGGTCCGTTGCACACCGAGCCGCATGACTTGGCTCCTATTAGCAAATTGATCATGGATTCTTTTGTTTCGCAGGGACTGCCTCTTCACCATGATATGTTCAGCACCGGGGACATTCCCCATGGATGCGGCCATGCACCTCGGACGGTCTACAAAGGAATTCGTTCTACGGCGGCTGATTTCATCACGAAAGAATACCACCGCGCGAATGTCTCAATCCAGACTAATATGACCATCGACCGCGTCATCTTAGAAAAAGGACCAGAGAATACTCGGGCGACAGGTGTTGTAGGTATTCTGGCTGACGGGTCATCAAAGTCCTTCTACGCTACGAAGGAAGTCATTGTGTCTGGAGGAGCCTACTGCAGCCCAGCCATCCTCATGCGATCTGGCATAGGAGCCTTCCAAGAGCTTCAAGAGGCTGGGATTTCATGTGTCATCGACTTGCCTGGTGTGGGCAAGAATCTCATGGACCATGTGGTAAGATTTGTCCCGCTAAGAACCAAACCATGTCTCACTGGATATAGATTGTATTCATGTTCTACGAAACCGACAAAAAGGGCCTAACAAACGACCACCACGTCTACCACGATAACAATTTCGAGAAGACCTACGCGGAATGGAAGACGCATAAGACTGGATTCCTCTCGACATTCCCCTTTGGGCCCTTTGCATTTGCACGTCTGGATGAACGTCTTAAAGATGAGCCACTGTGGAACAGGGCGCCCCGAGAACCAGGTCGAGACCCTATGGGACTCACGACCAAACAGCCCCATATCGAGTTCTTCACCACGGAATGCTATGGCGGACCGAAGCAGTTCAGCCAATTCCCAGTCCATCATCAACATGCATTTTCGATGATTGCCGAACTCTTTGCTCCCCAGTCTCGGGGTACTGTGACATTGCAGTCGAAGAACCCCATGGATAACCCGGTTGTAGACTGCAATTATCTGGCGGATCCGCTGGATTTGCTGGTATTGGCTGAGGCTTGCCGATTTGGGAACGAGATCGTAATGCAGGGCGCTGGAACGAAGGATATTGTGGCGGGGTCCTGGCCACCAAATCTTTCCCATCATCTGTACAAGACTCGTGAGGAGTGGATTCCGTATGTCAAGGAGCAGGCTACAACATGTAAGTTTCTGTGCTGTTGGGAATTTGGATGGTACTGATTAACTAGGTTACCACGCCGCTGGAACATGCGCCATGGGGAAGGATGACAACCCAATGGCTGTACTAGATAATAAGCTCCGTGTTAAAGGGGTGGATGGACTGCGGGTGGCAGACACGAGTGTGATGCCGGTCCTTTGCGGCGGGCATTCTCAGATGGCGGCTTACGGGATTGGTGAACGCTGTGCCGATTTCATCAAACAGGGATTGAGTTATTTGCCAGTGGAGAGACAATAATTGGCCATGCTTGGAATTCCGATGCTAGTAAGATGAGAAAGCTTGTGAACGATCCATATCTGTATTATTCAACAATAGGAACATCATCTCCTCGTCAGATCTAAGACTCTTTGTAACACGGCGATCACTAGTCAGTTCTTGACATTACTATTATTTTTAAGGATATACATCATCCCATTGGCTTTGAGAACGAGGAAATGCATGATGAAATCACCTAACGATGCTATTCTCTACCTAATGGTTAGGTGGCATTGATCCTTACTACCTGTCCTTGATATCACTGCACTCTATGCCTTCCCACCTGTCAACCAAGGGTCCTGTAAGAGTTCCTTTGCCGTTTCTCTCACCTCGGGCATCCAGGTCAGAGCTCTTCAAATGCGTCGAAGAAAGCCCGACTTATTCTGCATTCGAATCTTGAGCACTTCCATGATCCGCGAGTCCGGGATCGGCACAAGACCCAGCCAATTCACTGTCCAACAAGATTAATAATCTAATTGGAAAAAAAATAGACTAGACTAAATAATCTACGCAGATAGTGTATTCTACTTGGTCAGGGTAGTCAACGTACCTTGTGCGCCCCAAAGGTCAGCTGTTCTCTTCGGATTCCTGGCCAGAAATTCAGGCGTCGGGGGCCCCAACGCGGCAATAAGTTGTGCCAGGTGAGCAGCATCATATAGATTGTCATCCTGTCGCGTGTCCTGAAGAGTCTCTTCGGCTCAAGAAGTTCCCAGGCTTTCCTTCAGAGTATTATCAGCATCCAAATAACAAGTGCCGGTTCAGGACCTACCGTCAAGCCAATACTCCAGATATCGACCGGATAGCCCCATCCTATGTAAAGCACGTTTCGGGGGCTCGGTACTCCAAAGGCATTATGTCACCACTGTGTGGCCTCGGGACAATCCTGCCTCGCCGAATCAGATAATAACATTCGGCCTTCCTTGGGGCGTATCAAGCGTGAGAGATAAATCGCCGGAGTGGACAATACTACTTTACGAGGCACTGGGGATGTAAACTCCTTTTCTTCAAGCTTTTGCATAAGATTGTTATCATAAATACCCAGAGGCATATCACCCAGGTGTGCATCTAAATGAATCAGCGAAAAAAAAAAAAAAAAAAAAAAAAAAAAAAAAAAAAAAAAAAAAAAAAAGGCAAAAATAGAACAAGTAAAAAACAATAGGCACAATACATACCGGTATGAACAACCTCTCCATGACTATGCAGGAAGTCCAAAGCTTCAAGAAGGTCAGTATTAGAATACCGAACCAAATCCTCATTGAACCCATCTGGTTGCATATCAGCATCATTTGCGCAGCCTCAAAGACAAGGATAATATGCTAGCCATGTTCGCCGACTTATTCAAAGGAGTCCAGTATTCTCCGGATATTACCTCAGGGTCGATGTGAATTATTCGTCATACGGCGGCTGATATGATCATAGAAAAGGAGTTCACGGGGTACGAATGAAGTACTTCCATATACCTTGAGGGCGACATACTGACAGTCTCTGTATAGGTTAATTCAATATGGTACCGGAAAAGTTATATGTATACTTCAGATGTCGAGCGAGCCAGTTAGTTGAAGTGCCAAAACTAAGTTTTGTCACTACTTGGTAGCGTTCCTGGAAATCTTCCCCAGTCGAACAGGATAGAATCGATCAGCTCGGTAGTCAAGGAATTCCTCCTCTTCGACTAGTTGAATATCCTCGGTGGTTTTAAATCCACTTGTCGGGAATAATCGTTTTTCTTCTAGAGATTGTTGTATTGATCTTCCACCTGGCGATCCGGCCGAGAATGGTTTTACGGGGGTGATAGCCAGAGTAAAAGCAGCTTGACATTTCGCCCTGCAAATAGTGCTTGGTCGCAGGTGAGTTGATAAAGTTCGTCCGAGAGGGGATATAATTGTTGAGTAATGAACTAGATGGATGTGCTGTCTTTAAACACGAAAATGGGAGTTGTCACGCGCTGTGGCTGGGGAAAATGCGCCAATCCTTCCACTAGACATACTTCCTATCACCGGTCACGGCTACAGATCTGAGCTATCAATTTTAATTTAAGCTCTATCATTAGAGTAAGGTGTCAAGCTAGGATACTCCGTAATTTACAGGATATTCATCTCGATTAATTATTTTCGTTCTATAACAGTGTGATAATATTTATCTTCGCGGAGGACTATCAATAGATATAGACAAACTCGTCATTTTCCCGATCTGTCAGATCATTATACGCATTCCTTCCCAACTGTGCCTCTGTACCTTCATCTGCGGCATCTTCCTCTGTGACCTCAAACCCTGTATGCATGGACCGGTCCACGATTTTTGCCGGCTTGCCATTACGAACTCTCCGACGCTCTTGCATTCGATTCAACATAAACAGATTAGCCCATTGAATCAGAATCACGGCAACCATAGCCACAAACATCCCGAGGCAAGCCCGCAGGCCCGGGAGATAAGCTGGCGCGTCACGATCGTTGAACAGAAGTGGGCCCACGATATTCCCTACGCTAGCAGCAGCATTGTAGCAAGAGAGAACGATGGATTTTTTCGTCGATCCGGCCGTGTTTCCAACGATCCACGTCACGATGAGTGGGTTGCCTCCGAAGAGAAAGGAAAGAAGATAATACCCCGCCATTAAAGCCCCCTGTGCGTTTGGACCGCGCGGAACGCTATAGAGAATGGCGAGTCCGGCGACCACAGGGAGCATGAAGGCCGCTAGAATGGCTCCTTTGAGGGTGACTTTTTGGGTGAGCCAGCTTGCTAGGAGAATGATAATGAATTGCAGTGCGCCGAATGGCATGTTGAGCAGAGTCGTTCTGAATTTGTCGAATCCCAGGCCTGACAGAATTAAAGGACCAAAGACGTTGGTGACAGACGCACCGATATTCAGAAGGAAGGTCACCGCGATCCAAAGGTACGTTTTTGGGTCCAAACCGGTTTCCACCACTTGATACATCTTGAACTCCCGGCTTCCGCTACCTGTCTGGTTGGCTCGGAGACGTTCCATGGCTTGTAGTTTTTCTTGGTCGTTGAGGAACCGCGCCGATGGGACGTCGTTGTCTAATTTCCAGTAGATGAAAGGAGCGCTACAGACAGTGATAAGACCGCAGACCAGAAATAGTCTTCTCACGTTAGCAGTTGTAGACAGACAATAGTGGGTAGTAGGGTGTCCTACATCTGCCATTCCTTCAGAAGACCTGTTTCAATATGACCCAATCCATAGCTGAGCGCCGCTGCGATAATAGTGGCGATACCATTGGTGCTATACCAAGCGGCCACACGCAATGGCTGTTCTGCACGACGATACCACTGACTGGTGATCACACTAAACAGCGGGAGACATCCAGCCTCAAAGAGCCCGAGCAAGAATCGAGTCGCCAGCAGAGCACCAAAACTATGGCACCCAGCCATGGCTGCCTGGGCAACACCCCACCCGGTCATCAGCGAAGGCATGAGTATGCGGTGAGGTACTTTCACAATCAGATATGAGGAAAAAGGCTGCCAGGCTAGCTGGGCGATGGGGGAAATGGAACCGAGCAACGAGTATTGACTCCCTGTTAGATGTACATCTTCCTTGAGACCGTATGTGGCGCCATAACCTAAAAGAGACTTGTCCAAGATTTGTAAAAGATATGTCCAGCATAAAATCACCAGTATTGTTTTGTCAATCTTGTGTCGGATACGTTTGCTATCTTCTTCGGTTAAGGATACACGTATCGCGTGCATCTGGTTGATGGCCGCAGCTTTTATTGCAGAATCCTCATTGTGGACAATTTGCGGCTTGTTCGTCTCCATGGTGGATATTGTAATGGTTTGGTTAGCTGTGTGTTGATAAATCCCTGAAGTCCACCTCCTGGACGGGTGCTTGCCCTATATCACTGCGAGCGTTAGAACCCCCACGTACTTTGGGGTCTCTTGAAGCTGGCGCTTGGATGAATTAGCTCCAGTATTATCGGATAGATCTCCATATTACAGTAAATGACCCGGTCCCCGCATATTGTGTTTGCCCCACAGGGTCACCCCCACGCGTGGGGGAGATTGCGGGATATAGCTATGTTAGGGCCCTAGCCTGGGGCCCCAGTACCTCCAGCGAGTTGGTGCGTCACGTGAACAGTCCGCAGATGCTGATCCACGGCGATATCCTCTCGCATTCCACTCAATGGGAACACATACTATTGGGTGAGCGGCCAAAAAGATAGTCCATAGGTATTTGGACATCACGTGAAATAATTGAGTTATGACGTGTTGATTCTGAAGAGGGGTCAACACAACACACATCGATAATCATGAATACATGAGAATATTCAAGCTCTCATAGAATTACACATATAATTTTGACAGAAACCATGAGTGACAGAGGAAGCATCCAAAAAAGGGCCGAACCTGGAGTTCTTGTCTGGAGGATTATCGGGCTGCTGACCTGGAGACCAAAGATATCAAAAAATGGTCGGACTTTAGGTTTTTGTAGAACTAACAATTAAACCATAACTAGATTCATTGAAAATTATGGCACTTGGCACTACTACTACTACTTAAAAAGATTTAAGCTTAAGATTGGAAGGTAATTGCATGATATAAACAGTCCAATCATAAGAGACATCATGTTAAGAAGTGCCGACGTGTGCTTTATCATATGCCCATCCATCATTAACAATGCTAAACTAGTGGTTTCCAAAGACGGAAGGAAGTTGCTGCAACTTTATTAAGAATCCTTTCTGTGGTTCTCCCTTCCAATCCTTTTATCTTAGCTTAATAGCACTTAAAACTAAACGGTAGGTTGCGTTTGTTTATCACCACCAATTTAAGCCATAGCAGTGGAATGTTTGAAGAAAATAATAGAGAGTTACACATATAATTTAACCCAAGAATTATTCTTTCTATTGTACTCATTGGTGATAATAACCTTTTTTTTTTTTTTTTTTTCTTTTTTTCAATCTCCTTTCAAAGAATTTTGCACTGAGTGGTAATATGCCCCTAACGAGTCTCGGCCTGGACATAAAGCATATATTATTGCTAACTGTTACCTTATATTACAAACCGCGGACATCTCCCTAGAACTCTAACATTTACGAAGCAGTCGAGATATCCCGCATTACAAGTCTCCCACAGCTCATGAATATGGAGTGATGTCTAACTCAGGCATGGAAAGATCACTGAAGGAGCCAATGGGAGCTACCTTCTTGTAGAGGGCGGCGCACAATGACACTACAGTTATTATATAGAGTTTTTATAAGCTCTACAACTTATGCACAGTTTGCTATGATTCCCCAGATAGTAGTATAGAAATCGAACCGTTGAAGATAATAGCCATTATAGATCTGGAGTGGATCCCATCAATTGCATCAGATACAGCAAAGGAAAATAATGTAACTAACCTTCTAGCTGCACTCCTAATAGCGCATAGAAAATAAGATTCAACTGGGATAGCACTGGAATGCCTTGCTACACTTAGAGCTTTGTGTTGATATCTGTGTATGGCTACAATTATGTTTGAATTTCTACTGGCCCTCCCTGAAACTATTTTTTAAAAAAAAAAAAAATAATCCAGAAGAAGCTGCCCATATTACCACAGCATCATTGAGTTATCTATTGGCCTTTCTTGGTTTGTTCGTGCTATAACTACTTACTTCCTATCCAAGATGCCGTCAGAGCATAATTAAGTAACCATTTAGACAATTAAGGCAATCTGCTTAAGGGAAGACTATTAGTATTAGTAAATATTCGCTTATACAGTGTCGTGTCTCTGTCTAGTAATCCAATCATCTTTATTATCGAATATACGAGGTAGCTGCGACGAGAACATCAAAGTTGAAGGAATCGGGGTGTAGGGAATACGTGGTTAATATCTCAGTACATGGCTACCCATTTCAGACGGTATGTGCGGTGGAGCCGTAAGATACAGAATAGTTTCATTAATTACATTCATCAGTGGTGTTATAAATAGCTGAATTTTTCTTGTGGCGCACAATGTACTTTTGCATCCCCAGCAATACTAATTAATGTATATATCAAAGTTTGTAGAAGGAATAGTATGCGGCTAGTGTATTCTTGTAGAGTTTTCATCCCCAAAAGCCTCAACCTGTTTACAACAGTCGGGGCAATATACTGCTCAATCCATGTGTTGTCTCCTTTCAGATGCTATCCCTACCACAGAATTCATAACAAACGTTAAATATCCGGTTCTTCGCCCGTCATCCCCAAACTGCGAGCTCTCAAATTCCATGCTTAATTGTCTGCATATTTTCCAGGAGATACCTGGATCGCATCCAGGTAACCGAGCTGACGCAACCGGTAAACGGGTGCCGCATGAAAGCGAGTGCCGCATATCTGTATTCCATATAAAATGGCACTCTTTGGGGCCTTAATATCTCAACCACCAGTAGATATAGAAACATCTTGATAAAATAATAACATATATATGGATTCTAAAGGGCACCGTTATATTTTCATGTTTTTAAATAGTTTTCTTAGCTTTAAATACTAGGACAACTGTAATTTGTCTTATCTGGAGAAATATCCATTAGAGAAATCTCTCTGCTCAATATATATAAATATAGTATTATATTATACCGTGTATTAAATTTTATGCCCTCTAGATGCTTCACCGTTGAGATAACGGAGTCTCCAAAGGTGCCATTTTATATGGAATACAGAGGTGCGACGCTTTCATGCGGCGGCGCTTTCTTACCGGTTATATTATTAGTGGAGTATTATACACAAAGCATTCCAACACGCTAGTAACAGAACATATGACTTGCCTCTAAGCTTTCAGGCCACATTTTGTTCTTTTTTTTTTTTTTTGGTGGGGCGGTGCTGATTTCTTTCTGCCAGCAAGTGCCGCCGCCGATCAGGGTCTCCGACGGCTCATCTGACTAAGGATAACTTCGACGAACGCATAAGCATCAACCATAACCATCCCCATTATCATCATGACTGGAGAGAAATCAGAGAATCCATTTAAGAACCTGGGTCATTACTCCGACAGTGAGCACACAAATCTGTCGGACAGACCTGTCACACCAAATACCATTGGCTCAGCCAGCACCGCAGAGCCCCCACCATATACAGAAGATGGGATCAGGACACAAGAATCGAATGCCGTCCCAGATCCAGCACCAAGCCAACGAAACAAGCCAATCGCCATCCCCGCGATTGAACCTTCATTTGACTCTCCCTTCATTCGCGCCTATGCCCCCATCTTAACGGATTACAATCTACCTCGAGAATCCTTTTTCGCCTTTCTTGACCAGTTAAACAAAGTTATCTCCAGTAGTCCACCGCTTCAGGTCCTTGATGCAACGGGCGGTATTCTCAAATCTGTTCCGCTACTATTTCCACTCCACTGGATTGGAGAAGCAGTGAGCGGGCTCGCGAATCTCGGGAGCCATGGTGTTTCGAAAAGCCGTACGGATTCTCACATCCGTCAAGCGAATAAAGACATCTTTGGGCCCCGCGGTTTGAAGGTCGAAATTGCGAAACTGGATGCCCTCGCGCATATGGCTAGCATTCCTATCCTTGATTCGCAAGGGAAGGTTAGCCGGAAGACTCCTCTCTTATTACGACTTTTAAACGGGTCAGACGCCACTGTGGATGAATCAGAGGATGTTGATATGCAGCAACGCCGAATCAAAATATTACAGCCGTGGATAGCTGAACTTGAGCTCGATATTCTTCCATGGACTTCCAAGTCCAAGTTGACTCGCTTCAATGCGGCGCTGAAGAAGCGAAATACACAGAATCAGCCAGATTCTGGTCATAATGGGAAGACCAGCTTGGATGATGAAGAGACGGGGCTCCGAAAATGCCTGTGGCTTATTATTAGGCCGGAGAATGCATAATTTTAGTATCAACTTATGACCGTATACCTCGACTAGACGTGCTTGTGCAGCGCAGGGGATATGTGTTATGTGTGGGGTTGGTAACGAGCTGAATGGTGCGCTACGGTGCAAAAGGAGTATCTATATAGGAAGGAAGATAGGGCCAAGTATATTGCAGAACTAATCGCTGGCCTTCAGGAGTTCAGGCCCACGGGTGCGAATATAAACACTTCGCACCTGACTAAGCTTCTTAGCTAAGGATCTGTCTATCGCGCTTCTGAGCGCTCCTAACAATATGCTACTCAAAAACAGACTTTCTTTATAAACCACCAGTCAGTCGAAGCCGGTTGTACTTTTAAATCTTGTTTCGTTTCTACTTCGTAGTATATCTATGGTTGGCATCACATACTGATATCCACTATAAAAGGAGCGGCAACTGGAGGCAGGAAAGTTGACAACACCTGTACTCAAATAGCCATAGTTTTACATGGTAATACGGTTTTCTAGAAACCTTAGGCAGAACGTATTTTCCATACATTGTCAATCAAACAGTGTCCAAAGTATGGGTTCTGCTGTGTAGGCAGAATAAGAATGATTATTTGAGACAAGAATGGAAGTGAATCAAGATAAGCTTGTTTTAGCTCAAATTATTATATGTTATGGATCGATGTTTGCTGAATTTAAAATTTGCTATTAAGAATCTTATGATTAACTGTTCTAGATACTATTTTTATAAAATAAAGTAGTATAAGAAAATATATTTAGCAGTGTTTCTAGTCATGATATGTATAAAATATCTTCCTGTTTAATCTAGGTATTCACATATTGTAGGTCACGAGCGGAGGCTTACCGTTTACCAATATATGCATTTTATATCCAAATATTTATACCAGATAGTTATATTATTCTCTAGAATATATCAGTCTACGAACATACTATGGATGCCTTATGCAGTATACTACCTCATATACTCAGGATAGAATTGATAGACCTACGAGCACAATCCAGCAAGAAAAGTGTTCATTAACCAATTCACCTGATACCGTGGTTCAGAGGGCCCACTATCAGGCATGCCATGAAGGTGTAAATATAAAACAGACGCTATCCTGTACCATACAAAAGAGATATATCAAAGTAAAACGTCCTGTCCTGTCCTGTCCTGTCCCAGACTTCCCCCAACCATGCACTTCAGATACCGTAATTACACACCACGCTTGAATGATATACAATCGGAGGTCTTTCGTCTGCGTGCCCGTGAGGAAACAGCCGCGCCCCCGTTGCCGTACCGTATCCATAGGGGTTGATATCACGATGCTAATTCTCGTCCTTTCCGAGGTGTCTAATCATCGCAACAACAGCAGAGACATTCGGCACATCCTGTGCATGTCTCCTCGCAGAGGAAACAACAACAGGCCATCATCAAGCAGGACATCAGACAGCCACGTTCTTGCTTTGGAGGTTCTTGGGGTGGTGGCGCCTGCATTGGGTAGGGTTGCATAGGGGGCTGTTGAGGAGGGTAGCTAGGAGTTGTTAGTTTTTGAAGTCATAGAAAGAAAATCGAGACATCGGGGTCAAACATACTAGCCCTGAGGAGGTTGCTGGTACGGCTGTTGCTGGTAAGACATGTTGACGGTGGCTTGTGGGATGTATGGCCGTGAACAAAGGCTTGCGGACGGCAGACAAACAAAGGGACGGATCGGGATCAGGAATTATAAGGGGAAACGGAAAAAGGGCAAAGCCAGGCAGAAGAAATATTCCCTCGAAGAAGGGTTCAATTTCAGCCCTGCTTGTTGGACTCATCAACCGCTGGCTAGTTCTTTGCCCTCCTGCAGTGGGGCTCCACCTCCACCATAGCGATTGGATCTGGAGTTAGATTAATGGGTTGGACAGCCCCTTTCAGACCAACTTGTGTGAGGGGCGCTTGGCTACATGGATGTTTGTCCGTTCTAATGCAGCGGCTAGTGTGGCTCGTTGCCCTGTCGGGGGAAGCCCATATCCATACTATTGGCTGCTCGACAGGAGGGAATTGTGGCGCCTCCGGGAGTATGAACGGGAGTAGCAGACGGAGCGCCAAGAAAGAGGACAACTCATGGAACTTTCAAATTCATGGCATCGGTGAGGGTGTGGCTGTCGCCTGTGGCTCCATTCCGATGTCAGTCAGTCAGAAATGCAAAGTGTTCATCCTTACACTATTGACTTCTGGACCCACTCTGCCCCTTAAGGCTGGATCTCCACTCCGCCCGGCCAGTCAGTGACGTTGCAGTTATTGATAGCTCCACTCCCTGTGCCATGGTTGGCCGTCGATTGTTGTTGCCTAATGGAGTTTCATAATAAACGCCAGAAAGGGATTCGCCTTTATGTCATATGGTAGGATTTCTGTCTCACTTGGCCCCTTACAGGGTGACCACATCCATACCTACAGGCCAGGCTGCTCTTTCTCCGTAGTATTTACTGCTCTTAGTGCTGTGCTCCGTATCCAGAGTTGATAAACGAAGAGCCATTAACGCTTGTCCTGACACCATCTTCTCTGAACAGTTGGGTATTCCGATTCTATAAATAGGTAGAGCGCTTACGAAGATAACTACGGAGTACGGAGTACATCAGTGTAAATTACTCCGTCCGTACCCAGAGGACGCACCATCTTAACAGCACGATCCATGAACTGACTTGTCTTCTTTACGTAATATAACAGGCATTAAGTTAAGCTAGTTATTATTATGGCCTTGGACTGTCTATATACATCCATCGTGCGCAATTAATCCAGGCCTATGAGCAATAAGGTCGCTAAACATTCAAGTCTCAAATCCATTTCAAAACTTTCGCAACAGTCTATTGGCCAGCTATGATCGCCCTAGCTTTCTTTCCAGAATCCAAAGGGCTCAAATATTAGAATTGAATGGGTCCTGTGGAATTTCTAGGCGGTAGCATTCAAATTATTTGGGTCCGAATGAAAATACATTACAATGGCCGAATTCTAGACAGCTTGTGTTAAATAAGACCAGGCCAATTTGGAAGCTAAATTCCCTGGCGGTGTGTTTATCAGTTCATAAAGAGTTGTGCAGTAATGGTACGCAAGGGTCTCGGGAAGATCACCTTTATGCTTAATTTTAAAACCATATATGTTCCTCTACTCTTAGATACAATATTACACACGCGACATTTATACCATTCCGGTACTCCGTACAGTAAGCATATTTCTTGCCCGTCGATGACTCGGAGATTAATCGCAGACTCGCGGTTTAGAGAATTTGGAAGCTCTAGCAAATTTCCATACAGTAACATTAGCAATGGGATATGTGATCCGAATAAGTGGGATCCAGGATTTGGTGCTGGAAGTTAACACTAGCTTAAAGAAGCTTTGTAGCTGTCAGATATACGGCTAATCCCGAAGAGGAAATAGAGTACGATTGGTAAAAAGGTCTTATTTGACTGAATTGAGCTGGTTGGGCTCTTCTTGATTATGTTGATTATTCTGTTGTTTTGGTTGTGTGCTCCGCGGAGGTTTTACCCTATCTAGTCACATGATTCTGGTCCACCAAAGGCCATATTATTTGACAGTAGCACAACATCTTAGAACGTCTTCTTCAGAGCGCGAGTTATCCCATATGTTGACTAGTGTACAGATTAGTTAGCGCTAGAGCCATCTGATCCTGTTAGGGCTCTCAGTATATAGGAAGATTCTGCCTTGTTGTACTTGAATCCTAGTCGAACCTGGAATTGTTAATACTCTAGTGTATTAAGGTAGTCAAGCCAGGACTTTACTCTAGATAACAGGCGGCTTAGCGATGCATTGTCTTGTCTTATTTCCATTAACGTGTAAGCATAGAGTGCCGATTATTCGCAAGACAGTCAAGAAAGGTATCAATTTCAACATGTCGTTAACGTGATATGCATTATGATTTTCCTTACCTCTGAGTTCAAGATCTTCCCAAGCTGGAGAACGGGGAAAGTTAGAACAGATGCAGTCACGAGTAATACTGATTTATCATATTCTGTCAATAAGAAACTAATAAGAGACAGTGTCAACGCACTACATACAATTTATATCTTCGACTGTTTCAACAGCTTCTCCTGAGTTTGATAGATCTTCACGAGCTGCCGCACACACAAATCCAGCAACACATCCTCCGAACCACCCGGGATTCTTGCACCCGGAACATCACGAAGGATAGCTTCTACTAATTCTCCCTGTCCAGTGGCTGTGAATCCTGCGCCGCCGAACAGGAGCACAGCACATTGAGCCGTCTCGTTCAACACCATAGCCGCTTTCGCTTTGGCAAGGGCGGTAATCCCACCGAGCTGACGGTCCGCTTCATCCTTACTGAGGTGACAGAGCTGATATAGAAGTTGCTCTAAGAATGCCCACATGGTCTCCAGCTCGGCGCCCGCCTTGGCCAGTCGGTGGCGCACCACGGGCTGATCCATTAGCGTCTTCCCAAATGCCTCTCGCTTCATGCAGTATTGGAACGCACTGGACAGAGCAACGCGTGCCTGTCGCGTCACACCCACTGCAATGGTTAGACGTTCGTGGTTGAAATTCGTCATGATAATCCGCATGCCATCACCTTCCCGGCCGATGAGATTCTCTACAGGGACCTTCACTTCGTCTAGCTCTATATATGTGGTTCCGCCGGTATATTGGCCGGCGACTTTCAGTCGGCGCATGGTGACGCCTGGATAGCCCTTTAGTGGGACAATTATCACGGAGAGGCCGGCCGCTCCAGGGCCGCCGGTGCGTACAGCCATAGTAGTATAGTCAGACCAGATGCCGTTGGTGATCCTGTCTGTTGTCAGGTTGTGCAGGCTATATTTTTTTTTTTTTTAAAAAAAAAAAGGAAAAAGGAAGAAAGGCAGGTGGGGTGAATAAATATACCATTTTTTTGCACCATTAATAATATAATGTTTCCCATCTGGAGTTTTCATCGCGGTGGTCGTGATTCCCGCGACATCACTACCTGCTTCAGGCTCGGTGATGGCGATGCAGGATCTCTTTCGACCCGTCAATAGATCCGGTAGGAATCGCTCCTGCAGATCGCGACTGCCGAATTTAATGACGGGAGGGATTCCAAAGGCAAACCCGGCGTTGAGTGAGGCACCCGGACCGGCGAGACCCGACCTCCCCAGCTAGAGCGGTCAGACCGAGCCAGCCAATCTAGGGGGAATGGATAGATACTCACCTCGTCTGCGTAGATGCCCGTATATAGGTAATCCCAGTCTTCTACTTTAACGCCTATTGAAATTAGCCAGCAAATACTTCTAAATAACGCGGAATTTGCCAAAAAAAAAAAAGATCGCTGCACTGTACCTAAGATATCATATATACCCAGCCGTTTCAGCCAGTCCACAGGCAAGGGAGACGGGAGATTCGGCAGAAGCATATTATGCTGGCAGAAGGTCTGGAACACATATTCCGGTACTGTTCCCTCCCGTTCCCATTCCAACGCCCGTGAGAGGAGATTGTCCCACATGAACTTACGGCATCGTTTTTGAAACTCTCGATGGCTTTCGGTGTAGTAGGGGGATGGGAGTCCGCGCAGATAGGGAGGCTCCGAGAATGGAATCGGGTTTGGAGATACGGTGGCCATGGTATGATCAGTTAGAGGTGTAGCTGCACAAGTCCAAAGCTCTCCACTGTTGTAGTATGACTATGATATTTATCTCCCTTGTCGATCTTCAGGTGTGACGACCGAGGCGATCGGCCCGAAAGTTCCGAGGCAAACACATCACATGTGGAGTGAAGCGTGATCGACGCTGCGGGGGAATACCCCGTCCGGCAGTATTGCACCGCCTATTCGGCCGCCTTGTTCCCCGTAGAGCCTTCCTATTTTGCTTTAGGTCATCCAAAAATAGTCTAGTGTATTTTCAAAACAGGAAACTACACAATATTTTGGCCGAACTGGCAAGCGCTAAGACATGACCTGAGGCAGATTAAAAATACTCGACCTGATTTGAAAGCTGCAGTAGGCCAGTTATGGGCGAGCTGAACCAAATGCGAAGGCGGAGGCGTGGCTGTATCACCCAAGTCATCAAGAAAATCCACGAAGACCAAGACCAGATATTGTCATTAAACAAAAGTTGAAATCAGTGTCGCTCGCGTTGCAACAGCCGGCACAAGCTACTGGCTAGGCGACATGGGAGAAGGACAGTAGAAGAATCAATTTCGCGTCTAGGTCTCTAATTCTATTTATATATGTTTTCTAAGAGCACAACGAAAAAGACACATTTAGTCGCAAAATCCTGAAGAAATATGAGCACGGAAAGGATCGTTTCCTATTCGGTATCCAAGGGATACTTCCCCCTAAGCCTTTTCCCGAATCGATATAAGAATATGGTAAACGGAACCATAATCAGCCCAACAAATCCCAGCAATGAGTTCCCCCATCCTAACCCAAGATGGTCATAAAGACTTGGACCAACCAGCGGCAAGAACGCACCAAAAAGACACCGCACAGCCGTTACACAGGCGACCGAAGATGCAGCATATGGTCCCGACGCATCAATCAAATACGCCTGAGCAGTCGCGTTGATTCCCACTTGGGCGAACCCAAACGGCACTAAACTGATTACCGGGACTATCCAATGTGTCTGCGCTTGCGTGGACCAGCCATACCAGAAAAAGCTTACCGGGATGAACAACGCCGGAAGGAAGGCCGTTGCTATCCGCATCTCGGGTTCAATGATGTTATTGTTCGCCTTTGCCAGACGCAAGGTGACTAGGTCGGATGTTTTGGCAAATAAAATGAGGCCAACAAGACTGCCAAAACCGAGGCCTAAATATGCTAGTCCAGCTGTCTGCAGGGGCCAGCCATAGCCATTTTGAAATACGGTGGAGGTGGTGGTTAGGAGGATATACAGTAGACCCGAGATTAGACCCACCATAAGGCAGAGGATCACCAGGAGTGGGGAGTGGGTAAGCATTTTCCACGGGCGGCCAATTGCTCGAGCCAAGAGAGTCCAAGGATTATCGAGACTGGCGGGCTGCTTTTCGGAATCGTAAGCGCTCTGAAGATCTTGTCTGCCCGTTTCCTTTCCCAGTTGCAGTGTCTTGCGACGGATTATCACCGAGGCGTTGGTCTCCTGTGCGAAAGAGGCGATGGCGATTGCCAGAACAGCGCAGGCGATAAGAAGAGCCCAGAATATCCATCGCCAGCCAGCATACTTTGTAATTATGCCTCCAATGAGGGGACCTAATACAGGCCCAAACACTGACCCTGTCGTGACAAGTGCATTGGCCACACCTCGCTGGTGAACATCGAAAAGATCTGCTACTATCCCTCCCCCAACGGATAGGGTTACTGACCCTCCGATGCCAGATATTATGCGAAAAGCGAGGAATGTTCCAACGTTGGGTGCGAGAGCACACCCGATGTGAGATAAAGTGAAGAAAGCATTCGCAGAGTTGAATACTATACGGCGGCCGTATAACTCGCTGAGGGGGGATAGAATAAGGGGGCCAAACTGGTATTTGCCCAGTTAGTTAAGAAGTTGTTTTCATAGTGTTGTGGCTGAACATACCATGTAGCCAAATATATATATAGTAGTTATCAAGGACGAAAGAATGGGTAAGTCGACATGAAATTCAGAGGTGACATTAGAAGCTGCTGGAGCAACAATAGTCGATGCGAGGAAGCTGTGACAATAGTTTTCTTAGTCTTCATATTATTCAAGTCTCCGAAGGTACAAACCTGAGCACTATCATTCCACTGAGTAAGACTAAGATGGTCCACTTTCTCGCGGGGGAGAAATTCCTGCTGTGATCAGCTGGGATTCGCCATATGCACGAAATATCTTATCTCTCCATACTCTGCTTCAAGGACTCTTACCTTGGATTGTGCGGGTCATTTTGACCATTCCATGCTATGATACCTTTGGTTAGGTCTGACTCTAAATGAAGCGTGATGCATTCAATGTTTGATTCACTGTTAATTTGGGCCATGACAACTCAGTCGAATAACTAGTCGAATAACCTAACTGTGCAGAATTTGGGTCCCATGCTGAGTAGGAGGTTCGGAGCATACTATGTATCCGGCCAGTATACCGATCGGCCGATCGGCCGATTTTTGATCGGGTCCTATTTCCATGGATAGGGAACTCGATTAGGGTTAGCTTCCCATCAGATAAGGCTGACTAGACAACGCTAATGCACCTTGGACCCCGCAGATAGCAATGAGTCTTACTCAGCTGTCGATAATTGATTGACTCACGAGATATTCTCCTTGTAAAGCACGGCCAAATTTTAGCACTTGATATTCGAGACACTTTTAGCGGTTTGACTATGGGCGACCACATACGGTCTGGCCCCCAGGGTCGCCCTACCTGTGAGTCATGCCGGCTACGTAAAGTGCGTTGCAACAGGAAGATGCCGTGCTCGCACTGCTCCCGTCTACAGCTCTCATGCGTCTACGAAACGCGGAGAAGGCGTGCACCTATAAAGCCACCATTTAGGGCCTCTTCTCCAAAGACACCGCCTGCTCAACGGCATGAGACCTCAAATGGAGGAAATCACCTACCAACCAATCAGGATATCTTGGACAGGCTTCAAAGAGTTGAAGGGCTTATTGCCGATCTCCACAAATCTCTTAAACTTGTGCAACAATCAAATGGCTCAGTACCCAGCCAAGATGCCCGGACACCTGTGCTAGTACCGCCGGTCCAGCCTTCACGAGAAGCGCTGGTGGGCGATGGAACGAGGGGAAATTATGTTGACAATTCAGTATTCGTCGGACTGTTGCTGGACGTAAGTTTGTCACCGGTCTCCGCATCGTCTGATAGTAATGCAACCAGGGAACTTCGCACGAACCTCCTGTGAGTACCAGGCCACCAGCCAGCTCGTCAGCTATTTCCAGTTATCGCCCATCAATGCAATACGGGATAGTTGCCACCGACGTCTTCGGGCCTCCAGTGGAGAAAATCTCTATCCCTTTACAAACATACGCAAATTTGTGGTCTCTTTACAGGCAAAATTTTGATCCCCTAGTAAAGCTCTTGCACATACCCACAATACAACCGGTCATACTGAACGCCGCGGCCTATCCTCACGAAGCAGACGATACGACCATGACTCTGGTATACGCTGTTGCTTTTGCGGCTACAGCAACCGTGCCAGGAGCTAAAGCAATACAGAAACTGGGTTTTGAAAAATCAACTCTTCTACGCCATTTCATGCAGCAAATGGACAACGCTTTCATGAAGGCACAGTTTTTGCTACGTCCAAATACCCAGTCTTTAACGGCTCTTGTCATCTACTTGGTATTGTCCCTGATTCCTTGATTTTGTCACTCAAGCTTAACTGTATAGACCGCGCTAAGAACCCACGACGCTGGACGAACGGTGTGGATCCTCACCGGCCTGGCAATGCGCATTGCAGAATCACTCGGTGTCCATGAAGATGGTGCGCGTCTCGGCCTGGATCCTTTCGAGGCCGAGATGAGATGTCGGCTTTGGTGGCATTTAACCGCTCTGGACGCCACTGCGCCCGAGAACCACGGGTTCAATTCCACGATCGTGGACCGCGATCACACGTTTCGACTACCGACCAATATCGACGACGCGGACCTTTCTCCCCAAATGAAGAAGCGTCCGGTCGGAAAAGAGGAGTGGACGGAGATGTCCTTTGCCATCGTGAACTTGGATCTGTGTCGCAGTTTAAGACGTGCCGTTGCTATAACCAGGAAGAACGATGCCGAAATAAGTGTGGACATAATCCACGACACCGAGCGTAAAATTAATCAGCAATGGCTTCGATTTGCGGATATAACGAAGCCCATATGTCGTGCTGCAGACGCTTTGCTTCGCGTATCGATCCTAAAGGCACATTTCATCTTGATGCTGCAAACATGGCTTTCGACCACTGTGACTGCAGAGTGCAAATATTATCACCTCCCTCAGTCAGCCTTTATCACTGCCATTGAATTGCTCGAGAACGGATACCTGCTTCAGTCAGGCAGCCTCTGTCATGACTTCGCATGGTTCTATCAGCAACATCCTCAGCTGTACGCATTGTTCCTTGTGCTGCGCACCCTCCATGCGTCTCCTGGGAGAGTGGAAGCAGATAGAGCGTGGACTGCAGTGGATAATTATTTCACCTGTCTCACGGACTTTGAAAAGGCCAGCGAAATGAAGGGCAGGACGAGCTGTGTTTGGTCCGTTCTGGGTCCGTTGCGTGACAGGGCCAGAAAGTCTCATGATCAAATGAGGCAGGAGTTGGCATCAGAGGAGATATTATCGACATCTTCCCCCTCGGCATTCATGAAGACAGGCTCTCAAATCACCGATGGATCTGTTTCGTCCCACCCTGTCGGGACTGATATACATTTGTCACCATATCAAACAGGCTATCTCCCGTTGGAACCTTCAGCTTTTGATAACATCCTCGCTTGGCAGGACTTCTCGGATTGGTTCAATATGGACACAGGATTTGTTTAGTTTAACAGTGGTAGGTTGTGTGAAAGTCAAGTGGTGTAAGATGAGAGGTGAATATATTCTACTCCTAAAAAGTCATACAAGATAACATGGAAGCTAATGCTTATCAGTGTCTACTCTTGTACAAGGTATTGCTAAGTATAGGAGTCAGTTGTAGAGCCTTCGGGCAGTATAGAAAGGATTGGGCCTCGTATCCCGGCATATTATTTCCCTTCCATCTAATGTACAAGCTCATATAGCGTTGTCTGTCAACTGATACTTCAGCTAGCCTCAATAGTGGTTTCGTGACGTGTTGGCGGGGGCATTAAATAATAAAACATATAACTTGTATAACTTTCATACCATATATTCCTTCCTTCACAACTGCCCCTAACAGCTCTAAATAAGAAATATTATTTATTGGCAGTGCGAGACCCCTGTCGAAGAACGAGGGGTGTCGCTATATTATATCAAATCCATCGTTTGTCCGAACCGAGGTCCAAAAGTGGGGTGCGGCACAAGACAAAAATAAGAGCACTTGCCATTCTACATCCACATCACCTTCTTCCCGTATCATGGCAGACACCATGCAAGCCGTCGTCTTCAAAGGCCCGTTGCAAGTGGCACTGGAATCCCGTCCGGTGCCTCAAATAGTGGACCCAACTGATGCCATTATTGCCGTCCGATTTACCGCGCTCTGCGGAAGGCGAGTGCGACTGACTCCCCTGGAAAAGCTAAGCTAACTCTAGCTGATCGCAGCGAGCTTCATGTCTTCCGCGGTCATCAACCATCGGGGACAGGCTTTATCATGGGCCATGAATTCACCGGCGAAATCCTCGAAGTCGGTGCTGAAGTTCATAAATTCAAAAAAGGCGACCGCATCGTCTCTCCCTTCACCACTAACTGCAACAACTGCTTCTATTGCCTCCGCGGCTTTTCATCCCGCTGCGCCCGCGGAAAGTTGTACGGGAGTGCGGTCCTGGACGGAGGTCAAGCGGAATATGTTCGCGTTCCGCTCGCCGATGCAACGCTGGTATCTGCCCCAACGACAATTGATGAAAAGAAATTGGTATTGATGGCAGATATCTTCCCGACGGGGTACTTTGCTGCCAAAAACGCGTTCCGTATCGTGGATGAGCGGGAGATCTTGGAAAGTACGGTCCTCCTGTTCGGATGTGGCCCTGTGGGCATTTGCGCGTTGATCAGTGCTCTTGAGTGGAAACCAAAGCATTTGATTGCCATTGATAGTGTTCCGTCCCGATTGGAGCTGGCAAAGAATCTCGGTGCAGAGCCGTGGAATTTCCAGACCGATGCAGATGGGCTTCGTCAGCGTGTGAAGGAGCTGACTGAGGGGCGGGGAGCAGATATTGCCATCGAGGTGGTGGGTCATAGTAGCGCTCTACGCATGGCTTTTGATCTCCTTCGTCCGTGGGGTATTATCAGTAGCGTTGGTGTTCATAACCAGGAGATTCCATGGAGTGGTAATGAGGCGTATGGGAAGAATTTGCGCATCCAGATGGGTCGGTGCCCGGTGCGAAGTACATTCGAGGAAGCGTTGAATCTTTTGGTTCAAAAGCAGGATTTTCTTAAGTAAGTGTTTTGTTTTGTTGAGAGGCTCTGCTAATGGTTGAAGCTTTATGGTTGCGGATATTCGACCGCTCTCCCAGGCGATTCAAGCGTAAGTGTTGTCCTTCTATTTTAGGTATTATGTACTTACCAGTTTATCCAGGTATGATGATTTTAATGAAATGAAATCTCAAAAAATTATCTTTGAGGCAGGGAAATGATTATAGGATTGGATTAATTCCATGTGACGTGATGTACATGATGTATCTTTATTATTCTCTTCGGAGTAGTCAAATCAGATATAGTGATTTTGAAGCTGGAAGTGACAAACTGCATGTAATTATTAAATATGCTGTCTCTTTTGACGTTTACTCTCACGTTCTCATTTTATTTGCAATTATTTTTCTGTTTACCACTCCATTATATCTGGGCCAACCAGTTGAGATTTTGAAAGCCTTGCAAATGACCAATTAGTATGGAATTAATCTCTGTGTCAAACACCTAACACGACGATGTCTGCACCTTTCTATTGGTTAGCCTGCATAAGCAATCCGCAGCTATGGCTTATTCCCTTCCACTCGTTGTTCTCAAAGTTTCAGTCTTGCTTAATACTGAGTGCCATGGTCGGATGTAAGGCCAAGGTACGCTTTCTCAACGATATATCCTGCCCCGATAGACAAAGGCAGCTATCCTAACCGCAAGCGTAAAAGTAGTTATATAGCCAACATTAACAGCATCCCATCACAATACTGCCATCTTCCGTGAACTGCTGATTTCGCTTTGGCTATGTAGGTCAACAGCGTCTAATGCCTCTGCCAATCGACCGGAATTTGAAACACACCTTTTGTCCACATTTCTGACGACCGATCTTAGCCAGATATTTTTGGTGCAGGGGGGCGTTTCACTTTGGTGCCACACAGCGTCGGTCGCATCTGATGGAAGGTCTTTAAAGAAATTAAGCCCACAACGCTATCACTCACCACTTCGCAAATAATTGCACCCAACTCTCTAATATATGTCTCGGACTACTTCTATATCAACGTCCAGAGGCATAATTGCCAACTCCGTAAATTCACAAAACTTTATCTACAGGTCCCCATCAGGCAGTATATTCCTACTCGCAATATCTGTGACAATATCTGACCGACGATGTATACTTGATAAGGCATGTGCCAATTACCGGAAGCACGAGAGATAAAGACGGAGAGGGCTTTGATTTTGTTTTAGGAATGAACGCATGTCTCTGTTTCTTATAATGCGAGGCGAATAGTCATCGGTGAATACTCCAGACAAGGCACCACTCCATCACATTGGTCGAGACAACAATAAACGTCCCCTGTTCTTGCTGAATAAATTTTATATTTTCATCCATGGCATCATCCAAGCTACTCCTATATTTAATGGCATTTAACTTCAATACCGTCGTGGAGTATTACGGTACCAGATCCGCCATATCCCAGGTGTTGTTCTCCATAGACAGGACTGCCATCTGGATCGAGAATGGCGTGGGCATTCTCTTACAGGGATGAGCAGGAGTAGAAAAAACAAGTGGTTATGCTGCGGTTTAATGATAACTAGCAAAGGCACTATAACATCGAATACCTTGGAGAAGAGCGGGCTTCAAATATAAATTAAACCAGTACCTCAAGAGACAGTGATATGCTATTAAGAATTCCTAAAATATCACAATAGACCCACTAGACCAGGGTTAGATTATGTATTTATAAAATGTCACTGAAGTGAGACAGGTCTTCTAACATGGAACCGTATAATAACAGAGACTGGGCTCTAAATGGCAGTCAAACCAAGCAGCTAGTCTAAATCAATTATGCTGGTCTTATGCACCTCTTCTTCTTCCTATTAGGTATAGCGCCTTTTAGTCACAAGCCGCTTAGATCTAGCAGGCGGGCAGAGAGCCTATCAAAAATAAATTAGTCCCTTTAAGTTAATTTATACGTCAGAAGAAACTTACTGTCCCAGGTAACATATTTGTAAAATGCCAATGCAACCCAGTTGCCATTAGTCAACTTGCCCCAGCCCCTATTAAGATTTAATTAGCTATGTTATATGTCTGTGGATTCTCTCTTATTTCTGAATACTTACTTGTCACCATTAACAGGGGTAGTGTTCTCGCGAGTATAGCAGACCAAGTTAATCCTGGTTCCCTTTGCATACTGCCCGACAGCGGTACAGGAGGACCTGGGGCATGTGCGATAACGGAGACCGTTAGCAACAACAGTTCCCTTGACAGCTCGCTTCTCGATATCCCGGGCTTCGACATCGATAATTGTCCGAGGCAGTTCAACCGTTGTGGTCCGGGGTAATTCAATAACTGTGGTATGGGGCTCTTCGGCATCAATCGCCGCGCTCAGGGCCGTGGCGGGCAGAAGGGCAGCAAGAGCAATCGCGGAGAACTTCATTTTTATGGTATGAGAGGGAAAGAGCTATATCCTTGAAGTGGTCGTGAAAATACTGTGAGTTGGACGTGGATTCTCCCACTGACAAGAGGGTCAGGACGCTTTAAATATCCTAGATTACTCCTGGGATGGATTCCTGGGAACGTACACGGGAGGAGCATACGAGCCACTAGTATGAAGTGGTCAGGTAAATAAGGCCGAAGTATACGAGGATGTTGGTGCACTAGACTCCAATCGACGGTCGAGCAGTTGGCAAGATTTCATGTGCCTTGATCTTCTTCCTCTCCTTTTTGCGAGAGTGAATTTCCTAACCTCTTTATGGAGATAATATGGAGAGAATGCTAGTTTACTAAGCTGCAGATCTCCGTATACGGGGAGAGACCTGCAGCTTACTGTTCGCCGGGATTGAGGGTTAGTGTGGAATACGATGTTAGTCCACCTCTCGCGTCTTGTTGTCCCTGGCGGACTAGTCTTAGCACATTTGGTGAAGATAGCTAGTCTGCCAACTGGGTACTCGTATTTGTGTAAGATTAAGGGGGAGATGTCCCTCACAATGTTAAAAATAACAACATTAACGGCCCTCGGTTAGCATATGCAAAAATCTTATGACCAGTGCAACTGCCCACGCATGTAGATATAGGAGAACAGTCTCTGCATTCTAGAAAGGGGGCTCTTTTGTCTTTCTCGGGATTATATCCTTCGAATAGTGGTTTTCTGATTGCGGTTTTCTGATTATAAACTCTCTGTGTATTAGACTGATTCTCGGAACAAGAGTAAATGTAGACTCAGGTCATCATGGCTGAGCTAGAGGCTGATCCCCGAGAGAAACGTCACACAGACCATATTCAGATGGCGTGACATCTTAACCAATGGGTGATCTAGCGACGGTTAAGTGAATTGTGGCACGACTTGATCGATTCTTTCTTTTTGGTGGATAGCATACAATTATACTCGCTCCTTGGATTTTTTAATTATAGGATAGAATGGCGGCACCTCAAGCAGGAGGCATCCAGCCAAGTTGCCTAGAAACACAGTCCCTAATCATCGGAGCTTCACTTTCTTGTGTTGCCATGTCTAGTTCTTTTCGGCTGTTTCCCAAGAGAGTAATGCCAGGGTATCATGACATGGCTGCACCTTCGATAGAGTATGCATGAAATACCATGTTGTAGTTGAGGAACTAGAGGGACTGGCACGTGACATTTGTATGGGTAACTATTAAGTCCTCGTTCGAAGAGGTAATAGACAATCAACAACCTTCTTACAGACCACGGAGCGCACCTGCGTAAGGGGAATGTTGTCTTCTCTCCTGCCAGGAAGTTGTGGGCTCAGGACCCACAACTTCTGAGCTGTCTAAGAGTGTCGCCTTGACCGGAGTTCTACCATTTCCCTCTCATTCAATGGCACCAGAGAACTATGCCTCCTTCCATACATGCGGCTGGTCCCGTCAAGTCCCACACCGGTCAAAGACGTAACTGCTTCTGGACTTCCTTTTAGGGGGTTCGAAGGACTTTGTCAGTTGGTATTTGGAACGGAGCACTGCAAGGAACACCGACCCTCACAGGCCAAAACTGTTGATGCTGTATAGCGCACTTGAATGCCCACAGAATCCGATGGCCTGTATTAAATAGATATAGGCTATGTTCCCCAGTAGGCAAATTCTTTCCAGGTCTGGAAACGATTTTTCACCACGAACTCCACTGTTCAGTCACCAATCAGGCTTGACAGTTTCTGCTTCAATTCCAGAAGAGTAGGAGTAGTATCTGGTAGAGTCCAGCAACCAGCGAGCACATATTCTAGGTCCCGGTTTGTCAGCTTTTGGGATTCTGGCTCTTTCATGAGTATTTTGTTTGTCTGCTGCATCTGCTCGGAGCCTAGACAATTCGGTCTCTGAAGTTTGTAGCCCGTCAATCACCCTGCGGGCCATCATCAACTCATTTTTGTGGATTCTGACATCTTGGTTAAGCCGGCTGATTTGGAATTTGAGATCCGAGTCCTCTGTCCGGAGTGCCGCAATGGTCCAGCTTGCACGAAGTTGACTCAAGGAATATAGTTCGCTGAGGACCAGGTCGTTCGAGAGGTAATGGCGCTTGTTCCGCCCATGATATAGCTTTAACATATTTTGTGCAGTTTTTGTATTTTGTGAGTACGAGCTCCGCTCGGCATTATGGCGATGCCAGGTTACAGGAGAGCCACCCTCGTTCAAGCGGTCGGGCCCCCCGAAACTGTACACTCCGGGCGATGCTCCCTATCAGGGACGGCAAACTAGGTTAGACGAAGGCTGGTGAGATTGTAATACGTGACCTTTATATTTCTAAGGATTGCACTGACACTTCATAGGACTTGGACAAGCACTTCACTTAATAAATAAACTAAAAGAGACAGCTACTCTTGAGACCATATTTCAGAACGGCTTTGATAAATGCACAACCACATCCTGATCCGTACATATTTTATGGTGGATAGTGAAGCCGATCACACATTGTAGCCAGTTTCTGCAAGCCTTTCTGTCTCCCTCGGGTCAACTATTAGAGAATTTGGCCTCTGTTAAATTGTACATTTAAGCAAAATTTTCATCTGCAGTAGCAAATGCAGTTGTACTTGGCAGCCTACTGTTGCATTGTACTTCCTCGGGCATTAGGTGGTGAGAGGCCTGTAGTATGTCAGATCATGGCCTAAAGGGCTAGCATATTAAAATATTAAAAGCCTGCAGGGCTTTCGACCGCTTGCTTAATCATTGTGCCAAATCGGGTCTCAGAATTTTCCAAGTGACTAGTTGGGTAGTTTACTGAATTGCAATATTATATTCGGATCGATGGTGTTGTTCAATCTTTGTCTATCATAGTTCTACTTTTTGGCATATACGACCTTAATCTCTATAGTTGAATATTAAATAACTTGTATAAATAAGAAAAAAAAAAAAGTGAATAAAAAGGAAGAAAGAAATAGCTAAATATTCTATTTCAAGGTGCTAACAAAAAAAGCTTTCTAAGCTTCGTTAATGATTAAATCTTCGACGAATATCCCATTTTTTAAGGATACATCTTTCTCCATGCTTATCACTGATAGCTATATATTATCAATTTTCCATTATCTGATTGAGACCTCTATGGGGACCCTGAAACGGAGAGTCCCTTTTGTCTAACAGAAAATTAAGAGGCTTCTTGTTAGCCAACTTCTAAATTAGTATATTCGAGCCCCCTGATGAAGTTTTATCTGGCCCTTAATTTTTGACACTAAGATATTAGTTGTAGTATGCTTCCTAATATGTACCCTTGCTTTCCAGCTGTGTTATTTTATTTTATTTTACAATAGAAGGGTCGATAATTGAATAGTTGCATGTTTCATTTACGCTACATACGCTCTAAGTACCAATACAAGTTCTCACCCGTTGAACGTTGAACATCGTAAAGATGGGGTGTAAGAAACCGTTATATTTTAGTATAGTAAATACAATAAACGAATGACACAGAGCTCATGCAAATGTCGAACAGGCGAGTAGCTTAGTACTAGGGGGTCGGGATATATAATCCAGCACGCGAGTTTGACCAACAAGCAAAACCAATAGTTGAACATAACCAGCGATTAATACAACATCGTTGGACAGTTGTACACTGGATTTATCTCATATTATATACATGCTGTCACGATATGACCTTGTACAATAGCTTGATGTTTGAGCGCTGACCACACATTGTGTCTTTTTGGCCCGTTGACAAGCCCTATTGATTCGATACTATAAACTTTCGTTTACTCAGTACGATTTGTCTCCTTGTAGTTGGTAATGGTACTTTTTTATGCCCTTCCTTGAAATGCCCCTCCCCCCAAAATTTCTTTCTCTCTCTCTTTTTTTTTTTTTTTTTTTTTTTTTTGGTTCGACTGTAGACAGGTAGTTGAACAGCTCCTAGATGAATGTAGTGGTCCAGTAGCCTTTAATAAAACTACAGAAATATCTGATAATGCCGAGCGAACCTTATACTGGAGTAGTCCAGTGGGGTTTCGGCAAGGCAGAAAAAGCCAGCAAATTCAAAAGAACTGGTGCGCTGAACCATCCTCCAAGCGCGCTGCGGATAGCTCTGGCGAAATTTGAGGCCGCACATGAACTACATGGATCCAAGTACCGGACTATCTGAACGAGCTGAAACGGAAATGGCCAATACTCCAAAACTGGCACCAAAGCATATTTGGCCTCATTCCCTTTAGGACCCGTGGCTTATGCCAGATAATTCCTATCACAGCCGAACGAAACAGATGGGTGGGCCTGATCTCAATACTCTGGGGGCCATTATGGCTCTTCTCGGGTTCCTTACTGCGCCTGCTGGCAGGGAAACAACAATTTTACCAATATATGTGCCTTTTTGCATGAATCAAAGCAATCGACGATCTGTTCAGCCGTGAAGCTGGCTACTGGTTTTAGTGGGTGGAAATAGCCTTGGGTATGATATTCAACAACCTCTTGGAAAAGCCTGTAAGAAGAAAAATAATATTAGTTTTCGTGCAAACTTCGACTTGGAACTTGCCACTTTCCTATTGTGGAGCCTTTACGGATCAGATGATCCAAGTCAATTGCGCGATAGCTTCTTGTTTCCAGGGAAGTTATTCATACTGAGTTTTCCGTTGCCGATCAAGTCACGTTTCCCAATTTCAAGCAGTGTCCCAAACTCAGCAACACAATCCCACGACTCATGCAACAGCTCCCCAGAAAGCGAGTTGAGGACATAGTCAACCCCTCTTCCGTTTGTGGCTGTCATGATCCCAGAGACAAAGGAGCTGTCGCGTGAGTTGAAGATGTGAGCCCTAGGGATGTCCAGTTCGGCAGTCAGATACTAGACTTTTTCCTCGCTACCCACGGTCACATAGATTTGTGCTCCGAGCTTTTGGCAGACGGCACCTACTGCAGAGTGAATCAAGACCGACTATGTAGAATATTAACCTTATCGTAGGGATCTTGATGGAGTGTTGGAGACTCTTACCTGCCCTCGTTCAACCCTACCAATGTAAATCAGTGCATAAAGGGCCGTTGTAAATGCGCAGGGCATGGTGGCGGCATCGTAGAAAGAGAGATCTTCCGGGAACCTCGTGCAAACTTGCGAGGAGGTGATAAGAGAGGTTATGAAAGAACCACAACTTATGAACAACTCCCGATCTCCAACAGCAAGGCTATGTACATCTGCGCCAATTTTGGTGATAACCCCCGATCCCTCCTGACCAAGCATGGCCGTAGAAGAAGATGAAGAAGATGGAACAATACCAAGTGCGATAAGCAGGTCCTGTTTAGATAAGGTCAGTGAGGAGAGGGACCAACAATCTCACAATATTAGAAAGAAAAACCTTGAAATTCGATCCAGCTGCCTTGACCTCAATTTCCACTTCTTCACAAGCTAAATCTCTTCCTTGACGGGCGGTCCACTGTAGAGTCCCTAAATGTCCAAACCTGCCTATTGACAACCGTATTGCAGCCTCAGATGTGCCAGACGGATTTGAAGCGAGCAACGAATTCCTCAAGTTGAAGGAATAAACTCTTCCAACTTTCACGCTTTGGAATAAACATATTCGTAATCTGGGTTGAGATTATCCTCGGGTTTTCTGCTGATGAATTCTTCGAACACCATAAGAATATCTCTCTGACTCCGTTCAATATCATCGATTTCGCAGGTAGCGAAATTAACATAGAGCTCAGATCGAAGAGCGCGGGCGCAGCCGATTGTCTGCGCGAAGCGAGGGTCATTACAGTTGATTTGGGACGAGCGAGTAAGCCAAAGTACTTTCGACTCGGAAATCCATTTTATAAAACCCTGGAAGGCTTGAAATCTTGCTGCAGGGATTTCATGAAAGAATGGGGCGTGAATGCCCAGCACAACCAGGATATTTTTCGAAAGCTCAGGTAATTCGTCATCCAAAGAACAAGAAGTTACAAGGTAGCCGTTGGTATGAAACTGTTCTGAAAGGCGATTTCTCAAAACCCTGGATTCATTGTCACAAAGGACCGTCATGGATTTCTCTCCGGAGTTGGCTTCAGGAATCTTGACAGGCGTTGCAACAATCATTGCATTAAGCTGCCACGGTGACTCTGCATCCAAGATTGTGACCCTTATATTCTCGAAGCCGGAGTTGCGAAGCTCTCTCTCCCACCGGTCAGGGGATATATAAGGCTCTTCCACCCTCCCTTCTCCTTCACCGACCCACCACCCAGGAAGTATCCCAAAGACAAAATTTGGAGCCTTGATATCCGCGCAGATTTCCTGGAGAAATGGTACCTCGTGGATGAATGAGCATGCGGATGAGAGAAAGACAGACCGTCCTGTCATCCTGTCTCATCACCAGGTATGGTCAATGTCTTCACAAAGTTCCAATGCGGCCGATGATGCTGATCGATGTTCTTCGGTTCCGTGGTTGCCCTCGATGCATGACTTTCTTATTATGATTATTGTTTCAGTCTTGGCTTTCATGATAGCTCTAGATGCAGCCGTGATTGTGATATCTCTAACTGTCTGTGAATGCATTTCACTCATCCTTTCATATTAAGTTGCTCATTGCTCACAGGTCATCATCGCTGATCTCGACGGCAATGTCACCCAAGGTCTATGGGTCAGAACGTCGTATCTGCTTACCTCTGCTAGTACAATGCAATTTGTGGCTGCATTAAGTGATATATTTGGCAGAGCAGGGTCTTTGATCACGTCTCTTGAGCTCTTTACCATTGGAACCATTCTCTGCTGCGTATCAACTAGCATTGCGATCCTTCTGGTGGGAAGATGTATACAGGGTCTCGGTGATGGAGGCATTTTGATACTAGGAATCATAGTTTACACGGACATCGATTTCCGCTCAGATACCGACCAAGGTATATTAGCATCTTTCAAGGGGCATGGACCCTGGGAACAGCTATGGGCCCGTCATCGGCGGTGTAATTGCACAACGGACCACATTTCGCTGGGCCTTCTACTTGATGTTTCCATTCTGCTTCATCGGCTTCGCTACGGTTCCATTCGTGCTGAAGCTAAAGCCGACAGCCAGAACATTTAAGAGAAACTGATCCAGATCGACTGGCTAGGCGGAGCCCTATTTGCTCCCTCCGTCACGGCATTTCTCACAGCCACTTCAATAGGTGGCACCCAACAATCATGGACCAGCTACCAAACGCTCGTGCTTCTAATATTGGGGGTAATTGGCACTGGCCTCACCTTGGCTTGGGAAGGAAACGGTGCGAGACAGCCTTTCCTGAAGAAAAGTCTATTCCATTGCCCAAGTGCCTATGCGATTTACTTTTGCGATTTTCTCCAAGGCCGGATCGTAAGTTGCCTTTTGGTATCCATCCACATTTTCCGCTCGGATCAAGTATTGCAATCAATCTAGCTATATGGACAATTATATTACATCCCACTATACCTCTTATCCATCAAACAAGCATCATTCATTATCACAGGCGTCTATCTACTGTCGGTCATGCTTACTCTCATTCCCGTGACCGCTGTTGTGGGCGTAATCGCAACCAAAATCAACCGGTTCTGTGGGCAATATGGTCCGGATGTTGTATCATTATTCTTGCCTGTGGACTATCTGCCCTGTGGAGAGTTGATACCAGCGCGCCAGTGCTGGTGATAACTCTGGTAGTGAGTGGGATCAGCTATGGGCTTATCCTCAGCACCCAAACATTTGTGTCGCATGCAGCATCTTTACCGAACGATGAGGGCGCGACAGCGGCAATGTACGTGTTCATGCGAAACCTCGGCGCAGCCGTTGGCGTTGGTATTGGAAGCTCGATCTTCCAGAATGTCATGAAGAGGAAGTTGAAAAATCTTGATTTTCCTTCTGAGATTGCGCAGAACTCCGAAGCTTATATTGTGCTTCTCAAGACAATCCCGGATTCACTGTCCAAGGAGCATTTGCTTGAGTCCTATGTGTTCGGGCTCAGGTGAGTGTTTCTGTCCTTCTGCGGGATTGCCGGTCTGGGACTCTGTGCGAGTTTGTTCATCAAACATTTTGACTTGGATAGGGAGCTGGGAAGCGAGCATACACTGCAGCAAAATAAGTTTTCACCAATGCTGAATCTTAATCGGCCACAATCTTAGGTTGCGAGAGCATAAGCCGAAGCATTGGGGCATAGCCAATTAAAGTAACGAGGTCGAAGCGATCTATCGCATGTATACTGTGCGCTTTGCCCAGGTATGATCATAAACATGCTGTTTTCACTCGGTATTCTCGCCTACTTATATTTGTTACAGTATCTGTCATGTGGGTCATACTGCTAGCCATGTTAAGACCCGCCGCTTTGCCCACTGCTATAATCTCGTATTCTCACCTCATCAATTTCTATTCGCTACAGAGATTTCAGCCCAGTGTGGGCGGACTGCATTGGTTGTTCAAGATTGATCTTTGATGGTACTTCTGTAGATACGCGGTATATCTGCTAGGGCTTATGTATTTCATCTCTGACACCCCAATGCTTGATGGCCCAGACCAATGGACCTTGAATAGAATGAACCTATCTATCCATCATCGTTCATATTTTGTGAAATACGAAATGCCGCCCACACATAATACACCGAGCTTCAAAGAGTTAGACTTGAAGTGTTAGAGACGAAGTGATAAAGCGAGGGCTTGCTATCAATGTACGGCGCGTCTCATTTGGACTTCTGATGAGTAGGCGACGTTCGGCCAACGTGGGAGGCGGAGGCGGACGGATAGACTTTCACTGAAATGAAATTGAGGAGGATTGACATTTATGGAGTTTGGCGTTGAGGAATTGCTTGGTGTCTTTTTTTTCCCAGCAGAAAAAGACAACCAAAAAATGGGGCTTCGGCCTACCTAATTCCAACAACTGTAGTATTGCCTTGTAAACTGTAAAACTCAGATAAAAAGAAATACGTTGCTAGTAATACTATCTCTTGTACTGACTTAATACCATAGAGTCAGCATATTTCAATATGACTACTATTCGACCAACAGCCAATGGGCTCTACTCCGTAGGTGAGCCGTAATTAGATATTACATGGTCACTGAATAAAGATTGAATCTAATGAAATGAATCCAGTGAAAATACATCAATCGGGGCGATAGCTCAGTTGGGAGAGCGCACGACTGAAGTCCACTTCAATCCGTCAATCTTGGCAATCGTGAGGTCACCGGTTCAATCCCGGTTCGTCCCATACTTTTTTTTTTTTAAAAAATTTTTCAATTTTTTCTCCTCGAGGAAATCCGTCCAATCTTTTTTCCCCTTAATCTAGGCAGGTATTAATTATTACGTACGGCCTTCTGATGTAATTTAACTAACTACCCTTCATCATCTGCAACACAATAATAATGCAATGCATACTCTATACAGTTTGTAAAGATCAATTATTAATTGATTTGGATTGGCATTGTGGTGGTTACGTTAGTTACTCGGCTATGCCCAAAGTCTTGGCGGGTTTTAATGACCTCTGTATAGAACACGATAGTTGAAAGATTGTTGCTTAATTTTTCTTCGTCTCCCATATAGTTAGTTAGCTATCTTATAAGGAATCCACAACAGACTAACTTATTATTTAATTCTACTAGACAGTCACTTGCAGTTCTCTTTTAGTTGCAAGTTCCGCCCTCGTACTCGGTTATATATTGTTGCTAAAAATATATAGTCGAATGCTTTTCCAATGGAGTTTAGGCGTGATGGGCTCTCGATTGTGGATTGTTCCTTTGCTAGGGTCGTCGCGGATGACTCGGTTGACCATGATGGTTTCTTCGCTGAGGAAGTTAATCAGCCGAGGTTTGAACTGATCAACAGTTGACTTGCCGTGGCGTGAACCAGCCCTATTTGCTCCTACACCAGTTGGCCCTCTGGCATGGTCCGGGAGGCACGGGATGAACGCAAGACCGATTACTAGGGTGATGAGTCCCTAGCGGATTCAGTCAGCGCGTTACCGGAGTTAATCTAGGAAAGACTCTGACGCTCCAACCAACCCATCCTGATTCAGAGTACAATCCTCACCAGTTGCGTTTCTAAGCAATGTCTGTATAAAAGACTGTTGTAAGGATTCGTTCATCCTAGCTTCAATGTTGTAATCGAGAGGTCTGTTTACACTTTATAATGCTTCCTCGTTATAGCCAGTTTACTATGTGAACCGGATCAGTTCTCGCTTGTCATATGACTAGGGACACCCACAGTAAAACACGCACTGTCTGATAATCAGTAGTATCAGATTTTACTATGCAGGTTCCGCTTAATTATAGACGCGTTCAGTGCATTGTCCTCGTCTGCCGGTCCGATATAGTCAAGATACTGGGATCAGCCCTAGAAGGGACCAGCGGCGGAGAGATAGTGCAACGGCCAGACTTCTTAGGACCGTTACATAGCTTGGGTTCATGGTATACCACAGCCGGTACTATTCTAATCCCATCCCATCCGATCGGTAGAGGGCATGTGAACTGCCATCGATTGGAAATCCTCTCCCTCGTGCTCATCCACCAAGACGACGCCCTCCGCCCACACCTTACACATATCATAATTCTGGGCATCTTCATCCCCATAAGCGACGATAGCCGGCTGCACAACAAGCAAGACTCTTTTCCCATCTAGTCTCTCATCATCCATATCGAGCTGTTGAAGCGGATGCGCCGCCATGGCTGGATTACCCGTGCGGAAAATCTGGAGTCCGTGGAGATTGTGGAATTTCATAAACGCGCGCTGTCGCCAGAGCGAGAGAGCCAGCTCCCCCGCATCGTGATACAGATTGTACAGCTCCTGGTTTCGTCTTACAATTTCCAAATTCTCCTTGGGGGGCCGGAAAAGCGCCTGGATAGGCCCATTCAGGAAGTCGACTGCCAATTCATTGATCACCTCCCGCATGCGCTGGTGGAGCACGCTCTCTGTGGAATCCGGTGGAGGGGTTGACAGAATGCGGAGCATTTGCGAGCGCCAGGTGTGCGCCTCTGATTCGTTTACTGGGTCTTGGTTAGAAGGAATTCCACGCAGACACGCAGACAATTACAGTCTTACCATCCATCATGGCCGTGTATATTGAGGTCAACATGCGCGACGAAGCCCAGTCATCCGTTGTCTCCTCCTCCGACTCGGTGAAGGCGAAAAACGGCCTTACAAATACTCCCGTGAAAATGGCCCGGGACAACATGGCCTGAGTGAGCAGGGCCGGAATCCGATGCAGCACGATGGGCATCGTGCGCATCAACCGGTCCCAATCTCGTTCAATACAGAACCCATCCAGTTCCTTCAGAACACTGTTCTTTTCCTCGGCCGTCACCTGCTCGAGATCGCGGGGGTCGCTGACCGTATACTTGACGGCCCACGATCGCATGCGCTTCTCCAGGATGGACAGCTCCTCGCGCACGCGGGCCGTCGATTTGGAAGCCCAGGGGACGGTCTTGACAGAGCGACGGGGTCCGTTCTGGGTGTTCTGGGTGTTCCGCAGCTGGGACTGTAGTCGTTTCCGATCCTGGCTGATCTCGGTAATCTGGGCGACCATATCGGCCAGCTGGTTTTCCAGATGTGCAATTCGCGCGTCGCGGTCTTGGATCTCTTGGATGTAAGTGGCCCGCATATTCTCCAGGGCATATTCCTGTCCCGATGCGTACGGTTTCCTGTCGGGCGCGACCGGCGAAGTGGGGGTGTAGTATTCGACCGCCTCGTTGGATGGCCGCAGTGCCACCGACACCGTGGTCGATCGGAGATACCGAGGGTCTTCCCGGTTCAATTCGAAGTCCGGAACGATCTGCGGGATGAATTGCATCGAAGACTGACGACTCGGGGTTTTTCGCTGGTTCAGCTCGTGGTCCGGTAAGGGACGCAGGTGTTGCGAATAATCACTACTCCCCGTCTTTCGCTGAACGAGGCGTTAGAGTCTGTCTGTCATTGCCAGGAGGTCGACCTACCCGGCGAAGAACGGTGTCGATGAAAGACATGGAGGACTTGCGCATGCTGTCCCTCGGGGGAGGGAATTCGTCGGCATCGTGAGTGGGCGATGGATCAAGAGGAGAAACGAGAATCTGCCAAGTGATTAACCATCTGTTAGAAATAAGCAGTGCTGGAGACAGCGGAAGTCTCAAAACCTGTCAGATTATACCTTCTCGTCGCTCCAGCAGTGCGTCTGCACACCCAGTAGCTCGTCCGACATGTCGCTAGGGGAATACTTGCGGGGGGCCAGGAAAAAATTGGGGTTGTGGAGGACAACAGAGGGAGAGATTTGCTCAACAGGGAGCTGCGCCATGGTGATGGTCATGGAGAATTACAGGCATGCATGCCTGTGACCTGTACACGCACTAAAAGGGGGAAATTGCCGATCCTCAGCGACAGGGGCATGTCGGCTCTATATAAGGACTTTTTGCGTAAGGACTTTTGACTCCGAAGAAAAAATAAAACACGGGGTGCCAACAGCTCAAACAGTAAAAAGAGACGCTAGATGTTGGATCCACTCTGACCAGAATACATAGTATCCATTATCTGGCCAATAATGACTGGTCAGACAGGAGGTTCGGCCCCTCGGGTTTACGGGGTCTCTTACGGGGCTCCTGTGTGGTTTGGTGTTTCAAGTTCGGAGTCACTTTTGCTGAATATCGTCCGACATTGGGGAAAAGTTAAACCGGTTAAAAAAGTTGGACTCGGCTATACACTTTCCTGTTTATTTTTTGCTCTTTTTATTTGCTACCTTTCGTTTCTTCTTTTTCGTTTTTCCTCCCCCCCGTATTTATTCATAATTTAGCGTACGTAAGATGTGAACTTGCTATGTGCTGTGAGTTTATCGGTTTCGTTCTCCGCCCAAACTGTTGGAGTCTCGTCTTTTAATAAGACCAATTCCTTTCATGACCGATCCTTTGGCCCCAGGTGATGTGGCAGCGACCTCGAGGTGTTTGACTTCGGAGTGAAGATTATCGTTCTATCCGAGGGACTACCAAATAGACTCCGACGGATCGGACGTTTCACATGTCTACACTTTGGGTTTTTTGGAACATATAATGTTTCTGATAAGAATAGTTAACTACTTATGCTTCAATAAATTCAATTACATAGTCTACTATATATCTCTTCTGTCTTTTTTCTCCATCAGTTACAGCACATGCTCTAATCAGGCGATATGTCCAATCTATGAGCCCTTACATAGCTGTATATTGTTTGCTAATTATTGGCTCCGAAATACAATATCGCGCTATTAGAATAGTCGACTTATGCTCTTGCATACAAACAAACACCAAAAGACAGTCTGTAGATAAGCATTGGACTATTGCGGCATCACATATTATCTGCCACCAAATGGGTTGGACAGTACTGTGGCTTGCTAAGGCCTGTTCACCATCTAGAGATTTATAATGCCTTACAGGCACTTGTTATGTTTCCCACGATAAACTCCTAGCTATTTCTTATTGTCTTCTCTCTGCTCTTCTACTACAAACCATGTCTCTCAATATTGTCTCATTCTTAAACTTATTAGTTCCTCACGCATCTCTTTACATGACTACTCAACTCCAATCTAGATGGCTCTCAACTTGCCGAGAAATGCGTTACGAGTCGTGATATCAAGATGCGACACGGACAACATGGACGCCATGTTAATCAGACTCTGTAGTCTGGTTAGCTCATCGTCGAGACTAAACTCTTAACACTATCATAGGGGCTGCTAGAATTAGAGTCTTCGAACCCCCCCGTCCATTGCGAACGCGTTATTATCAACGGCGTCATCCATGCAGAAATGTCATGCTCAAGTTAACATACACCACAAGAGACACAACTGATCTTTATCCCTTGGCCAAATATCAATGCGCAAGCCGTCTCTTGTCCCACAACTGGCTCGATGATGCAATCTGTCCCTCCGATAGCAATCCGTCTACACCATATTATCTGACTATCCAACGGATATAAAGGCAACCTACATGTCAACTGAACCACCCCAACCACGTCTTCATGGTCAGTATTCAGAAGAAAAGACCACTGGCAATCGTATCGATCGTGTCCGTCGGCACATAAGATGTGTCTCCTCTCGGCGAACCGGCCAGCGCCGCTTCTGTTCCTAACGACGAAGCGAATACAATCCCAATGCGGTCGCCACGCAAGCCCCAGAGCACGACAGCCCAGACACGGCCAAAAAATGCCAGCCACGAGTCGACTGGGAGAACTGACATCGATTCGGCTCCTCCGTGCGCTGGACCTGAGGTGAGGAGTACCGATTAGTGCGCGCAAAATCGATCTACGTATCATGGTGTTCACCTGCGTTATGTTCATGGCGTTGGAGCTAGACCGGGCGAATCTGGCTCAGGCGCTGACGGACAATTTCCTGCTGTGTTTAAGCTCTCCTTCCTATGCGCAGAGCTTCCCTCGCAACTGGTCAGCAAATGGATGGGTCCCGACCGGTAGATTCCCATGCTGACATCGCTTTGGTCGGTGGTGGCGATGGCTCAACACGCACTGCAGAGTCGATCGGCCTTCCTGGCTTGTCGAGCGCTGTTGGCTATTCTGCAGGGTGGATTCATTCCTGGAGTGAGTCTCTTGTCCCCTCTACTTCGGTCGAAATGGTCTGGATCATTATAGTAGATCATTCTCTACCTACCCGACTTTTACAAACACCATGAGCCATCCCTGCGGTTATTTTTCTTCTGGACAGCGCTGGGGATGGTGGATATCTTGGCTGGATTTCTAGCCTTTGGTCTTCTGCATCTGCGAGGCGTTCAGGGCCAGGAGGATGGCGCTGGTTATTTTTACTCGAGGTATAACCGTCCACTATTCTTATTGCAACCCGATGCTAAAACTTCGATTGTACTCAACAGAGAAAATATAATATACGGTCATTTACCGAGACGATAGAAGGGTTCAAAATATCCAAGTCCAAAATAGCACATTGAAATGACTCAAACTTGCGGGTCGGCGATGGCGTGATTGGCGTCCGTCATGGTTCAATCCGCGATAGCGTCAAACAATTTCTTTCTATTTAAGGCACCATAGCTCCAAAACCACCCTCATCCTCAGTTATTGATTCAGATTTGAATACAACATGGCCTCAGCACCTGCGGACACTGTCCTGAATGAAAAGCATCCTGAGGTTCAAGTCCAGGCAACCAATCCATCAGGCGATGCAGCACTAGAACTCGTCGGCCAAGGCCGAAGCGAGGGCCCACTGGACCCTGAGGCGTCGGCACGTCTGGTCCGCAAGATCGATCTGTACGTGATGCCGTTGATCTGCGTCGTGTATTTCCTTCAGTATCTTGATAAGATCGCCGTGTCCTACGCCAGCGTGACCGGTCTGCGTGAGTCGACCAACTTACACGGTAACCAGTTCAACTGGGTATCGAGTATTTTCTTCTTCGGACAGCTCGCCCTGCAGTTTCCGACCATGCGACTCATCCAGGCCTTCCCCCTGGCGCGATATGTCGCTTTCAACGTCACCGTCTGGGGTACCATCCTCGCCTGCATGGCCGCCTGCAAGTCGTTTGCGTCGCTGATGGTGTGTCGTGCGTTGCTGGGGGCCGCAGAGGCGGCCGTCGTGCCGGCCTGGGTGGTCTTCACCTCGCAATGGTATCGAAAAGAAGAACAGGCATTCCGCGTCGGCATCTGGTTCGGAACATGTGGCCTGGCTCAGATGCTCGGCGGGTACGTTGCCTACGGCGTGGCGATCCATATTGGAAACGACCCATCCGCGTCTCTGCGCGGATGGCAGGTTATTTTCTTAATCCTGGGTCTGTTCACCGTCATTGTTGGCATTCTCTTCTTCTTCATCTTGCCAGATTCCCCTGTCACGGCGGGCTTCCTCTCTCCTGAAGAGAAAGCCATGCATGCAGAGCGTCTTCGCAGCAATGAGCAGGGAATCGGCAGCAGCGTTTTCAAAAAGGAACAGGTCTACGAGGCGCTCCGGGATCCGCAGACTTGGCTGTATTCGTTCTGGGTGTTTGCTGCCAATATTCCCAATTCTATCGCCACTAGCTTCGGAAATATCCTCGTCACTGGTATGGGATACTCGAAGACGGACAGCCTGTTGTTGGTTACGCCGCTGGGCGCTTACGAAGTCGTCGTACTTGTTGGTCTGACCTATCTGGCTACGAAGACCCAGCAGCGTCTCTTATGGTGCATCCTTGGTCATATCCCCTCCATCGTGGGTGCAATTTTAATGGCCACGACAGATAAGGCCCCCGCCCTGGTTGGATACTATCTGTCCGGTGGTATTCCCATCGGATGGACGACGATTCTCGGCCTGACCAGTACGAATGTAGCGGGCTCCACGAAGAAAATCACCGTGTCTTGTATACAAACGGTGGCGTATACCGTTGGTAATATCATTTCGCCGCAGACTTTTCAGGCCAAGGACGCGCCAGAGTACCTCCCGGCAAAAATTTCCATTGTCATTTTGTACTTTCTCGTCACCGTTGACCTGTGCATTATTCGCTGGATGTTTGTGCGCGAGAACCGAAAGCGAGATCAGGAGAAAGCGGCTCTTGGGGATGCATATGTTGTGCAGCAGAATCATGAATTCTTGGATTTGACGGATCGAGAGAATCGGGAATTCCGGTATGCTATTTGATGTATATAATATAGAATAATCAAGAAATGTATAATTTAACTTTCCCAGCGTCAAGAGATATGAAATGTATGGAACAACTTATTTAGTTCACGCCTACTATAGACTATCCTTGAATATAACCAACAAGAATAGAGCCGAGCTCAATCAGGTCTCACCTTTTGCACCACCCATCGCTCCAATGGCCGAAGTATACAATACGCAACCGCCGAAAAAGCAAACCCCAGTTCAAATCCCACGTCCCCCCCCGTCGGCGCAACACCTGCATACTTCGCAATAGGACCAACATACCAACTCTGACTCATACCGGTCACCATTCCAACAACACCACAGAGAAACGCAAGCAACGCCGCAATACCCCTAGGCAACTTATCCGACTGATTGTACTCCTCCGGAACGTATCCTGAAAAACCCCGCCGAAAGACAAAATGATCCGTTAGCACAATCCCCTCATAAATAGCCAACCAGTACCCGATGAACGTCATGAAATTATGCAACACTGCCTCGAACTCGCTGTATCCTGGGATCGCAATGGCCACGTAGACCACCGTCGCGATCACAGTCCAAACGTACCGCGGGACTCGCTCCGTCCAGCGTCCGAGTACCATCAGCGTCAGTGAGACAGAGTACACGTTGGGACAGTTGTTCGCGACAATGGATAATGCCAGGATCACCATGCAGAATTTACCGAATCCTCCAACGTGTGGGAATAGCAACGCCCCGAGGAGTCCGCCGACTCCGGAGTCGTCGTACCCTTGTTGGTACGAGTTGTTTTCGGCGTTCAGTCGCACGGTGGTCCCCAGCGCGGCGCCGAGCATCTCGGTGAACAGCAGCGTCGGGAGAATCCCTAGCCAGGTGGCTAGGAACACCCGGGTGCGTGGCAGCTGACTGGGCTGGTAGACGGTGTAGTCTGCTGCGAAGGTGGTATATCCCGTTCCAAAGCCGAATACCGTCGATCCGAAGGATAAGACGGCGCCCATTTCAGCATGTCCATGACCCATGGGCACTTGGACAAAGTCTCCAGAGCGGACTAACACAGCTAGTACCACCAGAAACACGATGAACGTGGGAATCCAGCTCCATTTCTCATAGACATGCACAATGCGATACCCAAAAAAGGTAACCAGGAGGGTTGCCGACGCGATGACCAGAATCCCTGCCCATCCAGGCACTCTAGGATTCACTGCGTGCAGTAGCTGCGCGCCGACGATGATGTTTGCAGCCGCCCAGCCGAAACAGGCCAGTAGATTGAACAGTGCAACTGTCCCGATAAGCGATATCCAGGTCTAGACTAGACGAGGAAGTAAGTATCGAAGAGACTCACTCAACTTGACTCCCCACCAGCCGAACCAGAACCGGGACAGGACCATCTGGCGTAGACCGAACGCAACGCCGAAGATGGAGAAGAAACACACCGTCATTACGGATAGTAAGTTGAAAAATAATATCACCAGTATGCTGTCGATAAAGCCCAGGCTGAAAAGAGCCTGGCCTAGTACCCCGATCGTGAACGATGGTACGACCATATTGGCAGCTAGCCACTGTATATCTTAGATCTCTATCTCTATGCTATTCACGCTATGAAGAGGAGGGAAGAGAGGTACCATAGACCCGATACTCCAGTACGAGCTCTCCGAGCGTTGATCCTCAGGAACGCGCTCGATACCTCGTTCCTCGATCTGGAATCGTTTAGCGAATATCTGCCATCGTCCTGGTGTTTCAGGGCCATTCCCAAGGTTATCGTCGGCTATAGTGCCAACGATTATTTCCTCGTCAGGATGGCTAGCAGGTTTTTTGCAATCGTGTAAAGTAGTCATGGCGATTTCTCGTCTCGATTCGTCTCGTCTCTTGACTTCGTCAGTTTCCCCCTTCACGATGCTTTTATATCTGGTCTTACCCCTCTTCTAGATATCGAAAATGTCTCGCTCGCTAAATCTTATGCACGAAAGTGTAAGCGAAGGTATAATTCAATAGTGGATAGTTGGTGCTGAAGATGTGATACCCCAAATTCCCCGGATCGACGATGGTCCTACCACTTACGATGCAACGTTGCCGAGGCTGGACTGTCGATCAAGCGGAGACCGGCGATGAGACAGAGAGTACGCTAGGAATTATCCGACGGAGAGTTCCGTTCCAAATAGGTCTAAGGAATGATGAATCTTAACGTGTAGAAGATGCATTGTTGTATGAACACTGCTCTAGATTGAATATGGCTGCTAGATCTGTAGATTAACTGTATGCAAGGTTCCAATGGTCATGCCTGGTAAGAGGATAATCTGCACTGTGACCTAGTCGAAAAATTAATATAATGCAGAAATGCAGACTGGCTGTTACTAAAATGCCTGCTTGCATATGGCAGATGGAGACTTGCCTGCTTGCATATGACAGATGGAGACATGCCGCCTTGCATATGGCAGATGGAGACTGGAGAATATGATTTCTCCGATTATCTTCTATCTGGTAGTTGTACATACCGCCGGCGAGATTTACAGATATTAAAATCATTACCATCTCTGGTATCTATTAAATATTTTCTGTATACTTCTTACACTATGGTTAGTGATAGTAGCATACTACCTAACGAAAGTAATACTATTTAAGCCTACCTAACCAAGACTTCCACAATTTGGATGGGTGTACCATGAACTTATTTGAACTTAACTCGCGACTAAGGCATCCTGGAAGGGACTGTATTCGGGGTTCTATTCCAGTTCGTTCTTTCTTGTACATATTTTACTAGCAATCATAGGAACAGGGCATTAGACATTCTCCTACAACCCAATAAAAAGATCTCTCTACAAACTATGCCCATCACGTTCTCCTACAGGTTCAGTAGGAACATTGGACTTGTATATCATCTATTCTCTATTATAGGATCGTTGTATCTCACGGATCTTCTATCTGAATCGAACCGGTAGCAAATGAAGACAGATAGAATTTTTCAGGAAAAAAGGCCTATGCTTGGATCCTCTAATGACCTCATAAGTGGAGTTTGTACAAATCGACCTCGCACAACACAATCTAGTCTACAAGGCAGACAGTACACGACCATCCTAACGAAGGTTGATACAAATTATCCACAAGGCATGGGAGGCCAAATTTCTAGCTCCCCTGGAGTCCTTCCTCGTCCATCGCGGCATGCGCCGTCTGATGAGTTTCGCCCTGCAGTCCATCCACCACGTTCACATCGTCGCCACATTCTACCGCTGGTCGGATTACTACTCGACTCCTGTCCCTGAGTCTTGATTCGGTAATTCTGAATTGCCCGGGAGATACGGTACGCCCAGTCCAAATATGCCGCAGAATGGGCTCTCAACATAGCCTCTTCCCGGTGCAGACTCCAGTACACGATACTCCATCACGACCAAATCGGGGGCGCGACCATGTGTGGTGGAGTCTGGCGTTTGGGCAATGCGATACCATTTCTCATTGCAATGCCCAGTGCACTGTGCCACTTGCCAATGGTGGCAAGGACAAGTTGTTCGAGTCGATTGAGTGCCGTCTGTGGTAACACAAGGTCACCTGTGGGGTGGTTATATTGTAGGTGACACTGAGTATAAATTAATTAAAATAGGATATGGCCGGCGAGATTATGAGGAAGATTGTTACTGAATGACAATGTTAGCCAACCTGGTAATACGTCGGACTTACGAAATTCCTATGGTACGGCTGCAGAGCTGCAGCAGGTATTTCCCTCCTTTCGCAGAAGCATCGGAAAAATGGACAAGGCACTACAGGCCATGGAAGACACTCCACCGTGGACTTTTAGGTATGAGACAGGATATCACTGCCCCCGAAGCCCATCATGCCCACAGGACATACCAGACACCCTTTCCAATGCCGGCAGTTAAGAATGGAACCTGTAGTCTGGTCTATCTCTCGCCTGACCGAGAGACTGGCAGAGGTATCACGTCCGCAGGTGGAGTTATGACGGAATGAACTGGGTCCTCCAATTCTGCAGTAGCCATCAGGACCTGAAACTAGGGGCTGTGTTGGAGGAGTGGGGTGCAGCAGGCTACTGGGGACAAGATTACTGCGGAATTGCCCAACCAGTACCACAGCCGTCCCGGCAGCTTCCCGCGCAATATAGGTCTCCTGCTTTGCTGGGGAAAAGTGCTTCCCGAGGAGGATCTCCAGGGGCTCAATATTTGTCTGTAGAGATGTACACGCTGCCTTGGTGAGTGGACAGACAGGATTGGCTAGAACAAAGGCTAGCAAAAAGGCCAGGATGAAGGCCAGGATGCACAAAGCCGCATCTCATTGATATTGGAGAACCGGTCTCAGCCACGTAGTATGTCGGTCTCGGATGAGATTTGATGTAGCATGTTGGTCAGAGTGATGCACCCGAGAGTCATGGTGTGGGTTGAGGTAGGTGATATTAGTACCTAAGAGCGGCGTGTTTGATGAGGCCCGGGCGGGGAAGCGTAGGAACGGGCGGACAAAAGACATGACTCAAGGTAAGCGCCAAGTGGGACTGCGACTCACAACCTTCATTAGTCCAGGGTAAATAAACCCACTTCCTTCTGTCAAACACCATGGTACATATGCCCCTTCACTTCTATATGGTATGTCAAGAAGATATTTCTCACCCAGAAACAGCTAGGGCCCTGTCGAGTACTCTTCCATGGCCTCCTGTCATCCGCCCCGAGAGGACCCTGCCTTGCTGCAAGGTGGTTGCAAGTTTGCCGAATTTCGATAGCCACAGATCATCGACAACGTCGGAATATATCCACACGAAATAATCTCAGTCTGAAATCGACCCATTCTAACGGCCATCAGTTCACAGTCCAGGTCAAAGGCCCACACGAAAGCAAATGCGACGACCACCGGGACCAACTTCTTGCGCAACTGGGAAAAGCCCCTCGGGACATTCAGTTTCTTCAAATAACGGAAGATACACCCTCGAATATTGAATGGGCACTGCTTAGCAATCACTTCAGCAGCATCAAGGATCTAGAGATGCACACGGGTTTCAACGAGGAGTTGAACGATGCGGAACTACCAGCACACTGGCCGTTGGAACGGCTTCTTGTTAGCGACGCCTGTGGAGAAGTGTTCCGCAGCCCATTTGTGCTCGAAGGAAGGGTCAAGTATGTTGTTCTACTAGGGACGTCTGGACTGCGGTTCGAAGGACCGACCAGTGATGAGCTGCGTCGTGCGAACAAGGAAGCGATTGCTCGAGGAGAAAAAGTGGCTAAATACATCACTGTCCGCAAAGAAACGCCGGAAGCGAAGAAAATTGAGCTGGTATGGCTTCCGGAACTCGTCTTAGAAGCAATGAATGACAGATATGCGGGGATGCGCTCAACGCCACTACCTATCATACAAGAAAACAAAAACTTACCACTGCTCCCAAAAGAAGTTCCAACAAAGATGACTAAACTGGAGATCCTTGAAAACGATTCTATTGATACCTTCAACCGGATGACCATTGCTCTTCCTCATGTTATAGAGAAGCTCTCTACACTCAACATTCGCTCCACCCATGGATTAGATTTCCACTTCACGACTGAAGAGCTGTTTGCCTGTATTCTTCCGCAGCTTCCGGAGTTGAGAACCTTAGTACTCTCTGTTGGCGAAGTCTTCAAGGATGAAACCTTTCTTCCAACACTCTACACACTTTTTCCCCCGAATCTCTCAACACTACGCTTTCGAGGTCCCACGTCGCTTGTCAGATCCAGCGAGTGGGCCAACTGGATAAAGTCCTTTGCGTCTTCGGACTTTTTGCCGAACTTGGAACGACTGAGCTTTGTACTAGATCTGCATTATGAGGCCCCAAAGGAAGACTCATCCTCTAAGAGGAAGCCTGTCACGACACCAGAGGATATACTTCGAGATGCGCAGAATGCGTGCAAACAGCTGTATCGGGCTGTTGAGCAGCGTGGAGTTGTTGTTGCACCATTTCAGGATAAGTGGTCCGATCGTTGGTCACTTCTCAAACAGGTTGATAAGCGATGGATGCAACTTTGATTGGTTCCTGGGGTGGTAAGGTTATTTGATGTTTTGTAGAATAAGAAACTCAACTCGGATGTATTATACTTAAGAAACCCCTCTCAAACAATTGTCTCAATCCAAAGAACTGCCAAGCATGAATATAACAATAATAAACATTCAGGGGCTGCCCAACCGCTGAATCCTGCAATTTCTGTACTACCAGCATAGATTACATACGCTAGCACTATCACCAGTGGCATATTTCCCATCAAGGCTGTATATGCCCTGGTACCAAGCACACTTTCAGACCCTTACTCAACACCAGTCAGTGCGATATTTTATTGTGGCACCAGTAAACCATGTATCAAAACAAAGCGGTCCATCTCAGAGTCAAGCCTAGAGTTCAATCGTAGTATATTCCCGCCAGAGAACCACGATTAACTAAATAGGGTCGTAGAGCTAAAGGGAGTGGACGGACATTTATGCCTACAATTTTTTCTGACTAAGTAGAAGTTTGAGCTTGGCCCTTTCGGTGCGACACCAAAAGACAGTCTCGGTGGTGGACAACTTAAGCTTCTACCTTGTCTCACTATGTGCGAATTCTTTAGCGCAGCACCTGAGTTTGTGTCATAGCAAACCTCTATGCCAGGTATACTACAGAAATACTACCTTAAGAAGCAACTAGGGTATTATACGGTCATGGCCAGCTCGTGCTACTTGTCATTATGTTAGTTTGAATATATCTTGTTATCCTGTCCAACAAGTATGCCGCCTCACTGAGATGTAAAACTTGCTCCGCCATGATTAGCTCCTATAAACTAAGCCTAGAATAAACCAAATTTGTTAGATACGTAGTCACAGTACGAGTCCCAGTAGGAGTGAAGGGAAGAATATAAGAGAAATATATTAAGCTTGGTCATAAGACTTAGTACTGTGAAAATAGCCCTTGTATCAGAGGCCTCTGCCTATTCACTTCTACTGCATACTTCACTAAGCTGAGGTGGCTGGCTAACCCCTGATGATTGAATAGAGGACAGTTAGAAGCGCTGGGTATAAGAGAAAATAATAAGACAATATGGAAAAACAGAGAAGCCAATACTTAGTGAATGTTTAATTTGAATATCCATTGCTAGTGCGTCTGCAGAAGCTTTGGAATTAATGAGAGCAATATCGTACTGTAGTCACTCGTCTTTCTTTTAATTTTCTCCCTCGTCTATACAACCCGTCCCTCCATGAATTGGCCACACATTAGACAGATCCTGTAGGACATTCCTTGTTCAGCAAGGGAATCCACTAAATGTAAAGCCCTCTATTTTCACCTCCTATAGATTCATCTTCCAAAATTCAAGTGAAGATTTCGGTGATTGAACCTTATTGTGTCCCTGCTTAGCGAGAAACACTAGCGAAAACTTTAGCGAAAACCCAACTATATAAAGGAACTCCTCTCCACCGCTAGATTCCACACTTCTTCCCACCAGTTATCCTCTTTCCATTTTGTCAATATTTTAGAGATTTACCTGGCTAACTATAGACCTTGGTCTCTTGATGCGTTTCTTATACACCCAAGCACAGTCAGCTTGGCGAGACATTATCATGTGAAAGAAAAGGCACAGCATCATCAAAGACTTGCTTTCCTTCGAAAGGTATCATGCTGTACCCATGTAACCCTTCCGTGAAGGACAGTTGACATAGGTTGGCAGTTCCTATGTCTAAGCGGAAAACAGCTTAAACATTTTCACCTTTCTCGATTTTGTCCTCAGGTCATCATTTTACCTGTCATTTTGTTGATGCAGTTATTCGGGCATCAATATCATTGTCGCCACATATTTTGCCAGTTTTGTCTCAGATCAGAAAACAAGTCTACCCTTGTGAAGATGCGCACTCTGCTGAGAGACTTTCTCCGGGCGAAAACTGAAGGGTTTGAAGTCGTCGATTCACAAGAAGTCCTATTCCTCGGGTCGTACTTCCTCTGCTCCTACTATCGCAGCCCTTGTGCTTTTTTTGGTGCTTTAGTAGCAAAGTTGGATTGGTTCTCGCTTTTATAATGTTGTCCGGAAGACTTAGCTACAGTTAACCGACCCCACTACAAGTCAGTTGATCCGAGCAGAAATGGATAGCTATAGAAGCTGTCTTCCTCGATAAGAGCTAAATCCGAATGTGAAGGGAAGCAGCTAAACGCATTCATACAAAACACATCAACGATCTGAACAACGCTATCCTTGTGTCGCGGACCTGACCCCGTGACCTTGATCACTGGAGCCACACATATCTGGACGGATTCGACCCCACAAAGGATTCACTCCTTTTCTCTCTTGGTGCTTGGATTTCTTTCTAATATCTACCAATATCATCTACGGTTGATCCCTTACACCTTCAATGCTCAATGGAATGCGCGATTGGCAAAGAAGCACCGCGCTTGGAAGTCGAAGTATAAACAAGACCCGTCGAAGAAGTTATTACTGGCATCTACGGCTAAACCCAAGGGCAAGGGGAAGCGCAAGAAGGGAGTTAATAAGAATTAATTTAATTAAGATATACCCTATAATCCTGTTAAAGAGCCTTATGTTAAACTCGATAACTTGTTTCCTACTATTTGGGCTGGAGCATTGGCTGGAATATTAGTATAGAAAAACGGCGTTTAATGATTCTGTACTTGCTTATAAGCTCAACTGTTTGTTTACTATAAAAGCATATGTATGGTGTTATGATCATTCGCTCAGGGGAAGGAATGGGTGGCAGAAGAACACTATGCCAGCTACACGCCGGTAGCCTACCAGGGAGAATAACAATAATAACTGTATTGATTGCGCAACCTACGCGCTCGCCAACGTGCTTACTCTCTCTTCTTTTCTCTTTCTTCTTCCCTCTTCTATCTAAGGGAATGGAGGTGATTCAGGGGGATGACGCTGAGCGCTCGCCAGGGCGCTAGGAGTCATCGGATCACGAATTCCCATGTTTCTCTTCACCTTTGTTTGTTTATTAGTACTACTAGCGGTGTACCGCAGCAGACAGCGGATCCTCTCCCATGCAGCTGGCCACAGCATGTCTAGTTAGTCCATACAGGTACCATAGCTCCCTCCGTCCTGATCCAGAATCATAGTTGTTACGGAAACACTATAATCCGCCCGACTTGGCGGTGCGGAGTCTCTGACGATCGATTTAACCCCTGAATCCTTATGTCGGCCATCACTGATCTATGGATAAGGATCCATCTATATTGAAGGTAAGGTCTCTGACTATCTGAATCTATCTGGGAGAACTGAATAAAAAAATGGTCAACAAAGGAACAAAATCGGACCGAGCAGATGCTGAATAATCAGTAATATAGACCCATTTTGGTCGACACCTTAGATAGTTGAGCACCTAGATAGGAATGCAAGAGACTCAGTTGGTTGAGATACTGCGATTCCTGGTGTTTCCACTGAATGACATCTACTTCCTAGTTAGGCTAGTTGGCCTGTAGCTGATAGAATAGCTCCCTACGCCCCATTTCCCCTGAATTTCACAACAATAGTAGCTGTCTTTGTTGGCCGAGTCTGTTGGGAACAAGGGGACGAGGTGACTAGCCAAATACCTCTATCACCCCACCTCACTGCTCTCAAGAGTCTCCACCTCTTCCATCTTGAACTACTCCCCTGACTTGATTTTCCCATTCTACTCTACCACATCCAACATGTCTGAGATTTACGATTATATCGTTGTCGGTGGAGGTCTGACCGGCTGTGCTCTGGCTGGTCGGCTGTCTGAGAAAAACGAGTCGCTACGGATCCTGATCATCGAAGCCGGCCCCAACGTGGTCGACCATCCTCTAACCAGCACCCCATTAGCATGCTTTGGTGCTCATCACTCGCCGTTGGACTGGGACTACACCACAGTGCCACAGAAACATCTAAACAATCGTGAATGCTATAACGGTGCAGGCAAGGCGCTGGGAGGAGGCACAGCGATAAACTACGGGACCTGGACGCGGGGTAATTCCGCTGACTACAATCTCTGGTCCAAGCTGGTCGGAGACTCCAGCTGGAGCTATGATGGTCTACTCCCTTACTTCAAACGGACTGAGACACACTATGATCCGAATGCCGACCCGGCTATTCACGGCACCAGCGGCCCTATTCATAACACTATTGTCGCGCTCACCAGCCCCGACCGCAAATACCCCCTGAAGGAGCCAGTACGCTCTGCATGGGAACGTATTGGCGTCAAGTATAACCCAGATGCCAACGCTGGAATGCCCCTGGGACTAGCAGACATTGGAGAGAATTGGCGTAAAGGACAGCGTCAACTTGCCAGTGAGGCTTATGGGCTGTCTAGGCGCCAGGGAATATCCATTATTACCGATACGCTGGTTGCGAAGGTGATTCTCAAGGAGCAAGATGGCCAGCAGGTCGCGACAGGGGTGAAAGTTGTAAACGGACACGAATATCACGCCTCGAAAGAGGTGATTATCTCCGCTGGAACATACCGCACCCCGCAGGTGCTTATGCTCTCTGGAATTGGACCAGCAGAAGAGCTGGCGAAACACAATATCCCACAGCTTGTAAATGCGCCAGAAGTGGGTCGCAATTTCCATGACCACTTCGGTTTTCTACAGTCGTGGAAACTGCGTCATCCTGAACAGGGCCTCTCGATGGGGACTCCTCTCTGGGAGAGCCCGGCATATGCGATGGGAGTGCCCTATGATTGGAATGTGACCTTGCAAACTCCCTCGGACGAGTTGATGCGGGCATTGCAGGCAGATGATGGACAAGCTCCCGAGGACCATCCATATCTAGATCCGGATTTCGCTCACTCCGAGATTCTGGTGATCTATGCGCCGATAAGTCAATCCGTAGTTGAATTTGAGACTCCTATGGATGGCACGCATATTAGTACGGCTGTTCTTTTAATGGCTCCTACGGCACGCGGCCAGATCACCCTGGCTAATGCTGATCCGGCAAATGCCCCTGTAATTGACCCGAATTACTATTCCAAGGAAGTGGACCGAGCGATTATGCGGGATGGAATTCGAAAGGTGGCCAAGCTTCTTCTAGACACTCCCGAAGGTAAAGGTATGGTGGAGCACGAGGTGCCCCAACCGGACAATGGGCTCATCAAGCCTGATTCTACCGACGAGGAAATTGACAGGAACGTCCGGCGTGGAGGAATTACATTCTTTCATCCAGGTGGCTCGGCATCTATGGGCAAGGTGGTCGACACTCAACTGCGGGTCAAGGGCGTTAAAGGACTGCGAGTCGCGGATGCCAGCGTGCTGCCTGTGCCTATCGTGGCGCATTACCAGGCTATTCTGTATGCAGTAGCTGAGAAAGCGGCGGACCTGATTTCGATCTAGAAAGTATCATAGTTAACTACTCCAGAGGCAGAAATATTATGCATGAGCATGAACACCGTAAACCTCATCATTATACATGTAGATATCATCTAAAAGTGCACTTTCAAATACGTTTATTTCTCAAATATACTTGACTTTAGTGTATTAAAGTTAGCGTGCTCGGAAGCCGCCCAACTTTAGCACCAGCTTCCTGCCAGTAGCAAGTAAGCGACAGAAAGTACATACATAAAGTTAGCCTCTGCATGCCACATTATTTTCTTCCAACCGTCCCAATTTATATCATATAAATAATTGTCATGATCATGACAGACTCACCGTATACACTTCTGGGCACGACAGGAGGCTCCCAGCCGCCTCCTCTCTCCAACGCTTCGCTCGTTTCCATGAATTGCATACCAGATCAAAGCGGACCCACCGTCTAGTTGGATATTTTTCCGATAGATTTCTAGATGATAGTAGGGGAATATCACTGCCTAGAGTAACAAAAATGGATGCGTACTTCGCCAAAGGCTCTAATATTTCAAAACAGAAATTAGCAACCAATGATAGATACCACAAGAATATTATCGGGCCATTTGAGTTTTCAATGAGGGAGGTCGCGCGGTGGTTACAGGTCATCAAACCTCTCCGTGTTGGCCGCGCGACTAAAAGCGGCCTCACCCTGTTACCCACCTGGCGCCGCCCACCCTAACATGGATCTCTTGTTCTGCTTAGTCCTCCCTCTTGAACTACCTAGAGAATGACCTTTCCTTTTTGCGCCTCTGAAGAGAAACGCTCACTTGATAGAGCGAACTATAATTAACCATCTACTAGTATTGAACTGCGCATGTTACTTACCAAGGAAGACCCTTATTCACTAGTAGGATGTGCCTCAATCTTCATAGGGCCTTCAAAACCAGGTGGGATTAGGCACTGCCGCTAACCCCGCATTCGACTTCAGGCTTTGTTAGCCTCATGAGGCTGCCCGAATCACGATAACTTGTTAAATATCTCAAAGCCAGTTGTAATTTGCATTCTTGTCTCAGATAATACTTCCGTCTGGTTTACCTTTCATCTGGTGAGGCCAGTCAGCCTATTGAAATTGGTACGGACGATCCTTAGCAGCATGACGCCCTCCCCCGCACTCGATGAGTACCAAATTGGTTGGATCTGTGCTTTGCCTATTGAGGCCGCCGCAGCCCAAGAAATGCTAGACGAGAACTTTGGAACCCCTGAGGAGCAGGATAATGCAGACACGAATATATACACGCTGGGTCGGATTGGCAAGCATTTCGTCGTGATCGCATGCGTGGGGGGCCAATATGGGACGACTTCGGCAACGACTGTCGCTAATAACATGACGCGAACCTTTTCCAAGTCGCTACGTGTTGGGTTGATGGTCGGCGTTGGTGCAGCCATCCCAACTACTATAAATGACATTCGGCTTGGCGACATTGTGGTCAGTTATCCTACAGGCACGTGTGGTGGAGTTGTTCAATACGATATGGGGAAGATTGGTGAAGGTGGGAAGCTTCACCGCACCGGGTACTTAAACAGTCCACCTCGATTGCTGTTAGCAGCGGTCAACCAAATGAGAGCAGCTGCGCTGCGAGATGACCCACTTTATCCCTTTTATATCCAACAGGCAGTCCGACGAAATACGCGAACACAGCGGAATTTTGGCCATCCAGGCCTGGAATATGATCGGCTCTTCCAAACTGAGTACCAACATTCTCCGTCTGCAAACAGCTGTGATGGCTGTCTGACAGAGTGGGAAGTTAGAAGATGTGTACGAGAAGATAGTGAACCACAACCATATTACGGTATTATTGCATCAGGAAACGCTGTTATAAAGAGTGCGGAAATAAGGGAGCAGCTTCGGAGCGAAACTGGTGCTTTATGTCTTGAAATGGAAGCGGCGGGCTTGATGCAGGATTTCCCCTGTCTTGTTATCCGCGGCATCTGTGACTACGCCGACTCACACAAAAACAAGAAATGGCAGGGTTATGCTGCGTTGGCAGCCGCAGCCTATGCCAAGGAATTGCTCGCATATGTACCTTTGAGTCACGTATCACAGGAAAGCTTGGTGGTAGATATATGTAGTAAGTGGGTTTGAGTGAATCCGAGTTTATCAGTATACTGAACAGGTCCAAATTGGCTAACTCTATATTTCCTAGCATCGCTTGCTAGAGAACTCAAGATCCTGACTAAATCAACCAAGCAAGTTGAACAAAAGATTGATCTGCAAAGGTTGAAAATTGCAAAGGGGGCAGCGTTTGATGCTTATGAGAATCAGCATTTTGAATGCCTGCACGGGACTCGGATTGAGCTACTTCACGATATCAAAGAGTGGGCAAGATCACCGCACGGGAAATGCATATTTTGGCTGAATGGGATGGCAGGGACTGGAAAGTCAACAATCTCCCGCACAGTTGCACGCTATTTCAAAGAGAAAGGGTCTCTTGGAGCGAGCTTCTTCTTCAAAAGGGGTGAAGAGCATCGAGGAAATGCAAAGAAGCTTTTTCCAACTATTATACAACAATTGACGACGAGAAATCCCCAGTTAGCACACAACGTGCAGAAAGCAATTGAGGAGGATCCCTATATTTCGGAGAAGGCATTGGGTGAACAATTCGATAAACTAATTCTTCAGCCACTCCTTGGTCTGGACCCGGATCAAGCTGTGACCATGGTGATTGTTATTGACGCGTTGGATGAGTGCGAAACAGAAGACTATAAAGATGATATAAGGGTTATTATCCAACTCTTACCGCGCGTGCAAATTTCCAAATATATGCGACTACGGTTCTTCCTCACAAGCAGACCTGAATTGCCGATCCGGCTAGGATTTAAGAACATCAAAGACAGACATCAACATCTGGGCCTCCATGATGTTCCGAAGGCGGCAATTGAACGCGACATCTCCATCTTTCTAAGGCATAGCTTTGTGGATATTCAGCACGACCATGAGCTCTCTACGGACTGGCCCGGCGATGGGGTTATTGAGGCCCTACTTGCAAGGACAGTTCCGTTATTCATCTCTGCTGCCACCTTGTGTCGATTCATTGGTGATGCAAACTGGGACCCTCAGAGCCGACTCCAAGAAATTCTCGCTGACCGAACCCTATATGTATCCAAGATGGCCAGCATATATGTACCAGTTTTGAATCGACTTCTTGCTGGCCAGGATCTATGGGAGACTAAATATTTGATTAAAGAGTTCAAGAAGATAGTAGGCACCATAATTGTGCTTGCCACCCCACTCTCAGTCAATAGCCTTGCCCAAATTGTTGGCCTAAAAGCCAACAATATTAAGAGGCGACTAGACAGGCTCCACTCGGTTCTGAATATCCCCGATAATTTGAATGTGCCCGTCAGACTCTTACATCTCTCATTCCGAGATTTTCTTTTGGACTGCAGGACGAAAGGAACGAAAGAAAGCGAGCAGTTCTGGATTGACGAGAAAGCTGTTCACCAGGATCTCACGGGGAAATGCCTTGAGATTATGCGCCGCAGCTTAAGGAAGAATATCTGCAACTTACCGGATGATGGTACGCAACGCAGTGAGATCGACATACATTCTATTAGTCGCCATTTGCCACCGGAATTGCAATATGCCTGTCGTTACTGGACACACCACCTGTTACAATGCCTGGATCCAGCTATGGAGTTGGTCAGGGCATTTCCATTCCTTGAAGTGCACCTTCTTCACTGGATCGAAGCAATGGGCGTTTTAGGCACTGCATCCGAAGTTGTGGAGATGGTCAAGAGATTGCAGTCGATCTCGGGGGTAAGTTTCTGTGAAGCCTTGCGATATGCAAAAAATAGTAATAGAATTTAGGTTGATCAACATCCCAAGATAGCACATTTCCTGCAGGATGTCATGTTGTTTATTATAAGGAATCGGCAGATAGTCGACACTGCACCGCTTCAACTTTATTCTTCAGGGCTTATGTTCGCTCCAAGCTCTTCAATAACAAGGAGAATATATAACAAGGAGTTGGCAAGTTGGCGCCATCTGCCAAATGTAGATAGGATCTGGTCCGCGCATCTACAGAACCTCGAGGAGACCAACAGGACCGTTTCTGGTCACGTTTCCTCTTTGGCCTTCTCGCCAGACGGTCAAATAGTGGCGTGCGGATATGAGAGGGGAAATCTTTGTCTCTGCACTATCAAGCTCTGGGATCCCAGAACCGGCCAGCTGCGCCAGACCCTGAAGTACAAATCACACTCGATTTCGTCTTTAGTGTTCTCATCCAATAATCAGCTGCTGGCGTCCGTCTCCAATGATAACACTGGCTTCAATGACCACACCATCAAGCTGTGGGACGCTAACACGGGGGAGCTCCATCGGACTCTAGAAGGCCACTCTAGCACTGTTTATTCTGTGGCCTTTCCGCCCAGTGGCCAACTACTGGCATCTAGCTCCCTTGACAAAACAATCAAGATATGGGACCCTAACACAGGAGAGCTCTATCGAACTTTACAAGGCCATTCTGGATCTATCGATTCTATCGCTTTCTCACCTAGCGGCCAACTGCTGGCATCTGGCTCCGATGATAACACTATCAAACTATGGGATTCTAACACGGGGGAGCTCTATCGGACTCTTGAAGGCCACTCTGAGCGTGTTTGCTCAGTGACTTTTTCACCTAGTGGGCAACTACTGGCATCTGGCTCCCGTGATAATACTATCAAGCTATGGGATCCTAACACGGGGGAGCTCTATCGGACTCTAGAAGGCCATTCCGATTGGGCTCGATCGGTATCCTTCTCGTCTAATGGTCAATTACTAGCGTCAGGCTCTGATGACGGAACTATCAAACTATGGGATCCTAATACAGGTGACCTGCGCCAGACCTTTGAGAATTATAATTCGGTTTGGTGTGTATGTTTCTCACCCAATGGCCCACTACTGGCATCTGGCTTTCCTGGGGGCATCGTCAAGCTCTGGGATTCCAGTAAAGATGACCTGCATCAGATGCCTGAGGGCAAAGGGCATTCCCTTCGAGTTCAGTCGGTAGCCTTCTCGGCTAACGGAAAACTGGTGGCGACTGGCTCCCGTGACAAGACGATCAAGCTATGGGATCCTAATGCAGGGGAACTGCGCCAGACCATTAATAATCCCGCACCAGTCTTGTGTATAGCCTTCTCACCTAATGGTCGACTGCTGGCATCTAGCTCTGATGACGGAGCTATCAGGCTATGGGATTCTAATACGGGTGAGCTGCGCTTGACCCTTCAAGGCCAATTTAATACACATCAGACTATATCATTCTCACCGGACGGCCAGATTTTAGCATGCGAGTCTGCTGACTGCCCCGATGCCATCGAGCTTTGGGATCCAACCAACGGCGAACTGCGCCAGACCCTTAAGGGCCATTCATTCTATATTTCATCTATAGCCTTCTCATCTAATGGTCAACTACTGGCATCTAGCTCTGGCGATAAGACAGTTAAGCTATGGGATGCAAAGACAGGCGATCTATGCTATACCCTTGAAGGTTATCCTGAGCCAGTTATGACTTTAGCCTTCTCACCTGACAGTCAATTGCTGGCGTCTAGTTCTATTGATAAGACCGTCAAGTTCTGGGATCCCAACACAGGTGAACTGCTCCAGACACTTAGCGATCATACCGATTGGGTGTGGTTAGAAAACGGCTGTCAAATGTCTATCCTAGAAGGACAGTGGGTATATCTTCAGGGGAAAAGGATATTATGGCTTCCGCACGAGTACCGTCCCAGTTGCCTGACAATGAAAGATGGCATTCTGGTTCTTGGTCATGAATCTGGAAGGGTTTCCTTTATCTCGAGTTTCTCTAGCTTGTGCAGATCCGTGGAGCATGCTCTGGGCTAAGCAGACAGACAGCTGCAGCAATCTCGTGACAGGTCATAGGATGAAATGAAAAGCAAAACTACATGAGTACTGCGTATGCTACGGGCAAAACAAACGTCTGTTTTGAAAACGAAAATTGCCAAACAATTGTTTGTACGATGGCTACAGGGTTATCAGTGCAGATGATACATCATCCTAGCCTTGATTAGTCCCTTCAGAGGGGTTCACCGTTCACACCCAGGTAGTCACCCATACCCTCTCCCTCAATGCTCCGAGGCACTGTAGCTTTACCCGCTAGCTATTGTCGTCGACTGGCGGAGCAGTACTGAAAAGTCCGTGGCAATCTACACAACCGGAATTAATCAAGCGGAAGGATCTCTGGTCAGGAGGCGAGAGGTATAACCAAAAATAGAAAACAACCAACGAGGCTCATGACTCGGCGTGGGGATATGGTAGATCCTCTCACCAATAACGTCCCCTACGTTGTGCGCTGACTTAATTATCTGTTCCGATATAGTCAAGACCTGCGTGCAATATAGCGACTGGCTCCGACACGAAATCACTGTGCACCTTACAAATACTCATTTGATAGGCCATCATCGTCGCTTCTAACAGACAACTCCAGCCTGACCACCTTGTGATGCAGTTGCTCTATCCGCACTGGCAGAAGACGCTGGCACTCAATGCGGCTGCCCGAAACAATCTCGTTCCCCATGTTATTTGTTAATTTGATCAGGTTTCAGGTAGAGGAAGCCTCTAAGTTTATCCGGCATGTGCACAAGAACTTTGACTTCAAGAAACGCTACGTACCAACAGATCTCAGCCAACGTGGGTTCCCTCCAGAGCAACTCAAGAGTCAGAAAATTTTACAACTACACATATGCCAGATGTATTCACAGCATGTGGTATAAGATCAAGAACTAAGTGCAAGACATTCTTCTTGCTCTATCCTACCCAGGCCTGATGCAAACCACAAAATCCAGAATGACGAACACCTACGGTATCCACTCAAAGCTGCCCCTTCGTGCTAAGCAAAACATCCACTACCGCCATAACCCCCAGGTGATCCGTAATCCAGGGCTTCTTGAATCCCAGCTCCACGATCTGCCTCCTTTCTTCATCCCCTTCTGCCAGGATTCCTTCTCCAAATCTCTCAAACTTCAGTAGCTTGACAGACCCTCGGAAATAGACCTTGTCCATTCTAGAACACCCAAACTGCGCGCGCTGGTTTGTTGTTGCTTGCTGGCCCCACGTATATCCTTCCTCGGTGTCCTCCTGCCCGCCTAATTCTAGGAATGCGTCCTTGAGATTATTGTCCGCATGCAATATGCGATCAACCGGCTGGATTGCGTTGAAGTCACCGGCGGCGAGAGCAGCGTGCACCCCATCGTGATGCATATACTGAGCGACTAGCTGCATCTGCGGTGGGCGGTACGGAGGGTCAAGTGCCATGGACTCTAGGTGCGTATTGCAGAGGCGGATTCGCTTCTCATTAAGCCCAATAGAGACGTCGACGAAAAGCGCATCGCGATCCATGCGTGTGTGGGAGTAGTGGACACGAAAGACAGACGTAATAGGCAGACGCCTGCTGACAAGGACGGTAGTGCCATACTGCGTGGTGGCCCAGTTGGTGGTGTCAATATCCGTAAGATGGAAATGGGCTTGCACCCACGGAGTCGCGGCAATTATTTCAAAGTCAGAATGGGTGCATTCTTGGAGAAAGATAACAGGGGCGACGTTTAAAGGGAGAAGGTGCGTGAGTCGGTCAAGTTGTGCAAGCGCTGGTCGCATGCGGGCTGCGGCGAAGGGAAGGATAAAGTCAATGTTCCACGTATAGAGCGCAATAGCAGTAATGTCTAGGCTAGTACTATCATTGCTACTCGAGCTTCCGAGGGCGGATGGCGACTTGGAGACCCAGGTGGAAGTTGCGGGGTCAAAGTCATAGTAAGTCTGGGTATAAGGCTCGTCCAAGGTCCAGGGCACCGACGTCTTCCGGAAGGTCGCGGTGTCCCTGATAGCCTGGGGCATAAGCGCTTCCATAGCGATAGATGGAGTTTTTTAGAAGGGGAGTGAGTGTATAGGTAAGAAGATCCAAGAAGGATGAAGGAGAGGGAAAAAGAAAAGAGGCAGCTGAATTTGAATAGGTACAGCAACTAGTAAGGTAACCCGACAGCATCCTTGCTTCAACTTGGCTTTTTCTTTGTTTCGGGCGTTAGCTGACACTCTCACTGCCCACCCCCACTCAGTCCGGCTGTCATTCAGAATGCTCACTGCATGTTTCGGTTTCCAACTTGATCAGCCCCTTCTATCCACTGCTGCCACCAATAGTGACGATCTCCGGCATCCCAGCGTATTTGTTATTACCCCTCTCCTTTCTGCTAAGCCAGTAGCGCCGAAACGCCGCCCGCTTCAATAGCACAGTCAGAAGCGGACGCAGCGGGGCAGGCATGATGCGATAATCCCCACACAAGGCTCAACCATCGTCCAGAGCATATTGTCCGAGAGTATGTCTAGACCGACAAAACAGTTTGGCTTGCGGAGCTAGTCGGGTAGACAGGCGGGCTTCTTACACGACGGATCCACGTTATCCCTAGATAGCTCTCTGATTTGCGCGAACCACACAACGCTCGCGGCACACCATAGCCCTCCCATCAAGAACACAGTCCCAAGAGCAATCTTCTGCGTGATCTTCATATGCAGTTTTCGCAGCTCCACAATGGGTAGTGCCAGCATCACAAGATCTGTAGTGAAATTGGGTACTGCCTTGCCGATGAAGACCCTGACATTGTCGATGCACCGGGCCTCGACGAATGGGTCCCAGTTTCTGCGGATGGGATGGCATCCAAAGACCGAGACGACGATACATGTGACTCACCATGCTGTGACTATAATTCCTATCGCCTGTGTGCTCCATTTCATGGAGCGGGTAGGGAACATGAGATAGTACATGGTCAGAATGCTCCACTTTGATCGTAGCTAATACCGTTACATAGAGATGATATGACACGAAGAAGTGCATCTGCATAGTAGTAATCTCGTCCCTACTGAGGAGTACGACATGCCTGCCGACACGAACGTTCCTACACCCGAGAGCGAGGACAGTATAGAGTCCCCATGCAAATGCCTTACAGGTGAGAGCGATTAGAATAGTCTAGCACCAGATTGTGTAGATGGTCCCTTACAATCGACACTATGGTCAGCCAGCCATCAAACTGAAACGATGTGCTGGTCCTTCTTTGAGATCTTATTCTGATAGACTCGAAATTTGCAAGCAGCGTAGATAATCAGGCTTTCTTTATCACGAGGTTTGAAGCTGAGTAGGTATGGTATATGCGAAGAAAGAAAGCTCGAGTCCGGAAACACGACACAAGCTCCTTCTATACCCTTCAGCCCGGTTCTTTGTTATTCGCTGTTCATATTCAACCGCCTTGCCTTAAATTTCCCTGCGCAAACCCGGCTTCGTCATGTCTTCATCTGATTTCTCTCCTGAGTATCTCGCTGAGGAGTCTAGAGGAGCGTCATTCGCACAGATCACTGCACTCCCAGCCTTGGCGACCTTGTTTGTGGCGTTGCGAATTGGTGTTCACCTTTGGCGCAAAGTTGGCTTGTGACCGGGGAAGTTCAACACAGCGCTTGTTGATAGCGAAGAAGAATTTCAGGGTTACGCGCAAGCGACAGATAATTCAGGAACCATCCTGTAGAAGGTGTTAAGTCCTGAGTGGAATGCAGTGTCGATTTTGATTTTGCCATGTCAGTATGACTGGTACGGCTTCGGTTCTGGTTGCACTGGTGCCTATGCACCCATCATCTTATATTCAACAGACACAGATGCAAAGAAAACAGTAGCATCTTTACGACTAACATATTATAATTTAATAGTATAGAGCCTAATATTCTAAACTCTCTCTTTTATATACTAACTACGAGCCGAGCTCAATTCGGCCGCCGTTGACCGGCTCGGCAGGAAGGACAAAGAGAAGCTACAGTCTGGGCATTGTTAAGGAATCCCCACCGAGAGGTCCCGTGTGCAAAAAGAACGGGCTACTGAAGCGGCTCATAGTGACTGCACAGGGTTGGAACAAATCGTGGCCGGTTGCCTCCTTTCCTGAAAAAAAAAAGTCTGCCGTGGCTAGACTTGGTGGAAGCTCTCCGCGTTAATAACTGCTGCAAGCTCGCCATCCGCGGGGCGAATGGAGAGCTCAACAGCGACTGGTGTCGTCTACTCTGAAACCTGGCCGATTGCATGTCGTAGGGTAGAGATGTATGGTTTGGCTCTGGCAAGAAAATCGCGTATAGCACGGAGGACATAATAGGGAATATCAGCTCCTTCGCCCGTAAGCCACGCTCAGTCTTGTGATAGAAAATGTATTGGTAATAGATTTGGTCCCAACCAAGCTCATGCAGGGACCCTGTCATTCATGTTCGAGAGTCGTTTAATGGTTGGCGTCACCGAGTGGAGTCCGAATATGTTGGCCAGCAAAGTGCATAAGGTAGGTTTATGGCATCGAGCGCACTGAAATGCATACCAAGTATATATCATAAGGATTATAACGAGCAGACTTGGTCAACCCTGAGGGTGCATTTCAAGCAACCGAAACAGTTAAATGCTAAAATGGCGTCCAATCTGGGGGCATGTAAAATCACGTTAGCGCCGCTGAACATCAGGGCGATCGCTGTAGGTCTTGTCACGTTTTTGGAGGGTAACATTATGGAAGGCACTACATGCTGACATATTTCTTCTTGTTTATACTGCACATTTTGAAGCAGGTGTTGATTTGGATACCGATTTGTAGTTTAAGAATGAATTCGTTTGCTATTTTTGGGCCTCGGATTCCGCTCAAACTAGACGCCTCATGAATTAGGCAACCAGCAGTTAGCTAGCTAACTATCTATTGGTAGTTAACTAACTAGCCTGCTTACTAAAATATGTCTACTCTTACGCGTAGGGGTTAATTATGCGACAGGAAACTTTGATATGTTCCGTAGACTAAACAATAAATTGTCCAAATCTGATAAAGCAACAGCAGGCTTTGTCTGAACAATTGGTATTATCATATTGGCCATTATATCCACGATTACAAGGAATTTGCCTATGTCGAGTTGACAATAAGACTTGTCCGGGTACAAGTAGCCTTATAGCATCCTACAGGAGCTAGGACAGTGTGGGAAGGAGAGAATAGAAAACCGTAGAATAGATTGCTGCAGTGTTCATACAGCTGCTATCCATTTCCTAGCCAGTCAGCTATCTTCCCTCCCAACCCATCTTTTAACAGACTGGTTAATATCCAACTCTAGCCCTCTAGCTAAATAATTCCACATGGCAACCCCATCGTACGCCGCAAAGCGAATATTGTGTCCCTAGTATGTGAATATAAAGACAGTCATGAGGCAGATAGGGACGGTGCACAGATAAAAAAAGAATAAAAGGCCCTAGGACCTGATCATCAGTGTGGTCCAGTGCGGAGACGGTAGAGGTATTAAATCCTATTTAATGTACTAGTTCTTTCTAAAAGGGTAGATCTTTGTAATTGACTGTATCATTTATTATGCATCAACGTCAATATATTCACATCAGTAATGACAAATTGGGCTGATGATGGAGTGGGCTTTTTTGGTAAGTGTACGATCTCATCCCAAACAATTAATATCAAGTAACAATGACAACAACCACAAATGCGAACCATGAGAGAACCCTGGGATAATTCTTATTTCCTCGGGCGTATTGCTTTGAGCATTCTGTGGGATTGCAGCTCCGTATTGTCGATTGATAAACACGTGGTCTATTCCATGGAAGAATATCCCATAATATGTCTTATTTCTGTACAGCTTTCTATATACAAGACACTTTTCAATTAAAATTCACTGCGTGTTCTTCTTCTCAGTCCCCTCAATAGGACAGAGCCAAGTCCGTCGACCCTGGCCCCATACTTCCACAGTGGGATGCAGATTCGCCCGATTATCAATGGTTCCGCTGGTCGCGGATATAAGTTGAGCCTTCTCCAAATTATCATTTTGGATGAAAAGGTTCGATCCACACGTGTCGCAGAACGAGCGTTTCAGGATTTGACCTGTAAGAGTAGCTTTGTCGTTGTAGGTTTTGATGGATTCCCGGCCTTGGGTTATTTGGAGTCGCTATTCTTACGTTAGATTCGATATACAAAGAAATTATATCACAGAAAGAAAGAGGGCGAATACATTTTTTCTATACCAGCAGTTTGCCATAAATGCTGAACCTGTTGCTTTTTGACAACTATCACAGTGGCAGATAATGAATTTCTCTGGGTCGTCGGTGAGTTGGTATTGCACGGCTCCGCAGAGGCAAGAGCCTGGATTTGACGGTGCCATTTCAGTCCTTGAAAAGGTGAAAAACAAATTTAGACGCCGGGTTCATGGAGATATTTATACTCTATGGCGGATATTAATGTATGTGTAAGGGAATATGTGTTGGTGGATATATATGTTAATCCGACCTGATTCCGGAGATGCTTACCCACGCGAGACAGAAACAGAGTCAACAACAACAAAATCAATCAGTAATGAGTCTACGGGCATTGTTGGAAGAAAGATAATGTGATGGGGTAAAATTTTGTTAACCAGTGCAGTATTTATCAATCCACTCTCTACGGGTTTGAAATGGTCATATAACTGCTAAAAGGAGTGTCGACAATTAACTAGTTAACTATGGTAATATTGATTATTCAGCACCACTCATAGTCAAAGGTTGTTGATGATACAACATCATCGGATCTCTTATATTAGCTAGTTTACATTCTTCGTTTATTTGCCTCGCTTTTATAAAGAGAGATGTTTGGTAGTTTAGTTGAACCAGAGACCTAATTCTTTATGGTCGACATGGAGTCAGTGACCAGATATCAGCCGAAGTCCGCTTTCAGCTCAGCTGAAACCTACTCATTAATTGCTCCTCTAATCCAGTCATTGGTTCGCGAATAGCTAATATGCCTATATTGCAGCCTCCTATATACCAAGACATTGCCCACCAAAGCTCTTCCCCCGAGTTCTTTACAGTAGCGTGGAAGGTGAGGTCAATTTGCTTGTCCATGAAAACGATAGGAGATTCCCATGGCGATTTTCTTTATTATTATTCGTTGAAAATATTGCTCCAGTGGCTAAATAGTCTAGAGAGGGTGGAGTTTATGTAGAAATAAGGTGAAATTCTGAATAGCGAATTTTGCATCCAAATGTTAAAGATTAATGTATTTTCTCTCCCTCATGTCTTGGAAATATATAGTTAAAAGCGGAGTGCTGTGTACAGTTGCATCATGACTACGAGGACTTTGATGGTAACATATTGGAGACATAGTTGGAATTATATAAATACACTTAAAATCTGAGAGTTTAAACTCGCATATAAAATTGCACTTCATTCGTCCCTTCACCCTGACAATTGCTTTTAAACAGAGATTATAGAAAATCAACTGAGGCCCGAAATGAGACAGCTGGGATAGATTGATTAAACAAATAGGATGTGCATACTATCATAGACTATCATAGACGAGAATCACAAACACTCCCACCTACCCCAGACTGATATCTACTTCCCCTGCCGTACGAACCGGAGATGGATTGCACTCGATACTGGCGGTAGCCCCTTTTGACCGACGCCAGGTCAACATATCGTACATTTCGTAACTAGGAGGCTCCAGAACCTGTTTCTCTTTCATTGTATCCTCTGAAAAGGACGCGTCCAAGGCTGAAGGCGTCTGTAATTCCGGGCTGCTGCACCCAGCCTTCTCCGGTATAGCCGCTTCAAGCTCATGCGTAGCAGGAAAATCCAAGCGCTGAAGTCGATCCAAGACAATTACCAAACTCTGATAACAAGCCAATAATCGGAGTCTCTTGTCCTGTGCCCTTTGACTATCACGATAAATCCAGCGCAGCTGTCTCCCCAGACTCAGTTTCCCATTTCGGGCCTCCTGCTCGGCGCGTGCTGGTTCGACGAGAATCGCTACATCCCGTGCGGCGTCCGTGACGTCGTGGATAGTTGAGTCCATCCATGCGCGCTCCTGATTATCTAGGGCATTCGCTTTGAGTTGCCGGAGACGCTCGACTTCGCGTAATTGAGTAAGAACGTGGTCGGTGGTTTTGAGGAGTTCGCTTGATTGTTCCTTGATCATTGTTAACTGGAAGTCGTTGCGACGTAGGGACCGCAAGCCCAGTTTTAGCGTTGGTTGGGACGTTCGCGATCTGGGGACGATTGGTGCATGGTCGTCTCGGGATACGATTAAGTTCGATTCCATGTTGTAGGACGAGAACTGAATGAATGAGTGGTTATGTATGTGAGAACTGGGCCTCAATTTTCCAGGCGGGGAAATCCTCCCTAGAGATGCTCTACTTTAGTGGTTACGATAGGTACTTTTATACGCTAACAGGGATCTTCTCTACTAGTGAACTATACTAAAGTAGTGTCGCATTAGCTGTAATTATGCAATTTCCTCCATCCTCTTTGGAGGATAGATATTATCCATGTAATAAACTTGACCCCTAGATGACTCTACTCTCAAACTCGTACTTTAGTCTCCTCCACTAGTACCTGAGGTACTATCAATCGTTGCCCCTGTTCATCGGTAATTTTTACTACGGCCGGCAGCACAGTCAGTCGGTCAGTCGTACTGGTACTCCAGCGAAAGTCAAAGAAACATGGGTTGGCAAATAGCCAAACACCAAGGTCTGCTGCTGCTTTGGCGACGCTTGAAAAATGGATGAGGCGGTCGGTCTCAGAGAAATGAGCGTCACTGTATGGTGCAAAGGCATGAACGAAGCTCTCCGTCAGATGTGCCAGGGCTGTTTCTTCAATATTTCTGGTACTTCCCCCCTCCGCGGAATGGTCTTGTTTATATAGGTAGGCTGTCAACATGCGCCAGGCGAATATGGCCCGATCCTTGTCTATATCACATGGTTACTTCAATGTCCATTTAGGATTGAATGGGGCGCTTTACCGGAGCCAAAGACTGCATTCCCCTGATGCGGTGGGCTTGACGCATAGGGTTGGGGAAGTAGGGATTCGGTTCCCATTCCTGGCTGAATCGCATTCAACAAGGTCCGAACCAAAACATGAGTAAGAACGGGTCTCTGAGCTCGGGGCTTCGAAAGCATAGTAGCCACGGACGAGGGTAGGAAAGGGGAGCCGTAGTGATTAACGCGAGCGACAGCATCCTGCGTCGGTCGGACCATTGGAGACGCTGGAGTGTAATAATTGTCCACGTGTAGACCGGCCTGGTCGAAAAGGGTTTGTATTCGGGTGCAGACAGCGTGGTCATCCGCTGGATCTGGGACGTACGAGGACAAGTTAAGTAGCAGGGACCAGGGAGCTGATGAAGTGCCTGAGGGTTCTTTCTCTTGGGTTCCGACCGGTGGAAGTCTGGATTGTGTCTGAATTTCTCCCAGTGGTTTTGGCGTATCGCGTGTAGTCGAACTGGCACCTTGGGTAGTCCTCGCTTCTTTGTTCCTGCGGAAGCGGATGTAAAGAATGGCAACCAACAGGGCTACAATAGCGGTTCCGGCAATTGATCCTATGATGGCACCTGCAAGAGTTCCATTACTGACTCCTCGACTGCGATCGCTTGTTTGGGTGCTGTCGCTGGTACTGCTACTGGCAGTAGACGCCGTACTCAGTGTCTCACTTGTGGAGGCCGCAGATGTCGTACTCGTTGAAACTGTAGAGCTTGAAGAGGAAAATGAGCTGTTGGGCGATGTAGCTGAAGACCAAGTGCTGGGGCTTGCCCTATCTGGTGTACTAAACGCTCCTGCTTGATTGGCTGGAGTAGGGGTGGACAGTGTAGGAGACGGTGCGGTTGTTTGGGCCCCTGCCTGACGAGGCCAGAGAAGAAAATTGTCCATGATTCCTCATCAGTAGTGCCAAATGCGCACGAGTTTGGGGTGTCAGCTTGGGCACTTTCATGTATTTAAGCGTCTCGGGTTGTTTCCCTTTTCGGGAGTGCGATGCTGCGGCGTAGTGCATATATAACCAGGCTAGTACTGTAAAGAAAGAATTAGTTTGTCCCACCTCTCAAAAACGTGCTCAAACACGAATGATCCTTGTCAGGGGCATGAATGGCATAGTTGAAGTGGGGGCGGGGAGAAGATCCCAAAATGAGAGCTCCGTCCTGAATGTCAGTACGAGAATCAGTCACAACCTCGGAACTAAACCTCTAGGCAATCCGACATCTTGTGAACTCGTAGCCTCATGGCTCACTCTGTAGATGAGTGATAAAGAGGTAGTTACCGCCCGAACCCTGGCCCCAGGGGGGCCCGGGGGTGAGTGGAGTCCAGACGTGGTGGTTGGGATAGATTTCGGGATGACCTATACGGGTGGGCGCGCGTTCCAGCGTATCAGGAGAGCTTGAAGGCTGACCATACACCCGACGTATAGGAGTTGCTTATTCCTGTGCGCCAGAATGGACTCCTCCGAAGACTATCCAGCGTTGGCCGGGAAAGCTACCCGGCGAGCTGGCGAACAAAGTGCCTACCTGCCTCGAATATGGTTTGGAGTCGAAGACCGTTCAGAATTGGGGGTTTAAATGTGACCCCGAGGACAACGTATCGGATATCAAGGAATTTTTTAAGCTCCATCTTGCGCCTCAGTATCGGGACGAGTATCTAGGGGGTCCTAGTCGACAGGAGGCTCAGCGCTGGTTCCAAGACTACATCCAATGCATCTATCAGCATGTGGTGTCTCATTTTAGCAGCACCATCCCGCAGTTTGCGTCGCGGAGAGTCGAATTCCTTTTCAGTGTCCCGACGACTTGGAAGGATGTACGAATGATTGAAGAAACCCGCAGTCTCCTCGAGCACGCAATCCATGCGAAAACACCCAACCATCGCGCTTTTATTGGTCTCACCGAAGCGGAGGCAGCAGCGGTATATGCGGGTAATGAACACTACCAGGTTGGTAGATGGAAATGTTTTTCAGTTCTTTTTTATTAACGGGAAACGCAACCCATCCAGGCCGATGATACAATACTCGTCTGTGACTCTGGCGGAGGAACCACGGTGTGTTGACCGACATTCAAGTGTCGCGGTCGTGTTCTGACTTCTCCTGTAGGACGTAAATGCTCTCAAACTCATTTCCTCTAGGGGTGAGCCAACTAGGCTCGAGCAATTGGGCCATGTTGAAGGTATAATGCGTCCAAAAACGAAACAATTTAGAAAATATGACGCAGGTACGAGACTGATACAACGCAGGACAACCAATTGGTTCAGTATTTATCGATAGAAAAATCCACCAGCTGATCTGTGAGAGATTGGAGAAAGTTCAAAATCACTTACGTCTTTCCCCAAGTGATGCAGCATGGCGAATGACCTCCGGCCGCTTCCAACGACTTAAATGCGCATTTGGCACAGAGGCTACATCGACACCATGGCTGAAGCTCGACGTACCATCATTGTTAACCGAGTCAGACTTTCCAGAAGCCGAGATCTATGACGGCCAAATGCGTATTGCATGGTAGTGTCGACCCCAAATATGATCCTTTCCAGGCATTGAGTATGCTTTCGGCTAACAGAACCCAAGGGAACATGTCAAGAATTGCTTTGATTTGAAGATAGCCGAGATTTGCAGCCTTTTGGATGGGCACATTTGCCAGATGTATGCTCGATACCCGAAGGACCAAATAGTGAGTGCTCCTAAACCTGGTCGAGAACAGACAGCTAATGTTCCAGAACTACCTTATTCTTTCCGGGGGGTTTGGGAGCTCGCCATACGTGAGGCAGTGTCTTGTAGAAAGATTTACCAGCCTAGATACCACGAAGCATCCAAACGCTGAAAGAATGCAGGTTCTTCTAGCAGATGAGCCGTATGTGTAGCTTGTTTCTCCTCTTTTATCCTATAAATTCTGCTATACTGACATTGGCTTCCGCATAGACAACTCGTAGTGGTCCATGGGTTAGTTCTGGATCGAATCCAACAGATCAGATACGGAGTTGTGACGTTCGGGTCCCGATGCTCCCCCGTGAGTTATGGGATTATTTGCGACCAGATTTATGATCCAGAGAAACATATAGGAGAGTCAGTGCGGCTCGACTCCAGGGACAAACAGATGTATGCAGTTGACCAAGTCGATTGGCTTGTTATTCAGGTAGTCCGTCCCTCATTTTCTTGACTTCAATTATATGCTGAACATACCCATTAATTTAAACCTTGCAGGGCCACCCTATTCCAAACACCGGATTTACAAAAGAATTTCAATACAAGGCCGACCCCGGGCGCGAGAGTGAGCCACAGAAGGTGCACGTTGTCATGTCAATTCTCCCTCCCGACAAGCTCCCTAAGAGCATGAGACAAAAGGGCGTTCAGCTAGTCTGTAGTCTTGATATTTTAACCGAGGACGTCGAGAAGAAGCTGAAAAATCGCCACTGGTACAGCATCAAGCCCGCTTTCTGGAGGACCATATTTGATGTGAAGGTGGTAGTTGGGCCCGCTGACCTAACATTCCAGTTATGGTCCAAGGACAGGCGAATTCGAGGTGGCAAGCATGAACCAATTGCGGTGAAATGGATGCCTGCGAAGGCATTAGACGAAGAAGCTCCCTGATGTGATATTTACCTTGGGTGGGAGCCAACCACGTCACTGCATAAAAGCAGTTTTCGTGGCTCCGTCGGCCCTATAGCATTCTTTCTAGCAGTTTTGATGGTGTCTTCAGTTCTGACTATGGAGCGCTTGGCATGGATGCGGAAATTAATTAGATGTTAGCTGTTTCCTGCTATGGTGGAATGCCTGGGTTCCTGACCATGTTTTTATTTTGTTTCTGCCTTTTTCCTTTCCATTTCTTCTTCTTTTCCATTTTCTTTTTTCTGAAATCAGGCATCTGGAAATTGAATGTAGGTTATGTTAGCTTCGGCCAGGGGTTTAAGCACGACAGTAAATATCGCTTTGTTCTTTATGTCGGGATAAGATAAAAAAAAGAAAAAACTGACCGACCTACAGATCGAACCTCTGATCTTGGGTGCTTATGATTATGTAAGACCCACCGGAGGATCAATAGTTAGTTATAATTATATAGATACAGTTTTTCTCCAAACTTGACTGTAGTACAGACATACAATTAAATGTGTATCTTTTATTTATGTTTAGGTATAATACTTACCTGGTACTGGTACAAGCAACTGTTCCCCCTTAAGAACGAAGCTGACATGGATAGACGATTTACTTGACTCCAGTGCCCGGATGACCAAATAATACGACTAGACCCAAACCTCAGCCGGTACTCGGTACAGTATGTTTCCATGTAGGTGGCCTGTCGACTACCTACCCTAGTAGGCGCTCTCATGTATCCCAACCCATGTTCATCGGTATGGGAACGGTAAGGAACGGTGTCGGCAACCACCAATCGCCCCCATTATTTGATACTGGTAGAGCCACCCAGCCGGAAACTATAAAAGGCTGGATGCTCCCATGTACCTAGAGGCCCATGCCAGCTCAGAGCCTTTTTCCTCCGCACTTTCTTTGTTCCCAACCGACCGATCAGACAGCTCACCAGCACCTTTACTCATTCCCATCTGTTTCATTCCCATCTGTTTCTCTCCATCATGCGTGAGATTGTAAGACATAATCCGTTTTCTTCTTTTCATCTCTTTCCGCCTCAAATAAATTTCCGCCCGTGATTGGAGTACTGATTCTGTGAAATAAAGGTCCACCTTCAAACCGGCCAATGTGTAAGTGCCCGTACGCAATCATCCAACTGTGGATGTTGAGACTGAGAGGCGAATCTACAGGGCAACCAAGTTGGTTCATCTTTCTGGTACGTCACCGCCATGTCACCTATGTTGTAATTAAGTCTCCTGCAGTTACTAAGTTCACGCAGGCAAACCATCTCCGGCGAACATGGCCTCGACGCATCCGGAGTGTTAGTAGCAGCGATGTTCTTCGATCGCCGTCCCTCTCCTGACTGATTGTTAGGTATAATGGCTCGTCGGATCTAGAGCTGGAGCGGATGAACGTCTATTTCAACGAGGTCAAGGGTCCGCCCCAGGAATCATCGAATAGTCTGTGTGCTGACGTATTAAATCTAGGCCGGCGGCAAGAAATACGTCCCCCGCGCGGTTCTTGTCGACCTGGAACCAGCCACGATAGACGCCATTCGTTCCGGTCCCTACGGAGCTCTCTTTCGACCGGATAACTTTGTCTTTGGGCAATCGAGTGCGGGAAACAATTGGGCAAAGGGCCATTACACTGAGGGTGCGGAGTTGGTGGACCAGGTGGTGGATGTCGTTCGTCGGGAAGCGGAGAACTGTGACTGCCTGCAGGGGTTTCAGATCACTCACTCGTTGGGCGGTGGCACTGGGGCTGGAATGGGTACGCTGCTGATGTCAAAGATCCGTGAAGAGTTCCCGGACCGCATGATGGCGACATTTTCCGTGATGCCATCCCCCAAGGTTTCGGACACGGTGGTGGAGCCCTATAATGCCACTCTCTCCGTCCATCAACTGGTCGAGCACGCCGACGAGACATTCTGCCTTGATAACGAGGTATGTGAAGCTCTCAGTTCAGTGGAACCTGACTAATAGGCGTAGGCCCTCTATGATATTTGCATGCGCACTTTGAAACTATCGTCGCCTTCGTACGGTGATCTCAACCACCTGGTGTCGACGGTTATGTCGGGCATCACAACAAGCCTTCGATTCCCAGGCCAATTGAACTCCGATCTGCGGAAGCTGGCTGTTAACATGATCCCCTTCCCTCGGTTGCATTTCTTTATGGTTGGCTTTGCGCCGCTGACCAGCCGAGGGTCCTATTCCTTCCGCAACGTGTCGGTTCCCGAACTCACCCAGCAGATGTTCGACACCAAAAACATGATGACTGCCTGTGATTTCCATAACGGACGGTTTTTGACTTGTTCCGCACTTTTGTATGTTATTCCCGCTCCGCTCCCCTGACCGGAGACTGACTAGCGTCCAGCCGTGGTAAGGTGTCCATGAAAGAAGTCGAGGACCAAATGCGCACCGTACAGAACCGCAACTCCGGGTATTTTGTCGAGTGGATTCCTCATAATGTTCAGACGGCGCTCTGTTCCGTTCCGCCCAAGGGATTGAAAATGGCATCTACGTTTGTTGGAAATTCCACATCGATCCAGGAGCTGTTCCACCGCGTGGGCACCCAATTCACTGCCATGTTCCGTCGGAAGGCATTTTTGCATTGGTACACTGGTGAGGGGATGGACGAAATGGAGTTTACGGAGGCCGAAAGTAATATGAACGACTTGATGGCCGAATATCAACAATACCAAGACGCCACTGTCTCTGACGGGGAGGAGGTGTATCCCGAGGAGGAGATTGTCGAGGGGGAGGAATGATCGCTCCAGGTCGGGAGCAGACATGACGCTTGATTAATTGTTAGTAAATTAATTGTAGATCACTGATCTTTCAGTAAAATTGTTATCTGTTATTGGCTGCCACTTCCTTAAGTATCCTGTCTTGTTACCGTAGGTCACCACGTGACGACCGTCCCCATCTGACGACCGATTTCACACCAACAACTAAGTCAGGAATTGAAGCTTTAGAACCACATATAGTTTGAATTATACAGAGATATTTTAAGAGAATAAAATATGAGTCATAAAGAAGTTATCAAGGTTTTTTAATCATCCCGAAAGCGTTGTGGTAGCCGGATTTGCCTTCCTCGACGATTGACTGCCAGAGGGGCCTCTTCAATAACATCGGCAGCTGGTTCAACAATATCCTCCTGATCTTTAGCGGTAGAGGGCCTGGAAGGTTTCTTCTTGCCTCTCTTAACCCGTTTGAAGTCATTTTGAAGCTGTAAATCTGCCTCTTTAGCCAGGCGCTTCTCTGCCTTTTGGTGTCTTTTTTGCTCTGCTTCCTGGATACGCAACTCCCTATTAGATGCCCTGATTCTCTTTCTTTCTTCAACTAAGCGTTGTTTCTCTTCTTTTTCCTGCTGCCGGCGGATCTTTTCTTTCTCTTTTGAAGCCTTAGCAAGCTGTATTGCCTTCTCTTTTTCCATTTGAAGATCCCGAGCTTGCTGGATTTTCCTAGGTGAGTAGAATACTGCGTAGCCATCTTCTGGGGCACGTAGATTAAATATAAGCGGCTTTCCACGCTTTCTTCTCTTCTGCTCATTCTGGAGGGCATTTTCGAGGCCTTCACAGCGCAGTTTAAGCAGAATACTCTCTGTAGAGAGGCGGTGCATTGTAGAACTCAATTTTTTGGTCTTTTTATCATAAATATCGGAAACAACATGCTTGAGGAGCCTTTCAATCTTCCGCCAATCTTCTGCTTGTAGAACTGAGTGTGAGGATTCACTCGAGGAAGGCCTTTGGTCCTCCTCCTTAGTAAAGCGTCTCAAAACAACCTCTGGATCCCAGGGCGAAATACCAACAGATTTCCATGCACTTTCAATATTTTCAGTTGATAAAGCCGCATTCCAGCTTGGCCAGAATAGCCTGAAGAAATCCCGTTTGGTAATATGGCTTAGGCCCTGGCAGGCATGTAGAAAAGCCTCCAACTTATTGCTATAAGCTATAGACAACGGGCCAAAGATACTGACATCAAGCGGTTGCAGTGTATGGGTAGAATGAGGTGGATAGGTCATTAAATGAATCTTATTAGCTTCACAGAAGTTAATAAACTTCATAGTAATGTGAGAGTTATGGCCATCTAGTATTAAAAGGCGCCAACGCCTCCTGGCTTTGTCTTTTGTCTCCCGGTCAAAAATATCTCGAAGCCATGCAAATCCTATTTCATCGTTTGTCCAGCCAGATGAAGAAGAGGCAAAGAATGCCTGGTGATCTGTAGCATTGAAGTCTTGAAGCCATGAATCCTGTATCTTGCCAGAATTTGCTTGGTATATTAAGCCAGGAGACAGTGAGGTCTTATCTGCACAGATACAGGCAATTGTAGTAATCCACTCCCGATTACCATCCTGTAGGCGTTGTTTAAGGCTATCCTTTTCATACTGCTGCTTAGAAAAGATCCTCTTGCCTTTAGAAAGCACTCCAATTAGGAATCCTTTCTCATCCATATTATACATATTCTCTGCCTGTATGTCATTCTTGGATCTTTCTGGCCAACAACTCAAAATATAAGGTATATTTGTATGCAGAATCCGCCCGTTTGCGTGAAGAATCTATAGCAGTGGTATAGCGGTAAAGGAGCTCCTCTTGATGCCTCTTTAGAAAGCGGCCGGGCCAGTTCTTTCCAGGCTTAAGTCCAGTAATTTCCTTGACGAAATTTCGAAGCATCTCACATGAGGGATATAGGCCACGGCTAGATAGCTTATTTATACATTTTATAAGCTCTTTGGTCTGCTGGTTGTTGAGATTTTGTTGGTTTTCATACTGCTCTTCTCTAGAGCGCTGTACACCGCGGTGATGCCTTGACAGGGTTATTCGGCTCACATTATGCGTTTTCGCAATTTTAGTGTAATTAATCGATTCCCCTGGCTTCAAGGATTCTATTTCTGCTAAAGCCGCTTTGATAGGATCCATATTGACTGAGTTGTGATGGTTTAAAATCTACGATTCAAAAGTCGGTGTACCTAGAAATCGGTCGCCAGATGGGGACGGTCGTCACGTGGTGACCTACGGTATGTAGGATTCAGACCTGTATCCTGTCGCCCTTAGTAGGCTACGAAATGAGGCCTAAAAGTAGCTGTTTCGTTAGCAATAACTAATATTCCGATACTACGTATAACAACTGTCGAGGGCCCCCTCTTCTTTATTCTGTCTGGTTCCACTGTATTCCATCCAACCAATTGTATTCATATTATGACTAGGTAAATCGACAGAATAAAAGGTTTGATCTACTATACTACGCAAAACCGACCTGAGTTCCGTTGGAAAGCGTCGATCTTGCAATCACAAATCTATGTTGCCTTTTCCATTACATACAAGAAGCCAGTATTCGATATTTCTTTGATTTAATTTTGACAGCGATTTGAGGATCTTCCATTACAGTATGTTGTTTTTATAGTCAATAATTTTTGTATATACTTTGCCCTGCGACTTAATCGTTAATCTCGCTAGAGAACACCTGCATGTATGATTCGTATCTATGGTTTTGCTTGTGTATATATGGCGGGGGTTACTGGTATAGAGGAATCGTCCTGATCCTTTGCCAGGCAAAATTTGCAAATATTATGTACGAACTTTTTCATTGCAGGCCTAAGTTTTATGTCTGTAATATGGTTACATTATATTTTTGATACACTCATGTTTATCGACACTTGCCTTCTTCATAAATAACGGGCTTTTTAGAGTGGTCTGGTATATAGGGCACTTGGTGAGGTCTGTGTGTAGTTTATGGCCATGGTGAGCCCTGTCGTACGATCGTTTATATTATCAGCAATGATATAGGTTTGGTTAGTTGGCTTTTTATTTACCCTGACTCTGGCACCTCTATAACCACATTCAAACTTTACTATCCTAATAATTTTGGATAAATCCCTGTATGGATTGTTACTAGCTCATCTAACATATTAGTTGCTGGCTTGGTGGTGTGGATGACTTGATCGATTACTTTATAGAGAGGATGGTATGACCCGCCGAAATAGCCGCGAGTCTACCGTGGGCCTTTCTCACCTGTTTGGGTACAGCTTTAGTTATTCATCTTAAATATAAATGTAACGCAGTCTTGGACGTAGGAAGATCTGATCAGCGATAAGAGCTATTCTAATGGATTTATTAAAGGGCTCGATCACATTAGCATTGAACAATTAGCTAAATAGTTAATTGTTAAACAACCCTCCAATGCGTGAGAAAATAAACAAACAAATAACAGGAGAGCAGTGTGATATAGATATTATGTTTAGTAGCACAGGGAATTAACATATCTACCAACACTGAATTATTAAGTCGAAGTTGCGTGTTGAGCCACTATTAATCAAGGCCAGGCAGATCACCATATTTTGCCTAACATACTACCACTAATTAGTGCTGGTTGTTTTCTTTGCTTATTATGACGAATAGTAAACGAACGAACGTCTGAAGCTGTATATCTTATCGGCCGATTTTATTCGAGGAAAAGTGTGCAACGAAACACGATTTTACTATAACTTTTCTACAACAGAGGACTAAATTAGAGGCGTCTCAACACTACCAGGTCCCCGCATAATATAATCATTCAAAGCACCGGGGAATTGAAAATGTTAGAGAGCAGCTGTCCCGTACTAATCGTGTGGGACTCAAGTTATAGAGGACATACGGTCTATGCGGCCGTCGGCCTTATATCCATTCAACAGCCCATACTATCTATTAGACCAACTATATATCATTTACCAAATGGGCTTTTTCTAAGAGAGGAAGAAGAATAGGAGAAATACCATTCAGTTTTTTGCGTCACTAGCTGATTATGTTTTTTCACAGGCAAGCAATAGACTTAACATGTGAATGAAATGGTACCAATATAATAGTTTAGCGCAAGATTCTTTCTATTGACGGGGAGTAACACAGTTCTTTGCTGGAATAAAAAGTAGTCAAAATTATATATACTTTAAAATCATGTGGTGCTGCATACCGAACCCGTGGTAAGCTAGCTTAACGCTTCTTAAAAAATATTCTTTCTGTACCTAATCGATACAGATTGCACATAACGACTGCTATCAGTCCTTTCTGCCATTGTTAGCTTCGGGACTCTGCTGGTACTGTAGTTGAACACATACCACACCGCAGTTCAGTACGTGAAATGCTATGTTGTTACGATATGAGCATATATAGTAGCTAGGTGTCTGGCCATCGGCCAAAAGCTGTGCCTTTTCAGCCTGTAGGCGTAATGTTTGAAACCAAGCACTACCATGTCGCTATATGTAGCCTGCCACTCACTCCGGGAATAGTCGTATCCTCAAAGTTGGAAGCTGTTTGTGGCAGCCGCACTCTTCTATGCCCCTCAATCTTTTGTTTGTACAGTGCGACCATTCACCATTCAAAACATATATACGCATCTATTCCTACAGCACCCTGTGGGTGTTTGTTCATGTAAGTACTCAGCTGTCCGTAACTAGAGCTTGGAGGCCCAACCACCATCTGGTTTTACAGTACACATCACACCAAACTACTTGTGCAGCACATTGCGGGTTGACTGTTTATTTCAACCTGTTGAACACAAATGTCCTTCCTATTTCACATGAAAGCCAGAAAGTCAAATACAAAGTAAGCCAACAGAAGAGGTAGACTAGTCGCAGAAAGTGGTTAAATAATACCCTAAGCCCTTGGAATCAGTTCTGGACACCCTTCACTCCAAGCCCAAAAGAAAGTGTGTCCATTAGCTAGAATACGGTACGGGGCTAACATTACAGGTGTTGTAGTAAGAAAAAAATGTCTTTTAGGCAGTAGTTCTCACAACTCTTAATACGTATGTGGGGCTCTATTTTTATCAAGTTCCAATCAAGGATATGGTGTAAATGGTTTTCTTGCAGCTACAGGAAAATATCGATATCAGTAATGCCGAAGTTGGCATCAATATTCATAATGTTCAACCACCGTAGCTCCGTATTAATCGAAATTGCCTGTTCCAGCCGTTCATCAAAGGCGGTGTTTGTAGTAGCAAGGTTTTCAGGGTTCGTGTTCACCGACCACGCTGTTGTGAATGACGACGCCAATCCCCATATCTCCAGGTCGCAGTTGGAGGGCTGGGACTTTAACAATCTTGCAGCTGAGAGAGATCCTATATATCCTCGAGTGACTAACTTAAGTGTATCTGGAAGGTCTTGGGTGGATTTCACTCGGTCCATTCATGTCATCACATTATTTGGTCGTGGCTTTGGTGAAATTATTCGGCCAGTCAACAGTTGTTCGCATTGGTCCAGATTACCCCCCGGGCAGTCGTATATCGCGATTTGCCACGCTGATCTCCAAGAAACTATGAAAGCAGGCGGCGGCAATCCTTACTCCACGCCGGTAAAGCTGACAGATACTCTGATCTGGCGCATCCCAGAAGAATTTTCATGGCTGTGTGTGTGTGTAAAGACGAGCAAGGCAGAGCTCATTCGGATTTAGTTCAGGTTCTCTTATCCTTGAGCACCCATTGTGAACTTTCTCTGAAGAGTTTCAACTATGATAAGAAGAGTTGTGGCGCTCTTATATTTGGCTACAACTCAATTCACGGATGGTATTGGGCAGAAATCGTTGAACCATCACGAGAGCCCCCGGAGCCGCAGATGTCGATATTCTCGAAAAGAAAAAGCAGCTCTCCATCCGAAGATAGCGGGATTGGAAAGAGCTTAGACTCATTTACATTCCTGGATGGAGAGAGAGTCATGGGACCTAGCGCCAACTTCAATGCCAATGAAGAATACTTTGAGCCTCCTCGAGAACTCCCCGTGACACACACATCATGCCCAGAAAGAATGTCACCATGTTTTATTCCCGGAGACTACACTGTGGCTATTATCTGTGCCCTCCATAAAGAACTTATGGCAGTTCGTATACTCTTTGACTTTACCCATGAGAACGTGTCAGTCCCAGCTGCAGATCCCAATTCTTACGCTTTCGGACTGATGGGCAAGCTCGATATTGTTGCTACCTGTCTCCCCGATGGTGAATATGGGACAAGCCCTGCCGCAGACGTTGCTTCCAATATGAAACGAAGTTTTTGTACTATCAAATTCTGTCTCTTGGTTGGAATTGGCGGTGGAGTGCTTTCCGCCCAAAATGATATTCGACTTGGAGATGTTGTGAGCAAGCCAGTCGGCACTAGCGTGGGTACTATATATACCATATGATATGCAGAAAACTTTGAAGGGGGGCGAGTCTCGAATGAATGGCTATCTCAATACGCCTCCCCGATATTCGAGGCCTACGCTAAGTGAAATGCAGTCCGACCCAGGGTTTCCAAGGCTCCACTTCGAGCATACTTGGAGCAGATTGAAAATTGCAATAAAGAATACGCCTACCCTGGGCAGAGCAACGATATATTGTATGTTGCTACCTATTCACACTCCTCAGGGAAGGAAACCTGTGTCGACTGTGACACTTCCAAAGTGAAATCCAGGTCCCAGAGAGAGTGACAGCAGCCTGTGATTCATTACGGCACAATAGCATCCGGCAACCAGGTGATGAAGGATGCACTGACAAGAGACAGATGGGGCAAGGAACACGATGTCCTATGCTTTGAAATGGAAGCCGCCGGAATAATGAATATTTTCCCTTCGCTTATCATTCGAGGGATTTGTGAGTATTGCGACTCACACAAGAATAAAATGTGGCAGGAATACGCCGCTGCCACCGCTGCCGCTTTCACAAAGCTACTTTTATCTCGTGTTCGAACAGCAACAGAATTGGAACACAGCATGTCTTTGTTAGCACTGAAATAGTTAAAAGCCATACCAATGACCGAATGCCGCGGCCTTCGAATTCCGTATGTGTCCATTGTCTATAGCTTAGGTCTCGGGGGGAGCTCATCGTCCACGGGCAACCGCATAACTTAGATCACTCGCTCGCCGAGATCTTCAAAATTGTCAAACATTTCAGTACAGCCTTTCTACTTGATCTGCGACTTGATAAAGCAGACGTGTTCGTGGAGCGCCGTACCTCATACCACAATGGTCATAACCGACTATTGACCATTTTCCTTCGCAATGTAGAATACTACGAAGGCATCCTGTTTCTGACTACCAATGGGTGGCTGAGTTCGACGAGGTGATTTTGAGTCGAATTCATCTGAAGTCAGATACGAAAATCTGACCAAAGAGGCCCGACGGAAAATTTGGAGGCGGTATATTTATAATAAAACCAGGGAAAGTAAACAGAAAAGTAAAGTTAAAACCCAGTCCCTGTTGATCTGGGGTACTATTCTCTCTCAAAATAATTTTTTGATCTGGTATTTTCTTCCTGACCCCTTCCATCAAACCTTGATGACTTGAGAGAGCTGAATTAGATGTCTGATGTGACCTCTTACCCCTATGCGTCTGCCTGCTTTGGATCGCTGATGTATGTACGTTTCATTTTGCCCTCCGTGCAGTGGCTCTACGGTCCTATTAATATCCCCGCAACCTTGACGGCCTTACGATGGACATGTCACAGAGACAGACAGGGTGGTGCATTTGAGCGCTGCCTCTGGGGCCAAAAGTTTGGTATTCCAAGGTTCCTTCCAACGTTTCGGCCCGCATCAACGGCGAAGATCCCCACTATCGGACCCGAATTCAGTACAGGTACACCTGGGCAGGATTCCAAGTTTGCAGTTCAAATATTGGCTTTGCCTTCTTCCACTCCTGTCTTTTGATCAATACCATATACTGTTCCAAGGTTCCAAGGTTCCTTTCCTATTGATTTACCCCAAAAATTACTCAAGGTCTTAATCTCTATCTTTTTTCCCGTTCAATTGAATGCCCACCTTCAATTTGCAGACTAAATCCTTTCGCCCCCACGTTCTTTCATGCAAGTCGTGATAAACCGGTTGTAACGTTTGTCTGAATGCTTGTTCACTCCACAACTGAAGTGCGAGATGAGGAGAGGGGCTGTCCCGACCCACTGAGATATGTATAGTGTATGCAACTACTACTTAGCCCCCACCTGCAGGTACATGTTCTAGTACACGAAGTACCACTTACCTGTATTTACTACCTAGGTATGTACCTGTATTAATATCCTGGTAGGGTACAGCACCTCCATTGGACGGGCGTGGTCCGTTTAGGCTTACTTGCAGGTACCCGTTGCAACCTGACATGCTGTTGATTGTGTTTCGTAATGTATTAATCTGACATGCAACTGATTTTGAAGGACCGGTTATAAGACCCAGCCCAGATTGCAAATCTGCAGAGGTACATTGAAATTAGCAAGATTAGTTAATTAAACTATGATAAATAATAGCTACCACCAAATCTGCCACTCCGCCTTCTTTAACTTACTTGCAGGTAGCAATCCGGACTTCTTAGCTTTTTTCTTCTCAGCAATAATATTCAACATAACAAAGTCGCAACCTGTTTTCAAGTCAGACTCCCCTCCACTATGTCTTCGGCGAACCTCCCGGTGATTGTTATCGTTCCAGGTGCCTTCGGCACACCTCAAGGCTTCGAGAAATTGCTACCGTATCTGACCAAAGCCGGATACGCAACACACCCAGGATCATACCCTAGTTGCAATCCCTCTGATCCGGCCAAAGTGTCATCTCCTCAGGATATCGCTTTCTTGCGCGACAACGTAATACTCCCTCTTTTGAACGAACATGGTAAAGATGTCGTCATCATCGCACACTCATACGGGGGTGTTGTTGCAGGTGGCGCAGCAAAAGAACTTGCCAAGGGGACCAGAAGAGCCCAAGGTCAATCCACTGGCGTTATCGGCCTAATTTACGTGGCGGGCAATATTACACTTGATGGAGAATCTCTTTTCACTGCTGTAGGCGGCGCTTACCCTCCTTTTATCAAAGTCGACAAGGTACGGTCTACCCAGAACAACCGCGATCATAACCATAGGGTATTAATAATTTTGTTCCCAGCCATCTCAGGGGCTTGCTGTCATCGAACCGGCGATGGAGATTTTGTACAATGACTGCGACCGTGCCCTTGAGCCGGAATTGGATAAGCTAATGCAGCCACACGCACTCCGAGCTTTTGAGACACCCGCCACTGCGCCAGCCTGGGCGGAGAGTGCGTTTGATGGTAGGAGAGCGTATGTGCGTACACTGGACGACTGTTGTAACCCTTCATCGTTGCAGGATATGTGGCTGGAGAAGTCCAAGGTCGAATGGAAAGTTGTGGACTTTAAGACCGGACACATGCCATTTGTAAGCCAGCCTCAGGCTTTGGCGGAGCAGATTACCAAGTTCATTGATGGTTTTATTGCAAAGTAAATGGTGACGTATCCAGTGTCCACAGCATGGTGCAGAACTCGGAATACACACCAGTCAAGTTGACTTGCTCTATAAATTATTACCAACTGACACCTTTCTAATATAAGACGGACTGGTCAACTTGAAAAGCCTTTCAATAGTGATTAGCTCAAGAGTAAATTCCAAACCTTTCTACAAACTATTGCGAGCTGAACATATCTTTAGAATGAAACTCTTAACACTTTCCAAAGTGTTAGAGTTATTTTAATCTTATTACAGTACTAGAAGAGCTTTGAGAATACAAGTTAGCCATACAGCTTGCCTGTATCCCTATAGTATATATATAAACATATCATATTTACTTTAATATACTGCTAAAGTAATTGGAGTTTCTACAATATTGCAACTATTCGCGGATAAGGCTGTGCTACTCTTTATGTGCAAAATATATTCCATTACCGCTGGACAGAGCTCAGAAAGATTGAATTTGAATGAATTAAGCTCTCTGTGTTGTTACCTAGGATGAGATATCTCAATTGGGTGTCAAATATTCTTCAAGCAGGCTATATTGCAGGTCCTGGCTGGCCTCATGCATTCATATACCCCAAAATGAAGAAATCGCAGGGACACATGGTCTCCTTGGCCTGGATGAAATGTACATCATGGGCTAGGATGTTTTGCGTCGTGAAGAAGTTGAGATCCAGCGAAGCATGAAATGGGGGAACTCGACATAGTCCGTTGCGTAGTCGCAAATTTTTTCGAATTTAGTGCTGGGTTGGTGCTCTTTGCGAAAATCAAGGTCAATCTTGACACTGTCCCCGCTAAGCTTTCCGAAGGGGGACGGGTTCTACCCGGCTGAAGAAACTGATATTAGCTACCCTTCAGTTTGCGTTTACGAATATCCTTGCACTCACCTCTGAAACTTTTCCCATGATCGAAAACGGTCTCCCTTGGTCTCTGCCAATCTTAGGCGTAGAATACCAGTAATTCACAGACAACTTATGTGCCCAGCTCCAATGATATTGGGGTTGGAATGTTTTGTCGTCATCCGAGACGCTTAGCTTGATGGGGTACGTGTTGAAGTCTCCATGCACTACCACTCTGATATCGGTGATCATGGTGCCGAGGAAAATGATTTATCGTAGAGTTGGATGTTCGCACCCTTGAGATCCACGGCTATGGTTTCGATCTCATCCTTACCGACCGGATTCCACTCATTTTTGGTCAGTTGCGACACGAGAAACTGTTGCATGCAAATTTTCCTGTAAAAGGCTGGAGCCTATTTGATCTCTCGGAGCAATTGTCCCTATTGTCCCCGTTGTCCCTCGGTGTTATGTGTGGGGTCGGTAACGAGCTGAATGGTACTCTATGGTGCAAAAGGGACTATCTATATGGGAGGGAAGATAGGACCACGTATATTGCAGAACTAATCGTGGCCTCAGGCCAGAGGGTGCGAATATAAACACTTCGCACCAGGCTAAGCATCTTTGCGAAGTATCTGGCTATCACGCTTCTGAGCGCTCCTAACACTCGAACCCTACAGGCCCTAGGGGCTGAACCCGTACAACCTATAAGATAAGCTATGCACAAAAAGGAATCTTTGAAGGGAAAATGAGTGGTAAACAAACAAGGTTAACTAGTAGCGGCCACCCGGCCACCCATTCAATAGAACAAGCAATCGCTTCCAACATCAAACCCTAATCACATGAAGCGCTAAACCCAACAAAAAGGTTGGACGTAAATTACTGGCTTCGTATGTACATGGTAATAATAATTTACTTTTGAGTTTATTGGCTCGGCAAATGTTTCACATGCACTGGTGGGTTCTCCAGGATAAGACTTATCAAAGACAGATATCTAGAAGCGCTTGCGATAGAGTCTCATTCTTGACCTTACATCCACCACCTGAGTTAGGGACACAACCCTCCTCGAGAGACAGAGCGAGAGCCTCGATTTTCTCATCACTGGTGGCATACCGCATCAACAGCTTGTATGCACTATCACAAGACAGACCGCCTTCTGCGCTGTCGGCTTTTTGCTCGGTCTCTGCCCCTGCTAAGATCATCGAGACGTCGGAACCAGGATTCGTGGCGAGACGCGTGAGGAGCTTGCAAGGAGCAGATGGCTGCGGAAAAGAGCCCTCCCCCGGGGTACTTGGTGGCAGTCCCGCATCGTGGCTGCCATTCTCTTGTCTGTTCTCCAGTGTTGATTTATTCCGCGCAGGCGAACAAAACCTATCGGTGATCCGATTGTCCTCAGTAACGGCTGATGGATTGTCGGCTGATTTGGGGATAGGATTGCTCAGTGGAGGACTGCTGCATTGGCAACCCTTGTCGCAAGGTAGTGAACATTGCGGCCGAGATAACGGAGCGCTAGAAGGGTCTCTTTGTTGGCCTTTGTTACAAATGCTGTCACCTATCGCAGTTCCATGATAATGGCTTCGGCCAACATCCTTTGCCTCATTGCAGGTCCTCCTCCGAGTTATCCAATCGTTGACAGTTGAGCAATCAATGCCGACCGCCAGCAATAGCTCTCGTAGGTAAATATTCTCCTCTGCAACCTTCTTAGCTGCACATTGTATCTCGATGGTTGCCCGGACACCTTCTTGTTCAAACTGTCTTAGTCTGCGTTCCAGATCGGCCGCGTATTCCTTCTGGCGTGCTCTGTTGCGGCGTTTATTCTCTCTCAAGCGCAAGGTGCGCTCTGTATTCTAGGTTCTGACTTAGCGGTGTCATGCAAAGACTCGAGCACACTACCTTATCGCACGACATCTTTCATGGAAGTCTGGAGGTATTCATCCGACAGGGGAAGTGGGCAGTGGCTTGAGGTGTTGGGATGGTTTGAGCAGAGAAATGGTGGGAGTTATTGGGGGGACAGACAGGCCATCGTTGATTGGGCCACGTTACAATGGTGTTGCGATCAATGAAACCAATAAGGCCAAAGCATCAGACCCACTATTAACTTGATTTGCCAGCGGACCAAAATAAACCAGCAGGGCTTTGTCCAATCATCGTCCAGCTGTCCGTCTATGTACTCTCCACCAATCATGTTCAATGTGTCCGTCCCCGGCCCCCTTCCTAACAGAAAAGTATACAGCATAAAAGGCTGATGCTCACCGGGCAAAGAGAGAGACAGCATTCTGGTTCTTCTCTTTCACACATGCCAATTATCATGGCCACCGTTATCGAGTCGTCATGCAGCCCGACACCTGTCCCAGGGAGCAATGCCGACAATGGGGATTTCCATAGCCCTAAAACAGATCTCGAAGCACAGCAGAGTACAGCTTGTTCGGGGGAAACGAGCCAATCTACAAGTTCGCAAAATATTAGCAGTGACTACGGTCTACAGGACAACACAAATGTGCCCCAACTCTCTCTACTGCGATTATTTTGGTTCTTCTTCTACAACTTTGGGCTCTTTGCCTGGGGGGGGCCTGTAGCACAAATCTCCCTGATAAAAGAGCACTTGGTGCTTAAAGAAAAATGGATCACACTCCCACGCTTTCAACGCGTCTTTGCTGTCTACCAGATCCTTCCAGGCCCGGAGGCAGCAGAGCTATGCATGTTCTTCGGGTGTCTCTCAGCTGGTCGCTTAGGTGGGATTGTCGCTGGTCTCGCCTTTATCTTACCCGGATTCCTTCTTATGCTTCTTGCATCTTATCTATATACTCTGGCTGGCCTAGAGAACATTTACTTCAATGCTTCCTTCCGGGCTATCCAACCGATTGTCTCTGCCATGGTGAGCACGTTCTAGACCAAAAAACATCACCTGCTGACGGCGAGTAGATCCTTCGAGCCACACACAAGATCGCAGACCACTCTATACTCGACCACGACACTCATAAAACAAATCCGTACCTTGTCATCGCAGGGCTCTGTACGGCGCTGAACAGTGCTCTTCGCATCAATATGTGGGACCTGCCTTTTGTCAACCGTCCACAATGCTGAACGTTAACATATTGTACGAACATAGCTTCATTTCCCTCGGTCTCTACGGCGTAATATACAGCTTCATATCCCGAGGCAAACGAATCATCGCCCTATGCCTCTTCATTCTCCAGTACGTCGTATACGCGATCTACGTGGTTTTCCGAGGTGTCCCATCACCGATTTCCCTCGCTCTCGGAATAGCCAAAGACCCCTCTCTTCCCAACCTATTCGCACTTGGACTGGTAGCCGGAAGCCTCTCTTTTGGTGGCGCATACACCGCAATACCCTTCATCCAGGTCGAAGCCGTTCTCAAGGGTGCGTGGCTTCCCGCGCGCATTTTCCTGGATGGCATCGCAATTGGGAATATTCTCCCCGCCCCGCTTGTGATCTTTGCAACTTTTGTCGGGTTTCAGGGCGGTTTGGCGGATGACAGCCTTGGGACAGCTTTTGCCGGCGCGGTGGTTATTACTATTGGCATGTTATTCCCCTGCTTTGTGTTTACGATTGCTGGACATGACCTGTTGGAGAAGCTTGTACGCAATAAGGTATGTCACTCATTATTTGAAGACTCACCTTATGTATTTGCTGATCCCCGTAGTTCCTTTCGGCCTTCTTTGACGGTCTTTGCGGGGCTGTCATCGGTGTGATCGCTATTATAGCGCTGCAGACGTTGCACTCGAGTCTTGAAGTCTCCGACTCAACGACAGCAGCTGTTTTACCGCAAAACGTCATAAACGCTGAGAGCGCTTCTGCTGCTGTACTCTACGTCGTTGCGCTGGCAGTCCTCTACAAATTCACCAACAAGTATACACCACTGCTTCTTGTTGCTGTCGGTGCTATTGCAGGACAGTTTTTGTTCGTTTGAAAGGCGGGACAGTATTGTGGACAAGGTTAACAATTTGGAAAACTTTCCCGTTCCTCAATCTTACCTTAGACAGACCACAGCGCCAAAGCACTAATGGATCTGCGTAGACCCGGTAGCCTATCTGTAGAATCCAATCAATATCACGCTTAGGGAACAAAAATCCCCAGAAGCAGCTTGCCAACCGCAAGCTGCGAATTCTATTCAGTGTTGTGCCTTCGCCGCCGTAGATTGCGGGTGGGAACGCTAGAGATGCTTAAAGAAATATCTCAAAGGTGAATCTTAGGTTTGGACAGATCATCTCCGAAGACAGGCTAATAGTTCGTTTCTTCGGCCAGCGGAATTGGAGCCCCGCTGCTTGCGAGAGTTCCCCGCATATTTACACGTTTTGCGATATTACCATAAATACATGGAACAAACGGATAAATACGGAAATATTCATATTAGGACTAGCGGATCAAGTGATTAGGGTTTGAAAGAGTATCGCTCTGTTTCGTGACATATATAGAAGGCAAATACGGTCGCCATTGTAATAATAGTTCTCGGACGCTTTAGGGCAACATAACCAACTAGGAGCGGCAGTAGCCCTAGACCAGAGTCTCCAGATCATAGGATCGCGACAGATTTGCATCGGCTTAATGGAATACTGGTCGGTATATGCCGCCGAGCTTATGGCAATATATTATGCAATCGGCTTGGTTTTTCAACTGGCTCAAAAGAACAACACACCCTAAGCTCCAATCGGGAACCGGCAACAATCCTTAGTGATAGCATGTCTGCATTACAGGTGATAGCAAACCTGGAACAAGTCTGGTCAGCGATTATCCAGGCTATTCATCAGTCTCTGGAGAGCTGAAAGCACGTGGAATCCCCCTACGGCTCCAGTGGGTTCCGGGACACTGTGACAATCCCGGAAATGATGCAGGGACCGCCTGGCGAAGGAAGCAGTTGGTCCAGATAAAAGGCATCCCTTTCAAGGCCTCTTGTCACGCGAAAAAGCGCATATCCGAGACAGAATCACTGAGGAGTGGGAACGAGAATGGAGGCCTCAAAGAAAGGGGGGCACCTCCGCCGCATTGACGCAGCCCTACCCTCAAACCATACGCGCTGGCTCTACGGCTCGCTCCCCGGAATCGAGCCTACCTGCCTACGCAACTCTGAACAGGCCACTCATGGCTTGCGACGCATGGTATGCGACACGGCTTCCGAGACAACAAACAGTGTGAATGTGGTGCACCAGAAACTGTGGTCCATGTACTGATTGATTGTCCGCGGCTGAGTGGGCTACGACAAGAGCTACGGGGAAGATTGGAAGAGCATTTAATAATATCTCAGATATGCTGGGAGGAGCAGGGCAAGGTAAGGAGGGTAGGTTAAAAGATGCCACGCAAGGCAGTAGCATTTTAAATGCAGTACTGGACTTTGCAGAGGCATCTCAGAGATTTCGAAGTCGCGCGCCACGAGGGCCGCAGAACAGAACACCAGGCATCGGCCAACAAAGGCCTTGACGAGGCTCTAAGTTCGTCGGGAAGTAATAGTTTGCTGTAAATAGATGCACATATAGAATAGTGATAGGGGTATCCTGCATATCGCCTTAGGCGAGGGGTCAGCGTATGAATACTACTACTACTACCACTGTAATAATATTCGCTGGTGCAAGGCCATTCTCAATGGTTAAAAATAAGCCTATAAAGCAATTTATCCATGCACTTAATCCTTAATATTCTATCCCCTCACACTGCACCGTGAGCAAATTAATTCTTGCAGATTGCTACAAATCAACGTTTGACGAACTCCTTAATGTCCTTACCAAATCTCGCTATATTAATATCTCGGTGGACGAGTCTACCAATATCTTAAAACACTGGATTATAAACCTTTCCGTTACCGATGGCGTGAAGCGGTATTATTGGTGCTTTAAAGAAATACCAGGAACTGTTGGAAATCAGGATGCCTAAGGCACCTTCGTATATCCTAGTCCCGCAGCGATGTGATATATCATATTCAGTGGCTAAGGGACACGTAGACATGAGGAAGCGTTTGTCTACGCTCTCTCTCCGAGATAGTCGAATATACTCACCCTGCGATACTAGATCGCACCGATAGTTTTAATATACTATCCAGTCACCGCTATCCTAGCACCTCACGACATAGCTTCTTCCCCGAGATTCTCAACAGGAACGAAAATAATTGCAATGGCTATGACGGATTAGATTGTTAAACAGGTATAATTTCTCTACCTTAACCTATAAATACACCTGACCCTGAGTATTATAGGCTGGAATCCTTGTTAATCATCGATATGTGTAAAGGGCTAGAGCCCGTTTGAACTCTCGGGCCAACGTCCCTATTATCCCTACTGTCCCTATTGTCCCTATTGTCCCTATTGTCCCTATTGTCCCTATTGTCCCTATTGTCCCTGTTACGGAAACACTATAATCCGCCCGACTTGGCGGTGCGGAGTATCTGACGATCGATTCAACCCCTGAATCCTTTAGATAGTTGAGCACCTAGATAGGAATGCAAGAGACTCAGTTGGTTGAGATACTGTGATTCCTGGTGTTTCCACTGAATGACATCTACTTCCTAATTAGGCTAGTTGGCCTGTAGTTGATAGAATAGCTCCCTACGCCCCATTTCCCCCTGAGTTCCACAACAGTCCCTATTGTCCCTACTGTCCCTACTGTCCCTTTTGGCCCTGTTGGCACCTTTGGCCCATCGGCCCTCGATCTGTCTGGGGGAAATATTTTGATAAATATTAATCACGTGATTAAAAATCTTTCAGAAAAATAAAAAAGTTTTCAAAAAATTTCAATTTTGGCCTGAAATTTCGAAATTTGAAATTTTTTTTCACATCTCTACCTCCAACACCATGGACGAGTCACCTGATCTGCTTCTATTCTGCTCGCCGGCACCGCCTTTACCTTTTCCCGGATCCGCTCACATGATTTCGCCCATTTGCTTTTCTTTTCTCATTCGATTCTGCAGGACCTTTTATTCGTCCAGAAAGATGTGGTGGGATAGGATGGCGGGAATAGCCAAGTCCGATCACCTCGAGGTCCAGACAGGTAGCAACTAATCGACTAGCCATCCCCTAATTAATAATCCCAGAGCCCAGACCCCATGACGTCACAACCGAGCACCCTCTGGACCATGATGCTTGGAAATGATACACGATAATAAATCGTTCCAAGGTTCAACCGGACATCAGCTTACTGTCATCTGTGGATGTCTGGAAAGGACTATTTCAACGGGACTCCCACCATGCCAGAAGCAGGGCAACCATAGTCTGATCAGTGCAACACTTCTTTTACCCCGCCTGCAACCCCCGCATCGCGCATTGGGGTCGCATCCAATCGCCTTCCTGCTGATTCCACGGATTGTCCAATCTGTTCTATGGTTACCGCGGGCTTCGCAATCACTTTCCCGTGATTTGTGTATCCTATAAACTCTGCGGGGTCCCTCCTCCGTCTTCTGACATTTCTTCTCTGCATCCATTTTCCCCCTCCATATCCATCATCCCATCATGAGTGAATGCCCTGTCCACAAACCCGCCAATATCGCTGGCAGTGGCACCAGGAACCCTGACTGGTGGCCGGACCAGCTGAAGCTGGGGATTCTGCGCCAGCATGGTGAGGCTAGCAACCCCCATAGCAGTGATTTTGAGTATGCAGCCGCCTTCGAGAGTCTCGACTACGATGCGCTCAAGAAGGACCTGCACAACCTGATGACCGACTCACAGGAGTGGTGGCCTGCCGACTTTGGTCACTATGGCGGTCTGTTTATTCGCATGGCCTGGCATAGCGCCGGCACCTACCGCGTGTTTGACGGTCGCGGTGGTGGTGGTCAAGGTCAGCAGCGGTTCGCTCCCCTGAACAGCTGGCCTGATAACGCCAGTCTGGATAAGGCACGTCGTCTGCTGTGGCCTATCAAGCAGAAGTACGGCAGTAAGATCTCCTGGGCCGACCTGATGCTGCTGACCGGCAACGTCGCCCTCGAGTCCATGGGGTTCAAGACCTTTGGGTTCGCTGGCGGTCGCCCGGATACCTGGGAGGCCGACGACGCAACATACTGGGGTGGTGAACATACCTGGTTCCCGTTGCCCGAGGGTAACGACGTGCGTTATGCCCCCGACACTGATGCCGACAAGAAGACGCAGAGCGACATCCGCACGCGGAAACTCGAGGACCCCCTGGCCGCCGTGCACATGGGTCTGATCTACGTGAACCCCGAGGGCCCTGATGGTAATCCGGACCCTATCGCTGCCGCTCGCGACATCCGCACCACATTTGGCCGTATGGCGATGAACGACGAAGAAACCGTCGCTCTGATTGCCGGCGGGCACACCTTTGGCAAGACCCACGGCGCGGGTCCGGCCGATAAGGTGGGCCGCGAACCAGAGGCGGCCGATCTGCACGAGCAAGGGCTGGGCTGGACCAGCACCCATCGCTCGGGCAAGGGCACTGACAGCATCACCAGCGGCATCGAGGTGACATGGACCAAGACGCCAACGCGGTGGAACATGGACTACCTGGACTACCTGTTCAAATTCGAATGGGAGCTGACTAAGAGTCCTGCCGGCGCCAACCAGTGGACGGCCAAGAACGCGGGTGAAGTCATCCCAGATGCGTACGACGCCGGCAAGAAGCACAAGCCCAAGATGCTGACCACTGATCTGGCCCTGCGCTATGACAAGGACTACGAGCGCATCGCCCGCCACTACCTGAAACATCCCGACCAGTTCGCCGACGCCTTTTCGCGTGCCTGGTTCAAGCTACTGCACCGCGACATGGGTCCGCGCGCGCGCTGGCTGGGGCCTGAGGTGCCCAAGGAGAAGCTGCTCTGGGAGGACCCCATCCCGGCGCCTGACCACCCGCTCATCGATAACGAGGACGCGCTGGCTCTGAAGCATGAGATCCTGGCGTCCGGAGTCGAGCCGACCAAGTTCATCACCACCGCCTGGGCGTCCGCGTCCACCTTCCGCGGCAGCGACAAGCGCGGAGGCGCCAATGGAGCTCGTATCCGTTTGGCTCCGCAGAAGGACTGGGCGGTGAACAACCCAGCACAGCTACAGGAGGTTCTGCGCGTGTTGGAGGGAATACAGCGCCATTTCAACAGCGCGCAGACGGGCAACAAGCGGATCTCCCTGGCGGACCTGATTGTGCTGGCCGGATGCGCTGCCGTCGAGCGTGCCGCCGGCCACCCGGTTCCGTTCACCCCGGGTCGCATGGACGCGACACAGGAACAGACGGACGTCGATCAGTTCGAGTACCTTAAGCCCGTGGCGGACGGATTCCGCAATTACGGCAAGTCGACGCCGCGGGTGCGCGCAGAGCAGTACCTAGTCGACAAGGCGCAGCTGCTGCAACTGACGCCACCAGAGATGACGGTGCTGGTGGGTGGGTTGCGCGTGTTGAATGCCAACTATGACGGCTCCAACAAGGGAGTGTTCACCAACCGACCGGGCCAGCTGACCAACGACTTCTTCGTGAACCTGCTGGACATGGGCACGGTGTGGAAGCCGACAGGACCGGACCACGAGCTCTTCGAGGGCTTCGACCGACGCACGGGCGCGAAGAAATGGACCGGCACGCGTGTGGACCTCGTGTTTGGCTCCCATGCTGAGCTGCGTGCGTTGGCCGAGGTGTACGGCAGCCACGACGGACAGGCCAAATTCGTGAAGGACTTTGTGGCGGCTTGGGATAAGGTGATGCAGCTGGACCGGTTTGATGTGGCCTACTCGAGTCTCTCGTCGCGTCCTCGTCTGTAGATGGTATGTTCCTGTTTATGATGAGCAATGAGATTGTTTTAATTAAGTTGAATTGATTCAATGTTGGAGGTATTATTCCATGGAAGAGTGATAGAAGCGTATTGAATGGTATTTTCTGTGCGGTATCCTCGATGCAAAATATATCTCGTGCTATATGCACGGTCAATGCAGAATACCGCGATTCAAATATTCCGTAATAGACTAGCGGAGAAGCTGACTGGCCGATATTAGCAACACAATTCGGAAGCACAGTTAATTCTGAAGTCATAACAAGGGAGCCCGTGGCCCTTAGTTAATGTTCTCTTGCTCATGACTTATCCCCTTACACCACGTATGCTATATTTTGTAAATTCTCGGATTAATTGCCAGTGCTCGTCTCTAATTAGGTAGCTGGTCATTTCAAATAATCCAGATTGACATAACAAGGGTTGTTGCTCATTCTAACTGCATTTGATATGATCGTAACAAAACCGCGTTAAGACTCAGTCGAGCACCGTTTACTGGCACTTACTTCCCTGGTTTCCAAAAATGAAATGAGATTCCTTTTCCTCCGGCTTTCTGGCTCTAGGATTTTCGCTTTATATTACTCGGCCGTGACTCATATCGACCTGACTCTGCCATCCCCAACTGGGCCATTCGCAGTCGGTTCCACCAGAACGAATTTGATCGACGAAATTGGTCATGAGAAGAATTACCCTGTCACATTACAATCTCGATATCCAATTGTGGACACGGATCCCCCCGAACCAGCCCCGTCTATCCCGTCATATATGGTCCGATATCTCGCGCAAGCCTATTCCCTATTAAAGCACATCATCGATCAAATAAATACCAACTATTTTATTGGGGGTGGTATTCTACATCCCTTGCTCTCTGAGGATGGATGGCTCTCTGCGATGATCTTTTGTCCAGGCCTCGGATCCCCGAGGGAGTATACAATGTTCTTCAGCAAATACTGGCTAGTTGGGGCTACATTTTTGTCGGTATTATTACTCTCTGGATGGGAAACTGAACGGTTTGAGCATCAGGGAGATCACGGAAGAGGCCATTGCCCGTGTGCAATATACCCAAACTGTAGCCAGGCAGCTCACTCTGCAGAGAATGTCCGTTTGGATCCCGGGTTTGATAAGGGGATAGAAGGAAGACGCGCGTGGCGTGAACGTCGGCATGTTTGGGTATTCTCTTGGAGGAGCAACGACTGCACTACCCATGCAAAATAAAACTTCATTGATTCGGCCTGGATGCTCCCTTGATGGAGGACTCTACGTTCCGGTGCTTACCACCGCCGGGGGGGTTCTTCTAGATTTCCAGCGCCCATGTGGAAAACAATGACACTCTGCAGTCTGTATGGCCGCACATACGTGGCTGGTAAAAAGAGGTTGTCATCGACAGTGCAGCTCATAATGACTTCACCGACATTGTGCTGTTGGTATCACAAATGCCCGATCTAGGACTGATGAAGAAATTTCCTGGCAACTTCACGGCTAGCGATCCTTTAAATGTTTTACAGACCGTGAGTGAAAACCTAGCGATTACTCCGCGCATTGGCTCCACGCCTGGAGAGGACACTACGGTTGCAACCTAATGCTACATGCCTTCCCAAATATTAGCAGCACAAAATCTCTGACTAACTAGAAAGGGAATTATTAAAGAATATTGTAAACAAATTCCACTTCCCATCCGCTTCCGGAGCTCGAAACTTCTCTCGCTAGTTCAAAGAGGTGCGAATACGTACCTACAGGAGACATAATTGTGCAAAGTAGCAATGCTATAGATTTGATATGGCGTACGTGTGATATACGTCCTATTTGGTTCCCGATGATGTACTTTAGGGATAGCAACAGAAATGGTCAAAGTCTGTTCCTGCGACCGATCATAGTAGCGGTGTCCAGAATTTCTCTTGAGAGGCACAACGTCCGTTATCGACAACAGCTATCCTATCGGAGTCCAAGACTGGATGGAGCTGGTGCGCAATACTGATAATTGTCGTGTTGTGAAAGTCGCCTAGGGCGTGTTGCATAATCTCGTCAGTCCACTTGTCGACGCTAGAACGCAATTAGATTTTTACTGTGGATCGATTGAGAGAAAATTAGCACAGGACCATGCAGCACTTACTGGCTAGTTGTTTCATCCATAAGGAGCATCCTGTTGTCTAGAAGATGGCACGTACAAGATAGAGGAGCGGGCGGTGGCCGTGAGAGAATGATTCCGTTAAAATGGCGTCTAAGCCCCCTCTCAGTAAAAGCAAATCCCAAAGGCCAAAACGTCGGAGCCCATCCACGAGTTTGTCATTGGAAATACTCCGTTGGTTCCAGGATTTCGTGGACGCTCATCTGGAGCAGAAATGGCTTCTAGGGTAAGTTTATGATCAGGGAACGGAGCTCATTTCGAGACAGGGAACTGTCAATGCCATCTAATCAATGGAGCCTGAGCGAGTCTCAAGTATACGGAGAAGAGCCGAAATAATCGAACTTTACCCATTGTTTCATTGATACATTAATGTCTTTTTGACACATGGGACGTATCGATGAACATACCTTCCCGTTCGGCCGCAGATGCCCACTTACTGGCCAGGAAGAACTTCAGAGGAAATGTGCTTCAATACAGGATAAGGATTTAAACTACCCTATGATTAGCAGGCATGGTGTTTGGTCACAAAATCCGAGCCTAACTCCTTCTGCCGGAGCCAGAGACATGTGGTACTTCTCCTAGAATTGCCTTCAGAAGGGTTGACTTTCCGCGCTCAATGGGGCCAATAATCATAGCAAAAGTGGATGCTTTGACTTTAAAACTGGCATGATTCAGAATAGGAGGAAGCATGAATCCCAGCCGGCACTGGCCTCGACGTCGTAGGCGGGGATGGGAAAAGCTACTCGGGGAGGAGGGGTGACATGGATCGTTCCGTTAAGAATGTAAGGGCTATAATGATGCTTTTGTCGGCCATGCTACAGGACAATCTGCTCTATCGGGTCAATCACAATGACAAAAGCCTTCAACACTGTGCCCTCCAGGTCGGCAGCTTATGCCCAGCTGCTCGGCCAGAAATTGTCGCTCATGCGTGTCCAGGGAGTTGGGGCCGGCCCCGGAGATGACACCCTACCTATTCTGCAGGCGCTCACAGCTGAGGAATGCCTTCTCTTTGACTACTCAACCTCATTCTTCCCTCACGTGGAACAGAACTCGTGTCATGGAAGGGCGCTATGAACTTCGGCGAGCTTAAGAAGGAACAGAGGTCAAATATTGGACAGGGGAAAACTACGACTTCATTATCCCCGCTAATGTACTACACGCCACCACCTATATAGGCGCGACAGCCCAACATGTGCGTAGTCTGCTAAGACTTGGAGGCGCACTGCTACCCATGGAGCGCACAAGGCCTACCGTGCATCGGTTGTTTACCTTTGGCACCCTGTCCCGCTGGTGGTTGGATGCCAAGTAGCATCAAAAGGACAGTCCGCTGCTATCGCTGGACTAGTGGCATGATGTGCTGCAGGGCAGAGACTTCTCGGGGGCTGTCAGGTATTCTTACGATAGCCCAGAGGAGCAGACGGATAGTCTGATCATCTCGATGGCTGCGGCCCCCGGCTGCTATAATTATTCGATTGCTATCATTCTATCAAATAAGGAGCGCAATCTAAGGTAGCAGATGATATCATGGCGTCATTGAGCTACGACAAGTTAGCGTGTTCGCCTGCAATAAGGGCAATTGCAGTTCGCTGGAGGCGACGTTGGCGCAATGCGATGCTGACTTGCTGCTTCCGTGGAGGGATGATCCTGCGGGTGAGTCGTGCAAGTTTTTTTTTTTTTTTTAATATGGATCTAGCGAACCGTGCATAGTTCACCAAATTTGAGCAGGTGTTGGCACAGGACTTGCGCGACGTGCTGCACCCCGAGCTGGCTGGCACGTGGAATTTGCACGAGGATTTGCACGAGGTCAGCAGCCACCACCCCTGAACTTCTTTGATGTACTCTCCTCCTACCTCGGATTCCTAGGTGATTCCTTGCAGGCCAATTATGACGCTGCGTGCACATTCCAGTAAGCGTTTGTGCGATGGCGTAGCTGCAGGGGACAACCCGCGCATGCCATCAACTTGGGCATGGTGGATGCGGGTTCTGCACACGAGCGCCCAGGGTATGTTCGGCAGTTGGAGAAACTGGGGTTGGCGGTCATCTGGTGGCGGTCACAGCCCTAATGGGCTATGTTGTGTCCACCAGGGGGAGCCTGAACCAGACGACAATCTGATGGGCGCTACCATCCACTTGGACGGCAGCGAAATATCAGGAACTAGACCCTCGTTTTGCACGCCTATGGCTACGGACGGGGTTATCAGAGCTTGGCGATGGGGTGATGGAGCCTGCAGAGGAAAGCCAGTCTGCAGCAGAGCCTGGGCCAGGTATCGCTGGAGGTGTTAACGACGATCACACGGGCCATCCTGCAACAGATGGTCATGATCCTGGGGGTAGCTAAGGAGTATATCGACCAGTGTATCGCAGCGCATTTTGGGGGAACTGCTGGTCGTCGAGTTTCTGCAATTGGTTCCGGCAGGAGTTACTTTGCAGGTTTACCACGGAACAGCTTTACGGGGGGGTCTTCTGCAGAAAACAGGTGACACCACTTAGTCAAGTGAGCCAACCTGTAGTCACGGGCATTCTGTGCATAAGTTAGTGTCAACGGCGGCGACAACGATGTCGGTGGGGCATTGATGTGGAGATAGATTCCGGGTGGAATTTGCCCGAAGATTATCAATCAATTTGTCACCATATGGAGCGTCCCAGCCAAGCAATGTGTGAGGCCTAATTCCTACCGTTCTGGTATCAGATAAGATTTCGACTGGAGAAACAAGGTCAATGCCAAGTCGTTGCGATTGGTTGCATCCGGCGGACTCCGTGCAATGCGGAGGCTGCAGTGGCAGTGTTAATGTTTAATGTTCCATTCTGCAGGAGATTGCTTCTTGGCTGGTGGCACTGGTGAAACAGCTCGTGAATGTTTATCCGACTGCCAAGCTCCCTGGAATTGGGATGACAAGAATTGACGTAATTCTACGGTCTATATAGTATAAATATGTATTACCCCTTTCTGCAACATAGGTCACCTAAGCTAGACACCCCCTACATTCAGCAATAGACATGCGTTTTTTTCTCTTTGCGTCGGGAGTCCTGGCGACTCGACCGTTCCTTAACGAACCAGACACCGGGTATGCATCTCCTATCGGCCTCATACTATCTCGCTAACAGGGCAGGATCGACGACGTGCTCGGCGACACGCCCCAAGGCTCCCTGCCTGCTCTCGATCAGCTCGTCGGTCTGCCGGACTATGACTGGGCTGCTCGACGCTATATGAATGCCTCGTCGTACACATACTATCGCAACGGCGCCGCAGGGGAATGGTCCTACCGCAACAATCTCGAGGCCTACGGCCGGTTCCGATTCCGACCTCGTGTCATGGTTGATGTGACCCAGATCGAATCGACCCTGTCGACCTCTATCCTCGGGTACAACTTCTCCGCACCCTTCTACATCAGTCCTTGTGCTCGGGCTGGTCTGGCCCATCCCGAGGCGGAGAGGAACCTGGTAAAAGCGGCATACCAGGAAGACATCCTCTATATCCCGTCCCTCTTTGCCTCGTTGACCATGGACCAGATTGCGGCGGCCAAGCCATCGAATGGCTCGCAGGTGTTGTTCCAGCAGGTGTATCTGGACAGTAACGATACGGCAACGAAGGAACTATTTGATCAGGCCAAAGAGCTCGGTAGCAAGGCCCTTGTTTTCACCGTCGACGCAGCGGCCGGTGGCAATCGACAACGTGCAGAGCGGTACAACATGGGGTCGGCCAACACTGACTACACCTTCATCACCTGGGATTATTACAAAAAGCTGCAAACCATGACATCTCTGCCAATTGTTATCAAGGGGATTTCATCTGTTGAGGATGTGCGACTGGCGGTACAACACAAGGCCCCTGCTGTGATTCTGTCGAACCACGGCGGCCGCAACCTGGATAGCAGTCCCTCGCCGCTGGAGATCGCATTGGAAATCTACCAGGAAGCGCCAGAGCTGTTCCACCAGATCGAGATCTACGCGGATGGTGGCGTTCGCTACGGTGCAGATGTGCTTAAGCTGTTGGCACTGGGGGTGCGAGCTGTGGGCATCGGACGCCCGTTCATGTTTGCCAACACTTATGGCGTGAAGGGCGTCCAGAAGGCGATTCAACAGCTGAAGCGCGAGATTGCCGTCGATGGGGGGAACTTGGGACTGGGAGATCTTAAGAAGATCAATCCATCTTACGTAAGTTTGACGGAATCATTTGGGGATTGTGCTGACGATACAGGTTAAATGGGCGAACAATGGATGGTACTCCTGAGCGAGGGACGCTGCATTGGCGATATTCTTCAAGGGTATGTATCCGTGAATATGTCTGGCTATATTTAAATCTATTCCACGGGATATATTATTGACATCGACAAAACACCAATAGAAACTTGGCTGTTTTATGCATAGCATTCTGCTCTTTCGGTTTATAGATCATATAGACAACAATCACTATACATTCTGTATGTCATAAATTCGGTAGAGCATAGCTCAATATATCAATTTAATCCACAATAAAAATATAATATGCATCCACATGATGCTAGTGCGCTTGCAATGTCTTGACAATCTTTTCACAGGGCGTCCCCAGCTCAATGCCTGGTAGAACGCGGACGGTTCAGCCCAATCCTCGGGGGCGAAGATGCTGCTGCGGTTCTTCCCTACGGCCGTCAGCTCCAGCGCCGTCTCCATGAAGATAGCACACGCAGTGCCCGTGACAGAGGCCATGTTCCTTGTGAGGAAACAGTCCTTGCCACTTTTGGTCGTGCGCTTGATGACGGCTGTCGGGATGACCGTGTCGCGATCCCACTGCTCGCACCAGCAGACTGCCATGGGCAGCGGTTGCCCACGTGCCGCCGAGATAATAGAGGAGACGACGTCACCGGTTGTGCATTCGCCGTTCCAGTTCTGCTCGATCATTCCCGTCAGGGCAGCCCGCCAGGGCCCAGAGCATTCCCTATGCACCATCAGCTGCCAGCTTTCCTTGATTGTGACATAGCCACCGCGAAACTGCTCTGCCAAACCACTCAGAGCGGTTCCCACGTCTTCCATAGGAGGTTTGTTGACTAGATTCATGAGGAATGCCACCGCCTCATTCAGAAACAGTGCGGTCCCTAGCCCGCTCCCGATTCCATTGAAAGGTGCTAGATCCAGACCACCCAGACACCGCTTACGCGTCGCGTTTGGTATACTTCCGATCTTGCACTCCTTGCAATATAAGCTCGAAATTGTCTCAAAGCAAGATCTTTGAACTTTTTGGTCCAGCCAGCTGAACAAATTATGTGCGTTATTATACCATTATGGAGTTTTCCCAGTGGCCTTATTTTGTAAAAAGCGGCTTGTTGTTGTATGTCATTTTCTCCCCGTTTGTTATCTTCCATGGCTTCTGCTTCGTCCCATAACTCAGTTGTTCGATTTCCAGCACACTTTGAAACAGAAAGGCTTGTACAATCAAGTTAATAACGCGACCAATACAGAAGTTGCGGCAATGCACAGGGTAGGACAAGCTCGAGTTCAGGTGTTGAACGAAAAATGAGAAATAAATAGTACATAGAAGAAATATACGTGATACTCAGGTCGGCTTTAGGTTTAGAACAAAAAGGTTAATTAGGGTCTCACACGATCATCCAATTATCGGAATAAAATTACTTCTCTCTTATACATTTTTCCTTTGTGCTCGATTTTTTTTTATTTCTTTCTTTCTTTTTTTTTTTTTTGTTTGAGATTAAATTCATTTTGGGTGGCACAGAGATTGTATGGTTTGTCTAAATCTCTGTTGAACTCCTAACGTTAAAGCCTACTTACTCTGTATGTGCTGTCTGGGTGAGTATGGAAAGCTTTTTGCAGAATGGCCCCAATGGACCCACCCTTAGCCCCTGAGTGTGATATATCATATCGCTGCGGGACTAGCAGGTATAGATCGCGCAACGCGCAATCCCGGAGACAAGTCAGAGGAGTCGGTTAGATACCGAGATATCCAAATGCATTAATTGTTGGTTTTCTATGCAGATTAAACCCCTTGCCGAATTGGTCCGGAGCTACACAGTACTCCAGATAGTATGCTTCAGTTTAATTTGCATTAGTTCAAATCAGCAAGCTACTTTCCTCTTTAAAACTATACGAAAATCAAAGCCTTTTGATAAGCAGAAGGTGAAGTTTCGGAAAGTCCACATCCATCCCCCGTCATTTCAGACCTAAATCGTAGTTTGATATGATAATGTGTCTATCTTTTTGCTCCAACTCCGCCTTTCTCTTCGCAAGGACTTCCTTATTCTCTTCGCCAAACTTTCTGGACTCCTCCTTCTCCTCCTCTGTCATAGGTGCCGGCAGCAAACTCTTGTCCGGGTGAAACCACTGCTCTCGAGGCACAAGAGAGCCATCCACACCTTGAAACTTGTCTTCCACTTCTTTGTTATACGGCAAGCAATCGAGCATCGCTTTAAGCAGTCTAGGCGGAAGACCAACTGCGCCCAAGACGTCGCGATCTGCCGTGAGTGTTCTGAGGACCCCGTCGCTCCCGATCGATGAGCCTCCCATTTCGTCACGAGGCAATGACTTTAGAAGCTTTATCAACTCCTCGTGGTCCTTATCTAGGGGTTGCTTGATAAAATTGGCGTTGGCATACCCTTCTGTTTCTGAACGGTCGGAGGGATGGTTCCGATCTTCTCGGGGTTGCTTGACGAGAGCGTATGGTTTTTTGGGTGCTTCGGTGCTGGCTTCAGGGCTTATTCGCTCGGCCATGGCGTGTGTACCGGTGTACAGCGATGTGGAAGCGAGAGAAGTAGCTGCGACGATGGGGAACGGGTGTAATTATTGCGAGCTGAAGCAGATGATATAAGTCTAAGCCTTTAGGTAGCATGACCCGTTTTATAAGCCTTGCTGAACCTGGCCTGTGCGTTGGTTGTGTTCTTGGCATCATACCTAGTCAAACTGCCATCAGGCAGGGCAAACGATGGGGCGGAGGCGGTCTAGTTAAAGACAAGAAATTAACATAGAATATAATCCAGCATTGATTCCTGTTTCTTGGGTAGATGTCAGCTTTCTTCGAAGCCGTCGCTACGTGCTTTGCTCAAGTGCTAAGGAGGGCAGCCACTGATCTGTTGACCCAACCATCAGCTGGGCATACATTTGCGGTCACGGGTTGAAGGATCCCCGCGTTCCGTGGGAGCTACCAGGGGGTGGGGCATCCCACTGCTGGAACGTGTCATATGGAGAAGCTTCTCGGAGGAAGGGATTGGTAATTGGTCATGATCACCTGCGAGCCACGGTACACTATTAAGTCTCATTATATTAGCATCTCCAAACTCTTTCGGGTGGCACCAGAAACCAGTTACACACCCGAAGTAGGATATTACCATGATGAACTCCCGCGCCCTCTGCTTGGTCAAGATATGGAGAGCTCTGTGACAAGCTCTTTAAGAGTATACATTTCTCTAGTAGTTATCCCACAGCAGCTGGAATTACACCACCCGCAACCACGCGATACTTTCAAAGTGTGTATGTGTATGTATATATGCTAAATATTAGGGAGTCTTCTTGCGAACTACTGCAACACCAGCGACCTCCTCCAACTAGAATACTACAGTCCGGGACCCGACATTCTGGGTGAGGGGGTGATAGCTAAGCATTAGCCTGTTGCATGATCAACTTCCAACTTTCACATGTTACATACGAGACCGGGAAGCAGAACCTAGAAAAGTCTCAAACTATACCAACTAGGCAGCTCATCGCCCCAATCACAAACTTGTCTAGGGGTGTAATGCTGGTCCCAGGGCTTTGGAGCGTGAGTCAGAGTGGGTGTGGAAGTGTTAGTGATCCTTGGAAGAGTAGTATAGAGAAAGCAACAGATATGCATAATAACTGTGCCGCAGCTTGAACTTGGTTAAAGCTCCTCCGCAACTCCCACCAGGGTTGTATAACATGGGTGGTTCGATAAGGCTTTTTTCTCTCTACTTCTTCTTTCTCCCTCTAAATCGGTCATTTTCGGGCTTATATTTTTTAATAGGGGTATTATTATTCCAAATAGTAGGATAGAGAAGGATAATGGATTAAATTGTTAGTTCTGTTCTGTGTTCTGGGTGAATACAAAAAAGAGAAATGAATGTTAGTTAATATCTATACTGCAGCGTAACCACCCCCAACTGTTAATCAATCAGGCAGACAACAAAATATAAGAAAACCAAAGAATCTTTGGTTTTTAGTTTTATCTCCAAAATCTTTATCCATCACTCTTGAATATTATTTGAAAGTAAATAATTTTCATTTAGAAAATCTCTTCAAGACGCTTTTTCGTGCCACCCTACTTTCTGCTATAGCGCTCCTTGCTGCCAGCCAGGTTGTTGGAGCTGCTGTAGAGGTTACACGCAGTGTAGGCTCTATTCAAATTGCTACCTCCCCATGTTGGTGGTCTCTGATCATGCAGTAAGAAGACAAAATGTTAATATCTTATGCAGACTACGCTTGCAACTGTCCCAATAACTGCAGCCACAAGCAGGGCTCAAGTTGCAAGTACTATAGCGGTCCTAGTGACGGCTCACAGGTTGTCTCTGGCAGTAAGTATCTCGTCACTACAATTTTTACTTATATAAAAGTTACTAACTAACCATGATCACAGAATGCGAGTATCAGGGCTCCCAGTTAAATTGAGTTGGTTAGTAGATTGGGTCCGTTGCGAGGAGACTGTGGATGAAAGAGCTAGTCGATCAAGTTTTTAGTACCCCAATTATTGTCACTCATTGAAAGATTTTGAACTCCTCGAGCAGACTTTGAATATCAATAATTGTTCCATGAGCATTTAAGCACCTTGCATACCTAACTGCCAGGTGTGATGATCCTATACATATTGGAAAGATGTATCATTTCTATCTAACGTGGCGATCTAACGAAATATTAAATGTAGACAAGAAAGAAAGAAAGAATGCTATCATACAGTACAGGAACTGTGGTATCTTTTGTGTTTTAGGGTCAGACCACCAGTGAATAAAGTAGTCTTGGTGCCTCAGGCAGGGTTCGACCTAGGCCCTGACACTGTGATCATATACCAAACCATATACCATATACCAAATCGTATACCCAACTGTCTGGGAACAGGGCCGGTGGGAGGAGGCGGAGCAGCTCCAGGTGCATGTGATGGAGGCGCGCAAGATCAAGCTCGGCGAGGACCATCCCGACAAGCTGACGAGCATAGCGAACCTGGCGGCGACCTGGAAATCTTCCGGCAAAACTGCAGATGCCATTAATTTACTGAGGGATTGCTTAGCCAAGAAGAAACAAGCCATCGGACCTAATCATCCTCGTGCTGTGCCAAATTCCAAGACCTTACTAAAGTGGGAAACCGAGTAAGGGCATGGACACCATACAGAATAGCATTAAACCGTGAGAAAGTACTATGGCTTCTCACGGAGACTTAGCCTAACTAATTGGTGGTTAAAGCAGTAATATTTGCCCTAGGACACGCATCAAGGCGTGGTTTCCTTCATAGAGTATCGTACGAGTTAATAATTTCCATTTCCATCTCTTCCTCTATTTTCTAATTGTCACGGTCCTAAATCTAAATTGAATGAAACAAGATCTATTCAGAACATAGGGCGACTCATATTCGAAACAACTTGAGGAGCAGGTATGCCATGGGCTTTGTAAAAACATACCACAAAATTTCTCGGCAGTAGGGTTTATTCTTGGTGCAATCGTATTAGGCCTAGCGCATTTTGACATACAAGTAGTCCACTCTAGGTCGAGAAATTATAAGATAATAGTCTTAATAGACTGATAGAGTAAGTCATTGGCCCCACTCTAGTAGCAACATGCCGAAAGCCCTTAGAATAGACCGGCTATGGGCACATACGGGGGTTTGGGTAATCCCCTTGTTAAACGATACATGTTCGACTGGATGACTTGCAGCGAAATTGCAAAGATCCACCCACAAATACAGGACCTGTGTCTAACTGGGTCGTACACCAGATGGATGGAACCGTATTGGAATGAGAAAGGGCTGAGGGCACAGGATTAGGGCTGGGAAGCTCCCCTCTATATTCTCGCTCACCATCACAACGCCCCTTCTACCGTCTTCCTTTCCTATCTTTAGTATTCTTAATATAGGACCCAATATGGTTTTATCAATCTGATCCGCCTGCCGTCACTTCAACGCCCAGTTCATATTGGCAGTAGATTAAGCAGAAGGCAGAAGGTGTTCTACGCGAAAGTAACCTGTAACTGGTGTGTGCGGCCTGATAATACTACAGTTGTGGTTTCTGTAAATAATCGCTCACAGCATGACCTTCCAGAGCGCTTTGAGCAGACAGATATTAACTGGACAGCTGTAAATAATCGGCTCTAAACATGGCAAAATCTACTTATTAGTGCAACAATAAGCTAAGGATTCCAGTCTTTATTGATTATATAGAGGATGGCAACCCTCTTGCGACGAAAACTAACAAAAGAGAAACTTCCGTAGTAACCAAAAGAATACGACACCTTTACAGACCCTTTCAAAATGTTGCTTTTCCTCTTGGCTGTTTCAACCCAGTAGAGGGTTGCTGCTCAACGATGTTGTCTCGTCGATCTTGTCGAGATTGTAGTCGTCAGATTCGTTACATCCTGGCTTGCCGATTACCACCTGTACCGCCTCTTTTGGAAACACGGCCATGCTTGGACTGTCAGATACTTATTCATGCAGAGTCGTCTGATGTTCTCTGTGCGCGTTGCTAATCCTCGCGTGCTACTGATAACACTCATCTACCCTATCCGCAGGATATACCCCCCTGTTACGACTATGCTAACCACTTTGCTGCGCGGCCTTGAGTGAATCGATTCGGTGCTTCCATTGCAGATCTAAAAGAGCAAGCATTGTGCAGGCACCCACTGTTTTTAACTCGGCTTCTTTTAACCCCTTTGTTATTTCACACTAGCGAATAGTTAATCTACTACGAAGGCAATTTTATAAGTTCAGAACTTGTTGATTTAAATTCCAAGCAGACTACACAACAGCATGTCAGTATCCGAAAATAAATATATTAGAGCAGTCGATAATCACACTTAACTAGTCCAAGGCGAGGCGAATAGAAAATATAAAACTCAAGCTCCCGATGAACCAAAGGAGTAGTTATATAGAGAGAGAACTATTCGACTTTTGTAAATAGCAGGACAGACGTCACTAGTACTTGAAATCCTCAATCCATCCATTAGAGCCAACTATTAAATGAATATCCTATCCTGCTACAATCAGGCTAAATTCAGATCATGTAGCCTGTCTCTCAGCCGAACCATCAGTGCCGGCTTGTCCCAAATTGTGTAAACATGTTGGTCAATCCAGTTCTCACAGTCCGGACTAAGCTCCATGTCAAAGTTATACAACATCTTCGACAAAATCAAGCGTATTTCTAAATATGCCAGGCTTTGCCAGGTCAGTACGTAGAATTGACAGCAATCGGATTGACTGACTTTTTGCCCAAGCAGTTTCTTGGACCTAAGCTGAAGGGGTGCAGCACTTCGAGCTTGTCTGAGCTGAATCGAGAGTCATTGAGCCATCTCTCTGGGGCAAACTGCTCCGGAAACACAAAGTTTGCAGCAGCATGGTAGGAAGCATAGTGGTGCGTGGACACGGTTGTCTGTATCATGTTAGAAATGCACGCACCGTATCTCTGTAAATGGGAATAGGTATACATCTTCGGGAAGCAAGTAGCCATCCACAATATCTCCGCCCTTGGGAATCAGTCGTGGCAGACTCGTGACCAGCGGCGGGTACAGTCGAAGTGACTCTTCAATGACAGCATTGAGATACGGAAGACGACCACATTTCGCCGATGTGATCTCGTCGTCTCTCGAAAATGCGGCGCGGACTTCCTTGCATATTCTCTCCATGGCATCGGGATATTTGCAGAGATAGTACACGCATCCAGACAGTATCGAAGCGGAGGTTTCGCTTCCTGCCACGGTAATGCTGTACACGGTTGTCAGCCAGAGACAAAAATCCGAAAGGAGGAACGGGTGTGATACAAGACAGAATTTGCATGGATTTCTCGTCTGCTCATGATCGGTTGATTTTCAACAAATTTCCCTTGGGAGTCACCCAGTCCATTTTTCAAAATCGCAGACATTAAGTCCGGTCGTGTCGCTCCTTTCTGTAGTCGACGATCGGCCTTTTGAGTAGTATCATTGAAATGCTGCATCATTTTCTCCCTCAGGGATTCCGGCAGTGCCCACTTCTGTAGTACCCGGATCAGCGAGAAATGGTTAATGACGGAAAGAAATGTGATCCCCTTCATGGTAGCAAAGATGAGGGCAATCCACGGATGCAGTTTACCATCTCGAAGACAGTCAAATGTTTCGGCGAACATCAGATCCCCGGTGATATCGAACGTGACAAAGGTAAACCAATTTTTCAGATCCTCCGTGGCTTCATGCTTGGGATCCAGCTTTGTCCTGTCTCGTAGTCGGCGAATGAGGAGATCAACGTATTGCACAATCGCCTCTTCCTGTTCCCGGAGACATCGCTCAGAAAAGGCATGGGAGAGCAATCGTCTCTGTCTGGTATGCGCTTCGTTATCGAGATATCCCCCAATGCTGTCACGGACGCCGTTCATTTTTGAGGCATACAACTTGGGGTCTTTAGGTAACTGTGGCCGCCCAGGCCGGAATCCATAAATATCACGGAATGCCTGGGCGTTGTTGAAGGATAATTCGTCCGGGCCGACCCGTACAACAGACCCATAATAATCATGAAGAGCCAGTACCTTCCGATGACTGCGGCCTCGTAGAATGCTAATTTGATAGGGAATGCTCGACACAGCCCATAGCTTGGGACCAGGAAATGGTGCCAGGGGAGAAAAATAGAGACTGTAAATAATAGTGTATGATATATAGGACAGGATCTATTCGCTGTAATGTTAGAACTGCCCTGATTGCATGTATATCAAGATATACTAACCAAAATGAATATAACGGCCTGCCAAAACTCACGGCTAAAGCTGGCTGTCTCTGCGAGCTTCTTTAGATTGCCAACTGTTCTGACGGACATTTTGGATGTGTGGATAGAAGCGTTCTGTACAACTCGCAAGCCATATAAAAGCACCAACAAGCATGGGCTTTGGTTACTTTAGCTTCAAATCACTACGTACCCACTTTAAATAGTTGCTCTGAAGCACTCTGTACTGAAATTAAAATCTCCTTTAAGGTTAGTACTGCTCCGGACAAATTGGCTGTTTAATACTGTGTATACATCCAATTAAAGCCTTTGTCTAATATAATAGGCTGGCCAAGTAAATTGGGATCGAGGGATTCAGAAAATGCAGGCCAGTGATTGTTTAAGATTCTAACACACCTGTTTCCCGTTTAGGAATAGGAGAAGGACGTACCCAGATTTTGACCCGTTTTCAAACATGAAAATCAGGATTCGCTCTGGGTATCTGACATCTGGGCGTCCTGACTTTCCGTAAATCTAAATTACTTGAATATGTAAACTCTCGCGAATACCGATTTCCATACTAACCAATTACCTAATTGTAATCTAATTATCTTGTCAATAGAGCTGTATCCAGTGCGGTTTAGTGGTCAGCTTGTCCTAAGACGCCACCTGCGGTGTCTACCATGGTTTGGTATAGATTATAGTAAATGGATACAACACTGTCCGCAGTATTTGCTAAACTATCGTATATATTAGGCAGAATTATCCTGGCTGCCTTCAGGTGACAGTTTTCTTGGAACAACTTTTATACATCTTGGTTAGGATTGCATGATCCCACACCGAGTGGGATCATGCAATCCAGCATGACGTTGGCCTTTGGTTGGCATTGTCAGCTAGGAAAGCTCCTGTCGAGCATAAAAGGGGTTATTACCTAGATGATCCTGCAAGGTAAGAAACCACTTATTTCATGCAAGCTCTATCCCTCTTGTATTCATAACTCGGGCTTCCCTATCATGGAGCAGATCTCTCTCCAAGAGCTGAGCGATATTCTCGTCCATTTCCTATACCGTTTCCCATATCAAGATGAAGCCTGTCTTCCCCGATCAGACTTCAAAGCCATCTATGATCACGGACGAAAAGTCTTCCCCGAAGGCGAGGAGATTGTCCGAATGATGAGTGAATACGCCCATGACTCATTTCCTTTTATCCCCCTGGAGGTTCGCAAGGCCGCCGCGGTATACGATGCCTATCAAATGTCCGTGGATGACATGGACAGCGATGAGCATAACAACCTGAGTGGTCTGTGCTCCCAGCTATCGGAAAGGTCCGAGATAGAGCATCCCGTGTGGCGCGGGTTTTTTAAGTCGCTGCCGACATTACTGCAATATTATGGCCCTTATTCACAGACCACTCTCCTCCGGGGAGCTCTCGAGTTCCTCCAGGCAACCACAGTGGAACGTACCCACTTCCGTGGATATTCTGGGTCGAGGTATCCCGACTACGTGCGTCGCATGAGTGCCCAGGGCGCTGTCCAGGCGGCGGTTTGCTTCCCTGAGAAGGAATTCCCAGGGGAGAAATACTTGCCCTCAATTGCCTCGATGGAGGCGGAGCTCGAAGAGTTTGTTGGAACTGTCAATGACCTGTTCTCGTTCTATAAGGAGGGTCATAATACAGCGACAGACCGGATCAACTATACCTTGAATACCTCTGCTTGCACAGGATATACGCCCGGCGAGGTGCTCTACGAGCTTTCCGAAATTGCGCTCAAGTGTCAGAGTCGGGTACGAGAAATGCTCGAAAGTGCAGGGGAGCATCGCATCCGGCAGCGAGTGGACGAGTTTTTCCTCGGGTACGTTCGATATCATCTTGCCTGCCCTAGATATCGGATCGATGAGCTCTGCGCAGAGTCAGGAGATTTGGATCTCTTGGCATATTATAACATGAGTCTTCGAGCAGTCGGTATCTCCCAGGGCCCATTTGTGCCTGTGAGGCCAAGGCCCCGAGGTGAACTGGTCAGCAAGTACAGCGGCACCAAGGTTTCGATTACACCCCATTATGTCTGTCAGTAATAGAGGAGCCACACATATTATATCTCATGGCTGAAGCCTGTTTAACCTAGAGTATTGTGTCAAAACTCGTTACAAGAAATTTTATCAAATCTGCTTTCTTTGTTCTATAGTTCCAGAATGAAATATTCTTTGGTTTCAAGACAAGTACAACTATAGATATATTCGGGTGTAGTTAATTACGGAGTTTTAGATCATTCTTTCCAAATATTTAGAGTATCTTCGATTTTTCCTATGAAGTTCCAGATATTGACAAATTCTATGCTGGTCAGCAGATCAGGATTCTCTTTCCGTAGCCTCTACTTGCGTGCCTCCATCACCTGCGCCTCCATCTCTGCTCAATACCCGCCTATTAGTTGTAGGATCAACAGGATATTATACTGTAACAACAAAAGCTATAGTCACAACAAATACACAAGCCTACAATCGATCCTTCGGCGGAGTCGAGGGTCCAGAAGAACAACCGAGGGGCCAATTTCATAAGGCTCAAGACCATAACTTATTACAGTTTAATATATCTCGCATATTGAGAAAAATAGCTTATAGGACATCATGAAACATTCTGTACAGTACTAAAGCTAATTATTTCTGGCGGAAGAGCTGTTATAGTTAAGCTCAGGATCTTGACTATTCCACTGGACCAAAAGACTACCACTGATCCCAATGGGCTTACATAGTAGCGCACTGTAATATTAGGTTACGCACCCACACTTAACAGAGTCATCCGCGAATCCTCTTCTTAGCTAATCACCCAGTGAATACCGCCTTAAGGTTAGAATATCTTGTGGAATAATTGGAAAAGGGGGTAATATAAATTATACTATTATATTATTCAAGCAAAGTAATACAATAATATCTCAAAGTAATGATGTCAATAGAATGCACCCACCCACTTTCCATATTTGGCCCGATGGCTATCCAAAAAAGCATAATAATAGAAGTTAAAAAATAAACGAATTAGAAATCAAATGCTATTCGACATCAACATATGTAACGACATTCCCGAAAATCTAGAGATTAACAGGCGTACAAATTCCTTTGTTTCTGGTCATACGCAAAATCGAGAGCCCCAGATAAGCTGTTAGCCTTGTGTCTTAGGCCGGTGACATAATAGACTTTGGAACAGTGATATTCTTTAGTCAGGAAAGTGTAGTTTTGATTAAATACTCTCCGGAGAGCAGGTGTTCTTGTCAAGGGCTGAACCCATAGAACCTATAAGATAGGTTATGTACAAAAAGGAATCGTTGAAGAAGGGAAGAAAGGAAGAAAGTAAGAGGAAAATGAGCGGTAAACACACAAGGTGGAAGGTCACGTGATATGGATCGAGGGCCAATGGGCCAAGGGGACAGTAGGGACAGTAGGGACAATAGGGACAATAGGGACAACGGGGACAATAGGGACAACGGGGACAATAGGGACAACGGGGACAATAGGGATAACAGGGATAATAGGGACATTGGCACGAGAGGTCAAACGGGCCCCAGCCCTTTACAGTTCTTGCAATATATAAGAAAAGTTACAAGTAGAAGAAGAGCGGTAATCTATAAATAGAGGCTAATTAATTAATACACCATGCCTAGATATAGAAGAAAATTATTTGAACAGCAATCAGAGAAGACCATGTATTGTACAGCTGACTGAATAGAGCATGTGCGCAAAAATTCCTAATATATTTCATAATAATCTACTGCTATTCTAATTACACTAGAAATATGTAAATTATATTTTAATTATATAGGCCAGTTCTTTTGAACTCATATATTATACGTCTGCAGACTTCGTACATATCCATACTATATTATATATTTCTTGTGATGGTTTGGTTGTCTCTGCGCTAGTAGAGATAAAACCACTTGACCATATAAAAAGGTACAAGACGACTGATCTTCGATCAGTCGCATCTAGCGCCCTATATAGTATGTTACAGGTTCAGCCTGTGACATTTCTAGAGCTATAGTAAGAAACACTACGCACTACTCTGTGTTAGGCTTTAAGGCACTGTAATTAGAAGTGTAAATATAATATACAATCTTTGTGGTAGCTCTCTACATTTCTGTATCCAAGAGGATCCATCCCAGCAATGGATAGATCCATATAAGAGTCACATCCCAGAAGACATGCATACAGTCAGGCCCGCCAAGACTCGGACGGAGCGGAGAACACGGAGTATGTCTGACATCCTCACTAAACTGAGTAACGTCGACTAACGTCAATCCGGTATGGCCAGTGGGGGCCGATTCCTCAGGGGTTCTCGATTAATGGCCTAAATAGCACCATCTCGCCCGTCATTTTCCTCTCCCGACGTTTCTCTACCTCCTGCTGCCCGCTATACAGTATTTCTACCTTACCATCGCCATGGCCTCCTTCGTAAGTTCGCATACATTCCTAGATAACCTACCAGGGAATAATCCTTAGAATAACCACTATAATAGAAACTCATTGGTGTGATTGCCACCTACGCTCTTTTCCTCACGGCCCAACTTGTCACCGCTATGCCAGAGGGCCATCCAAAGATACAGGAGCTGGAACCCATTATTGTGGCGGACTGATAAATCGAAGTGGAAGTATGTTGGTGTGACAACTGGTTCAATTGAAAGGGATGGAGATGGCGAGATGCGTTGTGGGCAGTTGCTGTGTATGGATGTTTGTATAGGTGCTTCTGTGTGATGGCTCCTACATGAATCTATCTAAATCTATCGACTATTATTTCATTATAATCGTGTATATTAAATATATCTAAGTACAGTAGCCGTATCTATCTTATAGTTTTTGTCATGGAGGTATCTTTAGCCGAAGCGGATCGCAGGATATGATGAGGATTTAATTTAATATGGAACTATAGATAAAGTTCTAGTAAATAGCAACGTAATGTCTGATTATCAGGCACAGACCTGCAAGGTATAACACTGTATATGACCGACTAATTTGTAGTGCATAGCAACAGTCTCTCCAGCCTTACCCGGAAATACTGGATAGCTTAGACTGTCCGTCCTATTTTTGCTTCCAGTCCTTTTCTACTTAATGTATATACGCTTATTCCCGATATTAGTGCCGTAGAGATACTGAAATACTCCGCATTAGACTTCAATTATTTAAAGTTACTCTTCAAATGTAATTTATATAGCGATAACCAGGTCACCTGCCTCTTATTCACCAAAATCGACAACACATATTCTTCTGTAGTTGAACTACATCCTTTCATTTATAAGCATATTCAGGCAGAAACAGAAATCATTGTATCCAAATCTACCAGTTTGCAGCCTCTTGATCCAAGGACACATAGTCAATAGGGTCATTTGATTGAAGGGGCTGAGGTGAGTGAACTTGACACCGCAGTTGGGAAAACAAACAACGCCAGAGGAAAACTGGACCCTAATTATCTCCTCGCCCTTCAATTCCACCGGGCTGGCTATATTTCTTGTTGCCAGTATACGGCGTATTAAACACTCAGTTAACCCATCAACTGTCGTGGCCGACGGCTCTGGTACAAATCCTCCCGTCTTGTATTTGGCATTCGAATAAAATCTGCTCAGGGACGGGCTGCTCTCGGTTGACGGCAATGAAAAAGGTGAGCTCGTACTCTTGCTCCTCGCCGGATTTATTCCTGTCGTCCGGCTGTGCTGTCTCTGCCGCGTTCAGTAGTGAATCGGCAAGCTTGGCTTGGATTTGGCCAATCAGGTCACCAATATACAAGCTCCAATCAACAGATATGCTAAGTGTGCCAATGGGTTTAACCAATCTGGGAGCGAACATGCGCAGTTGGGTCGCATATCCGTGAGAAGCAAGTAGGACAGACCAAGCTGCGCACATCTTGGCCGTTGCGGAAATCCCAGGGCCCAGGTAGGGCCCAGGTTCGGAATAGGCAGATTGAAGATGCAAGATTTCTCTTCTTGCTTGTTGGACCTTGGGATAACCGGAGGATAGTCCAGTAATGGGATGCTAGGAGAAGCACCATGGTAAACTGTTAATGCATGTCCAGGCAGGCAATGTTGTTCTCGTGGGAGCTTTGACCGGCAAGGCCAACTTTTTGGGGCAAGACAATCATGGCTACTGAATAATTGTCCTCTTCCTTTGCTCCCTGCTGTAATGATACCTCTCAGCCAATTCTGTGGAAGAAGAAAGAGCTCGAAATATTATCACGTCCAGAGAAGACCCGGCAGAAGAACGGCTCCCCTGGTTGATCAAATCGAGAGAAGCATTCTGATCAGCACAGAGACCATTATTTTATAGTAGCAAAATCGGATAATAAGCGAATTGGCTAGCTCCATCCACAACTGCCTCTCCCCATTTTTCGGAAACGTATCCTGCTTCGGACTACTCATTTGGCCCCCAAACGGCGTCTTCGTCTACAACTTACGGTTACATTCAGTTGCCAATCCGCTCCTGTATGCAGTGGAGAGTGACGGATAGACTTACCAAACACCAGGTTGAGATTCAACACTGAACCCACAGCTGAAAGAGCGCTAAAAGATGGCGTATGGCGCAGTTGGCCTTTAAGAGTATTGTATTGTGCATTAGGGCTCATAATAATTCTGATACAAGCAAAGGGAGACAATCACACTAGGGGATAGTTCGTAATGAGGAAGGTTGTAAGGACGGATAGAATTACCTGCGTTGAATAATTCGTGAGAAGACTGGCGGTTCCAAGCACTTCATAGTGGGTTGTTCGATGAGCCACCTACATATCTGCTACAGATGAGGTCGCTGTACAACTAGTACCGGCGGGAAAAGTATGATCTATCCTCCGTACTTTTTTGTTGTTTCATTCGTTACAGTACGAGTATCCGTCGACGACCTAATTTCACCAGTTAACCTTCGTACGGACTTTACCATTAGTATAATTCAAGCTATAATCTACTCGAATCGTATGATTTCAACGCGTATGAGCATAGCGATATAAGCCGATGTAACCCAATGCGGAGTTAGCAGGGATGCTGACAGGGATGATCGACTATTTGTAGCAAAGTCATTGGTCCACGGAGTCGACTGCGCATCTGCGCCGGTTAGCGTGGATGGAGATGCGGCGCAAAGATGGGATTTTCGGGGACATCGGCGCATGATGACTGGCCGTCCAGGCCCACTATGGTCGAGACTGGGCTATAAAGCGTTAGATGTCATCCATAGAACGGTCTTGATTAAGCATAACGGCGAAGGATGCTACCCACTGCTTCTCGTGGTAATTCTGATTGCCAGTGCTCCGATCAGTCCCCAAGTGTCGCTAGCGCTGCCAGACCTTTGCTTCGGATAGCCTATTATTGTCCGCTTGTCTGTCATCACTTCGGACCAGCATCGGCTCACCGACCCACCGGACCTACTAATCATGTTAATTTCACCCATTCATGCAATCCGCGGGGCTTGATGTCTATCATTCCGACGGCATTGTAGATCTAAACTATACAGAATTAATCAACCCATGAAAATCACATTTGACGTATTTTCACTCTGGAAGGCTTGATAAGCTACATAGGGCAACAGACATATTGTGCGACGGGGCGGTATTATAAGGCATTGTGCCGCTGTGACAATCAAGTGAAACTGGGAAATAGGCATATTGCACGACCCCAGGTTGGCGCATCCATCCCGTAAGAAGGTGCCTGGAAGGCAGAATATACTTGACCAGAAAAAGCAACCTAATCATCTGTCCTGCTACGAGAGCGTGCAGACTCACTCCGCAACGCCCGTCAGGACCCTCATCCTCCGCGGCTGAACAATCACAAATAATGGTGCAGGCACGGCAATCAGAAGCACGAAGGCCAGCAATGAATTGCCCCAGCCGTAGCCGATCCGAGAGTACATGTATGGAGCAGCCACAGGTATAAAGGCACCGCCGATGTAGCGTAGAGGCAGTACAGCAGCGACGGCAGAGGCCGAGCGGTCACCGAAGATATCCACCAGATAATTCATGATCGGAGTGGTACTACTCGACAACGAAAACCCACAGAGCACGGTCGCGAGGGTAGGCACGATCCAGTGAAAGCGTCTCTCGAAAGACCAGCCGTACAAGAGCAGGCCGAAAGGGAAGGCGATCATGGCGGGTATGATCGGGATGAGGCGGTTTTCGGGGCGTGGTGTGCTATCATTATCGGACTTTTTGTATGGCAGACCCCGCAGCAGGAAGTAATCAAGCGTAAAGCGACACATTAGAGCGCCGCTAAGTGTGCCAATAGCTGTCCAGGTGAGGTTCTTGCGCAATTAAAAGAGGAGCTTTGTGAGTTGGTTGTTACTTACTCATGGCAATGTAGATAAGGCCCGATTGGCTCTCCGAGAAGCCATAGGCGTCTTGGAAAACTGTCGCAATGGTCGCGGCAAGGAGGGAAATAAAGGCAAATAGGAGTGCCAGATAAATTCCCATAAGCACTGCAATTCGGGATTTGCTTAAGATAATAAACGGGCGCACCGCGAGCAGAGCAAGCGCCTTGACCGTTGCCGCGTTCCAACCTGTGAAGTATTTCGGTGACGGCCTGATATCTTCCTCGTCAAAGCTCGTACTTTTAAGCATCTTTCGACGTATCACTGGCGCATACGACTCCTTCAGTACAACCCCCATAATAAGCGACAGAACAGCAGTGATAATGGCTATCAGCCAGAACGTCCAGCGCCAACTAAGGTACTGCGTGATGTAACCTCCAGCAATGGGACCCACAGCGCTGCCAAGGATCGGGATTAAACTCGTGAGCGACATAGCTGATCCGCGCTCCTTTATCGTAAACAGATCGCCCGTGATGGCCGGGTTCAGGCAAATAGACGAGACGGACGCGCCGGCGAGGAACCGGAACACAATAAGCATAGCAAAGCTGTTGCTGAAGCCTGCAATCAGAGTGAAGATAAGGAACGAGAGATTAAAGAAATGACAGACGGGCACGCGCCCGAGACGCTCGGACAACGGGCCGATGTAGAGGGGAGCGATGACTTCACCGACGTTTGGAACCGTGATGTAGAAAACTGACAGAAAGCCGTCGTAATTGTTAAATTCTTGGGTGAGGGCCGAACTCGCGGGCGAGCAGATAACCAGGGACATATTGCTAAAATGTCCCTATCAGTACCTCTTGCTTTTACCAGGGCAACGGCACTGGGGTACTTACACTATAAGGGACATCAGGGATAAGAGGATCAAGATAAGCCATTTCCGCGTGCTTGACCAATTCTGCGGCAGCGAGGGGTTTGTCTCTTCCGCATCTACAACAGCAGCGGCTGCTTCCTTCGCAACGCCTGTAGTAATGGACACCCCGGGAAGAGTCAACGCAGACACGCCAGTGGTGCCACCCAAGTATTCACTGGATACCATAACGGTCCCGGTCTTTCAGAGTTCCGTCGTTGGGGGAAAAGACACGGAGAAGAATTGTGGGGGGAAAAGGAAGAAAAAATTGCAAGTCTAAGATTAATATTTTTAATTTACTTTATACCAGGGGACACTAGTGCCCTTGACTACACCGCCCTTGGGATTTTATTAACAGAGCAGTATGTTACAGGATAGACCCTATGCTAACTGGCGATCTGGTTCGGGGACAGATTCATGTATTGCATTGACTCCGCTAGTAGTTGGTGATTTGGATCGGGGAAATATAGTCGGTTGTCCCCGACTAGACTAATATAGGAGAATACAAGTCGGCTCAGGCTCCACAATGCTTGTAATTGGCGTGGGCCGAGGTTGTCACAGAGGGTCTGCTTGAGGTGATAAGGATCTGCATGGTGGTACAGATATACAGGAAGTAAGATACGTTTCGTATTTCGAGTCTCCAGTCAAGTACTCTAGTTATTGTGTAACTTGGGCTAAGTGTAAATTTTAGCTGTTAGATACCAACAATCCCACTAGTATTAGCTGCCGATACTTAATTTTGCTTAAACCGTCGGTGGAATTTTTTTAATACCAACTAGTCGGGCCAATTTAGTGCGTATCTCGTTGTATTCTATTACAGTGCCTAAGATGTTTGTTAGGTGTAGGTGATCTCTACGCTCACTAGGTAGTGTATTTCTTGGATAGTGTTGGAAAGCTGACATCGCTTGCTGCAGCATGCCAGAGTTTGAACCAGGCTCCGCACGTTACAATTGTCTATTAATGGAGTCCCAAGAGAACCACGATCGTGAAGTGCTCGGATTACCGCAGTGCAGCCTAGCCAGGGCTAACTAGAGCACGTGACCGGAGAGCTGCCCCCTGGTTTCCCGGTTTCCTTGGACCGGGAATCCCAGAGTTCGCCACGAGAGGTACCTGACCCCCGGCACCTCACTTGCTTATTGCCCGATTTGTTGGACTGTTTTTATTGAAATGTCCGTCTCGTGCATTAAGCTTTTTCTTTTTTCCTTCACAAAGGCTGCTGGACCTGTGGATTGTGAGGTAGTGTGAATCATCATGACCTCTGCAGACGGCATCGGTAATAATATTGTTGTGGAATCCATACCCCTCCTCTCTAGTCGCATCCAGGGAGATATGTCTATTCCTTTAAAAACGTCGCGCACAATACACTGTAGGCTGAAGCGGCGCGTCACCCTCCTCCTGTGCGCATTTGCCTTCACTATGATGTTAGGTGATAATCTACAGCCGGCAGCACTAACTCAAATCTTTGAGGATGTGATCTGTGACAACTACTTCGCGGGGCACTCCCCATCTCCAGCCTCGAATCCCTCTCCGTTGTTGATACGGCAACTGGCCAATCCCTGTAAGGTGCACGCGGTGCAGAAAGAGCTGGCGCAGGTGCGCGGCTTCTAGCAACTAGCCCCCCTCTTCGCAGCGCTGGTTTGCACGGTGCTGTATGGCCTGCTGGCGGAGCGCATTGGGCGCAATCGCGTGCTTATTCTAAGCGGTGCAGGCGTTCTTGCCGCGCTTTCCTGGGTCCTGGCTGTATGCTACTGGCGATTTGCTAATATCCGCTGGGTGTGGCTTTCCGGTGCTTTGTTCTTTATCGGCGGCGGCGACGCTGTTAGTTCAAGTGTCGTGCATGTCATGGTGACGGACGCCACAGACCCGGCCGAACACGTGCAACTCTTTTTGTTTTTTCACACGGCAGACGTGGTTTCGGGGCCGGCTGTCAGCGCTGCGTTGATGGAGAAAGGATATACCTGGACTGTCCTGCTCCTCGCTGAGATGGCGCTTTTTCCGGCACATTTCTACTTACGCTATTCATTCCAGAAACACTAAGGTTCAGGGACAAGTCCTCCGAACTGACCTTTGACACGATATCTCCACCTGCTGCAGTCATGTCTACACAACGCTTTGCATCGTCAAATCTTACCTAAACTGCCAACCCGTTCTTCGACAGATCTCTTGTATGCTAGCCCCTCTCCTGAGTGTACTAACATTAAATTAACAAGCTTTATTGCTTCTCGGCATTTTCGCCCCTCAGACCGCTGCTCGAGACCTTTTCACAATGATTGGCTACAATACTCCAACGCCAAATTTGCCCTGTCCTACGGTCGGGGTAATGTGCTTCTTTCCCTCTTTCAAGGTGCGCAAGCCCTTGTCGTCCTCGTGGTTCTCCCCTTTATTAACCGCCTCATCGCGGATTCACGGGGCTGGACCAACTGGGTGCGGGACCGTCGATATGCCATCATGTCCATTGCCGTAACGGTATCCGGCCTAATAGTTATTGCTGTTGCGCCCGGGCTGGTACTTGAGGCTACAGGGCTGCTGCTGGTGGCGTGTGGGAGCTGCACAACGGGGTTATTAATAAGTTTGTTGGGTGGCGCCGTGCGGCCGAGTCAGGTAAGTACCGTGTATAGCGCGGCGCTGATGCTGAGCATTGTGGTGTTGAGCATAGCAGGACCAGTGTTAAATATGCTGTTGGTGAAAGGCCTGGTTTAGGGATGGAATTGGATGGGCCTGCCATTTGCCGCGATGGCGGTGTTAATAGCGGGCGTGATGGTCGCAAGCACGTTTATTACTAAGGAAGGAGAGAATTTTGAAGAAGAGTAGGATGAGCCGCGATATTTTCGCACGGCGAACCGGGAGGTTATAAATATAGATTAGATCTTATCAGTAGACAAGCGGAATCATCGGGAAGCGCACGGCGCCCATACGGGGCATGTGCGACAATGCCACTGTCAGTACCCCTGTGTTACATTTTTCTTCGATTGCAACCTCACATGCTCGAGGATGCCTTGACGGGTTCGATGGGCTTATTCCTACGGAAGAATCATTAGCTGAATCCATAGTCAGCTAACACAATCACGTACAACCTTTCAGCGTGCCTGTTCTCCTCGCCTTGACTCGATCAAAATGAAAGGTCTTTGATTACCTCCCCTTAGAGCAGTGGGGTTTATGCCTAGACATCCGCTTAGGTCGTACCTTTATACATTCCTGGCATGAAAGATCCATTACAGAATTGCCTTTTTTTTTTTTTTTTTGAAAAGTTAAAGTAGGTTAGCTCAAGAAGAATTGTTTGTTGCTAAGGGCCAACGTAGATATTAAATATTCAAGCAACTGGAGAGGGCTAAAGAGATGCAAAACTGGGAACAGTCATTATACCTCACAACCGGACTGGCTCTCAATCTATAGAAAGGTAACCACTCCCTTTATCTTCCGACACGCCCACCATAATATCATCAGCCTAACCCTACTATGTCCTTCTTGCGGTCCACAGCTGAGGACAGTTTTTCCCTTTAGTACCTAGTTCAAGCAATCGTACCAACCTCAGGTTGTCCGATATAGAAGAACGCTTGTTAGCGAGGTGAAAATCCGCATCTTCTACGACAACTGGTTACTCTACAGCAAAGATAGAAAGGTATCCGTCAGCCTCGGGTAGACGTATGCGCGGCCCGTACTTGACGCAAAGTCGGTCTGTTCCCCTAGCGAATACTGGTGCAAAGCACTGTTATTGATCGGACTTGCAATCTTAGCATCAGAACGTTGAGCGCAAGTTATCGTGCGAAACTTATAAGAGCCTACAAGTGGTCCTTCATACGGTTTCACCGAGGTTTAGATGAAATACAAGTAGGATAAACAATCTATACACAGGGCACTTTGGTCGAAGTTGGGAAGCGCGACTGGCTGTCCTCGACTAAGTGGGTGCGCTAAGAACTATGGCAAAATTTGGAAGGGCATTCAACCGTGTCTCAGATCTGCTTGGAGGAGCAGGGCAAAATAAGGAAGATAGGCTAAAATATTCCCAGTAGACTTAGGAGAGGCGTCTAAGAGATTCCGAAGTCGCGCACCACGAGGGTTGCAGAACAGAATACCAGGCATTTAGGCCTCCACAGCCCTTGCCAAGTTCATCTGAAAGTAATGGATCACTGTACATAGATACATATATATAGATAGATAGATAGCAATTGTGGTATCCAGCAAATCGCCAAGGTAGTTGTTTATAAATCACCACTATATTAGTCTAGTGGTAAAAGCAATTAAGGTAAATGCTCTGAATTGAGGTACAAGTGTCATTTTATTCAGAACTATCGATGAGGGCATGCATAACTATTTATAACTACAGTAGTAGCCTTCGTACTGCTTGGCGCAGTCGCCCTACCAGGCTACCACTTATAGCCTGCCCGTATATATACCGTACCTGATCACCTGACGACCGGCCCCTGTTCGCAAGGCGCGATTCTCTTCAATTCAAGGGGCTCAGACGAGCTGTCTGTCTAACTATCTGGATGGGTGACTAAGAGAAACCACGTGACCATACCGAATACGGTAGGTCCCTAACATCTGCGAGGGCCGATGGGGCCAAAAGGGCCTGTAGGGCAAGTAGGGGAAATAGGGACAACAGGGACAACAGGGTAATTGGCCCGAGAGGCCAACCAATGCTAGATACTCGCACCAATCCCCTCCTCACCTTGGGACCCAAGACAAATATAAACGTGACACATCTCGACAAACTTCTGCCCTTGGTTTGCATGGCTTCCAAGATGAAAATTCTCATTCTGCGGGACATGAGTGAAACAGATGAGAGTTTGATTTCAAAAGTCAAGCTGGAATGGCACAAGTATGTTAGGACCGCCCAGCCCCCTTCTCCAGCAGCATCTCGGGAGACCCTTACCTTCACATTTGAGTCCTTACATGGACCGTGGGAAGAAATCCGTCTAAATTGCTCAAACGTCATTGACCTATCCCGACTCTGGTCACTGGATATGGGAGTACGTTCAGACCCATTGCATACTGAGCCGAGTGGCTCCAACCATCGCCCGCCTTGAAAGGCTTTACATACACTTGGATACGTAGAACAAGCAGCATAAATCCCCACGCGACCCAAACTCGTGGGCTGCCACGAAGGTTATTGAAGTATGATAGCTGTGTCCAAACTTTTAATCCACTCAAATTCCTCTGTGATGAGTGACATGAATTATCACATACAAATCCAATTGGAAGATGGAATCAGCTGGATAGTATACATTCGAAGATTCAGTTCTATGTCTCCCTACCGGATCATCGACGCTACATTATGCGGAGCGAAGTTGCCACCCTTCAGTTTCTAAACAAGACTAAAGTACTTGCTCCCAGGGTATTCAATTATAATTTTGACGAAGATAACCCAGTGGATGTTGACTATATCTTCATGGAAAGGAGCCCGGGAAGTCGATGAGATTCTCTCTCACTTCCCCAGATGAACGGAAGAAAATTATGATTATGACTCAGCTCGCAGATATTTATGTCGAATTGGGGAGATTTCCTTTCGACTTGATGGGCTCTTTACAGCAGGAACAGATAAAATTGCGCCTTTTGCACGAGCATCATTAACGGATTAGGATATGCCTGCCGTTGGACACTTCACATCTCGTATCGGAGACGTCCTTGCGAGCATTCAATTAATACTATCTAATTATGCGAGGAGAGAGGTATGCGGGTAGAGAAATCGACGCGCTTTTAATCCATCGCTTTCTCTTGGACTCTGCCTCCGACGTCTTATTGCATCGCAGGACTGACATTGGGCGATTCTACCTGAGACATGCGGATAATAAAGGAGGCCATATAATTGCTGACGATTCTTATAATATTACAGAAACTATCGACTGGGAATGGGCTAAAGCAAGTATGGATTTTTCAATTCTCCGATCATGTTGCTTCCGGTGGTTGATTTCTATGATGGAATAAATCACCTTGGAGCGGACGAAGTAGTATTCTTTCACTTACTGGAGGAGAAAGACTATAGGAGTCTTGCGGAAACAGTGAAAAATGGACAAATTATCCATCTGTTTCAATTCTGTTGTGGCTATGACCTCGCTGACTGAGACAGTTTTCTCGGCCTTTTTTCCAAAGCCTTCGTATGGCCTAGGATGTTGACGGAGACCTGGAATGGGAGAGTCGGAGAGAGAATGCCTTGGAGAGGTACAAAACCATAGTCGACTTAAACAGTTAATGCACAGGGACCATACGGTCTAAATTATTTGCGGGATATGTTGGTATGGCTTGGCGTCCTTGAATTAATATCACAGTATACTAAGGGGTCGGTTGAGCGCAGTCTCCCATTTGGACTATAACATATACCCACCTTTCGCAAGGTAAGGTACAGACCAGACATTGCGGATCCCCCGTCGTGTTAAAAATCTTCTATCCTCTGTTTCTTATATCTGTTGAAGATTGCCATCTATTAGACTTGTGTCATCTCACCCAACGCACAGATCCTGTTTGATAAGAGACAGTATCCAATGCCCGTGAGTTCGACGGATATCTATCGGCTTGAACAGCGGATTGGCAAACCGCAGGATTGCCACTTTGTGGCCACGAATTCTAAGTATCTGCAATTTGGTAATGCAGGACACCTGGCAAGTCTAGCCAACGCCAAATTAGTGGTTCCATGGGATGGCTATTGACATCGTATTAAATCCGCAGCCCGGGTCGATGCATGGCTGCGGATGAAATTCACCTGATGCTTGATCACATTCCGCTTCATTATGACATCACCACCAAGGATAATGGAGGTAGGCCCGAGAACTGGTATTTCAAGGAGATTCTGTTCTAGGATATGAAGGGATTGGTTGTCGTGAAGGCACGATCAGGCGGGGGGGATAGCTGAAAGAATCTGTATCAGTAACAGGATAAATGAAACCACTAATCATGTAGCATAGGCATTATTAGATGGGGCGCTCTGGGGAGTGGTTATATTAGCAAGCATTTCACGTCGACCGTTTGTGGTACATAGACAGCTGTTACATTGCAATTTCTGGCTAAATTTATTCCCCGCATTGGCTTGCCCTTATTTTTGATGGTACTAATACAAATAGAGGTCTGAGGTTGGGTAGAATGGTAAGTTGTGAAGAGCAGCAGTAATGTCTTCTTCCTGTGGCCAAGGTAACTAAGGGTTATAATTTATGTAATTTCAGGTCTGAAACAACCTTAGTACTATCTAAGACAGTTTCAGTCTCCTGGTTTACCGGCTTAAACCTGTGACACTGACAGCATTCCGGATATTAAAATAAGTGGAAATTAGACATACTTTATAGAATAATGAATAGAGTATATTTATTGTGTTAATTATCGTGTTGTTCCATGATCTGTGATATCCAAAATATATGGAAAGTCGAGAATGAAAATGAATCATTTGTCGATTATAAGACCACAATGGCCCACCGTGATAACCTTGATGCTAGCGAGGCCCTGGTTGTAGGGCTGAAGGAGACCAGACCGGTCTATTCCAGTATATTGGGACGTGCAAAATTTTCCGGGAGCCAACAGGAAATATGGTTGCCTACCCGTGGGTTATCTTAACCGTTGGCATGATGACTTTGTCTGATTCCATGAATAGCCCTAATATGGCTAACTTCGTTACTGCTGGTTACCTGAGGATATTCCTGAGATATTGCGGAGTTATTATTGAGTTATTTCGCGCATATACCTTCCTAATCCATGGCCATTCTGAAAATTTTTTAATGTATATGCGCTCTTCTTAATTCTATAATGTACGAAGTATAATTCTCGGTATTTAGTAAGTAGGAGAGAATAGATACACATCAATATCATTCACACTTGATTTTTTATTTTTATTTTTTTTTTCCAATTCAAATGTTTATGCTCTCTAAATTGCGATACTTCTGGAAATTCCCTCAGCACTGCCATCCTCGGCGTCCTCAGGCCCACATCGGCCCAAATCGACGTAAAACACTATCAATGATAATAATTCATATTTTTAAACAAAATATAAACAGATAAGATAGAAAAGATGAAAATGCAAAAAAAAGAAAGAAAAAATTGAAAATGTAACGAGGTATATCGGTTGAGCAATATACAATCTCGGTCGCAAAACACCATGCATGTTGAAGCTGGTAGCGATCAATAAATGTACTATGTGGAGCACACCGTCAGACGACCTACAAAAGCTTCTGCGCATCCTTCACGAACCACAGAAGTCGCTGTCGTCGATGGTAGATATGGGTCATATCCACCCGGGCGCTGGCATCCGCATCGTTCTGCCCCGTAATCAGAATGAGCATAAAGAAAGTCTCAATGATACTGGGTGGAATATTCGAGATCAATTGCCCGGTGGTGTTCCATCGCATAACGCTGGACCCAATCACACATCCGATAGTCAGGAGAAGCCCCGCAACCACCATCAACAGGTGCGAGCAGACCTTGCCCATGGCAATAGACGCGCGGTGGGTGATCGACGACGTATCCAGCGCCTCCTTGGGTGGAATCGCCACCTCCGTCCCAGTATAAAGAACCATATCCCGTCGCTCCAGGGACTCAGTCTGCTCCACGGTGTAGGACTTCACCTTCGCTTGCACGTTGCGCAGGATGAAGCTATCGAACAGTCCGACGAGCCCCGCGTAGGTGCCGATGAGGAGCCACCAGTTATCGTTAAAGTCGAAGACCGGGCCAACGGCCGCCCAGGCGACAATGACCACAAGGAGGAGGATGATGCCGACCAGCGTGCCGATGATATCGGCGTAGTAGAAGATGGCCACCTGCAAGGGATTCTCACGAGGGTGTGGGATCACCACCAGCTCGTTGGGGAGGTCATCGTCTGTGAGACGACGAAGTTCCTGCTCGAGGGTCGCGTCCACCCGGAAGATAGCATCCAAGCAAACATTGACATAGTCCGCATAGCATTCCCGCAGACAGTCGAGGAAGGCAAAGACCAACACCATGAGCGCCGAGGTCGCCGAGTTGATATACAATTGCCACTGGTCCGTCCAGCCGCAGTAGTTGCCAAAGCCCAGCCAGATAAAGATACACACCCAGTACAAGCCTACGGTGACGATGTGGCCTAGCATGCGTGCCGAGAAGATGATAGCCTTCGCGAAGAAGCTCTGCGTACGCTTTCCGTGATCAAGATCTTCCAATTCATGGCTGCTGCACATCTGCGACACGCGTGCGACTCCCTCCGTTCCCAGCTTCGCCTTGAGCTTCGCAAGCATGCGCTCGTGACTGTGACGTCGCGACTGCATCTCCGCCATGGCCTCCTGCTGCTCCGCATATTCCCGCAGGAGCTGTCGCATCAGGAAGGAGTCAAAAACGTAGCATAAGATCGCCTGGGCATCCGAAATAACCGCAGTCCACTTGGCGGAATTCCCAAATCGGATCCCCATAAATGCCCAGAGAAGCAGCGCACTGACAATGAACAGGAAAACAGGCGCCGAGCCCGCGATGCGTACGATCTTGTCCAGCCACCGGTCGAGAAGTCGGGGACTTGCCTTGACCTTATACCCCGAGACCTCTGTAGCGGTCGCTACGACTCCGACCTTGTTTCCCTTCTCATCTGGGTCCCCGTAAACGACCTGCGTCTCTGCAACCCCCTCGATCTCGCACCGGAAGACAGGCTTGAGGAAGAACTTCATCTTGGTTGATATGACGAAATCTTAGCGCTAGGTATCCTGTCTGTGGGAGAGGCACAAAGAACGAGGATATCTTTCTTGATGGTCCTATGGTGGCCTTGTCACTTCTCCAAATTCGCAGATCGCCTCGAGGTCGGTCAGGGTGACTGGGATCAGTGAGAGAATCGAAGTGCACTTGGTCATCGAATAAAGGTCAGCCATTCAGAGTATTGGTGTGGTATAGCAGAAAGTATAGGAAATCAGTGATTTCTGGAATGTATTTGACAGAGTAAAGAAGTTGTGGGATTGAGAGAAATAAATCTAGGTGAGGAAACAAGCGGGTTTACAAGTATTTAAGTTGGCGACCCCCGGGTTAGCGTAGACAGGGGAACCTACACGGGCGTCTTATTTTTCTTTCTCTTTTGTCATATTAATTACTAAATCCTATTGCGCTGACAGACCCACCAGCTCTGACTCTTAAGGTCCCCTAGAAGCAATTCTACCAAAGCTTGGGTCATCCAAGGCAAGACATCGGGCCAAGTTGGACGATACCACGGTCTCTGAACGGGTGATGGGTCCACTAACGGTGATAGTATGGATCAATCGCTAAGACCACGAGCCTGCGTGCCCCTCTTATAGCATAGCAGATGGATCCGTCTTATTTGACCATAATTGCCGCATAGAATGCACGTTGTAATCATGGGGTACATCCCACGCGGGAAGGTAGAAAATTTTTCAGTGGAGGCAGGAAAGGCTCCGGAGTAGGCAGCCAGGTATCCAGCTGCCAAGTTCAAGGTTGTATAATCGGTAGACCAGTCTTAAAATGATGAAAATAAAAGACGAAGGTGAGAAGATCTGGCTTTGATAGTGAATCTTGGGATATTTCCTCGCATTTTTCCTGGCACAATCTAGCGTGGGAATTTTGAAAATTAGCTAGAAAACTCTATCGAAACTTTAACCATTATCCATTGTTGACCGACTCACTTCAACCACATATCCCTTTTGCTCACTGCACATACTATATAACTGATAGGCTATTAGTCTGCAGCTTATTCCTCTTTGGAGTTGCGCAACCTGTCGATCCAGAAACGCCTAGGGCACAGACCACAAGCCCAGAGAGCCACTGCATATACAGACTTCGGAGATGGATAATCAAAGTGACGTGTATGCTACCATGCTATCTAGAGTCTGTTAAGACGCCATGTACCAGCCGGTTGGTTCTGCATGTTGTAAAGCAGTGCATTTAAGTATACTAAATTTTTAGCCATTGCACCAATTTAGGATGCTACACTACGTAGATAACTGGTGGTAGTTTTAGCCAATTATAGTTAAAGAAATTTATTTATATAACGAGCACCAAGGTATGAAGTTTTATGTTACACATACATAAAGATTTCTGGCTCAGTGCCAACCGGAGACGTCTGGAATTTAGCTTTGGATACTCTGCACCAAACTTTCTTGCACTGGGTTGTCGTCCATTTTCTCAGGCATTGTGGGCATATCTGTAAGACAAATATCCGATACTTGAGAATATCGCCGATGCTGGGTGGGTAGCTCTCCCTGCTCTAGATCTAGTTTCAACATAACGCTACTGGTTCAAAACGTCCTTCTAGAGGAAAGGCTCTTTCTCTTCGCTTACAGCGGCTGTAATAGTTCGTGATCAATAGAAGAAGCTGGTTGATGCCCAAAATGTTCATTGCTGCCTGAATTAGTAGGTCCAATCCAACTTACGAAGTTGCCCTAGGTATTCCAATATCCGTGGTGCTACCACGTGGTACGTCCCATACTGGCTACTCTGGTGGAAGTGAATAGTTCAATGAACCATATATCAGGGTACTGGAGTGTTTGATTTGTAGTTTACCTTATCACCATGCCAAGGAGAAACGCGACAAGGGACTAGTTTAACCTCCTGAACGTAAAAGATATACGGTACCGGAATATGAAAGCCGTCAATAGACGCAGACATCGAGTATCTCTCTTGCCACTGCAGTTGGAAGCGAGAATCCCGACTTTAATTTTAGGCGTAAGCAGCCTAAATCGTAGCCATCTATTTTTTTCATATTTTACACTGCTGGTTTATGTTAAGGACAAGCGCACTTTTTGCTTTTTGTCTTTGTTTTCCTTTGTTTTCCCTTTTCCCTGCTGCGGTAAACCCAGTCTTTCAGTTTAAAGTAGACAATTCAACAGTAACATTTTTGATTGCTGCCGCCACGAGTAGTAAAGAGGCGATCATTAATTTCAGCGACTTTTACCATTGGTCATTAGGACATATGTACTAATCTGGGGAGCATACGCATGGATTGCACCCGTTAGTGTCCAAGACACAGGGTTTCAATTTATATTCTGTCTTGATTTAATGCTGTCTGGGCCAGCACTTACCTGCCACTTTAGTCGATCAAGTCGCTATATCCAACTCCTTTGTGATACCAAGACCCGCTGAGATATTGATTATGACTTCAAAATTAGAATCTGCCACATTTAATAGCACATCATTTGTAAATTCTTCATAAACAAAATCTTCTCAGAAAACGACGGGGATAGTGCTGTATACTGTTAAGCATAATGCTGGCCGTCAAGGATGGTGTTCTGTTTAACCGGTGTGACGCGTCAGTGCAGTGTTAGCCACGTCGCGTGATTTGGAAATATTTTTATATTGTGGTATCCCAGGATCATCCTTCTTTACAAGCAACAACCAACTGCTTCGGGTACAATACAGAGTACATTCCGTACAGAAAATAGTGTCTCTTGCAAGCGTCTCTCTAATTCCATCAATTAGCTGCGCCGAATTGTTACATGAGACGAAAATACTAGGTATCTGGCGACTGCAACTCTCACTCAAGCTCTACAGAGTTACGGAGCTTGTCGGATTCGAGACCATGGTATCTCGCAGGATATCATCGACAACTGCTTTGAAAAGATTCGTGGACTGTTTCCTTTGGTCCAATCTTTTTCTCACTTTTTCTTACTCAATGGCCCATCATTTTGATTAGAGTAGGATTTTCTTTGAAAGAGATCCCGAGAAAGTCTCTGATTACTCAAATTCTGGTGCAACTACTACCAAATCTCTATTTGTTCCATTGGCAAGTGAAAAATCCGCGGAAAGGCACGTCTAGATGAAACCACGAAATTCCAACATGGTGTTTATGAGCTGGCCGCGAAAATTGGTCCGTGCCAGGCAGAGAACCGACAAACGCTTCGAAATACTTGCATGAAGTATGTGTTTCTGTTCTTCGCTTTTTGTGACATCGCACCACTTACAATTTGAGGATCTTACCGGGGGGGAGGATTAAAGGAATATAATCGGCGTCTTTTTTAACCTTCTCGACTGTTTGTCTGTGTCTATAATCTGCCCTGATCCTTATACTCCATACACAGTAAACTAAACTCATTCTTCGCTCCGTATTACTACTACTTTGAAGACGAAAAAGACAATAATGCTCTCCGTGTTCCGCCTTACATTTACCCTACGACCATGCTATTTTGCTTCCAAGACTCAAATGCTAGTCTCAAGGTCGCAGATATTAGCAATAAAATAAGTAATTTATCTGTTACAACCGCCCAAAAAGCTGCGGGCTTTATTCCGGCAAACTGCCAGCCTGGGAAACTTGTTGTTCTGGTGGGTCATGCCTTGAGGAGGATTGTTGATGAGGTTAAGCATTCAGTACATTGCGTAGACCGACCACCGGGTACCTCAGGATTTCATTGAATTATTGGACAATTCCTGATTTGGACACTAGTTGCGATTTTGGAGACAAATGGAGGATGTGGCATTGTATCTGGCGAGGGTGTTCCCAGCAGCATTACGAAACACTGTTAGGGCAGAAGAATACTGAAATTTCTATCTCTTTAAGTTTTCGTAGTCTGAAAGTCAAACAAGGATTCTCACAATCATCTTATGGGGTAGTATTCCCTGGGGCGTGCTTTTGAGCAACCAACACTCTTCTGCCTAACTCTCAGCGGATAGAAAATGAGGCTTTGTGGTCACTTAGCCCATTGTCCTCGAGAACAGCAATACATTTTAATTTGCCTAGAGTGCGTATGGCCGTAGCTCACAGCACACGTAGTCGTTGCAGCCTCTCTTCAGCCCCGGATGCTAATTGAGAGACCGAGGTTGCTGATGGGTCGGTCGGTAGTCTTAAGCTTTGATAATAATACTAATCTGGTATAATCATATTATTATAGGCCCTTGAGGGCTATTTAGACTGCTTTAGTTATAGCTACAAAATGAGCCTAATCTACTCTTTACATGCCAATCAGTAGGGCTTCGTTGAACCCAATCCAAAAGAGACTAATAAGTCTCGCCGTCAATATTTGTTGTCAATTCTGGACCCGCACCTCGCACACGCAACTTCGTAATCACTCCTATCTCGAGATTTCGGGCAGCTTTGTGTCCTGAAGGTTAATAGAGGCACCCCAGTCAAGCAGCTACACTGCATCTAGACCCAATTGTAAGGTGCCGTCTACGGTGGCGTACTTGTTGAGAAGCAGAGAATGCAAAGTGGCCTCTCAGGGTTGTCAGCATACTATACTTATTTAATTGAGTGGGCTGAACTCACATCGTTCTGTGAACGGAAGGTCTTGGGATCCTTCAAGAGGCGTGAAAGCTCTGTCCAGATCATACGGCACATGGTCGCGCCTAGCCCCAGCACGGTTCGACTAACTACCACCTTGAACCTGGGGGTCATACAACTAGTGAGGGCGACATGGGCGAGAGAGGAAGCTTGGGGTCTAAGTCCCCATGCAATAGTAAATTTCCATAGGTTAAGGTAGGTGCGTGCAAATAAAAGCCGGTTCCAACATATCTAATCCAACTCTGCGACATCATGGGCTGCCTAGATCACGGATTTATAATAGATATGTATCCGCATGTCACACTGGGGCGCCGTCCTGAGAGTCAGCTCTTGGATGCGAAGCTTACCGTGAGGTACCTTTTTAGGGCTCGCGCCGCTCAAGCAATACATGCATTTGTGGTGAACATGGTGGGGTATCGTAGAAATCCATTCTAGCAAAAATCCCACCGGTAGCTTTACTTTCGCAGTGGAAAGAAGTTCAGCGGCCAGATTCTGGACTCAACCATGATATATCTAGTTTTCTCCTTGCTGGATCAGGCTCAGGCACAGCTGCTCACTTATAGAATACTCCGTTTCTAAAATTAAGAGGTGAGAAAACTATGGAAGTATGAATATCATGTTAGGAACAATGGATTTCGCGGTAGACCCAAACAGTGGGATTCCCTGCATACCACATTCCTGGCCCTCTGCAGATCACGCCCACGGCCGGAGGGTGGTACACATTTTTCAGTCTCCGCGAAAAAAAAAAAAAAAAGAAAACAACAACTGTGATACACGTCATTTTTTGTTCGTCACCCCTTTCTTGGCACGAGGTATTCATTCTGAAACCCCGTTTCTCCATTCTTTTTCAATTTCTCAAGAATAAGCTAGCCTGGCTACCTTACTGCGGGTGTGCAGTACTGTAGTTGCTTAATACAGCGTATTTGCCAATACTGAAGCAGAAGCGATAACGAATTTCTTGTCCCCGAAACGGAAGTCGAGTTTCTCCCGTATTCTGTGTTGGTCAGACAACGACCTGGTCATTGTGTACGTCTACGTGCATATCAATGCATTTCGCCTTCGCTATTCAATCTAACTAAGCGGAACTCTACCATCAGGGCTTCATCACGATATGTCTACAACCAGCTCAGTAACTGCTCGACCCCGCCATGGGAAAGGAAAACCACTAGTTGACGACAAGCCAAGTTTATGCACCGAAAGCCATGAGAGAACAGCCGCCAACTCCGAACTACTCGAATTTGGCGGTTCTCTAGGGACTCTCGCCCTGATGATCGGCTTTCCTCTGCTCATGTACTACATGTGGATTGGAACGACTTACTACAATGGCAAATTGCCTCTCCCTCTAGAGGGTCAGAGCTGGGTAAGCTTTGCAAGTTATTTAATAAATCTGGTATACACAGGCGCGTTCCCTCACCTCCAGGCCTGGCGTATTTACTGGACATATTACATCTTCGAGGTCGCCTGCTACATCCTCCTGCCGGGCTTCACATGTTATGGCAAACCCATCGCCCACGAAGGTGGGAGACAGCTCAAGTACCATTGCTCTGCATATGCCAGCTTCTACTTCACCATCCTCGTTATGGCAGCCCTCCACGTCACTGGCTACTTTCCCATCTACACTATCTTAGATGAGTTCGGTCCGCTTATGTCCGTCGCAATTATATCAGGCTTCCTGACCAGTATCTACGCTTATGTTTCTGCATTGGCCCGTGGCGCGCAGCACCGTATTACCGGGTACGTCATTTATGATTTCTTTATGGGTGCGGAGTTGAATCCTCGTCTATTCGAAATCCTCGACTTCAAGATGTTCTACGAAGTCCGCATTCCATGGTTTATGCTCTTCGGCTTCAGCTGTGCCGCTGCCGCCAGGCAGTATGAACAATTCGGCTATGTCTCCGGCGAAGCTTTGTTCCTCGTCATGGCCCATTATACTTACGCCAACGCTTGTGCTAAAGGAGAGCATCTCATCACAACCAGCTGGGACATGCACCAGGAGAAACTCGGATTCATGTTGATTTTCTGGAACATGGCGGGCGTCCCTATGTCCTACTGCCACTGCGCGCTTTACCTGGCCAACAGGGACCCGGCCACGTACGCGTGGAATAAGAGCACTCTGGCGCTACTGTACATCTCCTACCTCTTTGTGTACTGGGTCTGGGACACCACGAACAGTCAGAAAAACTCGTTCCGGATGATGGAGAAGGGGAGCTTTGTTAAACGGAGGACATTCCCGCAACTTCCGTGGCAGGAGGTGCACAATCCCCGAACAATAGCCACTGATTGCGGCGAGAAGATTCTAGCGGATGGTTGGTATGGATACGCGCGCAAGATCCACTATACCTGTGATGTGTACTTTGCTGTCACCTGGGGTCTGATCACCGGGTTCGATAGCCCTTTCCCTTGGTTCTACTCGTGTTTCTTCTGCATTATGATTGCCCATCGGACAATGCGAGATGTTGCTAAATGCCGGCGAAAGTATGGTGCAGCTTGGGCCGAGTATGAACGGCTGGTTCCGTATCTTTTCATTCCAGTAAGTTCCATGCCTTGAATGTACCTAACCGTCTCTTTTGGTACTGTGGCTTACGCACCTCTAGTATGTGATATGATTGACAAAGAGCCGTACAGATTATTAAATTGGAGGACAATGGGAAGGGCTTGCTCATCATGCCGCAGGAGAACCCATCCTTGTGTATTATCATTGATACAAACTAGCAAAGGTAATTCACACGTATGTAATTCGAGGAGGGGAGGGAAAATAAGAATACTCTTTTCATTGAAAAGGCAACTTTCCAGAATATGATGGGCACATGAATCTTCATCTGATCTGAGGTAGTGATACAGAAGTGGCATGCTCAATATATTATTTTCTGGTTAACAACTATTGCTGTCCAAAAATATCTTATTGGTTTTAAAGTAGCAGGCATACGTAGCAAATTAATCAGTGCGACAGACAAGTAAGAAAATCAGTAGGAGATCACGTAGATTCCTTTAATAGTGTATGTCCCTGGAGAGTGGGAAATGCTTGAGTGTGAAATCTCATTGGAAGTATTAACGACATCGTCACTTGCATACTAACCCGCCGCCGTCGGGGAGGCTTCCGGGACTTATTTATATCCACTTAGATTTCTTACAATAATGAACCGTCTATCCACTTGAATTTGATTATGGTATTGATCATCACCAGCAATACGAGATAGGTGCAATTCATGAATATCTAATAATAGCAATTAGAATCATATTTACCCAGATTGGACTCCGAAGCCTCGTGGAACGATAAGATCGCCCCTGACAGAATCGCCGCTGCCCAAGAGAGTGCCTCTAACTTCTCAGTGACCTCTGGCTATATTTTTTTTGGCGACCTACACAACATATGGTCGAGGAGACTCGTGCCGCAAGGGTAGTTATCATTAACAGGTACTGATACTACGACCGCCGATTCCGGGACGAGATCAGTGGAGGAGTGGGCGAAAGAGCGTTTTCCGTATTCTAAATCCATCAGTGTTGTCCATTACGCGCATGCAAAGAGGTGGGTTGCAGTCTGGCAGACACAGCAGTTGATTAGTAGGGGTGCATCTGATATCAGTATATGGTTGGAGATCACTGAGTCCGAGTACAAGTTTGGCCTAATATAGTAAGACAGTGCCTTGACTCCACCAGTATGTATCCTGTCTTTGTGTTAGAAGTATATTTTAGGCCTGACAATATATATATAGACCAGTGGGTAGCTCTGAAAGATGCAACTATTCTATCTGCCTCCCTGGAGAGCCTGAAGAGGCAACTTTCTAAACAAGGAAAAAAATCTTTTTAACTAGGCCGCTCACTCTTTTTTCTTTTTCTTTTTTTATCTTCCCTTAGCACTAATCGCATGTTAGGAGCGCTCAGAACGCGATGGCCAGATCCATAGCTAAGATGCTTAATCAGGTGCGAAGTGTTTATATTCGCACCCGCGGGCCTGAACTCTTGAAGGCCAGTGATTAGTTCCGCAATACACGTGGTTCTATCTTCCCTCTCATATAGATACGTCCATTCGCACCATAGCGCAACATTCAGCTCGTTACCAACCCCACACATAACATCGCACAAGTATTCCATAAGCCTCCAGTACTCTGACCGTGAAAATCCCTGTATAGCTTGACATTACAAAAGTTAGTCTCTGACAAACTAACAGAATATTGATTGGCTGATATTTGGAAAGAGTCTGATTCAAGTGCATACTAGTAAGTGCCTACAATTCTACTGCAACTTCCATCCTTTTGCCTCTTTCATCTGCAGGAACCGCTCCTTGACATATGGAATCTGCATATGCGGCCCATAAGGATCCAATTCCCATTGCGGACTCGGTGCAGGAAGCCCAGTCTCCTTCAAACAAGACTTTCTCAATTCCTCTATAGTCCCACCTCGGTCATACTCTAGGGCCTTGCCCGCCGGATCCCGAGCAGCTTTTATATCCTTTCTTAAGACTTCGATCTCGGCTTCACACACGCGCAGATCAGCCGGATCGATGACGACACCGTAATTATCGCGGGCACCCTTAATGGTCACTAATCGACAACAGACTTCTAGGGCCACATTCTCCGCGGGTCGAGTTAATGGATCTCAGAGCTCACCACCTCCCCATGTCACCTACTCAAGAAAGCCTTTTGGGTCGACGCGAATGTGGTCGCATTTCGAGGGAGGATCTCCACCGGTGTGCAAATACGGCCATCTGATACACAGCTGTCTTGTCGAGAACTTTGTCTGGGGCCATGACAACTTCAACCTCCTCTAGGGGTGCCAACAATGTGTTTAGAGTCTACCATCAGCTAGGCTAGTGGAGAAGAAAAGAAAAAGTTTAGAAATTTCGTCCGGGCGATGCTCACGTTGGAACCAGCGAAAAGAACTGCGAAGGATCTGCTTAATGATCCGTAGACCCACAAAGAGTTCATATAAAATTTACTTATGATTCCTTGCCATAACGTCACTCCGGTATCGTCTGACCGACTGTTATCAGACCGTGGGAAAGGAGATTCACCTTTATTGATCCTATCAAAAGTCACTTTCTTGTATGAACAATGTCAATAAGTGCGTCAAAACCCAATGTGATACATTGTCAATTGGCTAACCAAGGTTAGACCAGCGCAGCTGAATCGACACCTGTTAGGCATACCGAAAACAGGTCCTTCTATCCGTCCTGGGAAGTGCCATTTGATACGTTTCCATGGCAGTCTGTTGTCTTCGTCCATCTATGTAAGGGAGTAAACGATCTTGGATGAGAAGAACTCTCAGGCGAATACCCTTGGGAAATATTATGCAAGTCTGGGAGCCAGAAACCTTCTACCGGTAACTTGACTGTAGTTCCTGGCTTAGGCTGGTCACTATTCGCCAGGGAATCTTCTTAACATCTTCATTCGACGACATTAACCCAGCTGATACACATCCATGTGCTCTTTTCATGGTAGCATAACGCCAGTCCCTTGGGATTTATATCACTACTTGGCAGATGATATATATGCCTTGACTGAAAAGAGACTATTCACAAACAAATATAAATTATGTTGACGGTGATGGGATTGATATCTCCCGGCGTCACTTGACTGCCCCTGTCACGGATAAATATATTTCCTTATGACCAATCATTCACGTGATCTCGCTTGTATGTTCACAAGACACAATTCTCTTCGATCCAGGGGCCTCGGCAGGTTACAGGTTCGACCCCGCTTAGTCATTATTTATATAAGCAAGTTCTTAGTAGTTAACTAACTAGTTAGTAGTTAGCGGCCATCCGGCCACCCATTCAATAGAGTAAGCAATCGCTTCCAACATTGTACAGTACACATCCCACAATCCCTCTGCATGCAGTCACTTTCATGATCAATTCGGACCACCAAGCCGCTATCCCTAAGCTATTAATTTTACTCGAGGCAAATATTTACCACCAGACTATAGTATTATATGTCAACGATTAACGGTTCTTGGAAAGCTTATCCACGCCAAGATGCGGAATTCCCTGACACTCTGGAGACGTGTAGCTTGGCAGTCTGAACTATTAATGCATTTGTTGTTTTTGTTATTCACTATTAATGTATACTGTAGGTGTTGACACATAAAGCGCGTGCAGGTGACCCATGACGCATTTTACCGCAGTCTAACCCCTATCCCACATGGAATAGGGTAGGCCTGGGATAATGAAATCATGGCCTGTTGGGCATAAACATTACTCGGTCTACACCACACCATACATACCAAGCGCCTGGGTATTTTGTTGACAGGTTGAGTGTCTAACAACTAAATAAAATATTTGGGCCCAACATGCACAGCCCTCTTCCAGATATAACCATGCAAAATGATGTGGGGTTGGTCGTAACACGTAAGCATTGCTCGTACCATCCACGAAGCAGTGTTGCAAATGTTCGATGGATTTTCTATACATTCCTGCATGTATAATTAGTTTATAAGTAACCGTCTCTTGCCTTCATTCTCCATGATATGCCTCCCGTTCTGGTCAGGTGTGTTGCCATAGGACTTAAATTCAGATCATCCCCATCGCTCTCGGAGTGGTATGGGGGCCGATGTCCGCGACATTCCCCTTTATCCTCTAATGGTAAGCTCAGCATCATGAACCACCTATCGGAAGCTTGTCATAATCCGACCGGTGGAAAAGTTCGCCATATTAATGACGATCCAGGGACATTAGTGGCAGCGGTTACTCCGGATTACATGAGTAGTCGCCTTATCACTGGCCAAGTCTTGGAACTACGCGACAAGCCCTTGAACTAAGCAAATTGGAGAAGTGGGGTACCAACCACTAGTCTCTTGGCTTGCCATCTTCCCTTGTGTCTCGTGTTTCATCGCGATGGTTAAATTTAAACCGAGAAATAAGCATGTGGATGGATCAAATGCTGTTCCTGCGCAGCATATCCCCCCAATGTGAGCTGCAACGTACTCTACGTACCGAGTAGAGTAAAGAAACGGATAAAAACGAGACTCCTGTACTGAGACTTTCTTAGCGGGTTGAGGAGCGTGAAGCTTGAGTCATATCGACTGTCGTGTCAGCAGTGGCACGAACAAACAGTGCGATGATACGTTCTTTGATTATTGCCCTGGGAGCGTTTACGGCTTTCCAAGGGATTGCGGAGGGGATTCCGCTTGATATCAACGATCCCGGTCCGTTCGGTTTCTTAAATGTATGATTGGCCACCTCACGGCTGACACTTCTTCTGGCAGAATCGATCAAAAATGCTGCTGCGACCGCCGCGTTCAATATGATGTCATATTATCATGGTAACGAATCTGGGCAGATTCCTGGCAAGTTGCCTGGCACCTGGTGGACTGGTGGTGAAATGTGTATGGCCCTGGTGCAATACTGGTACTGGACGGGCGACACATCCTACAACGATGTTACTCGACAGGCTCTCCTTTGGCAGAAGGGGCATAATGATTACTTGCCCGATAACTACACCCAGGATTTGGGCAATGATGACCAGGTGTTTTGGGGTTTGGCAGCAATGACTGCGGCTGAGTTGAATTTCCCCGAGGAAGACGGGCAGCCGTCCTGGGTGTCGTTGGCCCAAGGCGTGTTTAACACCCAAGTTCGAGAATGGGATACCAAAAATTGCCATGGTGGCCTGCGATGGCAGCGAAATCCTTTGAATGGAGGCTGGAATCTAAAGAATTCTGTTTCTAATGGCGGGCTTTTCCAACTGTCTAGCCGGCTTGCTCGATACCTCAAAGACAACCACACCTATGTGGAATGGGCAGAGAAGGTCTGGGACTGGAGTGTATCGGTTCCCCTGATAGACAACTCTACCTGGTCTGTTTACGACACTGTTAACGTAGACGACCAGTGTAAAAGCCCCGGTAGAGACCAATGGTCATACAACTATGGTATCTACCTAAGCGGTGCTGCATACATGTATAACTTGGTACGAGAAATGTGGCTGTCAGAGTCAGCCCACTTCGCCAACAGGCTTTAAGCGAACCTGCTGACATACTACATAGACAACTGAAAATAAATGGAAGGACGTTGCCGATAACCTACTGAATTCCACGATCCGCCTCTTTTTCAAAGGCATGATTTTGTCTGAAGTCGCTTGCGAATCGAAAGGAGCAGTTGGTTGTGACGGCAACCAAGATACATTTAAGAGTTTGACATCCTCATGGCTAGTCTTCGTGGCCTCGATTATGCCCTACACAGCAGATGCAATCATACCGAGATTGCAGCAGTCAGCCATAGGGGCGGCTAAGCAGTGTACGGGTCTCGCTGATCATAAGCACTGTGGTCAGCGATGGTATCTGGATAAGTTTGACGGGACTACAGGTATGCATGAAGAAATGTGTGCTTTAAGCATCTTCTCAGCGATTATGGAACCTTTCGACGACAAACACAAGGAGCAGGGACCATTGACAGCGGACACTGGGGGCACTAGCAAAAGCGATCCAACTGCTGGAACGGGCAGTCAGGACCCACAGGATAATCATAAGCTCCCCAGGGAAATAGGGACGGCAGATCGTGCTGGTGCTGCTATCATCACAGTGGTGGTTTCAGTTTCCTGGATTGGTATGATGCTCTGGATGGTGATAGGAGATTGAGCGATTAATAGGAGAATAATATATAATATAGAATGTAGCTATAGCCAGTTGGTTTGCAGTCCATTCATTCAACGCGGTAAATGCAGAACTAAACCATGTGTGTGATATAGTAGAATACAGGACCGCATTCCTTAGAAACAGGAAACGAAGGATAAAAAAAGGGGGGGATAATAAGGCCAGTGTATGCCTTCAAAATATCGTATAATCTTTCTATTTCTCAGGAAACTAAACCACCAGATTCCGGGAAGAGCTTAAATCTCAGTGTCGACTACTAAGAAATGTATACGATATAACATCCAGAGAAATATTAGGCATACTCTATCGTGCCCCCAGTGGTATTTCTTTTTGCCGCCCATTCAGTCAGACTATTCCAGTTCCGACAGATATGGGGGATCGTGAAACTCGGCCAGAAGTTTCGATGAATGCCTTGTTTCCGATACATTGTGATTGTGTGGGCGTCGCCGTGGCACATTAAGACCTGGCGGAGATAGTCCATACAGTGTCCTAGGTATTCTAGTTAGATAGTGATGTATAGGATATACTGCGATCACGACGAGTCTGGGGTAATACTTAATACATAAGGACATGTTTCTCATGTGACTCGGGGAAATCCGGATCCGAGATTCGATAAACTTGTTGTCGTAGGAAGTTCAGACAGTGAAGCTGGGGAAAGACTTCAATCTGGATGTAATATTGGCAATGCGTCTCGGGTGTTTCATCTGTCGGCCGGATAAAAAAGCATTCTCTTCCGGAGTTATTCTGTTATCTCCACTGGATACTGTTAGTCGGGAATGTATGCTTATTAGCTAAAATGAATACCAGAGAATAGGTTATGAGAGCATTGTCGTCACCAAATCTGCCTGGCTGCAGAATCACCGTCTAATATTCGATAGCCTCAGCTTCGCCCTCTGTAATGAAGTGAGAATTTAGCAATTTTGTTGTCGGCTCAGCGTCACAGAGAAGCGCAATATGTACCAAACTCAAGGGGTGAAAGGCATTTCTTAGCCACAATATGGGTGTTGTGCATTATAAAATGAAAGATGGGACCGCCGCATAGAATGCATATCGTGCAGGCTAATGGAAGTCTATATGAAAAAAAAAGGGTGAGCTTTTGGCTGCCCTTCTCCCTTTTCACTTGTAAGCAGTGCATTTTCGGAGTCAAATTCACACCGCTCCGCTGATATCAGCTTGTACCGAAATGGCATGAGAACTAGACAACAGAAAAACCGATGGTTTAGAGCTATGGGATATGTAGAACTGTAATTATAATATTTTCAGGAGGCCCTCTCCAGTGTCTCTTTGAGTGTTAGCTGCGCAGGATACACTGAAAGTACCGAAATAACTGCCATATCTACATGATGATTTAGGAAACACTGCGAGCTTGACATAAGCTAAACCAGCCAAGACACCTCAGGCATTACCCAAGACATGCCTACCTATCGCCGAGGGATTCTGCGGCCTTCAAACAATGGCTGTGGATTATGTCAACGGTAGTGAGTCTGATGGCTACGAAATAGTATACTGATGTCAGCAAGGAACAGATTCATCTTGGCTTTCGGGGGCCAGAGACCAATGCTGGGTAAACGTGGGTTGAATGCATTCGATCCTTTGACCGTCACTCGCAACCCTCTCTCTATAAACACACAGCCCAAGCCCGTAGCAAGGCATGAGATACATGGGTCCTTTTGGGGTCGCTGGTAGTACAAAAGCCCAACTAATGGACAGCTCTCTTATATTTTCCTATCCTGGGTAAGCCACTGGGATCGGAAGGCATGACAAAATTACCTCAAGATACTAGGTGCAGTTCCCCATGTATAGAGAGGCATAGAAGACCGTTTAAACATAGGAGGGCCCAGACGATATCATCCATCACTTTGATTTACCGTGTAGAAGGATAGAGATCTGACCATTGCAGCAGCTAGAGGAAGGTGGCAAAGAACCACGTCACAGGCATCCAAGAAAGCAAGTCATTAGATTTTCACTGACTGTAGTATTACCTTTTTCACAGTTACATATTCTTCTGTAGAACAAAACAGGAGGGGGTTGCATTGATACTTCGTCAATGGAGGACGTGTACTGCCTACTTGTCCCTACGGAGGGTAACGCGTGACCTAAACCGGGGCTAAAGGAAGCCTGGAAGAAATAGACACAAACTAATTTATGGAAGGCAAATGGAATATACTTGGGTAATAAGCACGAGAATTAGTGCGCCTACCACAGTGTATTGTTTAAATATTAATATATTATAATTGCCTCTCATTTACTCGGCCATCTCCTCAACTAGGCTTATCCATCGGTCCTTCCGTCAACCGTGCTAGCATATTCGGCGTCTAAATCAACACGCCTACCATAATATGAAAGACATCAGCACAGACAGACAAAAAACCATTCCACTGCAATATACTCGCAGCAAACTGCAGGACAAGAAACAGTAGACCGATATCAATCTGATATCTGCAACCATATTCATCTTCATTCTCACAACCATTCTTCTTCGTAGTCCTTAACAACGGCATCCAGAGCATTGTCCACACAAGGCTAGGAAGTCTATCCACCGTTTTCGGTGACTGGTGCATCTACTACCGAAGCCCAAAACAAAGGTTTTTTGTTCGATGTGATGAGTCTCTCATAGTTACGACCTGCCTGTTACAATAACGAACTCAGCGAACAATTTCTACAGCGGCAAAATTTGACCTAGACAAGGGTCAAGAAGGGCTTATTCTTGTACCTCGCGAGGGGGTGCTCAGGGGAGACATCTCAGAGCTATCGGTAACACATGTATCACGTTTTGTATTTATATATCAATGGCGAAGTATGCACCGCTGGTTCCAAAGGGGGTTATCGATACCTATATTGCCGAATACGGACATACCGAGCACTGTGAGCATATACTCACCATGGATCTGTCAGAGGATAGTTTTGATACAGTTATTCGGATGAAGTTTCCAAAGAGTCAGGCAATTGTAAGGGCATGGAATGAAAAATACGAGGAGTTGATCCAACATTTCCATTGCATGAAGTTTACATTGTCCTGTCCTGTACTCTACACTTCGGGACATCTCAATGTGCTATATTTATGGAGAAAGGATTTGGTTGTTAACTAAATGATTTGCTATTTTCAACACCTGATCTTGTATAAAGCGCCTCTATAAATAGTAGACAACAGATAGTATGCAACAACCAATATCGGGTGGCCAGGGTAGAGATTAGAGGTAAAGTTTATGTCAATTATATAGCCTAACTTGTTTATAGAGCGTAGGCTACATAGCCAAAGTTGAATATGCCTAGGGTTGTGAGGTTGCGGCTGCAATAAACTGCACATATGGTGCCTCCTAAAAAGCAAATTAACCTTTATTCCACTGTAAACTAGATCCTAACGGGAGAACTCTTGTGCAGAGCTATCTATCAGGTCCATTGCTTTCACTCGGTAGTTGTCCTTCTCCAAATGCACATTGTCTGGAGCGAACACTATATTCTGAGGCTTATCAAGGGTATAAGCTGGCCATGAAGTTGACACCGAAGATACTATATAAATGATAAAGTTAGTAGCGACGCTGAAAAATGAATAATATACTTACGTCCATGATGGTTTGGTGACCCTGTGTTCACAAAGCTCAACCACATGCGGCTCATAATCTCGCTCAGGCACTCGAATTGCCCCCTCTTTGTCATTGACACATTAAACGGGTTTGTTTCGTAGCCATTGCCATCGGTATTGCGAAAGACATAGGCTACCTCCTCAAAGTGGGCCGAACCCAATATTTGCGGGGAGACACCGGCGGGCACTGTGTTGAACCTGTAGCTGTATACTGGTATCTTGCCTTCTGCCCATTTTCTTGTTGCAGTTCGCCTCCCCGATGTGAACATGTAGTCGCCTAGAAATAGTGTAACCTTTCCATAGTCAGGGCCATATGGAGAGCCAGGGTTGGCTACAACCGTTCCCAATCCATAGTCGGCGGAATCATCCGCTGCTATTGTGTATAACCTGTTAAGATCTTCTAAAACAGTCGACCCCAACTTCCCTGTGCTTAGAGAAAGAACTGCCCCATCAAAATTTTCTGCTATATTTGGAAGTAGTTGCATAAATGGAGTTCCTTCGTTCGTGTTTGACCCGATTAACAACGGGACCTTGACGAATTCACCCTTCTTAAGTGATACCGAGGTGTAATCTGATATTAAGTCACCATCCAAGGAAGGATACCACGGATATTGAGCGAATGAATTTTGCAAGATGGCGGCTGGTAGTGTCTGCAGACATCGCATTGTATCAGAAGCGTCATGGCAGCCGGTTGCATTCAAGACAGAATGGAATCTCGCATCTCCGGCAGAGACAGAGTCAAACGAGGAGTAGGATAAAGGGCCTCCACTCTGAGCAATTGCAGCCCGAAAAAGTCCGTCATCACGGCCACCATGTGCTAAAAGATGAAAGCCAACGGAAGCAGCACCCGCTGACTCGCCATGAATTGTAACGCGCATGGGATCACCCCCGAAGTAATGAATGTTTTCCTGGACCCAACGAAGGGCCATGCGCTGATCCTTGAGGCCCAGATTTAGTAGGCCATACTTGGCCATCTCCGACCCTGCTAGAAATCCCCAGCCGGAGACACGGTAGTTAAAGCTAACCATGATCGTGGGCATGTCCATTTCGACCGATGTTTTCGCAAGATATGACATGTTATATCGCCTATCCCCGCTCCCTCCTTCAATAAAACCACCGCCATAAATCCAGACCAAGACGGGAAGGGCACTGGATTGGTAGTGTCCGGTAGGTCGAACAACATTGATTGACAAACAGTCCTCGCTTTCTTTATATCGAACGCCTTTCTGGTCAAACCCTGGAAGTATACCTTGATGACCTTGACAAAATGGTCCATAACTGTCAACTTTCTTCACTCCGTCCCATTTGCTCAAAGGCCGCGGCGTACGGAAGCGAAGTTCATTAACAGGTGGCTGGGCATATGGAATTCCGAGGAAAAGGTCCTGTTGGTAGAACTCATTGTAGGTGCCCTCGAGGGTCCCATTGTGTATCTCTACCGTAGGAGAGTTTCCGGCTTTTTGGGTGATATTTTGACGAAGGTTTTCCCCAAACGACTCCGTGGAGAGGAGAGCGAAAATGAGCGATGAGAGCATTGAGACAATGACTGCGAATAGTGAGTTTCTACAGCCCTACACCGTTCCAGATGGACAACATCTCCCTGATATTCTAAGTTCCATTTATATTAAGCCCAGTATGGTCATTGGGAGCGCCCTGGCTTTATTACGCTTGGTAAGCTACTGCACCTTGTTAGAGTTGTTTGGAGTAACATTATGCCGCGTGGGATACTGATCCCTTCCAAAACTGCTTTTACAAATAGTATGCCAATGAGATAACAATGGCAGGCTCTCTGCAAAGAGAGCCATTGTGATATGCCTTGTAAATTTATAACTACCTCATAATCTCGGCTATTTTAGTCCTCAGCCTTGAAGACCCACGTCCAAGGCGCAGCTGTAACTGACGTGCTTCGTTGATTTACACAATTGCGGTTAGGGCTTGTTCTCAAAAAAGGATAAGCTTCAGCCGCTATGCAATAATGGCGAGGGCCACTGGTGAGTGAGCCATATTCTGTGCCAATCGTGTTCGCTGCCCCAGGGCAGCTACAGTGTTTCGGGTGAATTCCATCGTGCCAGCAATAAGCGAGGAATGTGGGGAATGGAATCCTTACAGTCTGTTCTGTTAGTGCAGTGTGATGAGGCTATGTCGGAGCAGGTTAGGTTCAACTCTCCCTCCCGGATTCTGGTGTCCACGGAGAAATTAGCTTTTCTCCCACTCGGCCCATGCAGATTCGCTGACTGATCCCCAAAGTCTGCCGTAGACGGCTATCAGGTAGGACATTGGAGCTGGAACTTGGTTCTATGACTTCTTGTATACAAAAGATCGAGGATGTCACACAGTATTATTCTTCTAATTCTTGAAGACAAACAATTATAAAAAATTCCCAGCATAAAATGTTCAATGAAGGATCCAAGTGCGAGAGAGGCTATTTTTCTTGTCCAATTACAGGGTGCGAATCAAAATTCCGGCGTCGTGAACACCTTAATCGACATGTAAGGCAGCATACAGAGCCATTGTCCTTTGCTTGCCAGACCTGCGGGAAGACCTTTGACCGAAAGTACGTCATCCCAATTGTCTGCAATAAAAATTCACTATGTGATTGAAGCTCTTTGATCTATTTCTACTCATCTGAGCAAGCCTTCTGGAATGGATGGAACTACTAACACAGAATCAGGGACTCACTCCAAAGACATTGCAGGCTTCATTGTGGGACTAAACCGAACACAATTCCCCGGGTCAGCAGGGCATGCAATCGGTGTCATTCTCGAAAGGCCAAATGTGATGCAAATCAGCCCTGTCATGCCTGTGTCAAAGCAAACACGCAATGCGTATACCGTGTGCGAAATGGACTCCCACGATATGACAAAGGAGAAGATTTGGAGACCCAAGGTTCCGATAGCAAATCCTACGCCATGTGTGTAGATCTTCCTCTCTACGATGATAATCCGGCGACATCCTTTACTTGTACTGTACCTTCCGAAGCCACGTTCGAACCGGAGCAACTATTCCACCAACCCGACTTTATCCTTTTTGAGCAAGGGACGCGCAACAATTGTTTTCCAGTGCAGACAGACACCGTCAAGCTACGGCATCAAATACATTTCGAAAACCAGTCATTCATCACAAAAGGAGCTTTATATAACCCCTCCCTCGAAACTAATTTACCTCCACAACGACAAGATGAACAGCAAATTGATACATCTTGTATGACTGATATAGAATACTACGTTGGACTCTATTTTAGCCATGTCCACCCTTTCTGGCCAATCCTTCACAAGCCCTCCTTTTGTCATAAGCGAGAGCCCCGTCTCCTCGTTTATAGTATTGTGATGCTGGGGTTATGGGTGACAGAGGATAAAGCACAGATGAGCAAAGCAATCCGACTGCATGACAGACTGTTGGTCATCATAAATACCCATCCGGTATGCAACCGCCCAATTGCACTATTTTATCGACTACATAGCTAACATGACATGCGATATTCCGAGGTCAAGTCGACGACGCACAAGCAGGGTAATAGAAGCACCTGGCCAATGGGTACCTATCAGGCTTCGCTCCTGAATCTTATTTTTGTTCTAATACGAAAGGTCATAATTGACAGTCAGAGCACTGCATGGTGTACTTGACTGATATTTTTTCCAGGACCATGATGCTCTCCTACGGTGCCAGGCCCTGCTGATGGCTGTGACGGACACATGCAAGTCGGTGGGTTTATTCGAATATACTCGGATGGTAGCCCAGATTACTTCAGGTGATCCTACTATACTCAACTGGGTACGCGTTGAAGAAGCGAAGCGACTCGCAGTTGCTCTTTTTAAACTGAACCTGATTTTCGGCACCGGAACTCTGACAATCAACGATCTCCAATTTCCAATGCCTGATGATGGATATTTGTGGGATGCGCAGGGCTGTAGAACATGGTATCAGCGATATAACAGTCAGGGGGCAGGGAATAGTGGAGGGGAGTTGTTATGCGACATTGTTTCGGATATACAATCGGGCAGAGAGGAGGTTGATCAATGGTTTGACCGTGATGGATGGATGGGATTTTTCGTATCGCTCCAAGGATTAAGTGGATCTCAATACCTGGGACCTATATTGGATGGTTGGGGCTCTTCAGTTTGTTAAGATATTGTACTCTGTATGGAAGTACATACCAATACAAGACATATTGTCGGTGTTGAATTCCTCCATTGTTTTACGATAGATCCTAGAAATTGCAGCACCTACGATCAATGTCCTTTTGTATTGATATTGTGGTTTTGAGTCTAGAATTGCGGTAGTAGTCAGTCAATGATGCCTTCAATTTTTCTGCGTCTGTACTCGGACTGTTCCATTTACTATGCAGAATTCATTGTCAAGTTCCTCTGTCTATCTAGCTGGTGCTATCACTATTGAGCTCGCTAATTCACATCATGGATTGTCCTGAGCGATCTTCAAGATAATCTCCTTCACATTTGGCAAGCTTAGCTGCTCAATTCCCAAGAGCTCGTTGTCGTTTTCACTATAGAACCCCCCATTCTCATAACCCCAAATCGCCTTGAACACAAAAGGAAACATGGATTCGTCGGTGTAGACCCCCTGTTTGACCAGCTCCATAGCTTTCTTTGTTGCCACTGCGGTATCAGACACTGTAATGTCCCAACCGTCTGCCCCAGTGATACTCTGTGACAACTGAAGGAGCTCTTTGAGGGTAGATCCAAATTCGCTAACCTTGACCAATCGATTCTTGGTCTCTTCAGCATGGGTAAGAATACCGACCACAGTTTTACCGACAGTTGCAAGTGTAGTCGCTGAAAACTTTCTATTTCCTCCATCATGGAGCACTGCTTTTCGGTTTTTAAGGTCGAGAATAAAACCAACTTTCAGTCCCCAGTCCAGGAAGGCCCCATTGGAGACGAATGTGTACGTCATCCGGCCTTCATCGGCGAGACTTTTTAGAATGTTCTGGGACTCCACCTTCCCAGCAAACACCGGAAACGAACGGTTTTCTGCATTCTCGAGGTCCGATCCGAACTCTGAAGGGATGAAACGAGTAACCTTTGCATTGGCAGCTGCCTGGATAAGGTTCTTCTGTGCGTCCATGGCCAGGGTTCCTAGCACGGAGACGACGGCATCCTGGCCGGCTAGATGGGAAGCCAGATTGGGAATAGAGTCGTAGTCCACCTGTATACAGGTCACTCCAGAGGGCACAGATTTGGACCCGTCACGAGAAAATGCAGTCACGTTGAATCGACCGGATGACAGAAGTGCAGACAGGATGGCTCCACCGAGGTTTCCCGTGGCCTGAGCGTGGTCAGTTCATGTATTCGCGTACAGTCTGCTTGTGCACTCGCTCTGTAACTTACACCAGCGATGACAACGTTCTGGATGACGCTCATATTGCTGTCTCAGTGCTGGAGCTAGGAATAGATATGACGTCAGGACTGGGCCTATGAGAGTTTTCTTTGTTGGCACTAGGGCAGTAGTAATTGTATTTATACTCTACTAAGACTGTGATCACCATCTTCGTTTTCAATACTGAAGGGATCCAGTTGTAGCCCTCAAATACCATGACAAATTCACGTTATCCAGTTTGTCATCTTTGAAATACGTCGGCATGATCCCGCTCGGCATCTAGCCGATTTGTCATCTATACTTGTCTCAATTCATGTCCCACGAAGCCGAAACAACCACAGTTTGGGATTGGGTAATGATCCCGCGGATGCCAACGGAAGCATTTCACGGGTCAACTGTACTGCCAGATAGTAAAGGCTTAACCTATGTGGCGAGGGCAAGGGTCCAGTCGGAATCGACATCAGAATATCCCACCCGGTTTATGCCATGCAGCCGGATAGGCGTTGTAGTCACTCGCAATGGTTTCGAATGTATGAGAAACTACTGGCCACTCTAGGAGCTTAAATTACCTTGCTTGTCTAATACCTTATCCGCCGCAGCTTAGTGAGAAATAAACATAAAATCTGAGGCGTTGTGCAGGTTGTCAACAGGCAGACGCTCTCCATAGCGAGCTTTAGAGAATTCCACAAAACTGTACTGGTTGCCGTCTGAAATGGCAAACATACTCTTGTGCTTTATCGGAGCCAGTTTGATATTCCTGGTTGGCTTTTCGGGGGAGATATAAACGCTATACCGCTCATCAACTTCATTCATACCAAGTTAGCAGCCTTTCCATTCCCATTCTCCAGACCACTGCCATAGTTATTGTCGGTGGTATGATCATTGCCATCGAGCTCTAATTCACAATTGGCCACTAGTTGGATATACAACTCATTATCCTCCATGGCGCATTCAAACGATTATCCTTGCCTATGGTTGTACTCCCTAAAGGTCAAGAGCGAGCCAAACTCCCTTGCTTCTCCTAAAGTATCGAAAATGTGTAACTGGAATGATGTATCTAGTGTGTATCTAGTGTCAAGATTGGTACTCCGTCGGCTGATACTAGCGGACTCGGTACGAATGGGGAGAGTTTGGGTGGTTTAAATTCATTAAAGTTGTCTTCACCCACAACTTGGACAACAAAATCATGTAGGACAACGAGGCCGTCTTGCGCCGGGGGAAGGTTTCGGTCGGTAAAGATCGCGCCGTAAATAATGGTCATCCTTCATCTCCATGTTCTGGCCCACGAACTTGAACTCTCCCGTGACAATGAATCGGAAGTGTGCGATTTGGAATTGGCAAGGGATTTCTAACTCGGGGATCCTTATCTCAGCCACGGTACTGGGTGATTGTTGTGTGTATATCAATAGGAAAATGCATCAGTCATTTGCAAGTGTTTTTTCCTCATCTTTTGAAAGGAAAAGGTATAGTTTATTAGACGTTTGTAGACTAGAAAATATATCCGCCTCTTAAACAGACATTGTGGGTCGGACTTCAGGCATCCATCCAGATCACTTGAGTTGATGCCTGGGGCTACTCCTTACTCCCTAATCCTCCAGCTCGAATGAAAATAGCAAAATATATGCTCCCTCCCAATTGGTCCATATTATGATTTGAAATTTCTCGTGTCCCATTCGCTTAACCCATGGAAAACTCTCTAGTGTAACGCCGTTGGTCCAATCACAATGACGAGTCCCAATCAGTGGAGTCCGACCATTTTTTCTCCGGTCGTGTTTATTATCTTATTTTATTTTACCTTTTTTTCCCCTTTCCGCCCAATAAATATCCCAGAGTGTTTCATGTGCTCGGCCATGTTAATGCCTAAAACAAACACTTTAAATGCCTGAAATGCTTCAGGGGTAACATAAAAGAGACATATGTATGGAGATACTCTGAATCTTTTTATTTCCATCACAAACCACCAAAAATACATCCACAGCCAAACATAGTATGATATGAAGGCGCACCCAGTCTTCCCGCGAACACGAAGAACAAAACACTATCGAACATGGAGGGAGAAGACCTAGATACACCTTTCTACTTCATCGTCACCGGCAAATATTGTGACATTTACTACGATAACAATGACTTCCAGCTACAAACCGATTCCATCTTTGTGGTAGTCTGTCCTACCTCTCCGACAACGAGGAGAAGATCATCCACAATGGCAATTACATCGGCTACCTGACGAGTCACCCAGACTACGACAAGAATGTATTTTACATCCGTCGCGAAGAGATTCTTCTCCAACGAAGGGAGCTGGACAGAACGCGTTGAAGGTGCTCTGCATGTTCAGATCTATCCTTTGAGCAAGTTCGAGGTCGAGCCCTCCAGCAATCAAGCACCACCCACCATTTCAGGCCCTGTGGTCAACCCGCAGCATCCCATTTCTGCGGATGACGTGGATCTCTAACACCACGATGCATGGTTCAGTCTATTTCGGCTGGCTTACTATGGATGAACAATGCCGACGAATTTGAGCCGATATTCGGCGGTGAGCCATATAATTATGGAATCAGGTTCCAACCCTCAGAATTGGAAGGCAAAACACAGATTCGTTTGTCAGATGAATGGTATCTGGCTGTCACAATGGATTCTGAAATTGCTGAATATTTACAAGAATGTTACAGCACAATGCATTCAGTCGGTGTTCGTACTGCATGGGATGGTACAGTGTAGGGTCAGTATTAGGGTCACAGGAGCAGTTTACTCTTGTTCCAAGCTGTCTTCCAAGTATGTCTCTGTTGTATGATAGGGTATGTTACTATCAGTTCAATGTGAGCAAGGCCAGTTATGCGGACCTGACACGGGTCGAGAACATTGAAAAGACGTCGCTTTTTCAGTTCGTCTACGAATATAAATAATCTTGGTTGTAATGTTTTGCCTATGATCCGCTATCTAATCTCATCCTTTAATATTCTCGATCCACATATTTTCAGTGCTATCCACAGCACTAAATAAGCCTTGCCGAATACAGTTGTCGGAGAGCAGCCAATGAGCTGTATCTGAACTCCGTCAGTCCGAGAGCGAATAATTCATCCATTGGATCTCCAAAAAGTATTAAATCCACTCCTACCCCTTTCTTATCCCAAAACCAAAGAAAATAGTAATAAAAAGCCGTCAATAAAATGCCCCTAGAACTCCGTCCAATGACCCCCTACGACTTCGAATTCCTCTCAACGGAACCGGGCAAATCATACGACAACTTCTCCGAGGCAATATGGGGAAACCCCGTCCCCCCCGCTGTACAGAAATGGGACATGATGCATCTGCCGAACCTCTTATACAACAGAAACCCAATGTGCACTTTGTCAAAGTTGTCGATACGGATTTGGTTTCCAGCCATGGCGAGGAGCTAGTCAGCTGGGCGAAGTGGATTCGCTATGAGGATGGATTTCCATATGAAGATCTCGACGCATGTCTCGGCGATGATGTCCCGGAGCAGTTTAACGGTGCACTGTTCATTGATTTCGTACGGGCTTTGGATGAAAATCGAAGGAATGCAGGCATCATGGGAAGGCCTTGTTGGTGTATGTCTTCTTATATGCACCGACGTTCTTCCTGCGCACTAATTCTGTGTCACATAACAGTCTTGGAATACCTGTTCACGCGGGAGAAGCATTTCCGTCGTGGTGGTGGGAAGATGCTGATTGACTGGGGGGTGGAAAGGGCTGGTGAAGATCGATTACCGGCATATCTGGATGCCTCGCCTATGGGATATTCTCTTTATCTTCGCTGTGGGTTTCGCGATATGCAGAGTGTCTGTAGAGTAGATTTGAAACGGGGACGCGGAGTTGAGGACTGTGTGAGAGCTATGATCAAGGAGTGTTGAGTACTATAATCTTCTCATGCATTCCTTGTTGGAGCAAATAATGTATGATTTTTCCAAAAGACTATATAATGCCAGATCCATTTTCAATGCAAGTTTCAAATGCTGTCTTCTAATACGAACCACATGCAAATTAGGAGTACTGCTTTACATTTCCGATACGATGGCAAAAGCTTGAGAATATATCTGGAATATGGATTAAACCCTTGGCACCCATGAAGAGTAGTCGATAATGCTAGAATAATTCGATGGAATCGAAATGAGGGGTGAATCCAGGAAGACATTGGCTCGTATATTTCTGCACTACTATGAGTAGGGATAATCATTGCTTACGGGCTAGATGTGATGCGTAACGAGATCGCGATGGGTTGGAGTACCTACGTGGAACCCGTATCCAGCTCGTTTTGCAACATCTTGACTAGTTGCCAAACATTGAGCGGGTGAGAATGCGCCGTCCTGTGGGTTGATAATTGTTGTGCTGAACTGTCTTTGTCATGCTTGCCGCTCTGTCTCAACTTCCAATCCCTCATGAATCTGGCAGTCTATCTACATTCTATCATTAGCCATGGCTATCGGCGGTGCCAATGGCAAGTATCTCCCCGCAGGCATCGACATGTATGACCTGTTCCCGGCACCATTTCCCACGGATGCCAAAACGATCCACCTGGAGATCCTGTCTCTTGCAAAACTTCTGCAACATGACCAGGTCGAGCTGCAATACATCTACGAAAATTGCAGGGACCCGGGCATCTTCCAGCTCGACTTCGCTGATGAAGAGCAGGGCATTCATCTGCTCTGAGATGTGGTTGAATGCACCGGTTTAATGAAGAGGCTTCTGCCCGGACATGAACACAGGAGAAAATAATTTCAAGCAGCACAACCGGGTTGGTGTTTATAGTAAGAGGTATGCGCTTGATTACTGTTTCGTGCAGGCTTGCTGTTAGCTATGAGCAGATGCTCTTCAGTTGTAGATCCTGCCAATGTCGAGGCTGCTAAAATAACCAGCGATCAGTGGGGCGAGCATAATATCGGTATTCAACAACTGGATCCAGGCATGCAGGGAGCGACAGGAAATTCTCTTTATCCTTTGATTGGGTCAGTCCGTTAGGGGTCTTAGCAATGCTAGGGAATGTCTAGATCGTAGTTCATATCAGCCGCTCCAACAGACTAGATATAGTAGTGTATACTCATTTGCGTACTGCAATCTGAGTGAGAGGTCAGTTACCATGCATGGGGGCTAGTAGTTGCCCTACGGCTGAATAGTATCAGATAAAGTACGCACAAGTACCGCTAAATAGCATAGTTTATCGACCCCTCCTACCTATAGCTGCAAGCTTTCCAAATTCAGATCTCCAGTGGGCTCCCAAACGTTTCGATAAATCGTGACCTGAAGGAGCTACATACTATTCCATGGTCCTAAGCCGGTTACCTTGTATCATGTTTGTCTTTTAGAATGCGTGGGTCGCGAAGTATGAGTCTTTTTATCCCTATGAATCCACAGTTTAGACTGCATATACATTCTGTTCTTTCGTTCAACAGTGTCCTTTTCACCAATACATGAGACTTTTCTTTCACTTAATCCAATAAGCCTATATGGAAGCCTGTGAGCTCACACAGGCCCATCCCAGTGATCCAGATCGGTGAACACCTGCCCCCAATCATCCGTAGCAGACGGATTCCCAACCATACTCCCCCACAGGCCCCCGAATCCATCTAATTCTAACGACCCAGGTGTCACTCCACCCCAGGTGAGACCTGTCATGTCGTGCGTCGACGGGGGGAGCGGCACAGTTATCATTGGCAGTTGATCTGCGACAGTCGGTCGAGACGCAGATCCCTTGCTAATTGCATCAGCAGTAGCAATAGCAGTAGTAGACGCTGCTAATCGTCCCCCGTCCTGGTCACTAACATGAACGCTCTGCACGGAGTAACGCTTCAACACGCCAATCAACTTGCCGACCAAGTCTGCCGCCATGGGCGACTGCTCACTGACTCTCTCTAGTAACCGCGACGACTCCGCGAGTTCCCGTCGCCTGCATTCAACATCTGGATGGCGACTGGGCTTGGTCCCCGCCAGGCTGGGATCCGCCGCCATTACAGTGCATGCTTGGAAGAGATGACGGATCACGACGGCGCTGTACCGCGGCAGACGCGGGGGACAATAAGTCTGCGCACCAGCCGACAAATGAGCAGATTGCCAGGGGGCGCCGCCCAAGTAGTCTGATGCCATGTGCATGACCGCCTGTGCCGACCGCAGACAGGCCGTCCGAAACCGCAGAAACCGGTGATCCCGGTCTGCGACGCCGGACTGGATGAATGGCCGGAAAAGTCGTGCGCGACGGGACTCCAGAGCGAGGTGCATCGCTTGACGCATTCGGTGGAACAGTGGCGGGGTGTCGAGAGGCAAGGGGGTGTGGAGGGCACATGGCGGGGGGAAGAGATGACGGACTTCTTCCGTGAGGTAGTCGATTCGGAGCACTTGATCGTAGTGGAGATGCTCGATGTGAGTGGCGGCGAGCAAGTCGGCCACTTCGCGACAGACTTCTGCGAGACGGATACGAGCGATGAGAATGGACATGTCGGTCGGGGTGTCGATAGGTTTGGGCGGTTGCTGATCGCACACAGGGAGGTCGCTATCATTGATGTTGCGCGGGTAATGAACCGCCATGTGCTGCGGATTGACGGTATAGGTTCGGTCAAGAGATCCGCTGGCACAGCTGGCAAGCCTGAATCTACAAATTAGTAAACTTCACGTCTAGGCGCAGAGACGTACCAATCGGTTCCTACTAGATGCCACCACACCCTCCGCTTGACCTCTTGAGTGGTCGAGTCGTCCCTGTTTTCGTAGGCCGGGCCGTCAATCAGATGCAAGGATAGCTCACGAGCTGTAGCCAGGGCTGAGCTCAAGAGATATTTCCATCTAGCTGAGCCGCCCTCCAGGCTATAGAATACATCCTCGAGGATCATCATCGCCTGCAGCCCCTCGAGTGAACTGCCTCCCGCCCGCTGCGAGTGGTCCAACAGTTCCCAGGAAACCTGTCTCCAGAGATACGACTGACGACCTGCCTCGTTCTCGGACGGTCGAGCTCCCTGGCTTAAGTAGAAAGCACTGTCCGCACAAATCGCCAAAGTGAACGCCACATGGTCATTCTTGACCTCTTGTGCCCGCTCGAGACGCGAGTATACATCGTGGAGCACAAACCGAGCGGACACTTCGCTGATGATCCGATTGAGCGGGAGAGAATTTTGCACGAAGTCGTCCAGCAGAGCGAATGCCTCTTCCCGCGGCGGAAGCCACACAGTTCTCGGGGGATCTACATATGGGCCATCCTGCAGCGGCTCTGAATTCTTTTGAATGCAGAAATTAAAGCCACCGGAGTAACTTCGGTTCTGTCGAAAATTAGCCACATTGTGCGGGATGGGATACAGAGTCATGGCCTCATACCAGGGGATGATCTCCCTCGACATCGATAGGCTGTCGCAAAGCCGGCTGGAGTGCATCGGTATTTCTGTTCGGAGTCGCAAACCCCGCCCCAGGTGCCTCAAAAACAGCCTGTTCTAACCTCCGGACTCGAAGCAAGAGATCTTGGTTTGCATCACTTGCGGGGTTCGTCAGTGGGGGAGTCGACTGGCCAACACACTTGACTCCGCGCGCGGCACAGCTGGAGCACGGCTGCTGGCGATCACACTTGAGTTTCTTCACACGGCAGAAGTCGCACGAGGTCCGGGGCTGACGATGACCCGATTCTTCCGTGAGTGTCTCCGCCTTGCGCTTGCGGTTTAGTGACATTTGTGCTCCCTGCGTCCTGCGTGGGAGAAGCCATGGATGATCCGAACGAATGTGGCGAGAGGATGGAAATGGGGCGGGAAGATCCGGAGATAATAATAGTAACACTAGTCCTATATCCGACGCATAGTAAAGATAACTATTGAACAATGCGACAATTATTAAATATATACGCGCCCAGATATAAAGAATGCTATTTTTATTTTATTTTACATATCTAAAAGAAAAGACCTTTCGTGACCGCACGTGTTACCCCTTGTGTGGGCACAGTTGGTGGACTATGGCAGCTACCTTATGAGAGAGCTTCATCGAGAGCTTCTTCTAGGCACTATACATAAATAGAACTATTAGAATTTTTGTTATTCATGCCGTATAATGTCTGTCCGCAGCCATGATACTTTCCATACTTACGGAGTCTTTCAACATGGATATGGAAATAAGACCACTCGTTTGTTGTACGGTTCTACAAAAATAACCTATACAGGGTAACTATCAAAAATCCTCCCATTGACTCTCCAGTCCATCCAACCGGAACTGATGTCGAATATACTCGTCATCAACAAGCTCATCAAGCATGGCCCAAAAGTCCCCGTTGTGCGAAGCCGCGAATCCCATTGTCTCCGCAAGAGCACCCAGACCACACTCATACTCCGGGCCATACGGCTGATCATCCAACTCTTCGTGATTCTGAACCTGGGCAGCAACCAAGTCTGCCATCCTCTGCGCAAGCACCTCGAAGATATCCCGAAATCGCTTCGCCGTCGGCCATCGCTCCGCAATGGCAAAGAGAACATTCGAGCACGCTCGGACATCCTCGAAGCGGCCCATATCGGCACTGCACTTGTCGGCCCAGATACAGTAGAGTAGTGTAAGCCCGGCGGTGAAAATGGAATGAAGTGCGAGGAGATTCCATCCGAGCGGTCGTCGCTGGTGCAGCGTCTTGTAATACTGGCAGATATCGCCTGCCGCCCGGGAGCTTAATGTCAGGTATTCTGCGGTTTTGGATTGCTCGGCCTCGTGGGCTGCGGCTGCTGTCGGGCTGATTCTATGTTGGAGAAGCATACGTAGCGACTTGCTGTATTGGATGCGGTAGAATTCCTGGGTGTCGTATACGCAATAGTCTCTCTTAGGTTCAGATTCAGGTTCCGGTTGACGTCGGACCCTGTCTAGCCACTCCGTGAGCTCGTTTCGTAGCGAGTCGAGGGTCTCATCGTAAGAATTGTCCGACGTGCTTAATGGGATATCGGTGCTGTAAATCTTTTGCTTTATCCTACTTTCCAATCGCCTAAGTCTACATAGATGGACAAATGAGGATAGGTTAGATGTTTCGGAAACATCATATCCCGTAGATGACGGAATTTGATGTGCTTGCTGAAGTTGAAGGATTATATCTGCATCAGTGATATCATCGTCAATGTCAACGGGGAGCTGGTAAGCAGTATGTTAGCGAACAGTAATTTGACCACCTGAGTGTCAGAACCATAACGTACAGGAACGTCGATATCACTCTCCGATAATGCGAATGGCCTCCCGAGTGTCAGAGAGACCGCGCGGTCAAGGATGTACGTGCTCCAGAAAACGCGTCTTTTCAACTCAACCATGTAGGGATTCCGGATCTGGGAATTGTGGCTTCTTATATTCCGGTGCATACCGGACTCCACAGCATAACGCATGGCGATTCCGACGATGTGCCAACTTCCCAGGTTGGAGATACTACCTGGAGTGCGAAGAACATACAGAACCAAGAGAAGCAAACATTGGACCCTTTGGTATCCAGATATCCTGAGGGCCCCATCCAAGAATCGAGTCGCATTCGAATAATGAATATCCGGACTGACTTTCCTGTCCATTTCCGGATGAAGCTGGAGGAGTCGGGCACTGATGGCAAATACCATATGCAGCTGGAAGAGTCTCAGATTGTCGTACTCCGATCGGGTGTCTACTCGTGAAGGCGGACTTTGATACCATTCCAAGAAGCTGTAGAACGACGCCTTATCAAGAAAGGGATACCGTGGGTGAATGCGACTGAAGAAGATCTCCGCCAGTTTCAGCTCCAACTGGGGATCCTCTTCAAGGGAATCGGCCTCACAACTTTGTGGATCCCCCCGATTACCCTGAATCAATAGAGGCGCACCCCGTTCGATAGCCGAGCTAGTCAATGATCCCTGCGATAGGATTCCTTCCACCATTTTCGACAACGAGAAGCCCGACGTGGCGCCAATGTAGAACGGCTCCGCCGTCGCATTCATGCTCAGAAGCGCCACGTCGGTCGATAATTCCGTTGTTAATGAATAAGGCTCAGTGGCTATTTCGTTGCCCTGTGGAGATTCGTTGCTCTCACGCGACGACATCTGGTTGACAGGGCTACCCCGGACACGGGCTTCCAGTTCCGCGACCTTTTTCTCCAAGTCTTTGGCATATTGCAGCAGTCTCGCTTGCTCGTGGCTTGATCCGGCAGTCTGTCGGATCGACCCCGGCCAGATGCAATCTTTCCTTGTCAGTAGGTTCACAAGTCATGATAGTTTGTCCAGGAAGGCAAAATGCGTACAAGCTCCGGCCCTTTCACAAGGCGCGCATGTCGGGAAAGTCCCATTGCACTACGTTCATTAGTGCCACAGACGCAAGATATCTTCCATCAAGGATTTGGGATTTACTTTGGTCTTTCGTCTCTTGCAGCGCTGACAAGCGATGGGCGCGCGAGAGCGTCTTGGGGATGAGGCATTGCCTCCATTGTCCGTGGAAGCAGACAACATATTTGCTCACGAAGATAAATGCCGGTCGATATGAAAATCGAGGCCTACAAAAGGGAGAAGTATCTAAGGACGTCTGCAGCAGAAGAGAAGACTGCGTCCATGGGGAAGTGGGCAACGTGCTCGTAATTCTTCGTCGGTTCCGCCAAGACTCCTCGTTTGTCAGCCTCTTTCCAGAGTCCCCACTATTATGACTATATGCCTCGTGAGAAGAAATGAAGTCGAATATTTGGGAATTGCTCATACATGTCACAGAATTTTATAACTTGAAAAATATATAGAGTAAGAAAGACGCTGCTTTGTTTAGAGAGAATGTTGAGTAAATGTTATGCGCTGTCAGTAAACCCCTTTAAAAATATATATTAACTTCAATGCTCTAGTACATACAACCCTAGTATGAATAGATTCTTCCATAATAGCCTCTCCAGTCCATGGATATAACAAAACTTCATAAAAGATTTCATGCAGCATTATTCTCTGACTTCTCTGATTTCTTTTTATTCTTGGGCTTCTCCAGTCGAAACTCACTGAACGATCCCTTGCATGGCGGTCCCTTACATACCTTGATTACCCGTTTTGACAGATTATAAATCACACAGCTAACGGTACACGTGGGACCGGAATAAGGATTTGGGCCCTTTTGTCCGGAAGGCAACTTCACTTTCTGACCTACAGAGTGCTCACAAAGACTGTGTGGATATCCCGCGTGGTCTTGAAATCCATTGATCAGATCGATGTCATTGAGGAGACCAGTCCGAGCTTGTCTCCGAATACAGGCCTCCAGTCTATCACCACGGTACCAGGAGCTGCCGCCCGCGAGAGTATCCTGAATCTCTGACTGGTACAGAAATGAAGGGGTTTGAAAATGATTGCTATGCAGAATGTAGGGAATATCAGAGCCTCCCGACCCTGACACACTAAAGATCGTTTTTGGCGTCACTTCGAGGCAGATCCCCATATTGTCATCGGTCGACAGCATTAAATTGCAGGAAACGTGCCGTGGGGTTCTCGCAACGCGTTTGAGGCCATCAGCGTAATACGAGCTTTCAAGGAACAGTCGTCGGAGAGCGGCGCAGGGAGGAATAGCTGGAATATCCTCTTTCGAGGTGGCCTCGAGAGAAAAGGGGATGGCGTCGATGGAGCTCTGGAGGGAGTTCGCTGTTAATCCGAGCCCCGCGGAGTTCATCCCTGACCGGCATAGTTGGCCGGCTTCGGTGACCAGGAACATGGATGGCATTTTCTCCGAGGGATCAGGATGGATCTCCAGGTAGATGATTCCATCCTCGGTGAGTAGTCGTTCTGACATGTCCCAATTCTGTGCGGTGAAGACATCTCTATTGAAGGTGGCTTGTGAAAGAATGATAGCGCTGGTGCACTCTGATGGAGAATCAGCGCTCCCCTCCTGGTCATGTTCATTCATGCCGTTGGAAGTGGAGGTTTCCCAACTATCTTCCGATGCTGTAGAGGGAACTCTGATGTGTGAAAGATCGTATCGCGCATTCAGCAAAATTATATCCTCCAGTTCAACTCCCGCTCCGGCTGCGACACCTCGCATCTCCTCTAGTCCAGATGGCCAGTACTTTGACAGACCGGGAATGTAGCATTTTTGAATTATTTCCAGCGCAATTGGCCTAGGGACGAAATTAGTTTTGCTGGGTTACAACTGGGGAAGGGAGAATACCATGGGACTAGTTTTCCCGGTTGTTTATAATGATCTATATTGCGTAGGATCTTCCCCTTGGCCTGTTGCCCGTGAGAGAGTCCGCGATCATAGGGCAATCCCTGCACTACCACGTGCTGGTAGGAATCTTGAGGAGCCTCGCTTTTCATCGCGACGTCCAAACAACGAACAGGAGGATTTATCGACAGAGATTATTAATACGCTTTGTAATTAGTATCGTATCTCTTCAGCCAGTAAAAGTCGACATGCGTGAGATATGAAGTCTTTATAAACGTAGTTATATCCATTTATGAACGCGACCGTCGGAATTGCCGACAGCATCGGCAGCTCCCGATTCTCACCGACAGCTTCGGCAGGCTTCCGAGACCATCGGCAGGAACCGCGACGCCAGATTCCTCTCAACCGTTTTCTCCAAATCCGCTTCCTGACCAAATCCATTGGCTCACACGCAGAGATAAGGGTACAGCTTCCTAGAATGGTGAATTTTAAAAAAGCCATTCTCCACTCGAGATAATTCAACTTCTTTTTGGAAATCTGATAGGGAACTAACAACTATTGTGGAAACTGCGGGGAGAAGAGTCAAGATAATCTGGGGTAGGAAGAGATCAGGCGCTTTGTGATAAAAAGAATGGCAGAGATATAAATCCAGGGATTTTGCTATCTGGGTCCATAGCCAACATTGAAAAAGCAAATGCGACCAACATTGGCCGCCTGATAGCCTTTTCGAAATTCGCAGCTAAGATGGAGAGTAAGTCCGCAAACGTATCTGTGACAGATCCTCCTCGAGCCGATGTGGAGGATACAAGGCCCTCGGTAGGCCTCGATGAGGCCGCAAAAATCTTCAATGGCGAGACAGGGGAGATTGAGGTCGAATTTTCGGAGAAGGAAGCCTCCCAAGTTCGATGGAAGATTGACCTTATTATTGTTCCTATGGTACGATACACAGACCTGATGTGCTGGGTCTCATACTGATAGATGTGTGATATATAGATGACTATCAGTTATATTCTTTCCTTCGTCGATAAGGGAATTCTCTCTACTGCGGCCGTGTATGGGATGAGAGCAGATCTGGTGAGCAGTCAGGAAGCATTTCGATTTTCCATTGAGAAAGCCTATACTAATTACACGGTCGATAGAATCTGAAAGGACAACAGTATAGCTGGACATCCTCTATATTTTATTTTGGGTATGTTTCCAACATCGCGCACAGCTGTCTGGACGGAGACTGACTGAACCAGATATCTTCTCTGGCAGTACCCGAATTCCATATTCATGCAGAAACTTCCTATCGGAAGATGGATAGGGTCGATGATCTTCATGTGGGGGCTGTGTGTCTCTACAACTGCCGCATCGACCAATTTTGCGACGCTTGCCGTCAACCGTTTCTTTCTTGGTCTTTTTGAAGCTTCTAATAACCCTGCGTTCACTCTCCTGGTGAGTCAGTACTTCACCAAGAAGGAGCACGCTCTCCGGTCCTGTATCTGGTGGGCGGGTGGTCCAATCGGTGCCTTTATTGGGGATGGAATATCGAATGGCATCGGTCATGTCCATGGAAAACTGGCGCAATGGCAGGTAGGTATTTCCCCCCTGTGGTACAGAAATATGGAGAACGCCATTCTGAAGGTCTCATAGTACCTCTATCTGATTTTCGGCCCCATCACCATGATCTGGGGAATCGTTATATTTTTTGCTATGCCGTCATCCCCCATGACGGCGTGGTTCTTGACGCCTCATGAAAGAAAAATCGCTGTTGTGCGGGTAAGAAATCGCCTTGTAAATGCCTTATTGTGCTGGGAAACGATCTAACTAGAATAAATGGCAGGTTCTGGAAAACCATGCTGGTCTTCAAAGTCGCGAGTATAAATTGTACCAAGTCAAGGAGGCTCTTCGGGATCCGCAAGCATGGATGTTATTCTCCATTGTCTTTCTACAATGCATTCCCGGAGGAGGACTGAACGCGGTATGTCCCCAGGGGAAATGGCAACAGTGGTTACTGACTCTTCCATAGTTCAACAAGATTATTATTACAGGTCTTGGTTTCTCCAGCGTCGAGTCGACTGTTGTTGCTATGCCTGAACATGCCATTCAGCTGGTATCAGTGTTACTATCGTAAGTTATGTAGAGTCCCCAAGAGCGAAGGTGTAGCTGACCACAACGCAGAGGTATTATATGCTCGTGGGTTGGAAAGGGAAGATGCATCGCGATGATTCTGAGCAATGTATGTGTCCTAGTGGGAAGCGTTCTACTATACAGTCAGTTACCTCATCCCCATGACTCTTCAACAAGGCCTGACAATATTCAGCTCTCCCGACGGATCGTAAGATGTCACGTCTTGGTGCAGTATATTCGCTACTCACATGCACCGTTTCCTACATTATGTGCATGTCCCTTATCTCATCCAATATTGCCGGCTTCACGAAGAAGATGACCGTGAGCGTAAGTATTTACGCATACTCCGTTTGAGAATATTATCACTAACAGCAATTCCACACAGGTTATGGTCTTCGTCGGATATTGTATCGGACAGATTATCACCCCTCAATTCTTTATCGCGCAGGAGTCCCCGACGTATCCGACAGGATTTCGAGCCTACTTCGTAACCGCCTCTATGATGATCGCCATCGAAGCGGGGTTAATGCTATACCTGCTCAATGAAAACAAGCGTCGAGAGAAACGTGCCTTGGAAGCAGGTGTCTCTCAGAATTCTAGTGGACATCGGATTGTGGAGAGCGACCTGATGGATATCACGGATTGGGAACGATCCAACTTTCGCTATGCATGGTAGTGCTTACTCCGGAAGCCTAAATAACAGGATCCGCAAGTAAGCGGAACCATCGCTTAGACCGAAGCTAGTCCACACTCCAGACTATGTACGGGGTAGTTCATGTTGACTAGTGATTACCTACTTTTTTCTTTCTTCCACTTAGAATTTAATTCTCCAATTTTAGCCGTCTTCTGAAACTAAGGGAAACAAGAACTCGAGAACTGGAGCCGACGTGCCCTCCTGCGTCCAGGCGCGCCATTTTCCTAATTGGGCCTGCTTAGCGAGGGACCTTCGTAGCCTATTCAGATACTAGGAACTCGGCATTCTGTTACCTTACTTTTAAGCTTCTGACACCGGGCTGGCCCTAGTCCCTACTGTGTACGTCATCTGTCTCAACAGACCGGATTTTCCGTCTTTGCCGGTGGATGCAGCTCCGACGAATCAACCTGCCCAATTCCGCCATGCGTATGAGATAGATTACTCCACCACTGCAACTCTGCACAAAAACCTGTCTTGTAACCTGGGGGATTTTCCAGGTGGAGGCACCCGGAAACATGTTAATGGTGCCACTGTCCAGCCCGCGGACTGGAAATAGTTCCGCCAATTAGCGTGTCGATCTCTTGGGGGCGATGTTTCGGGCTTTACCCAGTGTCCAGAGCTGTTACAGGAGATGACTTTATAAGGGAGCCAATTTCTTCGCATGGGGATACAGCAGTTTGCACATAACTTTTCATTGATCCACACGTTCTTGAATCAACTTGCCAGAAAATGCGTTTTTCTGAGCTCTTCGCCATTGCTTTGGCCACTGGTGCCACTGCGTACGATCTGCCCGACAACCTGAAGCAGATCTACGACAAGCACAAGGTACGCTTTCCTCGTTATATGTCCTGTGCTACCACACGAAGGCCAGTGTCTAACGCTCTACGGGCCCACAGGGGAAATGCTCGCACGTTCTGCAAAAGGGCTTCACCAACGGTGACTCGGGCAGCAAGAGCTTCGAGTACTGCGGTGACATCCCCAACGCCATTTTCATGCACAACTCTGGCAAGAATGAATACACCAATATGGACATAGACTGTGATGGGGCCAACAACTCCGCGGGCAAGTGCGCAAATGACCCTTCGGGCCGGGATATCACCGCGTTCCAGGATGAGGTGGCCAAGTTCGGCATCAAAGACCTGGATGCCAACATCCACCCATATGTTGTCTTCGGAAATGAGGACCATTCTCCTAGCTTCAAGCCCCAGAAGTATGGCATGAAGCCCTTGAGTGTCATGGCCGTTGTGTGTGGTGGAAAACTGGTACGTAATTTTTTTTTTTTTTTCTTTGTCCTGGCGAATTGAATGTTAACCTGCTGGACTCATAGCACTACGGAATCTGGGGTGACACCAACGGTGGTGTCTCTACTGGCGAGGCCTCCATTTCCCTGGCTGAACTTTGCTTCCCTAATGAGCACCTTGATGGCGACCATGGCCATGACGCCAACGATGTTCTCTTCATCGGTTTCACCAGCGATGACGCCGTTCCGGGAAGCAAGGCCAACTGGAAGGCCAAGAACTCCAAGGAGTTCGAGGACAGCATCAAGTCCATCGGGGACAAGTTGGTTTCTGGTCTCAAGGCTTAGGTGTTTACTTTATAAAGTCAAGAATGGGATTGGTCCGCTGGTCAGCCCCGAACATGTGTATATATATAACTAGCGAAGGAGTTAGTTCCTTTAGTGCATATTCCAAGTATTGAGACGTGGTGTGCATAAAACAGGAGCGTTATTGTGTCACAATATAATACACTTTTGCCGTATTGGGTGGATAACTTGTCGGTTCGATATAGCATGTGTTTCTAGGTCAGGCGATAGACAATAAGCAGTAGGCATTTCGGGTCATGACTGTAGTAAAAGGATAAAGCTTACTGGGGCAGAAAGGTTAGATTGAAATTTATTGATCTTTTTCTGTCTAAAATGAACATAATACCATATAATACTTTGAATGTCTGATGAAAGTCTTTAAAAATATGTATATTGCGATAATTAAAAATATTGTGAGTGTTCTTTCACACCCTTTATTTAGAGTAGTTGGGGGAATTAGAGGAAGTAAAAAAAACTATAAAGACGGATGAAAACTCATGTCTAGGCGAAGATAATAAACGGATAAATATCGGATGCCATCCACAGTACCTATCCGTAGAAACAAGCCCACTAGTCACAGCTGAAACTGACAACTGCATTGGCTGCCTCTCTTCTCTCCATGGTAGTGGAGACACGGTGGACCAAATTACTGTACTGTTTTTATTACCTACCCATCTACCTCCCTCGATCTTTTTTACACATGCTAAACCTCAATAATCAAGAAGTTAATGCACTCAACCCAGGGATCATCAAGGATAAACGTGTGAGGGATTCAGCTCCCGGAACGATGCTGAGCTTGTCTATCTCTGTGGGGGCCAATAATCCTTTGCGTATCCAGAAACGGCCAGTGGGTCACGGAGCTGAAGGTCAGCAGAGAGGCCAAGCAAGGTGAGTATAAGCAGGAATAGGGGAACGGCTGCAAAATTGCGTATGTCAGAGGTGTGCCTGATTAAATTCCTATATTACTTAACCAGCAACTCCTCTATTGATAATAAGTACCAGAAAGAAAATAATGTACGAGTTGATTACTGTATGTCTACTCTTCATTCCTCATAAAATAAATATAAAATAACTATCCGTAAATATACACTATAGCATATATTTATAAATATTAAGTAATAGGGTACTAAAGAATATTGGACAGCTAGAAGACTGGCAGAAGAGAACAGGCTATGCAACTAGTTAATAGTAGAATTAACAAATGATATTAGTCTATTTAAATCCAGTATAGTCTGAACATAAGCAATTATGTCCATGGAAAGCACAAAAGTAAGGGATAATCTTATATTTGGGTATTATTCAGTATTTTATGAATTCAATTGGACAATGCATTCCATTGTTTCTATCGGCGGATTGTTGCATATATCCTCCGTCTTACGTGGGCGCTCGGTGAAACTTCCTCGACGCAGACACTTTTGCAAGGAAAAATATAAGTCCACCAGTCCGGTAGCAGATCAAACCATCAAACAGGTTCGTACATAATTACTAAGGAAGTCAACCCTGTCAACAGTGACAAAAGCGCTGATCATGCACATTTTAGGCCCAGGGAAACCCCGAAATCACCGGGCAATATTGTATCAGAATAGCGAACGCCATGGCTCCCAGGTCTGACTGTTAGAAGAACCTTCTCCGGAGTATCCGTCCTAATTTCGTATAGCCAGACCCTGTTATATACAGCTCACGCATACAAAATGCGACGTTTATCCTCGATTGTATCGCATTTCGATCTCAGTCCTACCTGAATTGTCTCTCAGCTACCCCTCAGTCACAACTCAATATGTTATCGAAGACACTCCTACTAGTTTCCCTCCTCGCCATTCAGGGCGCTTCTGCTCTTGATCCCAAATGTGCTCCAGGAGGTAACTTTGACTTGTCCGTCTGGAACCTTCAGCTACCCATCGGCGAAAAAAGGTCACCCGACGACCATCACGCCGGCCAAACTGAAGGGCTGCAATGGATATCAAAACAAGAAGTTCTTCTATACCGACACACAGGATGGCTCCTTGGTCATGAAAGTCCCCGGCTCCCCGGACAATAGCGACTGTGTCACCACCCCGAATAGCAAGCACTGCCGCTCTGAGTTCCGTGAACTCGCACCTGACAGCGGCGACAAAGCCAGCTGGGACCCATCGGAGTCCACGAACAGATTGAAGGCTACTCTCACCGTGACCAACCCTGACGATAGCAAGCACGGTACCGTTATTGGTCAGATCCATATTGACGACAAGATCTCAAGCAAACCAGTCTGTGAGCTCTACTATAGCAAGTCTGGAGATCTGACCATGGGGGTTGAGAGGACTCGTGACGGTGGCGACAGCAAATTCACCAAGGTTGGAAACGTTGCTGTGGGAACCAAGTTCACGTACGAGATTCGATACGAGTCTGATAAGCTCAGTGTCAGCATCAACGGGGGTTCGCCGAAATCATTGGATACTTATGAGTTGAAATCCCCCAAGTCGTACTTCAAGGCTGGAAACTACAACCAGGGTGAATCGGCTTCAGAAGTACATTTCTATGAACTTACTGTGCAGCATTAGGTTTGGTCACAGCAGTGAAGCTCTACCTGGTATGGGCAGCCTACCTAGTTGTGTTGACCAGACAGGGGGGCTTGTTAAAGTGTTTAAAAAAACATGTTACTCTTGACATTGTATAGTTATTGCGAATATGCTTTGGTTAATGTATGTAGGCAGAGCTCTCTGAGAGTAAAGTATATTTGTCTATCTTCTTACTATATTTATGTAGCTACAGTCATCTGTCACTATTTTACAATCTTGTACAAGTTGTCATGAAGCAAGATACTACTATCAACGAATTAATAACACCTACCTTTAAAATCCTACAGTCATTTCACAGCCGTTCTTGGAATTTCATTGAGTTCCAACTTGGGCCGGTACTTTGTTTATAGACTAATGGTAACATTTAATATTTTGTGTTAAGGGGGGCATCTATAATGGTCAGAAGTACCGAAAGATGAGCTTGACATGTCTCTGCTCATCCAGTGAAATTAGGTAGTACAATCCTGATAGGTGTATAGACGAGCACGGTGAAAAACGGTCTTAGTTGCCGATGTTTGATCATTATGAGTAACCACTTCTATATATACTAAAGCAACATCTAGGCTGATGATTGATTCCTGTTAGATACAACAGAAACCAAAACAGAGATAGCATAGACAGTCCAGCGGGTATAAAATAAAACCCAAGAAGCAGGCATTCCTTAGTCGTAAAAGCATCAACGTATAGGCAACTCAGCACTTTTATAATAGCATTAATTGTTGAGTTCAGAGTGTACAAGAGTGAAACTGTATTCAGGTCATCTTGAATCGTTTTCTCAGCAAGTAGTCAGCAAGATAGATGCTGGGAGTATCCGGTCTCGTTTCAGGAGGCCATACCAAAATGGTAAAACCAACCATGAAAGGGGGAATTCACAGGTACTCACTTAAATTGAAATATGTCTTAAATAGTTTAAAGTTGTAGTAAGCCGCCTTCTGGAATGTCCTATAGGTCCTGTCCCGACTCCCAACTTTCTACCCATTTCTCCTATCTCTTCGATGGCCTAGGCTGGTCTGGGAATGCTCTGTGGAAGGCCCTTGAAACTATGTGCTAGATACCAGGTATGATTGGGGTCACATCTCCTCCAATGCACTTGATATTGGGGCCTCCCTCTCGATATCCGCAAAGCCAAGGTTCGCTCCACTTCCCATTTTTGCTCGTTGCTCGCGTTGCACGTTTCAGTGATATTTTCGAAGGTCTCCCTCTTCTAGATCTTCGAGAATTTTTAGCTCCGCGCGTGGATGAAAGCCGCCAGAGTGCCCCGGCTTGTAATCGAAGGAGGACTGTAATAGCATAGTGTTGGCCTCATTCGATGCATTTGGCATGAAAGTGAAGAAATACGACGTCTCCGACCCGTGAGTCTCGATGGTTAGGATAGCTCGCCCCAAAATATCTTGATTTCTGTAGCACAACACGCAGATGCCGAGCTACGTAGAGACGTACGGGAATGTCCAGATGATGCAGGGTCGGTTGCTTTTGTCAGGGGCTGAGTTGCATACCTTCGTCTCATTAAGGGAGGCTGACACTCTTCCGGTTTAGAGTTGCGAGACTGGTGATCATGCCGAACGACGTCCATTACCTGGGAGTGGTGGTCGGGCAACTTGCTCATGAGCCCGATCAGATATGCAAATCGCCTGTCAAAGACAACTGTGCAAGGGACAATAAGCAGGACCCAAGACCTCTTCCGTTACTGTTGCCCTGGTTTCTTTGTATGTATTAGTAGTTGTAGCTTTTCTTTTTTCTCTATCTTACCCGCCTTCGTTCTGCAGCCGTCCGACGACTTCTAGTATGGCAACGGTGGCTTAAACCAACCCCTGATGGCTATCAATTAGATTGAAAGGGGTGTTGGAAACGATGGGACAAAATTCTGTATTGTTTTGTCTTTCTACCTAATTATTGCAATAAATCTAACCGATATATCCAAGACCGACCCATAACGGACGAGGACTTCGAAGCCGCCCAATAGCCCATATCTATTACTCCTAGCTTGAGTATAAACCAGCATGTCCGCCAATAGAGACCTGAGAGCTTCTCCACTTGCACTTCATGACCTCATGGACCCATATGAACTGATGAAATTGAGCTTTGCTCTAACGTAGCGATCGTCTAACTTGCCACTTATCAGGTTCCCAGCTCACGGTGAATTTTGAAAGAATACATCTGCCCTTCTCTATTTCAATCCGGATCATCGAGGAACGACGCAAGGCCATCTCCTGCCGTCAGAAGAAGATTTATTCGTTTGTCACTTGCTGCAAGCATTATAACAATGGCTTTGATCATATTACACAATAATAACCAGACAGACCTGGAGGCTGAGCAGCACGTCACACGTTTCTGGGATCTTTTGGAGCAAGGCAACGTTCAAACTGGTAATTAACATTTGGGGCAAAGTGCGGTTCGATGAGACTACTGCATATAATGTATTGCTGCACGGTAATGCTGGTAGCCCATGAACTGATTCTGCAGTTGATTGAATTGTTAAGGTAATTCTTGATTGCCCTGAGGTCAACAGCTTCCTGAATTGACTTGATAGTCTAAAGGTAGTCCTGTAATGTGACAATGTCTTCTCTTAGCTGGTTACGGTTTCCTGTATCCACCTGGTTTTCAAGGATTGTGTACTTTCCAAGTTTCACGGTGATTGTGCCACTGAAGGTAGGAACGATAAGCTCATATAAGTCTATGATCCATGGCAATTGAGAATGGTTAACGAGATCTCACCAGCTATCCTGTGGCTATTCATTCGCATGTCTTCATTCGCATGTCTGTTGATTGAACCCTGTAAAGCATGGACGAATCAAGGGCCGTAGAGTCACCAGCGAGTAGTACAATAGTGCCTAGATTAAATGTACATAGTGTGCCAGACTCCTCCTGGTCAAAATTAAGTGAATCAAGAAGCATTTGAGTACAGGTTGAATTGTCCATGTACCTAAAATGTCCTTGAGAAAGCCCCAACAAGAAGCTCGTCACATTCCTACCGACGGCTTGTTCAAAACAGACTCTGTCCTTGTTCCCATCCTCATCTATCGATATCGTACTGAGATTGGTGTCTACAGCGGCGAGGGCCAATTCTAGGTATTGTTTCCCAGAACACTCCGGAGTTATAACTGTTCGAAAATGTACAGTGGCTAGGTTCCGAGTTTGGATTTTCCAGTCCGTCCCGTGTGGTGACAGAAACACCTTGTTTCCCTTTCGGGAGCTTCGAGAAGTTGACGCAAACTGCATTGTTCCGGCGGCTTCCTCTGCGATTTAAATCAGGGCATTCAGGCTAAATGAAACGTATCTGCTCCGGGGCTTACTTAATAATATATCTCGTATGTTTGGACTTCGCAGAGGTATCTCAAAGATCCCGAAGCCACGGCCCAGGTGGCGCAACACAGAACACAGAGGCAATATGGCCACCACAGGCCTTGGAGGCTCCAAATTCATCAGGAGGTAATTAAGGATACAAAGATAGACACAGTTGTAGTATCCTGAATATTGCGGAAGGCGAAGGGCAAGTAAATGAACTTTTGAGCTATTCTTTACACCTAGCCATCCAAACTTCAGTGCTGATTATGCAGCTTCATATGCATCTGATATTCGCAACTACCTCGAAAATTATGATATGATAGATCACTTTTATAGTGCCAAAAATTGCGTCTTTTAGTAGATATAAAGTGGTTCGTGATTAAATTAATCAGAACCTCCATTCTTTACCTGTCTATCCCTTTGCTGGATTAGTAGTAGTCGCTTCTGAAAGCTCTATATTTGTTGACAGAAATCAACCAATCAGTGTACACTTATCACATGTATGCATGCAGACTTGGAACCAGTCAGTGCCGGATGTTCACAAGTACATAGCATGATGCTAGCTCCACTTGCCGGGTCACGACTGGCCTGTGCCAACAGTGAGCAAGAGAGGCGCTAATAGTAAATAGCGGGTGCAAGAGTCGGTTTCCTTTGTTGGGTAATGGAATTATGGAGACTTTCGAATCCGATATGGTGACAAGCACCTTCTTTTGCACTTGTGGATAGAAGGGGCCTCACAACTGACAAGCCTCTTTTGCGGCTCTCAGGTCACAAGATATCAGCCATTCATTGCCGCGCTTGGACAAATGCTACCTTCCTGGGAGGATGGTATAGCCTTAATTTGCACCGGAAAATACTCGATCAACACACGCAGCACCATGCCTCTTGTCTTATTCGAATATTTTAACTGAAACGCACCCTCAAACTAAAGTGGTATTTTGACAAGAGTCGGCCACTACCAGCCTAGATTTAATTGGTAGAAGTTGGGTATGGAGACATGGATGTACTATTGAGTACGGCATATACTAGATACTTTCTAGATAAGAGAAAAGCAGGCCATGCAAGCTCATTGGTGAAAAACATATAGCCCGACAGGTATAGTGGAATCTAAAAATAGAAGTAAGTTCCCACTTAAAAGAAAATTAGAACAGTTTGATGCGGCACCCTCGGAGCTGATAATACCGTCATATGCCTCTGGAAATAGTCGACACATATTGAACTAAGTCCTATTTATACTCATATCCTCTGAACGGTTTATGAAAAACTGATCCTACAACGACTAGCTTCTCTGGTACCATTAATGGTACTAGAGTTATACGGTTGTTAATCTATTGTGTTTTGCCGCCTGCGCTAAACACATAATGTCCTGAACCATAGCCAATGTCTTACCGAGGAGTACATTTGCCGACAAGCTTTGAATAATGTACAGTGCCGTGTCCCTTAATAGTTGGTATATTCACACTTTTCTCCTATCCTCAGAGGCTGACCTTTATACCAGCCTGCAATCTCCATTGAAATAGCTGGATCGGAAACCTAAATTCGCTCCAACCACTGCGATTTATTCCTTCGCTTTCATTAGCCTACCAAAAAGACTGCTTTAAAATAGCTTCACGTTCTTCTTTGTCAACGCCAGTGAGAACATTTCTAAGGCGCGATTCAAGCACAATGGCAAAGGGTAGTACCGAACAAGTTAACGGGAACTTGATTATCGGCCTTATTATCCTCGCAGCTTGTGCAACGGCTATGATAATCTGCTGCATCCAACAAATGCTAGTCGACCAGCCACCTAAAGTTTCCCAAGATATATCTGCGGAACAAAAAGCTTATATGCAACAAGTGCGCAAGCGGAACCTCGACCAACTATGGTATGACTCGCGAGCGAAATACAGTCCACGAGGAACGGAAGCGTAGTGGTATAAGGTGGCTTAATGTCTGCTGTTGGAATTATTCATGTTCTATATCGTGCTTTTATGACCTATGAAACAATGGCGTTGGTATATATGCATGCCCGTGAAAGAATCCAACATGGTCATTGCTTCTATCCCGTCCAGTCAAAACATGTTCATTAAATTCGAGCACTACTTCTTATGGCTTGGTATGCCGTAGGAAAACATGGAAATGCTTGGAAAATTAGCCCTTCAGGAATCACCTGCAAAGGTAGAGATGAGGCCGGTAAAGCGGGCAAGAAACGAAGGGAGAATCGAAGGAACAGGCGAAGAGACGAGGAAGGAGGCGTAATCATTATTACAGCTCAAAGGTCTATTTACAAATAGTGCATCCTAGGTCATCGCGGTCCGTCCAAACGCTAGAAGGTAGAACTTGGATGATGCTTCGCGGTGATTAAACTATTACCTTGCTCGCTGTTGTTCTCTTGTAAACCTGTCTTTTCTTCTACCGAGGATGCATAGTGTAGACGAGCTGTATTTACCGACCGGTATACTTGCACCGACCTTTGTCTTGACATAGCTCCAACGAGACTGACAGCTTGTCATGAAGCTGACCTACACTCAGCGTTGCTTAGGCAAGACAAAGACTACAACGAAGAGTTTAGAATGCATTGTTTCCAGACTATTAACGTTGTAAAATGGACTGCGACTGCTGGCATTTGGGCACTAAATGTGTGCAGAGGCAAAATTTCCAGGCGTAAACTCACGCTATTAGCATGCCAAAGCGTCCGGGAAACACCTGTGTGGGCTGGCTTGTAATTTGGGCACCTTATCCCACAAGATAGATTAACTGCATCGCACCGACTGTTGGCCCCGCTAGAGTTCCGTTCTTTGCGCGAGGCATCTTCTGTGCAGTTCGGCAAGACATGTAAGTCCTAATCCCTTTCAATTGTTGCTTCTCACTCTAGTATCGTATGACATTGGACAAATAATGCTGGCAATTATCTGCTCGCACTAAATATGTTTAGCGAAATCTTTGCGCCGCTGGTTGTGATCGGCAGGAACAAAGACAACATCGGATGGGCTAACCATGAACGATAAGAGGGTCTTTCTGTCAAACATGGTTGCCCAAAAGTAACCAGGTAAGCACTAAATCGCCTTAAGGCAGGCCAAGCTGGTGCTAAAGGCTGCACCGCAGGGGTTAGTGTCCGAGCGTGCAGCTAGTCCGTCGGGATCAACCATTCCGTTCACTGCGATGTCAGGCAGGAAGTATTTTGCGACCGATTCTTTTACTGAACTACGGGCTATGAAGCCATGAAACCACTGGATTAGCAACAATATTGACCAATTTGAGCACCACGACCAGCGAGGATTACCATTCGGCCAGCTTATTTATATATTGCGAAGTATGCTCGTAGTCTATACATAACCGCTGATGACCCCTGCAAAGAAAACACCATTCGCAGTCGGCCATGTCCCAACAAATGGCCGGCCTGGGAATATTACCAGTGAGCAAGGCCCCGGTCAGGGAAGCGGAGATTGTAAACAAAGCTCGTATCAAACTCTCTAGGGTAGGTGTAAAGTGCGATATACTAATTTTAAAGAGGTCTGACAATCCAGTATGTCCTACAGAGCGCATTGTCCGATATGGGGTCTGTGTAGGAGAAGATTCAGTTCAAGCGCGTGGTGAGGTTAGTCCTTGTCCTGAGTTTTAGTAAACGGCACAACGTACTGTGAATCAACAAGCCGTATGACTAAAATAACATCAATACTGCCAGAATTTGTACAACCAAATTTTCCCTAACTGTTTGGGAAGGTAGATTGGCCTCTAGCATTTCAATGTGTCTCAGCCATCCTGGAGTATACTGTGTATCGAGGTACTGTCACACCGGAGAGTCCAACGCCGAGGCAGGATTTTTTTTCTGTGATTTCTACAATTGGTAGTGGCAACTGCATCTAAATTTAGAAATAAAGATTCTCCTCGTCTTCTTCTTTTTTCTTTCTTTCTTTCTTTCTTTCTTTTACGAACTTCTCCTTTATGCTTAATTCTGTTTCGTTTACGGAGTATGGCTTGATTCCAGGGTCCTGTGGTGTTCACCAATGATCGTGCACAGTCCCCACTGTTCAATGAAAAGTAGTATTCTGTGCTCAAGTGTACATCCTTGCCTACTGTGCCCCGCCTATAGCGACGACGAAACAGAGAAAATAGCGCCCAACCTTCCCTATTATTTGCTAAGGAGTTGCGCTGTACTAAAGTATATATCCATGCTTCTAAGCCTGACTCCTACAATTACAGGTACCAAGGGCCGTAGCCTTGTCCCAAACCACTTCAAGGTCAACAGAAGCACTTGGTCATGTAACCCGCTCGGAACAAAACAGAATGATACGTTGCTGTGAGACGTGTCAGGTATCCAGGAGTCAGAGCGAGATGTTTAGACTGCAATAGATACAATCACGCTGGCGACATAGGGTTGAGATCGTCCTGTCGTGTTTGGTTAATTTTGTTTCTGGGCTTGGCTGCTGGAGTGAATATTGCTCCAGAGGGAGTCGTGGATGTTAAAGTCGCCCAGAATGATATGTTGCTTCTCCCCTGGAACTGCATCAGCATGTTAGATTGCTACTCGTAGTGTCATGGAACCTGGGATGGTGATTAAACCTATGGGAGTGTAGATGTTGTGGACGAAATCAGCGGTCCACTCTAACAGTCAGGGATATATATCAACAAGGCATACTGGTCTTAGAAGGCGAGATGGGCGTCTAGCCGTGTCGTGCTTCAGGACATTCGACCGATGACCAGAAAGGTCGAAATGCCGTTTGACCTGGGTAGGAAAGTGTGTCGTCTCTTGAAGCGAGCAGATCCACGGTTCTTGGACTGCCATGACACTGTATTCCAACACCCGCTCGTCTCGGAGAAACATGGCCAAGATGTTGTTGAGCGATTTTTAATATTGTATTTGTTATGATCTTTAGCTCAGAGGAAGGAATGGGTGGCAGAACACTATACCAGCTACACGCCGGTAGCTTACTAGGGAAAATAACAATAACAACTGTATTGGCTGCACAATCAACGCGCTCACCAACGTGCTCTCTATCTCTCTCCTACTTAGCTACTATCTAAAGGAATGGAGATAGTCCAGGGGGGATAACGCTGAGCGCTCACCAAGGCGCTAGGAGTTATCCGATCCCGAATCCCGACATTTCTCTATTAGTGTTGCAGGACTTGGAGCGGTTCAACAGATTGGCTTGGCTCTGGTGGTGATGTTTGTCGTGGCTCGACACGTGGCTGCGGGGAGGTTCTCCTTTGCCGTTGTGGTGCCTTGGGAGCTTTCCTTGCTCAAGGCATCGCGGAGATCGGCCGCTTTCTAAACAGCTAGCTGGGAATTTATCTGGCTTGGCGGTCGATGGTTACCGGTAAGTAAGTCCCAGTTCCGCCATACGCGTAGCGTGTTCGGCCTTGCGCTTGTCTGACCACCCAGCGCGTGGCTTTGACTGGTTTGCTGGGGTTGGGGGTTCTCGAGGTGTGCCCTTCTTCGATAGTTTATCGGACTCGGTGTTGAGGCTTTCTGCTTGATCACACTTGGCCTGTTTGGTTCGGCTGGCCGGATGTCGGGGTTGTGGGAGGAATCGGTCTGGTTGCTCAGCGGAGAGGATGTCTTGCATTTACGCGGGTGTGAGCTGCGTCAGGTAGTAGATACGGGTCGTCGCTGTCCTGCAAATGATAAAGTTCGAGCTGAACTGGTGCCTCGTGTGGTCCCTTTATAGGCGGCGTTGAGGTCATCCCAGGCTGGTACAGATCACCTTTGGTTTAATCTTGCGGCGCTTGGGCTGGCTGATCTGTTTATTTTGGGTGAGAGACATCCACGTGTCTGTGTGATCTGTCGATTGTCGTTTGCATTTCCGTGGTCCTGCTTGCTGGGTGGATTGCGATGGCTGATGCGATGGCTGATGACCCTCTGCTTTGCAATTGTCATATTTCTTCTTTGGAATGCTGCTCCCGTTCAGGGCCAAACCGATCCTCCCTGTCTGGCGCCCCCTTTTCCGCTTCTTTCACCTCCGCTAGCACTTCAAAATACCTGGGCTAATTCTGTCATAGTTGTTGGGCGTATGCTTGTTCTTCCTCCATCCTTGGACACATCCTTGGAATCGGCAACGTTCGGGCCATGGCAATTGGCGCATTGAGATCGCTTCTTTCTGTCACGGTTAGTTCTATTATAGTCTCCACCGCAAAAATACCAACGCAGGTGTGAGGCGCAGCCTCTTCTAGCGTGTCTGAAGTGTTGGCATCGCGTGCATTGAACCACCCGGCAGCGGGTCGTATAGCTCTGTCTTCAGTGCCTCGTTCCGCAAGTGACACTTGCCTCGGAGAAAGACATTGGCGTCCTTAGCCTTGTGGATGCTCTTCACCAGTGAGCCTCGCTTCTTTGAGGACTGTCTTTTGCGATTCTGGTCCAGCCACGTACAAGACGGCCGCGTTGGAGACTTGTGGCGGTTGGCACCAAGTATATTCTCGGCTGCTTCTCCTGACTGGATGACTCCCTGGGGGAAATCATGCTGGCCCAAGTGGCCTCCACCGGAGCACTTCGTTCACGAAGGCAATGGTATAAGGAAGCATTGGACGATCCTCAAATAAAGGAAGGCGCTCTTTCCTAATCACTGTGTCAAGCTCTTGTTGCACACGTTTCACAGCCGTGGGGTATAGTACGCAAACCATAATAAAAATGTTCAGATATTTCGTCGTGTTCTCACTCCCAGCTTCATGGAGGACACCAAGAATATAGCTAAGCTCCGTGGATAACATTTCCTGCGTCCATTTCATCCCTAAGATAGACTGTGTTCAGTTCCACGCCTTGCTTTTCTCAGCCTCTGTCATATCCTCCATAAAGATCTCCACTGTTTTTCTGTGGATATCGTCTCCCATTTGCTTCCACTTTGCCAGCAATTGGGGAAGAAAGTTCAGGAGTGGAAAGATGTCCACAAGAAGGCTAGGGATTTCAAACGGTGCTGATAAAGTGTTGGAACAGCTCGTATACCATGTGCACTTTGTATTTATTCTTATTTGTAACATCCATGCCGTGAGCCAAAGTTAAAATAAGGCTTGATGAATAAAGATTGAAGAACTTCATAAAGTCAAAGATAACAGATTATAAATAATTTCCTTGCTTTTCATGTCTCCACATTGATAGTTTTTGGACATTGTAGAGTTCAGGAGGAACGCCAGAACTCGGCGATAATTTTTCCATCGATCTCTATATGGTAGCAGTGTAGTATAAAGCCCTTTGTTTAAATATTCCCCTGCTACTATTATACAAGGCCGTAAGTTATAATTTTTGCTTCGGTTGTTAAGTAAATCTGCGGCAGTGTCGTGCGAGCCGAGCATGATAACTGTTCTCTGGCCATACTTTTGGCTAGTTATGTATCCGTATAGCTTATGCCATTTCTGGAATGTTTTCCATGGGTACTCTCTTGGTACCTGTTCAGCGGTAGTCGTGGTGGACCAAGAGGTAATGATGGACCTGGGTGCATGTAAATGAAAGCAATATATAAAGCAGTAGGAACAAAAGAAAGAGCAAGAATAATCAGTGCGTGGATTTGATATAGAGTAAAGAATAATTCACCTTTATACAGTGACATTCTCAGCTATTTGTAAAGTGACTGAAGCTTGGATTTTCCGCGATAGTAGCAATTACATAGAGATATATATACTTCTCTAAAGGACATCGGCCAGCCTAGCATATGTGGCAAGCTCCACTAGTCCTGCTTGTTATTGGATAATAGATTTACTTTCAGCATATTATCGCCACTGAGTTTTGACTTACGTGATAGTATTATTATTCCACAAAGGCCCTGGTATGAATGAATAACTATACAGTAACTTTCACTAAATCTTAATATATTTTATCCACGACATAACTGTACTTTGCTCACTACACAGGCCCATTTTTGGACGTCCGCGTGAGATGGTGAGGTGCAAATGTGTTTTATTTAACAAGACCTGGGGCTTTACATTTGCCACGCAAGGTTACGCTCTGTTGTACAACACAAGTATTGCAGCACATTATTGTAGATGCTACTATTGGAAGCTCCACAATCGCTTAGCAAACCTAATAATTAGAAGAAGAACTTCTTAATGCTTTTTATGTGATCCTGGTTCTGTTGATTAGCATGCAGTACCAAGCTGAGGTAATATGCCTATATTGTCAGTCTGTGTGATTGTCTCCACATTGGATTATGCCTGAGAGTTGCAACGCCTACCAGTAAGTCGCGCTTTTGCACTTTGTTATATAACAGCATTCTAGGACAAAGTACGCCTTCCAAAAGATTAATAAATTAAGTGCCTATGTAATTATACGTAAATTACAAGTCTTATTTCTAATTAACAGGTTCGAATACGACAAAGAGGGACTAAAAGCATGGGTTATTTATTACTAGATAACTTTATAGAAGCATACGCAGCTTGCAACTCTGGGAAAGAGTCTAGATATATTACATCTTTATGCATACCTAATTTATCAATCAATTCCCTCCAATTCGTGCATGGGTTGATGTCTGATGTTTTCTGCTTCGATTAGTGCCACAACATCTAAGAATTGGTGTACAGTAAGAACTTTCTCAGCATGACAAAAATCACGTAAGGGCGGGTAAAATTCTTTAGAAGATAATTTATGTTGCGATGAGACATTCTTCGTTGTAGGCTGACCTACAGCGTTTGGATTCACATGTGGCTTGGGTCTTTAAATAGCTCCTCTTGTAAGGGGCTAGAGCCCCTCAGCCTACTCGGGCCCTCAGCCCTCGTGTTTCCTTTCTCCTCGCCTGCCACATGATTAGTACATTGATTATGTCAAATAAGTTGGTGGTAATAGTGATATAAACAAGGTCATAAAAGAGGGGTAAAACGAACTCCCCTACACCTAGCAGAAGAAGCAACCTAATAATCCATAATAATAATCACAAGGATGATCATATGTTGATCAATATAATCAAGAAACCATCTAAAACAATCATTTTAAGCACCTTTCAAGAATAGTGTCTACTTTCCTATTCGGTATTAGCCGAATATCGAATACCCACGAGGCCAGGGTCATGTGACTGAAGAGGGGTCAAAACAAGGCCCTATACACACAACCAACAGAAGCAAGGCAAGAATCATCAGAATAATCAATATATGTAAAGGGGTTAAATGCCTTACTATATAATGGCTAGATACACACAAAGAGGAATCGCTGGGAGGAAAAAATTTAAAAAAGGTGAAAAGGAAGAAGCGTAGGTTCTCATACTACGAGGGGTCATGTGATCGCAATAAGTGGACCAATCATATGCGCCGATTGCGGCAGGCGAAGGCGAGCAATATAGAGGCGTGGCCTGCGACAATATAAGAATCAATATAATCAAGAAGAGCTCAATAAGCTCTAGAATTTATTATCTAAGATGTTTTACGAATCGTATCTTCTTTCCTATTCGGGACTGGTCGAATTATTCGCACATGAGAACCCACGCTTCCTTCCTCTTTCCCTTTGCTTTCTTCCCCTTCAGGGATTCCTTTTTGTGTATATCCAGTCATTACTGTATACAGGAAGGTATTTAGCCCCTTTACTCAAATAGATAAAAATAAATTAACCTGCATGATATCGGGCTGGGTTTGGAGCTACGGAGGTCACCTGAGCAAAAGGTAAAGTGTAATGTGCCTCAAAGCTAACTGGATATATATCGTGGCTAAGTCGTAATACAAACGGTTACATCAAAAAACATATCACAATAATTACGCAGGCAGAAAGGACAGGAGGAGATCAGCTTGTAGCAAATCTGACGTGATGACATCAAAGCGTACTTGAATTGTATACATGCTGACAACACAAACTAAAATATGGTCTATTATACTCTAGCAAATGGTTTCCATTGCCCTTGGACATTCCGACTCATCATCATAGTAAGACCCCCTACAATGGACATCACGCCGCCAAATATCCACATTGCATTAAACCCTTTATCTTGCGAGATAGAGCCAGCTGATGGAGTTCCGATTAGATTGCCCACTGCCATCACAGCATAGCCCATACCCATCCGAGTTCCAATAAGACCTCTTTCAGGCGAGAGTTTCACGAAGCAAGTCGGTGGTAACGAGACAAAAGCGCCTGAAAAAAAGCCATAAAGCAATGCAATGACCACAATTCCTGTAAGGCTTGACAGATTAATCAGGGCGAACATGAGCCCACCGCAAATAATAGTGCAGGCCGAAATTATATTAAAGGGTCCGATCTGATTTGCGAAGAAGTTGGGAAACACTCGTCCAAACACAGATCCAGTAGTAATAATAGAAAGAAGATAGAAGGCGAGCTCGCCAGAGGCAATATTTTTCTCGATAGCGAAATACTGTATATAAAAAAAGGGGATGTTAAGAGAGACAAACGTGAGTGTGCCCCCCAAAACAAACAAGACGTAAGCTGGCTCAATAAATGCTGACAGGTCTATCACTTTTCTTCTGCTGGAAGGTGTTACTCTGACCCGAAACACGAGCAATGGTATAAATAACGTAACAAATATTATTAGACCAATTACTCTGGTGGTCCATCTAAATCCAATTTGGTCGCATAGCCTATGAAAAATAATTGGATATAATATGCCTCCTAAAAATATCATTAGGTTAGATTCATATCTAAAAGCTGGGTGCCTCGTGTGACTAACCAAGTCCACTTCCAGCCGCTGCTATGCCATTAGCAAGGGCTAATTTTGTGCTAAAATATGTTGAGAGGAGTGCGACTCCGGGAATAAAGATAAGGCCGACACCAATGCCAATGCAAAAGCCTTGCGCAAGAACTGCTTGATAGTATTCATCGCAAATACTAATCATCATCTGTCCGAGAATTATAAAAAAAGATCCACTGCATATTAATGCGCGAAAATAGCCCGCATCATAAAAGGGTCCTGCCACAAGTCCGATGATTAGAAGTAACGAAGACTGAACTGAGCCTATCCAGGAGATATTAGATGACGTTGAGATAAAAAGAGCTCCAGTTTCGTAATATGTTTGGTATGCTCCAAAAGTATTTAGAATCCCCCTAGCATAAACATTATATTTTACTCCCTCCAGAGGCTTGGGGAGACCGCTTACCATGTGTTAAAAAATATAAAGAAAGTCCCTAATACTTGAAGCCATGCTTTCAGTCCTCCATTTGGAATTAAAGAAGTGTTATTGGGGAAAGATTTGACTTTTTTAAGTCGAATGTCTCTTGTCTCGTCATTCTCGTGGTTAGTATGACCTTGATGATCTGAAACGTTCCCGCTATCGGACATTACTTCGATGTTAGTTTGTCCTCTATTGTTGGTTTATCTTTATAGAAAAGAAAAAGATAATCGGTAAGAATTAGAAACAAGAAGTATATAAAAATCGCTATTTTATAAGCAATACGGAGTATTACGCTCGGGAATCTCAGTGGAATCCCAGGATAATTACCTTCTAGTACCCAGCATAGCCTCGAATTGACAGGCGGATGGTGCTCCCTGCCTAACATTTAGAGTAATAATAATAGAACTGTATCATGATCGGAGTTGACTGATTAGCTATTATTAATTTCGTTCAACTTGCCCCTGTGCACTTTTATGTAACTAAGAATTTCAGCTACAATACAGAAAAACATTCGCGGTCAATTCCGAAGTAGTTCTCGGAGATCGCCGCCCTTCGACTACAATGGAAGGTTTCTCATCCTGAATATGAATGACGGAATACCGTCAGTTACCACGTGACGCCCGATTTTGGCCTACACCGACATTTTGAGACAGGAATTCAAACCTCTACAACTCCACCAAAATGGGGTCAATTGAAGCCGCTCTTCAAGAAATAGAAAGTCTGAAAGCAGACGAAAAGATTAATTATACAAAAATCGCTATAAAGCATGGAGTTAGCCGAACAACCCTATCAAGGCGCCACCGAGGTGTACAGCAGTCATATAAGACTCATCGTGAAGAGTATCAAGTTCTTAACAACCAACAGTCAAAAGAACTTATTAAATTAATTAACAATCTTACCAATCGAGGCCTTCCACCCGTCACATAAAATGCTACGAAATTTTGCAAAGGAAATATCTGGAAATAAGCCTGGAAAACAGTGGCCAGGGCGCTTTTTAAAGACGCATAATAATAACCTTATTGCTCATTATGCTACTGGCATGGACGCTTCAAGAAAGCGGGCTGATTTAGCATATAAATATGCTTTATATTTTGAATTTATAGCTTAAAAGATTAAGGAATATGATGTCCATCCCGAAGATATGTATAATATGGATAAGAAGGGATTTCTTATCGGAGTATTATCTAAAGGCAAAAGAATCTTTTCCCGACGGAGATATGAGCAAGGAGGGATTGAACAATGCCTTCAGGATAGAAATAGAGAGTGGATTACTACAATTGCCTGTATTTATGCAGATGGAACCTTTCTCTCTCACGGGCTTATATACCAAGCAATTTCAGGCAATATTCAGGATTCATGGCTTCAGGATTTTAATCCTAATAATCACCATTGCTTTTTTGCATCCTCTCCTTCTGGTTGGACCAATGCTCTAGGATACGCCTGGCTTACCACTGTTTTTAATCGAGAGACAAAGGAGAAGGCCCGGAGGCGTTGGCGCCTTTTAATTTTAGATGGTCATGGATCTTATATTACTATGAAGTTTATTAACTTCTGTGATTAAAATAAGATCCTTTTGGCTATTTATCCACCTTATTTAACCCATACTTTGCAGCCACTTGACATTGGAATCTTCGTCCTTTATCTACAGCATACAGTCATTATTTGGAGCAATTTCTACATGAATGTCAAGGCTTAAGCCATATCACCAAACGAGACTTCTTTCGATTTTTTTGGCCAAGCTGGAAGAAGGCTTTATCAAGCAAAAATATTGAGAATTCATGGAGATCTGTTGGTCTACATCCCTGGAACCCAGAGATTGTTTTGACTCGTTTTACTAGGATAGAAGAAGAGAGGCCTTCTTCTAGTGAGTCCTCTTAATCTACTCTAAAGGCAGAAGACTGGCGCCGGATTAAAAAGCTTCTTCAGAAAGTTGTTGCCAATGTTTATAACCAAAACACCAAAAAATTAAGCAATACAATGTATTCTCTCTCTACAGAGGTTGTTCTTCTCAGGCTACGTTGTCAATGCTTAGAGAATGCCTTACAGAATGAACAAAAGAGGCGCCAGCGTGGGAAGCCTCTTTTATTGGAATTACAGGCTCTAGAAAATGGTAATGCTATCTTTTATTCTCCTAATAAGATTCAGCAAGCTCGGGATTTTCAAGCAAACAAGGAGAGAGAAATACAGCTTGCAAAGACAGCTAAAGAAGAGAATAGCTTCGTCGGCAGCAGGAGAAAGAGGAGAAGAAGCATTTAATTAAAGAAAGAAAAAGAATAAAGGCTTTTGACCAGGAGTTACGGAAGCAGGAGGTGGAGCAAAAGAGGCATCAAAAAGAAGAGGAAAAACTAGCTAAAAAAGCTAGTAAACAGCTTCAAAATAGCTTCAAGGAAGCTGAGAAAGGTAATAAGAAGACTATTACCTCTTCCCCAGTTAAAAAAACACCATCTACAGTTAGCCAGGGAGACAGGAATGTTGAAGAAGCTCCCCCGCCAGTAAATAGTCGAGGACGGCAAATACGGCTTCCACAGCGCTTTCGGGATAATTAAAATAGCCATACAGCTTCTCTATAATGCATATTTTATTACTTCAAAAGAAATCTGTATAATATTTAATATATGTGGCGATACGGCTTCATTTATTAGGAGGTCGTGGCCATGAAAATCGGGCGTTTGGTGGTCCCGGGCGTCACGTGGTAACTGACGGTAAGCGATTTAGAGCGTTAACATTATTAGATCCGTATTAGAGCTAAAGAGTAGACGGGTTAACTGTGCGTGTGGCAGCCAATTCTATAAAGAAAGGAATCTTTATTTGTCTCAGCCCTAGATAAGAGGAGTATAAGTTTTTCGGCGGTGTCCGAAAGATAACTTGTGCATTGCGGGCGGGGGCGGCCCACCCATAAGTCAAGGTGGAGGATTGCTCGCTTAGGAACGGACCGCACCGCAAAAACACAGGTGATGTAAAGGACGTGTTGGAACATCGGGATATCCCTCTGCTCCGGATGCCGGTCTGCACTGTCTTAGCATCTGTTATGTATTTAGCCTAGTTCGTGGGTGCCTCCGTACCCCTGAATCCCAGACTCCTTCATGCTTCCAATAGGACGCTTAGTGACCTGGGGAACGATATTAGCTAATGTATTAATGTTTCTAAAATGGCAGGCTTATTTAGCCAAAAGCCAAGATAAGATTTTACATTAATTCTTAGATCTAAAATTATAATATACTAGTAATATCAGTAATGGATTTAAACAATTAATAGTAGGTATATAGTAGATTGTTAATATATATAAAAATTATTTTTCTAGCCTATGATAGAAAGACAGCAACAATATATAGGTGGTTTATTTTACCAAGGTGAACAATAGTCTCTAGATCTATATTTATACTCCTGTATTATTTAGTAGCTTAAATCGTATCTGGAAGGTTGTTAAGATATCAGAGTTTAAAAATCGCTGCTTATAAGCAATACGAAGTGTGTCGCGCTCAGTTGTGACAGCGAGGATCGCCATAAGGACCAAGTGAGTTGGACAGTGTGCTGAGCATGTGAACATAGCTTACATGTCAGCGTCTGCGGCACACAGACAGCCCAAAAAAGTGCAATTCCTCGGTGATCGTTCTATACTGTTATTTGGGGAGGATATTCTTCCTAATGTGTATCTGCGCTAATCAGGTTTCAGCGGCACGGTCTCTGTGGTCGAACCCCCTCCTCCACCGACGATCAAAATATACTTGCGGGGAAGGGATACAAAGTGGATGTAACTGTAATGCTTAGCATCCTTCCGCAGGCTTATGTGGACCCCTTTATGGAGCTTCCCCTCAACTTATGCAAATATGTAAATTAAAAATATGTATTAGATACATAGTTTTTGACTCTTTGTAGCGAATCTATATATTAGACAAGCTAACTTTAAATAAGCATTGTCAATCACTAATTTCCCTGGATGGGGTCTATCATTGTAAGGACCCAAGTCCGACTGCGTAATGGTGCTGACCTTTATCACTACGCCACAGCCAAAAGGCGCAAATCGATGACCGAATGGTCATCGAGCTCAGCGTAATATATAGCAAGGTCAGGTCCGTGACAATCATTATACTACCCCAATCGAGAATTTGAGTCATTTGTAAGCAATAAATTTTTTAATAGCTTTTCCTTATACCATTGTAGTTGTGGACTATTATGTCAAGCTATATATTTTACTGAGGCTAAATTGTCCACTAAGGATTCCTTAGAGTGACAATAAAAATAACTAATCTCCACTACGGACGCAGGCCAATGGGGGCCAATGGGGACAATAGGGACATTGGCCCAAGAGGACAAACGATATAACTCTGTGAATGATGTCAAGAGACTCATAATCAACATGAAGACACTCATTAAGTGCCTGAAAAAACTGTTTTCGAAAAACCATTCGTGGTTGAGAATAAATATACTCGTATGGTGCCGTTATTATGTGATGTGCAATAGTCCATACGCCTATACACTCAATATAACTGCATATATCCTCAAATTTTCTTGTTCTACTCCCCATGGAAAAAGTTCCGGACGGCCATGGAACGTCACCGATGTCCTAAGAGACATCGATTTTCAATATCTGTGTTACCCACCCGTCGTCCATCGGGAGATACGGCTCGACGCTTAAAGAGAGTGGTAATAGCCAGTAACGCGTCTTGTTTATATTGTCCATCACACTTACAACTTTCTTAAAGGAGAAGGGTACTGGTGGAGCACAATAGCTATTCACAATACCATAAAACTAGACTTGCAAGGAGATCACAGTACCTCGGGGTTTCTTAATTTCTGTGAGAGCTGAAGCGTTATTTCGGAGGCTTTGGTTGTAACCTACCGAAGTTTATAAATGCTAGTGCAGAGGGTGGTAGCCAGTAGTTCCATGCCACATAACCGTGCACGTGCATTGGTTTTTATATTGGAGGGAGTTTCTAAAGCTAGAATTAAGCAGGTTACCATGATGTGAAGATGGTCAGGCCGCAGGCTTGTCACATAGTGAGGATAAGAAGGCCGTCATAATTTGTCCTGCTGACAGGGAATTTGTAGAGAAGCTCGCAGAAATAATATAATTGGAATAGTACTAATATTTAGGCCTACTAATTTTCATTTCAAATGTGTATTATTTTTGCTATCTCTATGCCAATAATATGTCCTTATACAATGCCTTCTATCATGTTGTCTTGGTTATATTTATACTTTGCATGGCCATCTTCCCCTCACTCCCGTACAGTGTTCTCACACACATCGTCATTGCATATGCTGTTGCCACAATATGTGATCTAACCTAGAGTATCCGTGAGCTCTTCCACAACTCTGATTAGCACTATCCCCTAAAGGGTAAGATTACAAACAAGTGGGCTTGCTACTGTACAATATTTTAAAGATACTTGTCTTGAAACTGTTTATGCTAGTTGATTTACGCTCAAGGAAACAGGAATTGTTATTTCGCTGTGGCTTGCATCCAACTGCTAGGAATGCTGAAGGTAAAGCTACCATGCATCATGGCGCGATTCATGGTTCATTCACCGAGAATCTCGTACAGTTTCTCCGAGATATGGTATCCTCTGCCTGCACATTAAGAACACGAGCGGGAAGATACGTCTCGTATATGCAGAGCAGGAACCTATGTTCAGTCGCAGAAATCATTCGATAATTTGAAAAAATCAACTTAGACAGTGTTTCATGACCCAATCTATCTGCGGTCCAATGAATCTTCGGATATACACACTGGGGAGAATAGAATGGGTGGCCCTAGCTGAACCTGAAAAACACCCCCGGTGGTAAGGGAGAATTGGCAGCCACTGGAATTGTTCAGGTTGAGTGAATTGTTAGAGCACATTAACATATCAAATGCATTTGCCTAGATGCTTTGATTAGTGAGAAATTGCCACGGAACTTTGTTCCAACTTCCTACAAGACACAGCGTGTTAGAAACACAATTCCACACAGTTGAGGATTGATCCTTCGCAGGGCATGATACCATAAATACCAGAGAATGGAGTGCGTCCAAAAAACACTAGCTGACCGCACAGGCGAGATAGAAGCTCTGCCAGATGAGAACCTATAATCCAGCCCGAATGGGACCAATCCATCTGACAATCTTTAAGACTAGAGAAACTTCGGAGGGACTCTAAAGAATACCAGTTTATATCATCGTAGCAAGCATTCTAAGCCTAAAAGTGTGCTTTGAACCTACTTGATCTTGATCGGGATGACCGCCGTGGAGATGACTGTAGGAGGGACCAACGTCTTCGAAGTGACAACTTCGACCTGCAAGGGAAATTCTACTATAATTTCTCCATCGCTTCCTGTAGGGCTAGCCTTTTCTTCATTAATTCCTGAGAAGCTTGTCCTCTGTTTCGGAAGTAAGCCCTTCACGTGCTGGTACTCCTGCCAGGTGCTGTGCGAGCTTGTTGAGTCTGGGTTGCTTTTGTTCTAGCTCTAGTTATTGAGTCGGTCAGTTTTCCAGCATGAAGCTTGTCACTGCTCAACGACCCTGGTTAAAGCAAGGGTTCTAGCGCATCAGTTGCTGATAAAGTCTGAGGATTTGTTTTCGAGTCTCTGTTGATGAAGTTTCCAGGCATTCATGTGCTGCGAAGTGAGGAGGCTCTTATTATCGTGGCATAAAGGACAATACCCCTGTCGTATAAGGGTGTAGCAGTATGTAAATATTTCGCATCGCCTTGAATCATCTTGTATGAGATGGCCACTGCAGTGTTCTTCCCAATTTCCACAGCAAATATATCGAAGCATCCGTAGCAGCACTTCAGCTGGTCCTTTTTACAATCTAAGGCCCGCCAGCGTTCCTTAATTCTGCAATCCTGAATATGATTGGACCGCCGCGGGCGACTAAGGCTAATATTATATTAGAAAATTTATATGGGCGTGGTATAAACTGCGATTCAGAATTCTGACTTACCCATTTGTGTTGCAACTACCCATTGGGCATCTTCCATTGATAGGCTCCTCCCGAGGCATTATAGCCCTTGGTACAACAGGACAATAAGTTCTCAGCCATAGAGAGCATCTCCTGATAAAGAAGGTGCTTCTCTGATGGCATCATCTCAGCAAGACACTGGCGTTCAGTCTGTGCCTTGAAAAACAGTTGTAGCATCGTTATACACAAATAATTCCAAAGCCTTTCCTCCTGATTTTACCAGTGCACGCGGACGAGTGAATCCAGAGTGGAAATTTTCACAATTACACTGAAGAGCGCCGAATTCTTCGACCAATTTATCTATTTAGCGCACACTGAAGCTAGTTCAACAACTTCAATCTCACTCCGAGAGATCAGCCTATTTATTCCTCGTCAACCACTTTTTCCGTCACCAATCCAGGGAATTGCAGGTTATGTGGAGCTACGGCTCCGCCCCTCAGCATATGGGAAATTTCGTGAAGCCAATGCTCAGCTGCTCTGGGCAAGAGATCTTGGTTGAATTGCTGCAGCATCTCAACGTACCTCTAGAAATTATCCTGGATCATTCAGTTACTATCCCGCGTTTGATGCCACGCTTAGCAGCACCGTTGCTGTCTCGGGCTTACGGAGATCATCCAAAAGAGAAAGCAGAGAGTACAACGAATTTTGCAGTGGGCGGTCAATTTGTTGAGATACCTGATAAGACTTCTCCAACTATAGACTACAGTGTATGCGGAGCCCAGACCGCGGTGTATCGACTATTGGGCCTTCAATAGGAGTTGAAGAAAGCTAAAAAAGATTCCATCCCTGCATTCTTGAGCTTTTAAGATGCAATGAATATGTGTTTCTAGGTTGGTAGAGCCCAGAATTTCCCTTTGTAGATATGTTTGACCCAAACAAGAAAGAATAGTACGCTAGTATATTGAGCCACTCTGAGAACTTTCTCTGCCTACCCATTAAGGCCACGCTATTCCTTGTGACCCAATTAGCATGGTACTCCTGGTAGCGGTTATACCCCCTTGATCTACGATATGGGTGTCTACTCCGGCAAGGGGAAGGCGAATTGGCAGTATTTTTCCTTTTCTAAATACATTTTTAGTCTAAATACGTTATCTTTACTGTTATCTTGGGGCATACCGCAATCAACGTAGCTGGCGCGATGGAAAAACACCAAGACGCCTATTCTACACAACAACGGTATTCGCCAGCCGTTCAATCGGGAGCATTTGCGAAGTACTCCGTGAATCTCGCCACGTTTAGTCGATTGAGGAGGGTCTAGCGCCTAGTAGATACGCGGTAGTTCTCTTAAAACACGATCAACGTAGTTTGTATTCATTAATTTGCTGATGATATTCTCTGCGTTCTAATAGGCGGATTTGGGCGTGTCAGGGAACGCTCGCAAAAAATGATATACATTGTTGGATATAGTGATAGTACTAAAGATGGAAGAAACTCGGTAGAAAATCACGGAAGGACAACTGAATCAGAAACCACACAATATACACACCATATATTCTAAAAATGTCCTCGCCATAAAACGTGACAGCAGGGCAATAGCCTATCCCCCAGCCTAACGAAGAACACAGAAGACCAAAGGATTTACTTAAGAGAATAACTAATTAATTTCTGGCTGAATAATTAGTACCTTGACCAATTGTGACTCAAGAAGCCCCAGCGTATTCTAACAGGTTTTGGGCGTCAGTCCAACAGCACCATGACCCGTAACAATTTAGCACTTACTTCCTGTTCTAGTGGTATGTCTATATTGACGGTCTGACACTGATACTGGCAATTTATGGTGATAGATTTTAACTATAGAAATCTTGCTACTCTGATGGCGGTGGCGCGGAAATGGATATATATATGAAATGCATCTCGAACGGTTTCGTCAGGAGGTATATCTTCATGTCACTGCGCTCCAACCATGTAGGTCTTGGGAACGCAGTCGTATGACCTACACTGTCAGAGGCCCGCCAACTGGTGGCCAGAACGAGGACCCCTATGGTGGTATATCTACACTATTAGGACATCAATGGTCTACAGCCTATCCATTATTATCGAAAAATAATTTATAAGACCTCATTCTCTATCAGCTGTCTATCATTCTCAGTATTCTCAAACAGTTGTGCCACTGAGTGGACGAGTCTCTACCAGGTCTCTTCAGAAAATCATGTGAGGTAGGTAGTATTGTCGATCGCTGCGCAAACGTACTATCTGACACAAATTTTCCGTAGCGCACGATGATAGAAATGCACATTCTGGTCTAGGTCTCGCGCATACTGGTCAGCGATACTCTGTGCTCCTCCACCCGCCTTATTTGTAAGCGTAAAAAGTAACCCTAGCCCTCCGCGCAGGTGGCGCATCGCCAGAAACTTTCCACCAGAACCACTCTCTAAACTATTCATGCTTCCAGGTGTCAGAGCAGCCTGGAGCCCATTGTTGACTGCAGACTTGAACCAAATGTGGTATGAATAGTTCTATATATCGTGCACTATGGTTCCTGTTAAGGAAACACTATATTAATCTGCCCGACTTGGCGGTGCGAGTATCTGACGACCCATTCTACCCCTCAGTCCTTTAGAGGGTTGAGCACCCAGATAGTAATGCAAGGGACTCAGTTAGTTGAGATACTGTGATTTCTGGTGTTTCCACCGAAGGACATCTACTTCCGAGTTAGGCTAGTTGGCCTGTAGCTGATAGAATAGCTCCCTGCGCATCACTTCCCCTGAATTTCACAACAGTTCCTGCGAGATGCTGCGGGTGTTCTACAAAGGACTGACTGGATCATACGGGCACTAACGCTCCTAGGGAGACCCCGCTCTTTCTCAAGAGTACTGGCACCGTTCCTCGGAGCTTGGGTGCATCTGCTGTGATATATGCAAATCCTGGAAGCGACTGGTCTCTTGCCAGGAATACCTCCCCCTGTCCTTTTTAGCTTGCACTGTTGTCGCTATGTCTACCTGGACCTCATTATCCACAATGCTGCTAAAGTTTATGAGGGGCTTCACTGCAAGACAGCATGCGAAAAAGCAAGAAATTCAAGTATTAAAACAGCCACTACTACCATATTCCTGACTTCTTTCTACATCTTATTTGTTCAAATCCTCTGTCCAAATTCGCTTCCTTTTTAACCCTGCTCTACGGCCACAACGCCTCAGCCAAGCTCTAGGACATAATGGACGACAAGTCTCCAACAGATTGGTCATTTCTTGGTATCGGCCCCCACTATAGGATAAGTCTAAAATACCAGTAACCTGTGGAATTCTCTAAGGAATCAGCACTAGTTTGCTATATTTTCCTATACTGTTACTCCTGATTGCGGAGTTCCAGCCTTTCCATGACCCACATATCCAACATCAGTTCGACTTAATTATCAGCACTTGGCTTCTGCAGTCCCATATCTGCCTTAACTGTAACCCGGCCTCTTGGATAATGCACTTCACCTACTCTGCAGTCCATTCCATTCCACATATGAAAGTCATAATGGTCGAGTCTGGTACGATGGCTATAGTTGACTGGCATATGACTCAACGATATCAAACTGGGACCATCGATGAACATATTTTACGTTGCTACAACCAAGGAGTTGAGAACATGCGCACACACAAAGATAATCTGTTATCATTGCCAATTTCATACCTAGCGCTTACATATGTTCAAACCCGAGAAACTGCCTGAGCTGCCTTTATCAGCCTCTTCGAATTCCATCTTCTCCATGGCTAATATAGAGGTGTTATTGATAGTTCGGTTCTCATATATATTCCCCGGAGTACTTTTTGATGGGTAAACCAAGTACGGTACTAAATTAAGTCGAAAAGCCCCATATTGTAGTGTAGTGACTAAGTTACGGAGAGATTATCCTTTAGGCTACATGAATCTATACTGGGGAAAAAACAGTCCAATGCACTGTTGCTTCCTTCGCACGCAAACTTGGTGCCAAACCTATCCCCGTAGAGTTTGACTACTGCGATGAAAATCGTGCAAGAGCTTTATCCACCCCTTGATTAACACTCGCCTCCAGTTTCTGATCCACCAGCTGAAGGAATCGCCGAGCCGCGCTCTCGGCGGCGTTCTTGGCCGACGCCTGTGTCCCATCTTGTTTGGCAAGCTCCCGAATTCCAGTATCTAGAGATACTCCGGAAGTCGCGTTAAACACTGCCTCTTCAGCTTCCGATTCAAGAGCCTTCGCAATGGCATCTTCAAACGCCTGCAAGAAAAACCCACGTCTCTCAAAGCACTGGGATACATTGTCGTTGAGGGCAGAGCGATAATGGTTCGTGCACCAGTCGTCCGTTCCAAGACACCGCTCTGACACGTCTTTGCAACCCTCGCCGTCCAACCATGGGAGAAGCCCCGAGGGGGTACTAGCCGAAGCCGGTGGCTGTGTCGTGGCAGAATCTCCGGTACTACTAGCTTCCGGGGTTTGCTCGGTCGTCGGCTGCTGCATGTCCGGCGGAGAATGAGATTCTTTGTCGTTGGAAGGTGCTACATTAGAGTTATTGGTTGATTGCTGATCCTTCTCGGTACTGCCGGAAGGGGGTTGACGTCCGTTGAAAGGATTGTCGACTTCGTTGGCAAGAGCGACGGCCGGGTCCTTGGCGGCCTCGGGATGCTCCGCGAGCCACTTGTCTGGGTCTTGGGGCAGCGGAATTGGAGCTTTGGAGATGTCGGATTCCAAAAGGGCGTCATTGAGGTCCTTGGGGCCCTGTCGGGCTTGTAAAGCAGGGAGCTTTGTGCCTGAAAGTGCGGATCCTGCGTCTGCGGCGAATCCGCCTGGGTGGGGTTAGTATTGTCCCTACTGCCTAGTTTCTTGAGTATGATATACCGATGAGAGAGTGTCCGAGCAAGAACAAAGTAAGATTCAAGCTCCGCATTATAGAGACACGTAAAATCGTTTTATGATCGGGACGATATAGAAGCAATATTAACAGGGGATTTGAAATAGTAGACAAAGAAATTTAGGAAACTTTGCATGTCTGTCAACAAGAAACGTGAGGTGGTACGGGCATTTATAACAAGACTTATATCTGTTTGGTGTACATGTTAGTTACTAATATATGTCAATGTATGTTTCTTATTACTAGGGCCTATGTTGTCAACGGTTAATTAAGACAAGGGCGAGGTGTCTCATTCCAGTAAACTTGGCGTGTTTCATCGCCTATAGAATGATAAAAAGCCAAGCCCCTCCCAAGAGTCAGAAGTTCCTATCGCAGAGCGTCGACATCGTGCAATGTCTGGTGAAACAAATATCAGTTTCTGGAACTGGTCTAGAATGCTCTGGAATCAACTGAAAGAAATACTGGAATCAGATTCGATGGTTTCACTGAGGCTTGGATTCGGACATAATGATAAGATTGGAGAAGGTTTGAGAAGGTTTACGGGCGACTGCGACTATTGAGCAGTAGGACAAGTATAGCAGAATTTTAACCACTTTAATATAGGAAGGGTATAATATAGCTATAATCTAACAAGACATGATAAATATATAAACGCTCTATTTTGGGTACTACATAGGGTATAAAAAATTATATAGAATATGAACCAGCAGAAGGTCTTAATAGAATTTATATTTACAGAGTACACTTAATAGCCACGCTCGTAGAAGGTTTACTTAAGATTAAACATTTCCCACGGCTTGTCAACTTGCCCATGGTTTCGCAGAGTGTCAGCATATCGCGCCAATGTCTCGCTGAAGCAAGTATCCGCCCAAGCAATCGGTCTAGAACGCTCTAGAATCAGCGTAAAAGAAGTAGTTGAACAAAGTTATATAGTTTAATGAAGCTTATTCGAGTACAATTGGGCTTACAACGTTTCAGTTAGATTTAAGGAGGTTCACTTAAGCATTAAAGTTTCACATGGCTTGTCAACCTAACCAAGGTCTCTCTGGCAAAAGCCCTCGCTCGTGTAAGTGGTTCCTGTCAGGGTATAAATGACCGACTTTACCTTAGTATCTCCTTGCAAGCAGCAGAGAAAATAAACATCTTCTTAACCATACTACCGCAAAACAGCAAAATATGCGTTTCCTCTTCCTCGCCACTGCAGCCCAGGCCCTACTGGGACAGGTGGCAGGTGTTCCCACCGTCAGCACCGACCCCTGCGAAGACCTGATCAACCAGATGACAGGAGCGACGACCTCATTTGCCCAAACAGTGTCAGAAGCCGGTAAACGATGGGATACCCAGAAATTGGCGTCCTCTGGCATGTGTGAGTTCAGTCCACTGTAAGAATTAATACTGTTCCTGCAGCTAATTTAGTTGTTGTGGCTTGCGCGGAATAGCACAATACCCCCACATATTTAGGAACCTCGAAAAATTGAAGATTCCCTCCTCCGCTGGTACAACCCTCTATGAGTATCCGTATTTTCCAGGGAAGCTCTATGGCGGCTCAGATGCTCCAGGAAAATATCGGGTTGTGTACGTCTCACTGCATGTCTTTGGCATACATATATTGAACATGTGCTGATCCAGTTACGTCCCGTCTAGGTTTGCAAAATCGGGGAGTAACTGGGAATTTTCTGGGCTCATTGCCCACGACGATCAGCAGGGAAATACCGGCTCTTTCCAACTATGTGAGGGAATGTCAGAGCTCGAAGAGTCCATCCATGCTGCTAGGAAGGTGCAAGAGGCGGCCAAGAATGCCCGTGCGGCCGAAGAAGAGGCTAAAAGCGAAAGTAATACAGCAAAAAATGCACAAGGCATCATACGGAAGAGCAAGGACCCCTCAAAGATTGCAAAGCAAGCTAGTGTGGCTCAAACGGCCGCCGAAAAAGCGAAAGTAGCATCCGAGCGAGCAGACAAGGAAGCTCAAATGGCGGAAGACGAGGCCGCTGCGGTAAAAAGCGGTACTACAATGGGCTCGGTAGCCACGAAAATACTTGAATTGGGCACAACGGCCCAAAAGGATGTCGCAAGGGCCAAAAAGAGTGCCACTGAAGCAAGGAAATCGGCACAAATCGCCGATGATATAGCCAAGAAACTTGAAGGGCTTTCCAACGAGTCGAGTATGAAGCTGGAGCAAGAGCAACAAGAGGAAAGACAAAAGGAAGTAAAGCGATTCAGATCAGAAGCGGAGGTGTTCGAAAAAGCCGCTCGGGTAGCCAAAGATGAAGCGGATAGTACTACTCAAATCACAAGAGCCAATGGAGCTGCCGGCCGTGCTCAAACAGCCGCCAAAAAGGCAAGAGAATTGGCAGAAAAGGCAGCTGAAATCGCGCAAGTGCCTGATTCCCCAGTTTATCAACTGGCCGAAGAAGTCTGGGCTCTGGCTCTGGAAGCCGTCAAAGTCAGCGGTGAAGCCCTTGGAGTCGCACGGCGGAAGCAAATCCTGAATTATGTGAAGGATGCTGAAACCGCGAGGAAGGCGTCTGAGAGAGCCAAGGAAGCCAAGAGCGCCGACAAGGAAGCGGAAAAGGCACGAAACGCCGCAAACAAAGCCAAGAAACTGACTGATAATGTGGAGACCCAGTTGCAGGATAAGATGATGCAAAAGAGCCAAATGGAAGGCCAAGTCGCTGCCGCAAAAAAGAAGGCCAACAGTCTCGAAAAAAACGATGATCGAGATTTGAGCTGGGTGAAACCCTGGCAGCAAGCCTTAATAGCCCAGAATACAGTTCAATGGCGGCTGAAACTCCTCAGCGAGGAAGTTGGTCTACTAGAAAGATCCTCACAAACCCTTCGCACAGAATCTAAAAAGGCTGAAAAGGAAGCCCAGAACGCTGAGAAGGCAGCAGCGGCAAGGACCCCTGAAAAGGGGGGTGAAAACAAGGGCAAGGACAAGAGCAATGAATCGGCTGCTCAGAGCAAGGCTCAGAAGGAGATCGCAGCGCAGAACGCTAACAGCCTTGCACAGGCAGCCTCTTCCTCGTCACCATGGAGGTCCCTATGGACAATTGGGGGGACTATTCTCGCATCTGCAGTGGCCATCGGGGGGGCCGCATACTTGACATCTTTGGCCATGCCCGAGGTGGCCGCTGCTGCGGTTGTAGGTGCTAATGGGCTCGCGGCGCCATTTGCCTCGGATGAGGGGATGGCCTCGCTATCTGGTTTGGTTTCTAACCAGGTTTCCAGAGCCACTGAAAACTCAGTACTAGATGCATTAGACCAAGAGGTCACGCAGGCAACAGAGAGAGGAATCGAAAGGGAAGCTGCTCGACGGGTTGCAGAGCGAGCTGCTAAAAAAGCAGCTGCGCGGGCAGCTAAAAAGGTAGCCAAAAAAGCAGCCAAGCAGGCCGGAAATAGACTCGTCGCGGCATAAACATAGGTTGGCCCAGGCTCATATGTCAAGGACAGTCCGTACGAAACGTTGAGATAAACTTCACTTAAAGTTCGGACGGAGAGACACTGCACCGTAGACATGGGCCATTAATATTTAGCCCTGTTAGCTTACTACCAGCTTTGAAATCAACTCCAGGATAATGAAGTTGTTTATTTTGAGCCATCCTCCAAGCCAACCTTATGTAAGATTCGCAAAGTTAAGCTGCACGTTCTGTTGTATGGAAATATCCTAATTCGGTGCAGTGCATCAACAATTCCTAGTTACATTAACTACATGTCACTTAACTTTGGAAAGAGAAGCAGTTAAAGGCGAAAAGGAGAGGCAAAAATGGCAATTAGGTTATCATTAGATCAGAATATAGAGATAGGCATTCTATTTCCATAATTGAATGATTGGTTGCCAGGATCGCGTTGGTGATGTCAAACTGTGTATCCCCGCAATACAAACCTCCACTGGTAACAGTTATTCTGTCTGTATACTACGGAGTGGACACGATTCTCAATCTCGGTTACAACGAGTGATACTAATTGATTCCTTTTTCTCTCGCTTTTGGTTTTTAATCAATTTACTTTTTACGTGCAGATATACTTATCATTTATATTATATGTACAACTTTGTACATACACGGGCTGCCTTTATGTAGACTGCTAAAATTTAAACTAGATTACAGATTCCATGGTCTTGCTCCCCGAAACATACATCTCCCCTGCTGGTCAACCGCCATTTACTCCTAGTTGTCATCCTCCTCCTCGGAATTGCCGTTTCTTCCCTTGCCGTGACCCTTGTGGTGGCCCTTGTGGTGGCCCTTGTGGGAGGTGTGGGTGCTTTCGTCGCTGCGAGTCGTGGAGTGATGGCCCTTCTCAGTGGAAGGAGTAGCGCTGACAGAACCACCCTTGCCCAGACCCGCGACGAGCTTGTCACCCAACTCGGCGATACTGGCCTCGAACTCCTCGTAGCTGGTGGCATCCCACTTGGCGTTCTTGGGCACCGCGTCCTTACCGGGGAAGGCAACGTACAGGACGTCCTTTTCGTCATGTGCCTTGTCTCCGTTGACGGCGGACTTGCCGAAGCAAGCGGTACCGGTGGCCAAGCTGGCTTCGCCGACCAAGGGCTTGCCGTCATCGCCGTTGGTGTCACCCCAGATTCCATAAACAAGCTTGTCGCCGCATACGACGGCCACTACACTGAGGGGCTCGATACCATGCTTGCGGGGGTTGAAGGTTGGGTGGTAATTGCCTTCGTTTCCAAGAACAACGTAGGGGTGGACATAGGCATTCAGGTCCGAAATGCCGTACTTCTTCAATTCATCCTTAAATGCAGTCTCGCCCTGGGTATCCTTGGAGCTTCCACAGCGTCCATCACCATGAGTCTGCTTGCCGTCACAGTCGATATCCATGTTCACAAGCTGGTTGCCAGGACCTTTGAGATAGAAACCCTTTCCGTTAAGGCCCTTCTGGCAGTAGCCGTACTTGGTGGGGCCATCGTCGGTGTCGTGGAAACCGCCCTGGAGGAGATCTTTGCCGGAGCAAGTTCCTGCGTTCTTGACCGAGTTGTAGAATTCCTTAACGTTGGCGGGAACATCGCGAGCTGCCGCCTGGGTGGCCAGCAGAAGAGACGCAACAGCCACGGACTTGTAGAGCATGATGATGTAGAGCGAAGAATGAGATCTGTAAGGGTAAAGAAAGAGTTGGGATGTAACTCTGTGGATGGATCTTTTCAACGCCGGATTCTATCACGGCTTTATAGCAAGTCCTCCTATCTACTCTGCAGGGTGGGCGAAACAGGAGGTGAAGACACGTGGGGGCCGAATGACCATCATTACCTTCATTCACTCCAACTTCAGACTGTTCAGTCCTTCAAGTTCTGCACTACTCCATAACCCATCTTCCTTTCATTACACATGTCCTTTGGTACTGGTCTCCAGCCATCCTGCAACATTCACAAATACCCCTTTCCCGGTCGTTAGACAATGGAGTAAATTGCGAATCATCCCTGTCAGCTGTGACATCCAAAGGAGTAGGGAGCCTATGCAGATACGAAGTGGATCAGGATAACCCCCTTTGATGGCTGTGGACCCAGTAAGTTCTACCATGATGCCCCGTAGTCCATTGCTTTAATGCGGACTATGGATGGATCGGCGGGCATCAAAACGGCTCGGCCATACCGAAGCTTTTACTGAAGCTTTTACCAAAGTTTTTAGGCCATCGCTTATGGGCCTAGGCAATTTTCGGAGTTCGTACTACTTCATTGGTGGATATTATACGCTCCAGCAATTCCTAGCTTGTATAGAATGGCAGAGTCCATAGTTTCAGAAAGATTAATGGTTCCTTCCATTGTTTCCAGATAAAAATGGCGGAGTCCAGGCATGCTTCTCCGGGAGTGGAGAAAAGCGAAGAAGGGCCATTTATGGCATCATTACCGTTGCCATTGGAAAGGGGAAAGCACTTTTGCTGACGAGATTATCGTATTCTATTCCCTGCCACCTTGTGTGGTCGATGCTCACGTGTCATTGCCCCCGGCCTTGCGTCGGGCTTTCTTGGTCTTATTTCTCCGTCTTTCCCGGGGATCGGCGCCAAGGCTGAGATCGGATCGCATTTCCCTCCGTGATTCTCTCTTTCCAAGCTCCTTGTCAAGACAAACCCTCGATGTATTTCCCGACCCCAAACAGACCGGGATGGCAGTCTTCCTGTTCTCTGTCAACACATATTCGGACCCAACGGGCACTATAACTCTCCTGGTATCGAGATTCGGACGAATGATGCCTTCCGTTGTCCGGTCTCTTAATCGGTCCATGCCGCCTCTCGTTTATTTTATTTCCCTTTTCTCTCCCTGTTAAGGTGGCCGCATACTTGGTCAGTGTCGGACATATCGCAACGCTACGCGCTGCATATTTCCCTCGTATCGGGTGACTCTACTGCTTCCTTGTCGGCTTCCCCATTCTTCTGCATGCGTCAGCTACCCGTGCAATGGCGTATCTCTCGATTAACAATCGTCGCTTGCTCCGAGAGGACGGCATACGAAGATGAACTATACAGATTGTGCTCCTCTGTCTGCTTCTTTATGATGTATTGGTCTTTCTGGACTCGAACTGTGTGAATTGAATATAAAATAAAAGTGTTCCTAACATAATTTGACCTATTTATCGGTGTTATCCCATACGCGCGTGTGTGGCCACAGGCCTGTGTCTTCCCAAGACGAGCCCCTACCAAGCACCTCGTCGAACTGGCATGATCAAATTCGCATGTGCTCTAGAAACAGGGACGAAAGAATACTAGTATCCTGAGTATCGGATCCGAATATGTGCCCAATCTCAATTTGAGTATCGGTCTCACATCTCATATATGCGCTATAGAAATATCCTATAATTTATTGAGGGCCCCCAAATTTGATGTTCGTTATATACTACGAGCCTTGGTCTTGTACGGTAATGCCCTCTACTGGAACAAAATCTTTAATAGCCCAGATCAACCTCGCTACTTTTGGGACGTAGAATTGTCCTAGACAATTCCACGGTCCATACAAGTGCCGCCGAATCAATCTTGGAGGAAGGTGCTAACTGTAATGTATTGGTCCCAGTATGTGCAGATATATAGACTTAGATTCTGGTTACAAAATGCATATCCAAAATGCAGCCAGCATGGATTATTCGTGCTTGTACTTCCAGAATAGGAAAATAGTCATGTGACCTCACGTGCCGCTTGTCTAATTTTATCTTTCACGTTTATCTCCGCTTTGCTCAGTATGTCCGATATCAACACCTGTTTATTTCGAAATTCGTCGACAGCTCGTCATGTAAATTAAAGGCCGAATCAACCCTCAGCTCTCTCATACACTTTGGCAATCCCTTATTCCCTCAATGTTCCAACAATTTAAACTGCCGAATTCTGATGTCGAGACGGAGACCGATGGAAGGAGCACGCCCGGGAGCTCTCCCCTTGCAAACGCGAACACGCGTTTGCCTTCATCGGGGCCACGAGTCGACAGGGCCTGCGATGTGTGTCGGAGGATGAAAATCAAGTGTGATGGGGAAAATCCTTGTGGACATTGTGGAACCTCTTTTAATGGTACTGCTCCTTGAGTTACGGTGACTTATGATGCTGATCGGACAAGACTGCGTATATTCACAACCACGGCGGAAAAAGAGGAACGTGGAACGGGACGATCGTATGGAGTATCTGGAAAAACGATTGAAGGCGGTTGAGGAGTCCTGCCGGCGGAGGGAAATGGCGGCAACCTCCCCGTCGATACCTTGGATTATGGGTGCTATTGACAGACCAGAGACCAGTACCAGACCTGTGAATGAAGCTCCTAGACCCATGAACATCAGTGGAGAACATAGTCATCCCGAGAACCAAGGCGAAGCCCGCTTTCTGCACTCAGCGGCTCATATGGACTTTGTCAGGCGCTTAAAAGATGAACTGGGAAATTGGCCCGGGGCTGATGTGGAGAGTAGAGTGCGCGCAAGAGACGTACCAGCACCGAAATTATTTCCAATGGAAAACACACCACGGCATCCCATATCGCTGCCATCGCGGGAGAGAGCGCGTCATCTGGTTGATATGGCTGTCAATACGCATTTCCTGCACAATATATTGCATCGGCCAACATTCGATTCTGCTTTCGCTTTGTTGTTTTCCTTGGATATTAGTGATTACGCTGACCAGGAATCGAGATATCTCCCGCTTCTGTTTGCGGTTATGGCCGTTGGGTGTCTTTGTGAGGTTAGAGACATGGAGACGAGAGAGAGGCTTTTCTTGGAAGGGTATTTTTCCAAGAACGGGTAGATTGCGATATCTAGCAAGCTGACGATATTAGGACCGCGTATTTCTCAGCATGTCAGAGTCTAGTTGATGTTCAGGATTGCAATGACCTGGTAGCCCTCCAGGCTATCTTATACCAGAACATCTTCCTCCTATATACGGCCCGGATGGGTTCATGTTATTCGGCTCTATCTCACACACTCTCCTTAACGTTGCGTATGAAACTGCATCAGCCTGTTGATGAGGACAGTACCATTACTCGTCAACTTAAAAGACGATTGTTCTGGACGACTCGCCATTTGTTGGCTGTTGTTTCTATGATGGTTGGCTTACCTATGCCCGTTAGTTGTGAGGATGTAGATCTGGAGTACCCAGTTGATGAGGATGACACCGATCTGCGTCCCACGGTACCTGTCAGCGGAGCTCGACAAGATGCTGAGTACTGGAGTCCTACTGTTGCAAGTGTAGCGCTGTTCCAGCTGCATGATATCCTCGGACATGTAGTGAAGCGGCTATACCCCTCCAAGGGCGTCAGGAAAACCAAAGGCCAGGGTCCATTACGCCATCTAGTCAGCATCGATACTGTTCGGGAGCTTGAAGGTGCACTTCGTTCCTGGCTAGATTCGCTGCCTCCAAGTTACAAGCTCGGCCAAGAGAAACAAGCTCCTCACATAGAAAGGTGGGTAAATTTTAAAGATAAATGGAACCGCTTTTAGGCCCACTCCTAACTTATCCTCGCATAGAGCAAAATATGAATTGTGCATGTCATACGCGCACGCCCAGATTTATCTTTATCGACCATTTTTGCATTACCTGACTGCCTCTTCAGATGGAGGGTCAGAGGGTGGCTTCCCCGCGTATGCATCTGCTTGTGTAGACGCAAGCCATCTTATCTTACGTCTTGCCCAGGACATGCACCGAGAGGGTCTACTTTGCAGCGTGCAGTGGGATATTTCAAATTTAATTTTGGCTTCTTCCTTGACTATGCTCTATCTTATTCTTGGGAGAAAGGGAGCTAAATTTGAAGATCTAGCAGTCGCTCAATTAGGCACTGCGCGACATATTATGCGGCTACTGGAGCCGTATTCGATGCTGGGGAGGAGACTGGGCTTCGCTTTGAAAGTATGTGTCTACACTTTATTCCACATGGTCTGAGGGTATCCAACTAAGCTGTCTAGATTTTGACAACGACAATCATCCCGAGTGCTAGGAATGATATTTCTCAACCAGTTTTACCGAGCTCATCCGCGCGGATTCATGACAACGTAGAGAATTTGTATACAACACCAGCTGAGAAGGGAGCACTCAGTGTTGCTTCTGGAAAACCATCAACCCAAACAGATAACGCCTCAGTATTGGGATTTGCACCGCAAGCAAGAGAACAGGGCACCCAACACCAGCCAACAGACATACACTCGGAAAGAACACTTGAATCTCTCGGTCTACATTTGTCTCAGTTACCTTTTCGCCAGTCTATTGGCCCCTGTACAACGCCACTACCGGCAGTATCTGGACCAGAAATGCTGGACATGCCTTTCTTGAACAGTAGCATTTCAGAGAACGAGTCCCTGCATCCTACATTTCAGCAAGACTATCAGATTAGCGGCGACTTCTTTGGGCCTCTTATTGATGGCACCGGGCCTATAGACTTCAGTGACATAATTGGAGATCTGTTTACTTCTGAAGTCTTTCTTTAGTCAAGCTGGCTCTGTGTACTCATGTTCCATTGCCTTAAGAACCATAAAACCACCCGTTCACGATAGCAATATTATCGCAAACAGAAAGACTAACTGTTTACCATTTCTACCTAAAGCTATATTGTTAAACATACTATTCTAAATCAACGGTGAACCTTTTCCGAAGAGATGCACCGGCGCGGCTGAAGAAAATCGGCAATAAGGCCATCCCTAGCGTCACGAATCCTAAGAGGGAGTTCCCCCAGCCGTACCCGAGACTTTTGTACATCGGCGGCCCAGCCAGCGGCAAAAGCGCACCGAAGAGTGAGCGAGTAACTGTCATTGCGGCAACGCCGGATGCCGCATACCGCGGGTATGAGTCGATGATATACGCCTGGACTGTGCCAAAGAGACCATTCAAGCCGAAGGCGAAAGGGAAGAGGCCGATTATGGGAACGATCCAGTGCGTCCGAACCTGGACGGACCAACCATACCAGAAGAATGAGATTGGGACAAACAGTGCAAAGGGGAGGCAGAGTGGGAGACGCATTTCCGGTTCCAGAACATTGTTGTTTTGCATCTTCAGCCTGATCATCATGCGATCGCTGCAAAAGGCAAAGACAATCAGGCCGACAAAAAAGCCAAGGCCCAGGCCAATATACGCGAGACCACTCATCTCTACGCTCCAACCGTATTGATCTTCAAACACCGTTGTGATGGTGGTGAAGAGAAGATAGAGGCAGCCGTACACTACCGAAATATACAGTGACAATAGAAATACAATCGGCGAGCTAGCCAATAACTTGAAGACCCTGGTGAAAGTTGTGAGGAGAATGTGCAGTGGTTTGCGGGCCCCTCCCTCTTTGTCATAACAACTGCGAAGCTCGGGACGCTCGAGTTTCTTGCGAAGGGCTTTGGTCTTGCGGTGGATGAGAATAGCGGGATTCGTTTCTCGGTTCGTTATCATAACGAGCAGTGTCAATGTTCCCCCCGCGATCACCAACACCCAAAAGCTCCATCGCCATCCCGCTCGTTGGGCAATAAACCCTCCACAGATTGGCCCTATAACGGGCGCAAAAAGTGGGCCGAATTGAAAGAAGGACAACGCAAGGCCTCGTTGTTCCGCTTCAAAGAGATCAGCAACGACACCTCCTCCAATGGTGAGACAGCCTGAACCTCCAAATCCGGTTAGAAATCGGAAGACGATCAAAGCCGAGAGATTCGGAGCGAGGGCGCAACCAATCTGAAATAACACAAAGATCGAGGTTGCAACGTTCAATGTGAGTCGACGACCGAACATCTCACTCAAGGGAGACAGTAGCAATGGACCGCTCTGGCGTTGTAATTATTAGTAATGGCTGAACAGTTGTAAAGTGTCTGAGACTCACAAAATAGCCGAATAGATAAGCCGTCACCGCGAACGAGCTACGAATCGAAGATGTATTTCCGAATTCCTGACTGGCAAGAGGTGCACCAGGTGCAAATACGGATGATGCGAATGGGCTGCGAACTGGGGTCAACAGCTGTCCCTTTTAGGGAAGGGAAGACTCGCCCCGTACCTGATGAAGGTGATGACACTAACAGTCGCCAATTGGAACCATTTTCGAGATGAAGGATAGTTCCTATTTTGTTTACTGTTAGTCAGGGCTCTACAAGCTGTAGAGAGGATTACTCGCCTCGGATTTAAAGGGTCATCTTGGCTCTCCCATCCGACGATGTCTCTATCTAGGTCCATCTCTGGATAGACCTCTCGGCTGACGTCTTGTCCCTATCGTGCCTTCAGCGAGCCACTACTGCTGATGAATATGTAGAAGATACTCACATCTTGCTTTTGCTTTTCTTCGTCCGACATTGTGCGAAAGTATTTATTACCTGCAGTCCCACAACAGGGAGGATAGTGGAATTGACCTTGCTTTATAGTTCAACGACCGCCTATAAAATTTTTGCAAGACCATGTTTGACTCAATGCATAAAATCCATTATGTGATGCTGTCTGTTAATCGTGATTGCCACATCATTCACACCACAGCTTTTTGCTCCTCTATAGACTCTTAAGAATAGTAGAAATATAACGATGCCGAAATTCAGGTTAGCGTATTTTACAGGTCCCACTGTGGTAGCCAATCATTTACGACTGTTACCCAGATTAGGTTTAGTCAGTTTAGGCTCAGTCTAACCAGAATCTCGGCTGCCGAAAAAATATCCGAGTTTCTGGTTAGTTCCCATCCCACTCTCTCACTAAGATTTCCCCTTTTGGATAATCCGAAGCCTTTGCGAAGGAATTCAGCATCCGATACAGCTGAAGCCGTCATCCAGCAAGAACTTATGCCATCACTTCTCATCATCCTCCACCAGTATTCGCCGCCGCATCTTCGACAGAACATTGCCCAGTCTCGGGTTCAAGGATAACTTTTCTAGTCTATAGCTTCCATGAAGACTCAAGTGAGCAATTGCACTTCTAGTGGTCTTGTCCAGGACATTAGGTTATGCTTGGAATCCCTGCGTCATCTTGGCTTATATGTTTTATCGCCGTTCCCTTTTATACTTAGTTTTCTTTTTGCTCTGAACATTGTAGTTGTAGTTATCTCAAAGTCGGCCTCTTATATGATCAGTGGAAAGCTCGTATCAGCTCCCCTCGGTACAGAGGACTATCACAGATAAATTCGGACACCCAGGGAATAGTGTTTGGGGGGATGTTTATTTCCTTCTGCCATTTATTTCACTGTTACAAACAATTGATTCTCTTGGGCATCTAGTAATTCCGCGGTCCACACAACCGTGTACTGAAGATACCTTTGCTCAGGGACCACAGCGGCTCCGCCTTTGCAGGGGCTACCTATATGCTTTTACCCTAGGCACTCTATCTAGCTTTCGATTTTCTACTCCACCAACTTCTGTCGAGCATTTTCCGCGGACATTCGATTGTACGAATCTATTTATTACCCCATTTAATTCCCACTTCAGCTTAAGGGAAAGGCTCAAAATACTTACCTCAACGCATTCTCAGGGGATGCTTTCTTAAAAATTAGCTATTAATAACCTATATAAGGGAATGTAATCACCAGAAACTTCAAACTTTAATACATGGAAACCTGGGTAAAAACAACGGACTGCCTTGAGAGTGTAGAGCTATATATGGCACACAAATGAGCGAGTACAATATATGTTAACTTGTTTTCACTGCTCGGCATTTTGATAGACTGAGACACGCATATAGCTCAAATGGTGGCGAAATCCCCTACCATTAGGAGAAATGGCAGATATTAAAACTCTACTGCTGTTAAAGGTGAACTCTGTAGCTGAAAACATGTACAACTCAATGCCAGAATATGCCAGGCATCCAATTCAAAATCAAGAAAGAAAAATTTTCACACGTCACTCAAAGAATTAGAAACGGTTAACAAGGATTATATTGCGTTCAGCAAGAGAATAACTACGATCGATGACTTACTGAATCAAAACAATTTTGCCAAAACCAGTTGGATGCCAAATCCGACAATTAAAAGCTGGACTCCCGAGGAACAAAGAAATACTTTCTTTACCAAACAGTTAAGTCAGCTCTCCCTGACATGGGCTGGTGATAAAAAGGAGCTAGAGACCAAAATCCAGGATATAAACAACAGCAATAGCATAAGCATGCTGAAGAAGGAGCATGAGCTGATCAAATGAGCTGAAGCTTCCGAGAAAGCTGACAGTCAAAGCCAACTACGACTTGAAAATAAAACATCACCAGTTCCATTAGGGACTCCAAGCTGTGTTCAAAGAGGCTGAGCTCCAGCTTAGAGATCACAAATTTGAAAGCAGGGTGGATGAAGTGGAGTAATCCATGTATAATAAGCCATAAGCCATATGAATGGCCTATACTGACACGAGTGCAACTTCTGGTTTATCTCAGCAAGCTCAGTTAATTGAATTCCATATAGTCAGACTAGTAATTGGATCCACCACATGTTATCGCACATTTACAGTGAGGTTCCTTGATTTCAGCAGTACTTAAAACCTTTATAGCGGCGTACGTGGACCGAAAATAAAGGTGTGCCGAGGAAAAGATATAAAAGGGATACAATAAAACAGCAATAACGGTGAATATATACTATGTAAGTTTATTAAGCCTTTCCATGACTTCCTGATATCAAGATTTAACTCCGTCCCTGCTCAAGGACTCGTTTGATTGCTTCAACAGCTCGAGCAACATCCTCAGTAGATGTCTGCCAATTAAGCACCGAGACCCTCATGCAGCGTTTGCCCCTCCACGTAGTGCCGCTGAAGAAGGCCTCGCCTGTTTGTGCCACGGCCGAGATTACTGAATCAGTCCACAGATTGTGGTCGGCCAAGGCAGCGTTATCTTTGCTGTCCAGGAAGCGCACCAATCCTTGGTTCACAGTGGGCTTCCATACGAGCTCCGCCCCAGGTAGGGCTGCAACTTGAACGACCAGACTTTGGGCGTGGCGACAACACCGCTCGATTAGAAGTGCTACCCCTGACTTTCCAAGCTGGCGGAGTGCGGCGTACGTTGCAAAGCTTCGACCACGACGGGACCATTCCGGATTCCAATCGATTTGGTCACGAACAAGTTCTTGGTGTGTCAGGTAGTTTGCGCGATACGACATCGAATTCTTATGAGCGTCTGGGTGTCTGACAAAAGCATACCCACAGTCGTAAGGTACATTGAGCCACTTGTGGCCGTCGGTAGCCCAGGAATCTGCCAGATCGACTCCTTCAAGCAGATGACGATAGGCAGGGCTGGCTGCCGCCCAAAGCCCAAATGCGCCATCAATATGAACCCAGGCCCCCCGGCGGTGCACCAGATGGATGAGCTCCGAGAACGGGTCATACGCTCCGATATTGAGATCACCAGCTTGCAACACCACAATAACCGGTCCGTGTGAATATTCCGCCAGGGCTCTGTTCAAGGCCTGTGCTACAAGGCAGCCGTTATCATCGACCGGTAACTCCACCACAGAACGGCTCCCCATTCCAAGCAATCGTACCGCGCGATCAATTGATCCATGTCTTTCGCTGCTGCTCAACACTTTGATCCGAGGGGCACCAGTAAGACCATAAAGTTCATGGTCCCAACTATACCGAGCCAGGATTCTGTTGCGCGCTGCAGCAAGACACGTCACGTGCGCCATCTGACACCCTGAAACGAGAGCAAAACTAGCCGTAGAGGGTAAACCCAGGATATCTTTGAGCCACCGTCCACAGATCTCCTCTGTCACTGCTGCAGCTGGGCTGCAGGCAGATAGAGCAGCGTTCTGATTCCACGTGGATGTAAGCCAATCTGCTGCCAGGGCGGCGGGGAGGGTGCCGCCAATGGCCCATGCAAAAAATCGACCTCCAGCATTGCCCATCATGCCTCCTCTGGTGCTAGTAATTATCTCTTCCAAGACCTGTTTGCCGTCTGTTTCGTCATTCGGCAGTGGTTTATCCAGCTGTTGATGGAGATGGGAAAGGGTGACCGTGGGGTAGACAGGTGCAGTGTCAAGACCCTCCAAGAACTGTAGTGCATATTCTAGAGTTGGCTGCAAAACAGTACGAAAAGTTGAATTTTTTATTCTTTCCAAGCTCATGACGCCGGGGGCTGGTTCCTTGATCTTGATTAGAAATACAGGGAATTTCTGTAAATTGCAAGTGTACAGTCGCTGAGGGAGATATGCTGAGAACGTTCCAAGAAAAGTCTTGTAGGCCCTATTCCTTCTATTATTTAAATAGATTGTCAAAAACGGCCTCAACGGGCGAATACTGCCTGTTGCTGCCAAAGTGGCGAATCAGGTTCCACATGGAATAATACCGGTCGTCATTTACAACATACGCTAGGCAGATTGCTTTAGAGTTTCATAATAGATAATTTAATTGGTATGGTGCCTTCCATAGTATTTTGCTTATGGAAGAGAATAAATTCATAGTTAACTATTCTTTAATGCTTCTGAAACTGTCATCCTCTTATATAATGAAGATATACCACAGGCACTGGCAATGAGAATGCCAAGTATGGAGAGGAAAGGAAGAGGATCAAGGCGAGCAAGAGTATAGATCTCCATTACTACCGCTTCTCGATGACCAAACATAGTAGATGGCCCTATTTTGGGAAAAGTGGCTTATTTTTGTACCTGAGTTTCTCTCCATTTTTTATTTTTCATAGTCTCTATTTCATCACATAAACTCAGCTGTTCGGTTTCCAGCACATTTTGAAACATAAAGGCTTGCACAGCCAAGTTAATAGCATGGCCAGTACAAAGATGCGACGATGCACAAGGTCATATTCAATTCCTTCTTTTCCCCGGAGATAATTTCCTAGTATGTCACAAAGCTTATCATTTGCAGTGTGGTTATCACAAACAATTTAGCTAACCTTTTACTGGATCACATAGCCTTTCAGGACAGGAAGAAGAGTGGGAAACTACCTCCACTATAGTTTCCCGCAGTTCGAAAATCAAGAAGGCCCCGTAAAGTCTTCAAATTCCGTGAAAAAGAAGCCGATTTGGTGAGGTCCAGATATCCAGTGAAAAATGAATGATTGATAATACTAATTTGAGCGTTTCCATATAATATCCTTGTAAACTTGCCATGACTGATTGATCTTAAGGGTTGAGGTATATGTTGTGATAATATAGTCCTCTGATTCCAGATTCAGCATTCGACAAAGAGCACGGAAATCAGGCCATTCAAAAATAGAAAATGGAATGTTTCCGGTAATAATTAATAAGACTAAACTCTTATGGAATACATACTCTTCAAAACGGGAGAAGAATACACCTACTTATGTTTTTGTCGAAATCGCAATGTGCAGTTTGTTTATTATGGTCTGCAAATGTGTACATTTGCTGTAGACAATTTGCCACTCAAGAATCATTCAATTTCCATTAGTTTTCTGCTTGCGTCATTTTCTATGGACATATGAACTGACGTGGGTATTTGGAGATGCTTAATCAAGACACCGTTGTCAAACTACCTGTGGAAAATTGAGTGGTGAGTAGCTCAGGGAGCTACTTGACTGAGCAGGCTCTGAGCGCTCAATGAGCGGTGACCTGTAATACGAAATACTCACTGAGCAAGCCCCTGGGTAGTCTCATTAAAACGGCGTCCTCCAGAAGGGGAAGTTGCAGTAGCTCTACAAAATTAAGTCCGTATAATAACATATGTATTGTGGCACGTACACTTCCTTACCATCCCATTCTATATTTAGTATTAAAGCCGACAAATTTATGGGATCATAAAAGCACTGTTAAAGACCTGCCTTACAATAGTGGAGAGTTTGCTATTATACATCTATAAAATTAAGTACATACGGATTTCTTCATCCGTCCATTTGAAGCGGATATTCCCCCTATCCTGCAATATGAGCTTTGCGCACAATTTCGTCCCGCGCGTTCTCCATTTCCTCCAAGACCTCGTCTTCCGTCAAGACGGCGAGATTGCAAACATCCACGGGATGGATTTCCAGACGTTTAGCAGTAAGAAATTCTCCCTTTGTAGAAATCTCACCCGAGTTCTGGATAACTTTAGTGAAGAACTCCGACCAGGTCACAAGACTTCGAGACGAAGCCACAGTCCCTTGGAGCACATGCGAGAAGCAGTGAGGCATGGCCTCATACTGCTCCCAGACAACCGGAACCCCTTGTCTCGCAGCCTTTTGTGCAAAGGATTTGCACTCGTCCGCTAGCAGTTCCTCTCCACAAATAATTAAGATGGGCGGTGATCCTTCCCACGAGGGCGCTGCAAGTGGCGAGACAAGAGGGTGGCACAGGGCACTTCCTTCGCAGAACAGGTCCGCTCGCGGAGGGTCGACCGGCCAGATGTCGCAAGGAGGAGAGCTTGTGGGAGAAAACGATGGCGAGGGAAGATAGTCGTACTGAGCGTGTTTCTCGGACGACTGCAAGCTGCGTGTGAGGTCGACGGAGGGGGAGCAGAGAACAATTCCGGCCGGCAGAGGCACCTCAACAGGTTTTCCATGGAACATGACTGTGGGGACATCACCAGAGGGTGTAACACGGTGGAGCTGGAGGATTGTCTGCAGGAGAACCGTCGTTAGGTTTCCCCCAGCAGAATCCCCCCCAAGAACAATACGTGACGCCGGCACCGAGTCGTGGAGTGTGCCCTCCGGGGGATACAGCAGCGACAGATAGGCAACGAGGGCATCTAGCAATGCAGATGGGAAAGGGTTCTGGGGAGCAAGCCGGTAGCGGACCGAGAGAACTCGAGCTCCTGTCAGCTTGGCATAATTGGCCACAACCTCCCTGTGGGAACACGGGTCCATGAGATAGTACGATCCGCCGTGAAAATATAAGAGAGTGGCGTCATTGGAAGTCTCCTCCATCAGGCACTTGTACTTTTCCGCCTCCGAGATAGGCGGCTCCGGTGCATTGGCCGCTACATTTGCGCGGTATCCAGTCCATTCCGCCGTGACGGGCTCGAGAGACGGTTTAAAATACTCATCAGCGCCAGTACCAAGAGCCCGAATGGCCTGGAACAGTGCCTCTCGAAGTGCATTGTCGGGCGGAGCGGGCATGGCAACTCTACTGACCCACATGCCACCTTTAACACCCGGATCTTGGAGCGTGCTCTGTTGCTGTTCGGTGATGGTGGACGGAGGCGAGTTGCATAATACATCGCGAATGATTGAGACAGTCAGTGCCGTGCGGAGATCCCATTTTGGCGATGTCGGGCTCAACCCCAGAACATGGAGGAAGGCAGTCTTGACGACAAGAGGAATCTTGAAAATAAGAAACCGAACGGCATCTAGCGGGGAGGTCATGGACAGAGATGTTTAGATTTTATTGAATCAGTAGCAACGAATTCTAGGGCACTTGCTGGACCAGACAGATTGTAACTAATAAATAGAGAAAGGGGTAGCCAATATTTTAAGTAACTAACTAGCGGGAGTGACTAATTTTATGCCAGATGAAGCACCCGAAGTAGACTAACGGAGAGATACGTAGAATCCCTAATTTAATCAAAATATTGATATTCCCTTTGCACTGCAGTTCTACTATGTTCGTGTGCCATTTGTTAGGCACGCAAAGTTTCAAACCTGACTTCGATGAACGCATTCATTGGAGATCTGTGTAATAAGAGGAAAAGCAACTGCGAAATACTCCGTAGAAAGGCATTGGGAAAGCCCTTCGATGACGTAGCTGCGCCTTGCGGGAAATACCGGATGAAAATTCGAGAATTAAACGAACACGAGATCCAAGACTAACCCAACACCCAATTGTAAATTCTAGCTTCCTGTCTTGCCAAATAATTACCGGAACTGTTCACCCCAGATAGGAAACACCTAGTATCAGCCTAGGCCCTTCCTAACCAAAGGATGCTGAGGGGTGGGATATTGAGGGGTAAACAAAGGTAGACAAACAAAGACGCGACAGGTATGTAAGTGACGAAACCCTGTACCCTACCTAACAGGTAGGTATTTGGAATCGGTCGGGCAACCCAAAAATTCGCGTGGTAGTCATATCGTGGACTATTGTCGTGAGTAGGAAGAATGCCTAAGAATCATGTCATTGTAATCTCCGACACTACATATTTACTACTGCGGCCTCAGGCTGTACTCGCCGAATACGGAAAGAATTCAAAACAGGAAGGTGCGAACTTCCCTCCACACGACACATTCAACTTACAGCGCACTGTTCGATTTGCCTAATTTCTTGTTTCTCTATATCTATAATTGCTTCACACTAATACAAGATTATTACCAAAAAGCCAATTCAGTCATTTGTATGTCTGTTGCTCAACAGACACGCCACCGCCTGTTTAGGTCGATCGCCGAAGGCTGAGGATGCTGAGTTTTATTTCGACCAATGCGAGTCCAGCGCAACCGGGTTCGAGTTCTTACCCAGCGACCAGCCTCATGCTGTTCAGAAATGGAGAGACGCCTCCTTTCCACGGAAGACTGCACAGCTGGATGGGTATGTGCCCTCCCCGTTGAACTGGCTGCGGCCCAAGGAGATGCCTGATAAAGAACATGAGGCCTCCGCCTGATGTGACCGAAACAAATGTATATACGCTCGGTCACGTCCATGATCATAACGTCGTCATCACATCCCTTCCAGCTGGCCAAATATGGACAAACTCCGCCTCGGCGGGAGCAGCCCCGATCCATCTTGCTAGGTGAATGGCGGCAACGTCGACGCCATCGGTGGCATTTTGAGTTAGCACAGATTGCTCTTTCCTTAGATGCGTCTTGTGAAGTAATAATTGGAGGACGGTTAGGTATACTGTCCGCATGGTAGCAGCCTCCCGAAATCCCAAAGAGTCAGAAAGCTTGATACAGCAATCTTATAACGTTTGAAATTCAGTCCCAAGTGTGCTCATGTACGGTGATAATGCCATCGCGGTCGTCGATCGTCAGGTCCTCCACATTCGCTCAAACTGCTGTTACGATGCCGCTTGCTTCCCGTCCAAGACGTCCTTCCTCATGAATACTAACCTGGATGAGGCCCGTGGCGAGGAGAATGTCTTTGAAATTCGACCCAATGGCTTGCGCCTTGATCTGTGCAGCGTTCGGTGGGACCTCAGAGAGTATGTGCGGGGCCCATTTAATTGTCTGAAGCAACGCTGGCTACTCAATAACGACGGGACAGGTCATTTTTTGATGGCCTTCTGAAGGTAACTGCTGGTGGTGGCATTGACGTTGTCCTGAATTTTCTGGTAGGGTAGCTACTGTATGCCTCCTGGAAATGTGTTGCCTCCGGTGGCTGTATGGTTGAATTGGGAAACGCGACCTCTTGCGGAGAGTAAGGCTACCGTTAGATCCGTTTAAAGACATTCGATCCTTCATCGGTTACGATCCTCGAATCTGGCTGAGTCAATAGCTCGATTATTCGAGAATTATTAGTGGACGTTCTGGAGTTGTATAATCGCGGTGCAATCCAAGAGATCAGGCCGATGGCCGCCTTCCCCGCGAACAAAATGCTGGATGCCTTCCGATATATGTAGCAAGGGTTGCATATAGGCAGGGTGGTCGGTCATTTCCGCGAGGAAGATCCTTCTCTTTTGGCGTCTTCTAGGTCTGCTGTATCCTTCCGCAGGGATGCCTCTTACCTGCTCGTAGGGGATTAGGGATCCTTGGAAAGACCACTGCGTCCTAGATGGCATCTCATGAAGTAGGCAATCTGGTATTCCTATCCCGGTCCGCGGGCACATCGGAAGAAGACGCGCTGTTTTTCAAGGGGCTAGAAAAGCTTAGATGCTCAGTCCAAGTGTTCCGTGGAAATGTTATCAGGTGGAATGATATGCAGAATGCAATCGAGTGTACGACCTGTCCTATCGCTGGAGTAATTCAGATGGCTATTGTCTTATAGGATATCGCTATTCTTGACATGTACATTTGGGAATGGAATACTGCGGTAAATCCAAAGGTTCAGGGAATTTGGAACTTACATCATCCCCTGAACAACAACGATTTAGATGTTTTCGTTCTTCTACGTGGGTCGGCTTACTCGGCCAGGCAAACTATGCTGCGGCTAATACGTTCCTAAATTGCTTCGTTGAATTCCGCCATCAGAATCGCGATTCAATAAATCCAGGCTATCTTTATGCAAGGCATCGTATTATATGTAGTATATCTAGTAGCTCGAAGTTCTAGTATCTTTAAATATAAACACTGATAATCGAATACATAACAGCCTGGTCAGATAAATAGGCAAGTACGAAAGTATTTTTGCCGTCCTCCGGCCAATGGCCCAAGTTTCACTAAAGGGGGCAAGAAACACTCCAATAAACGCCTCCTACTGGGGTTTGACAGGGTCAATGCCTGTGCTGTGCCCAGTGTGGTTTCAAACTGGAGCTTCCACCATTCAACTGACCCGCGATTCGACATGAAGGTAGTAAAACTGCATCACACTTGTGGTGGGGCATCCCAAACAGTGTCCCCCACATTAGATAAACTCTTTCTCACAGAATACTGTCGAGTAAATTCTTACTGGGATTCATCACTGAGAAGCCAATTCATAAAGGGTTTCGCGCCCTCGGGGTGTTTCTTAAAGATGGCACCGGACTGCGGCCAACTCACCCGACTATCCTCTGGAGATTTGGAAGCTATATTGTTGCCAGCACAACCAGTTGTGAAGGTTAAGGAGTGGGTGGTATTTGAGGATGACAGGACATCCCCAAGCGTCTGAATGCCCCGGACCCATTTAACGTCCTGTTGTGCTAGCGATTCAACCCAGTCCCATTCATACCTCTGAATACTTGGATCAAAAGGAAGGCAATTGCATAATCATCATTGGGGTACGTCATAACTAGTTTGCCTTCCAGAAAGGGTCAACAAAAGTATCGTAGCTGGTAGGAACGAGCGATTCCATTGCCGAATTCATCTATTTTGATAGACATGTTAGAAAGGGGCATCGTGTGCATCTTGAATTTTTATTCAGTCTGTTGGCTTACATATGAAGAGAGGAAGGTATAGTCCGCTAGGGTCCTTTATGGCGGATTATATGTCATCCCAGGCTTCCACGGACTGATAATACTTGACGCTTGGCTTGGGACCACAGCTCAAGAATTAGGTCAATGCAGCAGGAAATATAATTGCGTTGGAGTACATACCGTTACCACCCCAAAGGACAACCAAATCCCCAGATTCAGCCTTCGCTGCAGAGTAAATTTCATCCAGGCTCCTTTGTATCGACTGAAATTCCCTGACCAGGCTGAGACCTCTGGGTATAGGCATAGGTAAATGAGAAACAGGAAGGAGAGAGGGCAGCATTTTTATAACGAATAAAGATACAATTAGCGGTAGCACACTGGCTGCCCCTTTAGCGTCCCGGCTCTACCCTTGTAGTTTGTTTATTGAAAAGAAAAAAAATCTGAAATTGGCATGTCTGTCAGGAGCAGAACCCGTACAACCTACAGGATAGGCCATATATCAAAAGGAACCGTTGAAGAAAGAACGAAAGAGAAAACGAACAGGTAAACGAATACGATAGGAGAGTCACGTGCTGTGGGTCTGTTCGAGCATACCACCATAGTTACAGATATAGCTTAGTCATAATTTATGTAAGCTACTTCTTCTGTTAAAGTTTAGTAGCGGCCACATGGCCACACCATTCAATAGAACAAGCAATCGCTTCCAACATCTTCGGAGCCGATAGGCCTGAGGTCAAACGGTCCAGCCCTTTACAATGTCTCTGGCACCTATAGGGCTGTCTTTGTGATGAAAAGATTTTTTGAAATTTAGAGACCTACCTCATGCAAAGGGTTGTGTGTATCGTTCATAATTTCCAATTACCATACGGTAACAAGCTTCTCATCTCTTTTGTCTCACTTGAGGCCTAGTGGCGTCCGCTATGGTTTCATCTCTAAGACCCCATGTATGTGCCATTCCCATGCCGCACAAGCGTACGTAGTCAGCAGCCAATGGGCACTAGATAGTCGGATTCCAAATCCATCGAAGCCTAGACTACAAGTCACTGCCTTGAAACCAAGTTACCTCTTAGCTAGGATCCTAGAAATTGTGCCATTACAAATCACATTGGAATTAACTACAACGGAAGTCCAGTATGCCTCGCTCGGTGGTGAGTTATGTTAGTAGATATTCTGGTTATAGAGTAGCATAGTATAGGAAAGCAGTTATATTGCGCGATTTAAGGGGTCTCAAGAGAACGCTGGCGGTAATAACAGTGAGGACCTTGATAGTAGCTAGTCAGAGAAATGGTTGATGAAAACTCTATTATAAACTTTAAGGTACGATCACCGCAGGATCGACTCTGCAGTCACTGGCTCCATTTGACCCACTCCCAAAAGCAGATTATCTACCCCAAAATAGTAGGATAGTGAGCGGATAATTGCGCTCCGCAATCCACCTTTTGCTTCGGTTCTCCCATGGATCCATACTGACTAATCTGTTGCTGCAGGCCAATGAGGGCATACCCCTGGGCCGTCTATATTGCCTTTTGCAAACTAGCGGGTATCCGGAACACCTGTCAAGGGTCCGCGTGAAAAGCAAAGATGGGGAATGGGTTGACTTAACCTTAAGCATTGGGGGGCGTTTAGCCCTCGTATCCATCAATGGACTGAACACGAGACAGCTTGCAGGTTCTAAATTTTATTCGGCATTGGCTATATCATTTGCTAAGAAGATTAATGTAATTTCTGGTATCTCTTTAATGGCTACTTTAACTTGTCATTCTCCCCATGGGTCCACCATCGAAGTATGCTCCTCGATCTTCGGGTATTGTATGGAGCCTGAGGTGGGGTAGGGACAACCATGCGGCGGTTGCTGATCGACAGGCCCAGGAAGACAATAGAATGTCCCAACATAATTGGAGATGCCATTGGAGAATACATTTTCTGTAACAAATAGCTGTGCGGTAGATGGAGAGTAGTGGGAGATCGAAAACGGCCCGGTAAATTCTGTACTGGTAGGGTGATTTGCAAATTGCCGACTGCCATACATAGCTTGTTCTGTTGTCCTGGTCACATTGTCCGTGCTGGAGACTGTAGGGGGCCCAAGCTGGCCGCTGAACACAGTGCTTGTTGCTGGAGCAGGTAACGTTATCTCAGACAGTATGGGCCGGTCGTTCTGCATCAGTGAGTTGCAGCACTCTAAACATTTTGTCTGCGCCAAGCAAGATTCATATCCAGTCATGGGATTGTCTTGCGGCCCTGAGGACATCATAGACGACGAATCTGGTGACCAAGCTAGCTCTCTGGCTTCGTTACTCTGTGCATCGTCGGTGAACTCTGAAGATTGTATTAGTCTCGAACAATGGTATCTGTATTAGAGCCGATTCTGCATACTCTTGGCCCCTTCGTTATATCCATGGTATCTGTCTTGAGCCTTCGTTCGTGTTCGACGAGATGGTTTAGTGACGCGCCATTTCTTCAGTTTGCTTCGTAGCTGGGCTTCGCTATCACATATTGTTAAATTAATATTTGCCATCAGAGTCCTCTTTGCAACTTACCTTGGGCGAAAATTGTCATCAACTATGTGCTTTATGACTTGTTTCAGAGGCCATTCTTCATCCCGATAGAGAGTCACTATCTTGCGCCTTTTAGCATCCCAAATTTCCTTTGTTATTTTTCTCGCCATCACTAAATTGTTAGAGATTGTTCTGTTGTCGAGATGCAGAATGTTCGATGGTTAGTTAGATGTAGAGCGAACGAAGGAAAATGACAGGGCGACAGCAAATATAAGATTTTGAAGGCCAGTCCTCATGCAAAAACCAGTACGTGAGCAGTGCAGTATAGAACAGTACATGCTTGTTACCATGAAGTTGTGGTAATGGCTTCTCCAATACTACTGGTCCTTGGTATGCATCTCCACTTGCTTGTTAAGCCCCCTTTTCCACGAAAACCATACGCAGACTGCCTGTGGATTCTATCGCCGCATTCAATCTAGGCAATAAGGAAAATGATATCCTAAGCCCCTACGTCGATCTGTGTGTCCGCCGACTGTCATCCGCCTAGCTAACTAAGTGTGGTAAGTGGTAATATTGGACCGTCTAGTGTCCACAGAATCCCCTTGTTATTGATCGGCCGACGCTACTTCGGGCCTATTAAAATAGGAAAATGCATGTGAGTAATATCTTATGTGGTGCTATTTTAGTGTTTTCTGGATGAACAGATGGAGGGGGCGACAGATTTTGGATCTCTCCCTGGTTGATCATTGTCAGATGCAACTGCTGAGGC